>NW_007361022.1:96356-685465 GCF_000149035.1 Colletotrichum graminicola M1.001 | reverse complement strand
GAAGGAGCTCGATCGCAGCAAGGAGCCCATGTCAAAAATTCACCATAAGGCTTCGCAGGACGTATTCATGCTACCTCCGGTTACAAGAATAAGTTGTGGTCACATTAGCGGCTTGTTGTACAATTATTAGCCACTCCCTATGGTATAGCGTCAATTTCCTCTCGTCCCGCCTCGGCGCTTCGGAACCTTCCGTACGGTTGTTAATACGAAAACAGAGTGACACCCCGAATCGTTGGGGGGGGGGGGGGGGGCTTAATGTCTTTGGGCTTGGAAAAGCTTCGGAAAGTGTCATTTGGGCCGTCGTCACCCTTTGGTCGACGACCCGAGATCATGTAGATGCAGACTCGGAAGGTTGAACAGAGAATCCTGACTGACAGTGAACTTGGCGGAGCTGCCTCGCATTGTGTTGTCTGGTGACAGCGTGGCTACACGATCCGAACACATGTGGAGGGGTTGTTTGTATCCGTAGTACATCTACGTACCTACCTCTCTAAGGAAAGTTGGATGAGGTAGGCGACTAATTAGACCACATCCAATGGGCTCGGCTCACCTTCCATGTCTTTACACTGTACTACCTAGGCAGATATGTACATATGATACACACTTACACTCGCTCCCCATTTCGGTGTCAAATTCGGCAGCAAGTTTATGGCCAACTGATTGTCTCAACACCCGGCGAATTCCGCGACGCAACAAGAAAGCATCTCTCTGTCGGCGTGAAATAAGGTCAGATCAAACAAAACTTAGAGACCCGGGAAAAAAGAAGCTTGGGCGAAAAAAGCAATTTTTCTTCCATCCCTCACCTTAGTTGCACTTTCCACGGGGATTGGGCCCTGGCGGCCGGGGAGAAACAAGCCGCCGGTCATCCATCCATCCACACACCACCTGCCCATGGCCACGGCTCCAACGCCGTTCATGCACCGCGCCAGTCTACGACACAGCATGGCATGCTTCTTTAACCTCTTACGTCCGCACCTACTTATCTTCGCAGCTGGGAAAGTCTGTCTGTGTATGCACCAACCACCACTACCAAAACATGCCTTGCATTGCCCGCTGTCTGCACAAATACGTCAGTCGGTCAAGAGAAGAAGCCTTGGTAAGCAACAGCAAAGCACCAGGCCACTTTGTTCCGGCCCATTACCAACAGCCATCCACCTTCCGAGTTCCTATTCTGCTGCTTACCCCCAACTAGTTGGGTTGATGCCCGTCCGGACTCGTTCCATTCCAGGACTACACTTTCCTCTGTTTGTCTCGATCCGGCTCAGACTCAAGACCCTTGGTGCCTCAGCTTCCACCCCACTGACATTACACCATCGTCTCCGACCGCGACCCTGATCCTTGACCCCCTTGCACCCCGGCCCTACCGCTCCGCATGGCGCACTACTCTACCATTAGAGCCGCGGTGAGATCCATCCGCCCCTCCCCAAGTTCCATCAAGCAGACACCCATCTCGCAACTGAGATTGACCAAGGATCGACCGTCAGTTCAAGGCTCCGGCAGCAAGCAGTCAACTGAAGCACAGCACAGGCTGGGTTTGCGCATGCATAGCACCGACATCAACCTAAAGCATCCCAAATGGAGGCGCGCGACGCACCGGGCGAGGAAGCGTGCGTAGCAAGCCGCCATTGTTGCTGTCGGTCGCTCGCTCTGCCGCCCCCGAAGCAATCAGTTCGAACCACAGATGAGGCCCAGGACCTGCGCCGTCTGCCCTGGCTCCTTACCCTCCCAAACACGCCAGTGATTCGACATTGAGCCCACCTTATCTTACCTGAGGTCGCCAACCTACTTCCTCAAGCAGCGCCTTTTAGCACCGCAGGCAGGGCGAAAGCGCAAGCGATTGCCATGTTTCTAATATCGTCCTCTGCATCTATTCTGGGCACAACGCGCGACCGATGCACAACGGCCAAAACTACAGTCACGCCCCTGTTCTTCTCTGATTTCTGCTTCCGGTCTACCAACATATAGTATGTAAAATACTGCGTATGTTACCTTTGGTGGGGGTTTTCGTTTCGTTAACGTTTGCCCGAAGTGAGCATCACCCAGGGCCGCCAGGCATGGAGTCCCTAGGAATAGAGGGGAACAGAGGGATGTGTACAGTACGTAGTGGGGACCGCACCGTCCTGGAATGTTGCCGCCGCCAGTCTCGAACCGCCCGGCTGCCGAGCCGCATTGGCCGCGTTCACCAATTCGGAACATAAACTCGAGATAACAGGCTCTGCGACAGGGACGCTGGGAAAATAAGAAACGTCAAGCGGGTGTGGTATGCGTCTACCTATGTATGACATGCCATTCGAGCCTGTTGCTATTGGTGAAGGTGCACGACGGTCAAGCCGGGGAGATGAGGTCATTTCGAGCACAGGAGCCGTATCTGCAAATCGGAAGGAGAGGTCGACTGATACGGACCAGGACGGCGTGAATGAATGAATCCACATGGCAATCTTTGGTGCAGCAGACAGTTTTTGGTTTCTTCTTCTGCTGCCGCTGCCGGAGCGCATTGCCGTGGGTGCCAGAATGCAAGCATCACAGACGCAGCAGCAGCAGCAGCAAGCAATGCCTCGGAACCAGCAGCCAGGGCCGGGCGCGTACCCGGTAGCTCGAGTCGATTCCCCCGTCCTACCTACCCCCTGCGCAATCTCTCTCTCGAGGTAGGTGCCGTGGGTGTTCATGGAGGTTTCCTGATGTTTGCTCATCTTTCTGTATCTCACGGCAGTCGATTGTCAACGAGTTGCTTGCATGCTTTTTTCCAGTCAAAGGAAACCTTGACTACATGGAGAGCAGGCAAAGGTGCAAGTTGGTGTTTACACTGTGCTTTCTCATTCTTGCCATTTGATTCATCGTGGCACATACCACTCACCACACATCAAGATAGAGAGGCAGACACGCAGACAGACAGCTGTCTAGGTAGGTACCTACCATGTGGAGGTCAAAAGTGGAGAGGGGGAGCAGCCCCTCCCCATCCAGTCCTGCCGCCAGGGTTCTGTCATCTTAAAGCGCGAGGGAAAGCAGCAGCAGCAGAACAGGGGGAGAAAGAAAAACAAACACCCCCAGGATACCTAGGTAGGTACGAATACCTACATAAGGATCAAATCGGTACGTACATCTTTCGCTCCACTAACCACACGAGTAACAGGTTACACTAGGTACCTACCTACACCACAACCAAACGGCCACACGGCCACACGCCCTCAGGCTACTGTTAGCGTCCTAGGTAGTTGTAGTCCATTCATTCTTCGATACCCACGGCCAGTGTGCCCACTCCCCTCCTCGAATCCCCACTTTATTTCCCAGCACGACCAAGTAGGCCTGGAAAAGATGCAGAGGGGAAGAGGGAGGAGAAGGAGAAGGAGAAGGAGACAATGTGCGAGCACAAGTCACCACCGACCACATAACACACATTGACACACAACACCCACCGCATTGCATAGAGTATCCATCCGTATCCGTACTTTGCTCGTCTTTGCTGTATCGTCCACACCACACACTACACATCAGCCTGTCTGGCTGTGTCATGTATCGTTCCTCGTACACGATCAAGATTCCAACACGTCCATTTCTTCCATCCATCCAGCCCGGGCCATCCAATCGACGGGGCGGGGCTGTCTCTCTCTCATTTTCCTGGCCTTGCTGCTGCTGCTGCTGCTGCTGCTACTTACTGCCTGTATTTCTCGGCTCCAATCCTGGCTTTTTACATGCTCCAGGCCCAGCAAGGTGGAAGCTGCAAAAGTGTCCCGTCATCCCGTCCACTTCCATCCATCCTTGATTCCTTTTCCAACTCAGCCCACACACGGCCCAGGAAACCCACCTGTTGACGCCGTTCAACCAGTGACAGTCAGTGCCCCGGTCCATCAAGCCCAAAGTGCTGCGACCCAGCACGCATGTGCTTAGATTGATTGCCGCCGCAGCTTGGTTTGCTACCAGCAAGGCCAAGGCCGCTTCACACACACAACACACACGCACGCTCTCTCTCCCTCTCTCTCTCTTTCTTTCCCGCGCAGCCTCTCGGTCTGTGTCCTGCGCTGTCCTCAAGCCCCTCGAGCTACTGCTTTCACACCGACCTAGGTCGTATGCTGCCGCTGCCCACTACCCACTGCCCGACTTGTTAGGTACTGCGACGACTGCATCCACCGGGTTGCGGCTGCTGCCACTTCCAATCCCACTCCCACTCTCGTTCCCACTCCCACTGCGTACCGTGCCTCCCCGTGCCTCCCCTTCGTCTCCCGTCCCCCTCGTCCCAAGCACAAGTCGAAGGGGGCAGCATCGCATTGTGTCCGTACCGAATTTTTCCTCCTCACACACCCTCTATTCATACCCTCTGTCGCTTCCTCCTGCCTTCCTTTTTTTTCCTTTTTTTTTTCCCCTTCCCCCCTTTCCTCGACGTTTTTAGACTTTTTAGGGTGTATCATGGACGGCACCCAGGGCACGACTGTTTCCAACGGCACATCCCAACGTCGCAAGCTCACCAAGAAACCTCCCTCGTCCTACCAACAACATACCCGCTCCTCGAGTGGTCTCGATGGTGGCATCGACGCCCTATCTCTCCAGAGCAAACGCAGCTCTACCTCGCTGAGACGCGCTCCTTCCGCTCCACCTGCTCGGACGACCCCCTCAAACGCTGCCGCTGCCGCTTCGGCTGCCATTCATCCCGGCGTTGCTTCTTCTGCCGCGTCTAACAACTCTTCTCCCCGTCATCTTCCCTCAAGTCAGACGCACCTTCCGAATCCCTCCCCCATCCTGCCTCAGGGTCAGTTCGCCGGAGCCGCTCCTTCCCCGACTGCCTACCACCACCCCCAGACCCAGACCCAGACCCAGACCCAGGCCCAGACCTCCACCTTCCACGGCCACGCCAACGCCAGCACCGCCTTCTCTCCTCACATCCATCAGAACTTTAACCTCCCGTCCAATTTCTACCAAAACAACAACAACAACACCACCACCACCTACACCACCAACAACAACTCTGCCGCCGGTAACGGAGTTGGTGTTGGTATCGCCCACAGCAGTGATCGACCCGTCGATCCCACCGCCATCACTCTGTCGTCACAAACCCACGACGACTTCATCGGCGCTCCTTTTGACGGTGCTGCGGTTCTGAACCGCATCGAGCAGACGAAATCGCCCGTCGCCGCTCAACCACAGCCTCACCAGCCCTTCTACCAGCGACATAACGCCCCTCCGCCTCCCCTCATCAAGTCGGCGACCGATTCGCGCATCAGAGGCCCTGCCCTTCGCCAGTCACGCAGCTTCACGAACGATTTTTCAATGATGAACGAAAAATCACAAGGTGGCCGGGTGACGGATAACTCAATGATCAGCCCCAAGCGGTACTCGGACGAGGCAAAGGAGCCCCGGATGGGTGTCCTGCGCAAGAAGTCGGGTTTCTCTGGCTTCATGAACAGCCTGGTCGGCACCCCCAAGAAGCCAGTCATCTCGGCTCCTGAGAATCCTGTGCATGTCACCCACGTCGGCTACGACAGCTCCACTGGCCAGTTCACTGTCAGTCGTTCCCTTGCCCTCTTCGTTACTCACTCACCCTCTTCGTCTGCTGCTCTCACCATCTTTGTCTGCTTCTCTCGTCTTGTTTTTGCATGTCGTTGCGTTTGTTGCGGCTGACACTTTTCACGTTGTAGGGTCTCCCGAAGGAATGGCAGCGATTGATCAACGAAAGTGGAATTCCCGAGAAGGAACGCAGGGAGAACCCCCAAACCATGGTTGACATCATCACTTTCTACAAGGAGACAACCGAGAAGCCGGCCGAGGATCAAGTCTTGGAGAAGTTCCACGATGCCAGAGCGCCTGATTACCGTCAGTATGCGAGCTCAAACTCGCCGTCGGGTGCCATGTCGCCGGGCATGTATCCGCCAACAGCTTATATGGGTATGTCACCAATGATCAGTCCACCTGCGAGCCCTAGGTTTCCAACTGTCAATCATGAAGGATCTTTCGAAAACCCCCGTCAGCCGCCCCCCGTCCCCGGAGTTGGTGGAGGCAAAGGCTCCAGCAACAAGGACATCAACTTGATGCCTAGCCGCCCGGCCCCGAAGCCGCCCGTCAGCCTCCCGATGAGGTCCGCTCCCTCCACCTACCCCGCCAAGGACTCCGGTATTGGCATGTCTCAGCCCGGCGAGGACCTACCCCCGGTCGCATACCAGCCGCCCAAGGATAACGTTCCCATGCTCCCCGAGGAGCACCGCGGAGAACACCGATCTCGATCCCGATCCAACTCGCGCGTCGGCGCCACCCCCGGCTATGTACCCCCTACTCCCAATCCGCAGAATGCCCAGGCCAGCCTGTACCAGCAGCAGCTCATGCAACAACAGCAAGAGCAGGCATTGGCCCAAGCTCAAGCGGCCATGTCTGGCCAAATTAGCCGTGCCCCCAGCAAGAGACAGCCCACTCAGCAGCCGACACCGCCCCAGTCGCAGCATCAGCACCCTCAGGGTCCCACGGCCAATGGCGGGCCTGGCCAGCGACAGCAGGTGGGCGTTCCTGGTGCCCCTGGCTCCAGGCCTCGACACCGTCCCCGCCAGAGCACTGGCATCGACGTCGTCGCTGCACTGAAGCGCATCTGTTCCGACGGGGATCCTCGTGACGTGTACAAGAACTTCAATAAGATTGGACAAGGCGCGTCTGGCGGTGTTTACACCGGCTACGAGCGAGGAACCAACCGGCTGGTCGCCATCAAGCAGATGAACCTCGAGCAGCAGCCCAAGAAGGATTTGATCATCAACGAAATCCTTGTCATGAAGGACAGCTCTCATCCGAACATTGTCAACTTCATCGACAGCTATCTTTGCGGAGGCGAACTCTGGGTCGTGATGGAATTCATGGAGGGTGGTAGTCTGACTGATGTAGTCACGTTCAACATCATGACCGAAGGACAGATTGCCTCTGTCTGCCGGGAAACGCTTAAGGGCCTGCAGCACCTCCACTCCAAGGGTGTCATCCATCGCGACATCAAGTCGGACAACATTCTCCTGTCGATGGAGGGCAATATCAAGCTGAGTAGGTTCTCTGAATATGGCTCGATGTGGTGATATGCTAATATGTGGTAGCTGACTTTGGTTTCTGCGCAACCATCAACGAGGCCCAGAACAAGCGTACCACTATGGTTGGCACGCCTTACTGGATGGCCCCTGAAGTCGTCACGCGCAAGGAGTACGGGCGCAAGGTTGACATCTGGTCTCTTGGCATCATGGCCATTGAGATGATTGAGGGAGAACCGCCTTACTTGACAGAGTCTCCTCTGCGAGCGTTGTGGTTGATCGCTACCAACGGCACACCCCACATCAAGGAGGAGTCCAACTTGTCGCCAGTGTTCCGTGACTTCCTTTACTTCGCACTTAAGGTTGATCCTGAGAAGAGAGCAAGCGCACATGACCTCCTTAGAGTAAGTTTGGCCCTGGTCCTCACTAGGACACTTCACTAACCCTTTTTGCAGCACGAGTTCATGAAGGGCTGCGTAGATCTTTCTCAGCTGTCACCGTTGGTGCGTGCCGCCAGAGAAGCACGTCTTGCAGAGAAGGCTAGAAAGGGACAGTAGGACGCCTTCAGCCAGTCATCCAAGAACATCTTTCGGCGGTTGAAACGACACTAATCACGACCTTGATGACAACATACTCCGTAATGGGGCTGCCCCTTACCTGTGCATTGAGATACCCTAGGAAGTACTGTTGGCCTCTGGCACATTTGGCTCAATGACGCTTTCCATCTACATTCAGCACGGCTTCCTCACCCTGCGGCCAAGCCTCCATTGACTTTTGGCTTGTCTGAGGAAGCGGCAGCGTGCGTGCCATTGCTAGCAAACTTTCAGCCCCGATCATAACACTTGCTTTCAAGATACCACGTCAGAGGCCGTTTGACCTGTTTTCAGCATGGACTCCCGACCTTTCTTTTATTCTTGACGAATTGCACACGCACACAACATTCAGCATGTTGACGATCAAGCAACGTCTTTTTTTCTGACGGCTTTTGTCCTTATGCATTACATAGAGGCGATCACAATCCCGGATCCGCCAACTTGCCTTGGTACCAGGCTCCGGTTGTATAAAGGTAACCCTTCCATCTCATTGGCTTGAGAAATTCGCTTTGGACCAATCATGTTTCCTGAGTTTTGGTGATGAATGTCACCTAGGACGTCAAGTCGCTGAAAGAGGAGACGAGACGATGAATCGCATGATTTGCTTTGGCCAGCGGGAATGGGTGGCCAACTCGGATTTGTTGGGGCAGACAGGCAAACCCCTTTCAACCTGTCGTGTGGGAATTTTACTGCTTTGTATGGAACATTGAGGGGGGAAGAGGATCGATCTTCAGATGAGACGTCGCTGGATAGTTACGAGAGAAAGAGGCCAAGACTTTTGGCTCTGGTCCGTTATGCCTTACGCCCCCCTGGAGAAGGGGCGTTCTTTACTGGTCATGTGCTAGAGTGTACCACCTAGGTGGTGGTTCACTGGCTCTAGGTAGTCTAGAGAGACTCGGCTTGGTGTTGGGATGACCTTCAGGCCTAGCAAGCAAGCTCAAGAAAGTTAAACGCACTGCAGTCAGTTTGTCCACGGGGTGATTGATGTAAGTGGTATTTGATACCTGGTGAAGGTTAGGGGTACAGCTTTCAGCTTTGCCTCCTTGTCAGGGTCTTTTGCGTTTCATTGGCTGCCTGTTCTGTGATAATGTAGTGTTCCTTGGCACGCCCCATGAGAATGTAACCAGAGTTTAGAAGTTCGTAACTCGCTGTTGGAAGCAGAAAACAGCACAGGGGCCTGGAGACCTTGGAGGTTTACTTTGTATACAACTCGATCATGTCTCGCGCTTTTGGATTTGGCAGCAGAAGAGAGACAGGGTCAAGTAGCGCAAGCTCAGCCAAGATGATATACGAGCACTCCCTCAACCATATCATCACATTATTGGTACTCTCCCCCCCCACGACCCAGATTCTTCCTGTCTCCCCCTCTTTTCTGTTCCCTCTCTCTCCCCTTGCCAGCCCCCTTTCGCGATACCAGAGCAGAGACGACAGCGAACCAACCCGACTCTTCTCCGCCATACGCTTGCGTATACAAACACACACACGCGCGCGCTCACATTGCCCAAAAGGAGGAAATAAGAAAAAGTCAATGGAAGTCTGGGCCCCTGACTCGGCGGACGAGGAGGACCCGAGGAAACAGTGTTTCAACCTGCGTCAGGGGTCAGGAGGGACCTTTTTTCTCTCCCCCTCCTCCCCTTCCCCGGATCGTCCCAGGGTGCGCATAGGCATGCCGCTGCTGCTGTTTATTGCTGCCGCCTACTCCCGCTGAAACAGGTCGATCCTCTTTTCTCTCGCCCCCCCCCTCCCCCTCCATTCCATTCCTTGGCCTCCTCGAGCCCGCCCGGAGCGTTTGGTCGCGGCGTTGACATTATCTGCCTCGAGCTTGCGAGCCTCGGCACGCTTAAGGCTGGGTGGGCAGATGGCCCTATGGCCCATGTGGCCCCCACGTCTGTGCACATCGACAACACGAAGCTCGTAAGAAGTACCAAAGCTCCAGTACACATGCTGCTCGGGGTAGGGGAAACGTCACGGGTTTGTCAAGGTTTCTTCTCATTTCTTTCAACACCCTCCCAAAGCCCATAGACGTGTATGCTGTGTGACTAGTTAGAAAGAAGAAGAAGAAGAAGAAGAAAAGGCCCCATATGCATCATCCATCCAACCCCCCTTTCTCCCTGACCCAAACGCCAGGACTTGCCAAAGAACAAGACAGTCGTTATCATAAAAGACGTTGTGGTAGGAACTGGATGATGGAAGTAAAAAGGAACCCATCATCCGGAGTATCATTAACAGAAAACCCTCTCGAGTCCTCCCTTCAAGCCCTGCACTCCCCTACTGTCTGCACGTGTGCGACTTGGTATTTGGCAATAGTTTTCGAATGCAAACAAACGGGTATCCAACTCTGCCACTACGCCTGCTGCCCTTTGAGCCTTCATACGTCTTTCACTCGCGCATCTTGACGTAGTTGCTGGGGAAGATGCCATGTCTCGTGCCAATCATGCCGGTCCTGTTGTGAATGTCAGCTTTGCGACCAGCCAAATATAAATAGGATAAAAAAATTAAAAAAAAAAAAGCCACCACATACCACCAATCGTTTTCACTCTCAGTCTTCTTCAGCACCGTGATGATGTCACCCTTCTTGAACCCAAGGTCGCCGGGCTGGTCGGCGTCGAACGTAAACAGCGCTACCGCCTCGTTCTTTTTGAGCATAGCATTCTTAGAAGCAAAGTTTGGCTTCGGCGCTGCGGGTCTGCCAGGTGCTCCGGTCTTCTGGCTGCTGACGAGGCTGGTCGACGGGTTATCCTTGTAGACGTAGTTATCGTTCTGACTTCCTCTTGACGCAAATGTGTTGGAGCGTGACACTCCGCCGCCCCCTCCGCCGAAGCCTCCGTTGCTCTGCCGGTCGTAGACGTCGTCCTGCCATGTACTGGCCCTCTTGGGTCCACCAAACTCACTGGCACCGTCAGCACCCCCATTGGAACCATGGCCGTAAACACTGCTGCGGTGGTTCGTGTCACCCTCCCCAAGACCGGTGCCCTGGCGGCCGTTCCACACCACGTTGTCATGGCCTTGATCGTAAACAGGGATATCGTTGTACATGGAATCGTTGACCTGGCCGGTGCGGCCAGCGTTGAAGGAGCGGGAGTTGAGGATATTCATAAGCGGCGCGGCCTGGGGCGGGGGGCGGACACTACCGGTCAGGATCTGGGCGGCGGTGTAGCGGGTTCCATAGAGCTTCTCGTTGGCGTCGCGGCGCTCGATGATGACGGAGCCCTCCAGGGAGACGCCGGCGAACAGGCCCTTGGTTTTAGAGTATGCGAAGATGCCCGCCACGCTCTTCAGCGACGCGGCACCGGCAGCCTCGGCGTTGCGACCTACAGGGCCGGCGGCAATGGAGACGTTTCCACCGAGCGTCAGCGAGCCGGCCTGCGCAAATGTCTTGACAGCGCTGGCATCGTTGAGGATGAAGACAAAGTCAGTCAGCTCGAATCCAATCTGTCCGCCGAAGCCTGCGCCCGCCGTGCCGATGGCGCTTGGCGCACTCCATGATCCGTCGGGGAGTCGTGCGACGGTAAGGCCGCTACCGAAGCGACCGGAGCCAAGGAAGCCGGCCTTGAGTACGGTGAGGATTGCAAGGCCCTAGATTCCAGATCGGGGCACGTCAGCGATTATGTTGGGCAAGGGGATTCGAGACGGGCAGGAAGGCCTCTCGGAAGTCGTGTGCGCCACGAAGGCGGGAGGCGGGGGTAGAGCGCGGGGTGGGATTTCACGGCTCACCTTTGCGTTGGCGAGTACGGACGGAGGGATGATCTTGTCGGGACTGAAGGCTTGCCGGGGGTCGATGAAGGAGGTCAGAATCTTGCCGCACTTTTTGCATTCCGCTGTTTGCGTCTGTCAGTCTTGATGGCGCAACGATAACTGGCTGCTGCGGGATGATCGGCACCTAGGGAAGGAGCAAAAAAAGAGTGGACTTACACGCCATAGACGACGGGAGGGGGTTGTGAAGGCCCATGCTGACGGGTGTGTCGGTGGGGGGGGAGGCTTTACGGTATGATCAGTCGTCGGGTTTGTCGAGGGTCGGATCGAGGACCTAGAGAGAGAAAGAGGTCGGAAAGGATTATGAGGTTTGGAGGTGAAGAAAGAGAAAGAAAGAAAAACGGAATACGGTCAGGTAGATAGGTAGGCACTGTTCCTTGGGGATCCTCCCCGTCCACAGTTCCGGCAACGAGAAGCTAACTACGTATGCAGGCGGGTGTTTGTGTCCACACCTCCACGTAATTAACGATTGAGTGGGGTTCCCTGGATGAATGATCGGACAGGTGAGAAGAACGGCAGAGGGGACCTGCGCCTCTTCGTTTTCTGCTCGGCGAGTGTCGATTCCCCCCCTTGTTTTGTTTTTCTAGTGTATCCTGTTGGCTGGGGGGAGGAGAGTCTGTCGACACGAGTGCAGCCAAGGCGCTCACTCGCTCGTTTCCTTACCCAAGGGTAATTTGCCCAATGTTTCTTTTTTTACGCTTTGTTGGTTCAGCCGAAGTCTCGCGTAGTGCACGAAGTTCTGTGCAACGATTAGACGACTTGCAACTCATCAAACGCAAGAAATTGCCAAGCGACTCGTTGATGCATCCCGGGATGGCGGGGGGCGGGCTCGGAAGTCTTTTCAACCTATTTGGGGTCGGGCAGCAGCAGCAGCAAGCATAAGCAGGAGGTGACATTTCCTGTCAGCTCTGGGATCGCCGGAACCCAATTTCAAGAACCAGGACCGGGAGGCGGGCTAGCTGCCTGGCGAGGCGCTGCAACCTCGACATAGGCCGAGCAGAAGAGGGTGTGACCTTGACGGAGACCGGGTCCGCATATGTATACGGTAGGTAGATAGGTAGGCTGAGTGAGGTAATCCACCCATCCAGTACCTCCAAATTCGCGGGGTACTTCAACGTCCAATCCCAGGGGCGTGAGCGCTCCTTTGTCTCTCTTCCGGGCTCCGGGTCAGTGTGGCGCAGGCCTAGGTACCTAGGTACTGACGCGCAACCCCACCCGCAAGGATTATGGCCCTCTCCATCTTTCTCCTTCTCTCCCAAAAAGCGCATTGGCCATGTGCTGACATGTAATGTCACTTTTTTTTTTTTTTTTTTTTTTGGAGAAGCCGGTCTCCCAGGAGGTCCTGCTTCTTTGCAGCCTGGTTCCAGGCCCCTAGCCTCGCCTTAGTGAGGGCAGATCCAGCCAGCCATACCGACGGAAACGCACCGGCCTCCGAACCCCCTTCGTCATTGTTTCGCCGCCCCGATCCAACCACACCCGCAACCTTCATTGCCAGATAGTCACGATACACACGTTTACTCCCGCCCTCCTCCTCACTCCCGCCGTTTCCCAGCAATTTCGTCAGCGACGAGACCCCACCGGAACCACGTGGAATCCACCTCCCCTCCTAAGCCATCCCCTTCAACTTGCGCGACCACGAGAACCACGGTCCGCACTCACGACGACGAAGGCGATCCGGCACGCGCGGCAGTGGGCATAAGCCTCAGCGGCGTACGTACAACCAGGCGCACCCCAATCGAAAAGGTCCATCGAGCCCTTCCCATCCGCGTCGTATCGCCACTGCGTCTTCCGACTCCCTCTCTTTCTCTTGCCCCTCCTCGACCCCGTCCTCCATCCTCCCGAGGAAATCCGCAAACATGTCAGAAGCATACGAGCGCGAACGCCAAAACAACGCCCGCCTTGACGAGCTGTCGGCCAAGGTCTCGGCCCTCAGGGGCGTGACGGTCGACATCTACGACAACGCGCGCGCCCACGAGGTCATTGACAGCACAGTATGTCTCCCCCTTCTCCCTTACCCCCTTTACCACAGGTGCGCACTGCCTCCCGTTCGTGCCCGGACGTGGCTTGTCTTTGTCAACCGTAGCTAACGGTCCTGCTCTTCCCCTCCGGCAAACAGTCCGATACCTTCTCCGCCATGTCCACCCAGCTCAAGGGTTCTGCCGGCCGCCTGACCCGCATGGCCGCTTCGGGGAACAAGGTCGCCATCCTCAAGCTGTCTGGCATCATTATCGGCGTATTCATTGTCTTGTACTACATTGCCAAGCTGTTCCTCTAAAAGACCAGCAGCACATACGCGACAACACGTACGAGGACGAGAAATTGTCTCATCGGGCATCGTTCCTCCTTCCTCTCAGTGGCGGGAGATGGTAACGCCGGGGGCCGTTATGAAACCGGGGGTGGATGACAGAGCGAGCGATGACCTTTTGTTGATTTTTATTCATTAAAAGAAAGAAAAAAAAACCAAGGCTTGAAATGGTGGGAAACCAGAGGTGGGACAATCCGAATCTGCCTCGAAACCAACATCGCAGGAACGACACATACAGGAGCGGACTTTGATATAGGGCGGGCGTGGACGTTCAAATACCCTACGCATGGATTTGGAGTTTGTTATATAAGGGAGGGTGGGCAGGCAGCAGGACCGACTGAACTGTATTAGCACTAGCAAGTAGCACGGCTCGCACCAATGTTCATGCTATTTGTACCGCAACTTTAGATGCCTGCTTTATATTTGGGCAAACTCTTGTTTGTTGATCTATGATGCTTTGGCAATTGAATCACGGGGGATGCCCCCTGGGAAGCCCTCCCTTTATCAAATATATCTCCCAACGTCCCCATTGATTAGCTATAGACCAACGTAAACTCCAGGGCCTGACCTTGGGAGGCGTCCACTAGCATCTCATCGATCCCAAGTCCTTCACCGTTCCCAACGTCTTCAATTCGTAATTTACTGCCAGACATTCGAAAAGAGATCCTCGCTGCCACCGATTGGCTTGGCAGACCCGGAACTGGCAGCGGGTTCTGTGCTGCTGGTCCATCCACCGAACTCCTCGTCGGCCGCAACCTTGGGCGCGGCGCTGAAACCACCGGACGCTCCAGGAACAATCGGCGTGTTGGCGAAGGATCCAGTAGACAGTCCGGAGGACACTCCAGACGAGCCCCATCCGCCAAAGTCGCCGGTTCCTCCAAAGGCAGGCTTGGGTGTTTCCGTAGGCTTGGGAGCGGCAGGCGCAGTGCTTGCGTCGGGTGTGCTCCAGGCATTGGAGCCCCAGACGTCCGAGTTAGACCAGTTCCCTGCACCAATTGCGCTCGTGGCGGCCGCGCTCGGGTTGGTAGCAGGAGGCGGTGACTTGGGTTGGTTCGAGGAGAGGTTGAAGACAGAGGAAGATGCGGGGGTGGGAGAGGGCTTGCTGGGGGCAGCGGCAGGCTGGGAAGGAGCGGACAGATCGAACAGGTCTCCCATGGACGAAGCCGGTTGAGCAGGCTTCGGCTGGGACTGGGCCGGAGCTGGGGCGGGGGAACTGGACCAGCCAAATCCGCCAAGGCCACTGTTGGAAGGTTGCTTCTGATGCGTGGAGGGGGCAGGGGCGGCCGGCTTGGAGTCGAAGAAGCTTCCGCCGCTGAGACCGCCAAAGGCGTTGTTCGACGCCGGTGGTGGTGACCTGCTACTGCCGACAGGGCTGGCCAGGCTTGCGAATGGATCTGTCTGGGCCGGCTTGGGGTTGTTTGTATTAGAGAAGCTGAGGCTGCTAAAGGCATCAGTCATGCCGCCAAACGACTGTTGCTGTTGGTGTCCGAAGGTAGGCGACGGCATGCCGCCAAATGCTCCGCCGGCGGCCTGGGCTTGTTGTTGCTGCTGCTGTTGGGGTTGCGGTCGCGGAGCCGAGGCATAGAGTGATAGGATAGATTGCTTAAGGTCTGGCCGCGAAGGTCCTCCCATAGCCCCCGCATTGTTGGTGCTGGCGGGTCGAGGAGGGGCAGCGGGTTCGCCGAAGAAATCCAGTCCCAGTAGAGAGTCCTTAGTGCTCGTAGCCTTGGGGGGCGCGGGGTCGGATTTCGGGGGCACTTTGCCGGGCTGCGGGCCGGCCGTGCTGGCTCTGGGGATGGGATCGCCGCCGATAAGATCGACCTGCGGCTGCGGGGAAGTAACGTTCCTGGGAGGAGCCGCCGATTTTCCAACCGAACTCTTGCGAACCGATTCCCTCCGCTCCACGTTCTGCTTCTCCTTAACCAGGCTCAACGGCACATCGTCATCACCGTCGACATCAAGACTGGCAGGGTCGGGAATGGGGCCGTCCATTGTCCATCGTTTGAGTTCGTACTTGGTGCGGATGAAATTCTCGATCTTGGATTCGGAGGGTACGTGGCCGGGGGCCAGCTTGGCCTCCCAGTATTTATTCGCGCGCGCATTGCCCCAGCTGAGGATGCTTCGGAGCTGTTCGTCGGTCCAGGAATCGAGGTCGACAGACTTGACTCTGCTGATATGCGTTCCCATGCCACGGTGGATGCCCGAACACCGGATGCAAATAAAGACACCGAGGTTCCAACTAGCCCATCGCGGGTCTGCAACGTGGTACCGTCAGTGGAAGGGTCGAGGGGAGGGGGGCGTTGGGAATAGCGTCGCCTCCAACTTACGCTTGTTCTTCTTGCAGTCAGCGCATATTTTATTGCACTCCAACTTCAAGAGGCTCTTGATTGTCAGCTGGTTTTGGGCCGCTCTTTCAGCAGCGGGGTTTGGCGGTGGTCTTCGAGACATCGTGGCCTTTGTTTGTGTGTACAAGGTGAAGGATGATAGACTCTGTGGCGGGCAAAGTTTAAAATTCGTTGGGCGATCTCCTGGTGATGCGGCAGGTACAGGCGGAGGGAAAGGGGGAGGAATCGCAAGATCGCAGAGTTGTCCAGTTGGGCCTCGACCGTCGTATGCCTAGGTAGGATTGAGATTATGGAATGGTAGAGTATCCATACGACGCTGATACCAGCCAGGTAAGGGGCAACTGGGGTTGAGACCCGTAGGCAGAGCATGTCCCTGCCTAAGGCAGTGATGACGGCAGTGGAGGTGGGGCCCTGCCTCATTTCACTGACGGAAAGAGTAGGGTATGGTGGTAGAATGCGCGCTGACAGGTGCCCGCCTCTATTGGCAGGTGTCCGAGTGAAAATGGCTGCTTTTTCTCGACAACACGCCATTTCTTCGCCTTTGCAGCTTTCACTACCGGCAACCGGTTTGCCTACCCTCTTCTTTCTTAATTATGCAAAACAAAAGTCTACAGGTGAAGGATTTAGACCCTGCGATGCTTGGTCCTGTCATTCCTAGCTGTAGTATTTCTTTAAAGACGCTTGCGCTTAGACCACTTCAATAGAGTTTATCTAAGATGCAGAGAGGTATGGAAGAATCCAAACTTTGGATAAGAAGCATAGCGGTCCCCCGCCTAATCTAGGTACCTATGTGCACTGGCGTCTAGACTGATGCCTCAAGCCGTTGTAGAATGACCCCTCTTGTCTTCAAGGACGCTTGGCCCTACGAACATCCTGTCAAAGTAGCCACGGTATATAGCAGTCGCCAAAGTCATAGCATTTGGGGGTGCCTCCGCTTTTGCATGCACTTTGTCACATCCACCCCTGAATACCGAGTCTGCCTGCTTCCAGGCACCAAATCAGCTTGGATACAATCGCAGTTGCCTGTCGACCATGAACCAGGTAGCATAACATAGCTTTGATGCCGCCTACGTTTATAGAGGCAGGCCACCATTTCAGATTGGCAAAAGTGCCCGTTCAACTTCGGAACACGTTGTTGTCCATCATCCTGTACCACGTTGAACAGGTGTGCTAAGATCGGTTGGAGAGTTCAAACTTGGCCCATCGCGATTGACTTTAACGTACTTGCCGTCCCTCGATACCCGGGAAAGCTAACCACTTGGACAGAATAAAAGCTTTGAGTCATGGTAGTCGCATGCTGAGGGAACTTCCAGAATGACGCCGAAGCATCTGATGTCTCTCTTTGTACCATGGCCAACTCTTGAAAAAGGAAGTCGACAAATGCGTCCCCAGAGCCCGGAACGCACCTCGGTAGAGTAACCATGAGCAATGGTATCGACGGATCATCTGTGAGGCATACGACGCCATCCAAGATCTGTGCCACTTCCCATGTTGCAGGGAGCCTGGAGAAAGCGGCTCCTCCAATCAAGGGCGTTCCGGCAGCGTCTGGACCAGCCAACCTTGATCCTGATGGCCGCGAACATGTCGCAGAGCCAAATGGACTGAACCAATGAGGCTGACTTATAACCCAATTAGGTTGCGGGGCGGGACCAAGGTAGGTACACTAGGTGAATGCCGGGGAAGTGAGGGGTTCCGCGTGCCTCGCGTCCGACTTACACCTTAATCCATCGTATGTTGATACCTCTCCAGCAGATCCCTCCTCTGTCATAGGCAGCATCGTTCATCGAACCCGCGTCGGCTCGCCTTGCGGCGTCGGTTCCCGCATCGGACACCCATCACTCATTAGCACATGCAAATAGTTGAGCTAACGTCCCCCGCTGACGGAGAGGCGAGACGTTCATGGAAGTCTTTCTCGGAACCTTTCCCTTTGGACCCGACTCAGGCATATAGGCTTACTTCTGCTGTGTTACCTTCCAATCGGACCAGCGTAGCCACGCCATGCGGGGGATGCTCTTTATATGAGCCCAAGTAGAGTGTCGCGGGCATAAGAAGCCCCTTTGTGTTTCGGTACCCCTCAACTTTGCGACCTTCAGTTTTTATGCCTATTGCTGTCCGTCCTGTTGCAGATCGAACTGTAGACGATCGAACGTGTTAATTTCCAGTATTTTGTGCTAGCCATGGCTCCCTCTGCTGTCAGGAATGTCACGTCGACAGTGTCATCGTTCTCATCCGGCAGGCCTCGAATCCTTGTCCCTGAGAAGCTCTGTTCGGACGGTCTTGCCATACTCCAGGACAAGTACGATGTGGATAACCGCACCGGACTATCCCCCAAAGACCTCGTCGACACCATACAAAACTATCACGCGCTGATTGTGCGATCGGAGACGAAAGTGAACGCGGCTGTGCTGGCAGCTGGGAAAAAGCTCCGCGTCGTGGCACGAGCTGGCGTGGGCGTGGACAACATTGACGTAGACACAGCGACCGAACGGGGCATAATTGTGGTCAACTCTCCGAATGGGAACATTTTTGCAGCCGCCGAGCACACTATTGCCCTTCTCCTCGCCACGGCACGCAATGTCGGCCGCGCGGATACCACGATGAAGGAAGGGAAGTGGGAAAGGAGCAAGCTTGTCGGTGTTGAAGTTGGTAACAAGACGCTTGGTATCATCGGGCTGGGGAAAGTGGGAATGAAGGTTGCGCGGATGGCCGTCGGCCTCGGCATGACGGTGAAGGCGGTTGATCCGTACGCCAGCGCAGAGGTTGCTCGCCAAGCGAATGTTGAGCTTGTGCCTGACCTCGAGCTCCTACTACCCATGTCAGACTTCTTGACAATCCACACTCCGTTAATGGCAAGTACGTTGGACCTGTTGAAGGAGAAGGAATTTCAAAAGATGAAGAAGACTGCGAGGATTCTGAATGTTGCTCGGGGCGGGGTGTACAACGAAGCCGCCCTTCTTCGTGCCTTGGACGAGGGATGGATCGCTGGAGCTGGCCTCGACGTCTTCACTTCAGAGCCCGTAGTGGCCGGCTCGACAGCGGCGCAGTTGGCCCGACACCCCAAGGTGGTCGCTACGCCGCACCTGGGCGCGTCCACGGTCGAAGCCCAGGAGAATGTCTCGATGGATGTCTGTACGCAGGTGGCCGAGATCCTGGACGGCGGACTGCCGACGGCGGCCGTCAACGCGCCGCTGATCATGCCAGATGAGTACCGCAAGCTGCAACCGTTTGTACGGCTGATCGAGAAAATGGGCAGGCTGTACACGCAGCATTTCGTTGGCGGTAGAGGCGGCATGATTGGGGGTCGAAAGTTTGAGCTCATCTACCAGGGCGACCTGGCAGGCACCACAAACACGAGGCCTCTGTTTGCCGCTCTGGTAAAGGGTCTCGTCTCGTCCATCAGCGACTCTGGAGGACGAGACGTCAACATTGTGAACGCCAGACTGACGGCGAAACAAAAGGGCATCATCATCAGCGAGACGCATAGCGGAGAGGTGAAGAACGCCGTGTACGCCAGCCTGGTGACGCTCCGATCACACGGCGAGGATGGCGAACAGGTGATTGAGGGGTATGTGTCGGGACAGGGCATATACATCTCCAAGCTGGACCGGTTCAGCGCAACATTCCAGCCGCAGGGGACGATGCTGGTGTTGCATAATTATGATGAGCCAGGCAAGATCGGGGGTGTAGGAACTGTCCTGGGGCGGCATGGGATCAACATCACCTTCATGCAGGTAGCCAGCCTAGACGGAGAGGAGAAGAGGGCGGAGGGGGGCAACGAAGCCCTCATGATTCTGGGTGTCAAGGGGGAGATTGGAGGCGAAGTGGTGAAGGACTTGAAGAAAGCTGAAGGTATTCTGAACGTGAGCCTGGTAAGGATGTGAGGAGGTAGAGGAGAAACTCTGTAGGTTATTGGAAAGTAGGTGACATGACAAATAACTGGAGACTGTTGACTATTGACTATTGCAACGCTATAGGCGGCCGGGCGGCCGGGCATGTTAGTGCGCGACTACAACCAGGTAGATCAAGTAAACAAGATCAATGACAGTAGCGGCGGGTATGATCAAGTTTGCAGTCCTTATTTGAGGCTGAGGCCTTTCAACAACAACAAAAAAAAAAAAAAAGGAAAAAGGAAAAAAAAAAGGAAGGGAAAAAAACTTCCCCTCCCGCTTGGATGCATCGCTCGCTCCTGCATGTGAAACTTTGACGACATTCGACGGTAGCTTCGATGACATCCTGCGGGATTTCCGTAAATGCACGACCACATACAAGGATGTGGTGCAGAGGTTTTAGTTCATCGAGTGAAGGTCAACGTGACCTCCTGGCGGGCGCAGGGTCCGTCGCGACGACTCGTGGACGTCTGTCTACCCGAGGTTCCAAAGACACAACGACAACAGGGGCAATCCTTCGGGTTTGCTGGTGTGGACTAGACAGCTCGGCCGACTGACGTGCTGTAGCGTCAAGTCGCTTTGCTGCAGAGGCAGCCTGTATCTATACACTGCATGACCTACCTAGGTATACTAGATTGCCTCTCCTGCTAGGTAGGTAGATAGATTCATGCGCTTGTATCCCCACTGATCAGATATTCCCGCATGTGCTCCATGGGCGTTAGGTATTACATACCCACGTAGCGTCGTACTCTGCCTTGGGTGCAAGTCAAGCCAAGGCCTCGGTCGTGGCTATGGCTTTGAGGCTCCGTAGGCAGATGGCCAGACAGGCAGACAAGGTGTGCAGGCTACTAAAGTACTCCGCACCGAGGATAATGAACAGAATCATTTATCCCGCATACTTTACCCCGGGTTTTGCACAATCCCGGTAAGATATGCAGAATGACGAGGCATTGGGTCGCGGCGGAAAACGGCACATGGCGGGGCAAGTGAGACGAAAGCAAGTGCGCTCACTCACTGACTTTGCCCGTTCCGAGTAGCCGATGGAAGGTTAAAAAAAAAAAAAGAACAAACAAAAAACAAGTACGATTACGGATACAGAGTGTAGAGTACGGATACAGATACAGAGTACGTAGTACGTGTGGCATGCCAGTGCAGAGGCCCAAGGAAGGTCTCTGCGGCAATGATGCATCATAGGTACTCGCACTTTTTCAAGACCCCGTTCCTCCCCGGCCGTTGATGACGCCAAGCTGTGCGCCACGAGAGCCTCTGGATTGGCTGGTCGAGGCAATGTAGCATCCATTGAGGTAGGTAGCCTACCTATCTGTACGGTGTACCTCACGCACGCTCGGCCCTTTCCTCCCCTTCCATCCTTCTGTTTTCTGTTCTATGAGCTTTAATCTGGGCTTCTTTGACACCCTCGCCTCTCGTCGCTAGCAATTGCTATTCTCCGTTACAGTCCATCGTCGTCGGCTTTGGTATATCAGCAGCATTAACTACCTCACCTTACCTTACCTTACCTTACCTTACCCTACCTAAGGTAACTAACATACCTACCCACCCAGGTACCTTGCTAGCTACCCGCTCGTCTTCCCGATCTTGGCTCGTAGGTGGAGCTTCTGCCCTGCTGCCCCCCGCCTTGCCTTGTGCCCTTAGGTACCTACTTACTACGTAGGTGGTGTACAGCACTGTACGCACGCACAAGCACCTGCAGGTAAACAGAGTGGAGCACTGCACCTTATCACCCTGAATCTGCCCCGTTTTCTCCCCCGTCGCGCGTCTGCTACATAAAATGTGCGCTTGACCTCGCTGCTCTTCCACCCACTTTGCGCTTCTTCTCACGATACACCTTTTCTCAATTGACCACTGAGGATTATGGCCACAAGGGGAGTCGTCCCGATACGACGGGCTCACAATGCTTCCGGCTTCGGTCTTTTCCGCACTGCCGTGCTTGGCCTTACCAAGGCCTTGACACTGGGCGTGTCTACCGTCGCTGCCGCCCCCATCCACGCCGTAAACCACCCCGACCGCGAGCCCGAGGCCGAAGGTAGCTCCTTTTGGGTCCTCATGGGTGCCTCTATCGCCCTCGTTCTCCTCGGAGGTGCTTTTGCAGGATTGACCATCGCGTAAGTGCCATCGCCTATGCTACGCACCTTACATCTATCTGCTTTGTCTCGACCTGTACCCGTACCCGTTTGCTGACGTTGCCTTCTAGCCTGATGGGACAAGACAGCATCTACCTCCAGGTCCTTGCCGGCGACCCCGACGAGTCCCAGTCCAGAAACGCCAAGCGCGTCTATGATTTGCTCAAGAAGGGAAAACACTGGGTCTTGGTCACGTTGCTACTGTCCAATGTCATCGTAAACGAATCTCTACCCGTTGTCCTGGATCGCTGTCTTGGCGGCGGTGTCGAGGCTGTTGTTGGCAGTACTGTGCTCATTGGTATGTCGGAACATAAGAACACGCTGGCTCTGCACACCCGACTAACATATTTACGCAGTTATCTTCGGCGAAGTCGTACCCCAATCCGTCTGTGTTCGATACGGCCTTCAAATCGGCGGTTATATGTCCAAGCCCGTGCTCTTGCTCATGTGGCTTATGGCGCCTATTGCTTGGCCCACGGCTAAGCTTCTGGACTGGGCCCTTGGCGAGGATCACGGCACAGTCTACAAGAAGAGTGGTCTCAAGACCCTCGTCACCCTGCACAAGTCCCTTGGCGAGGTTGGCGAACGCTTGAACTCGGACGAGGTTACTATTATTAGTGCAGTTTTGGACCTGAAGGAAAAGCCTGTCGAGAACGTCATGACCCCTATGGACGATGTTTTTATCATGGCCGAGGACACCGTTCTTGACGAGAAGACGATGGATATCATCCTGTCCGAAGGCTATTCTCGCATCCCCATTCACGCCACTGGAAAGCCGACCGACTTTGTAGGCATGCTTTTGGTCAAGATTCTCATTACCTACGACCCCGAAGACTGCCTGCAGGTGAAGGACTTTCCCTTGGCCACACTGCCCGAGACACGTCCCGAAACGAGCTGTCTGGATATTGTCAACTTTTTCCAAGAAGGCAAATCCCACATGGTCCTGGTGTCCGAGTATCCTGGTGCCGATTATGGTGCTATCGGTGTCGTCACCCTGGAAGACGTCATTGAGGAGCTTATTGGAGAGTTAGTCCTACCCTGCTGTCCCATCGTGAAAGTCTGTTAACGCGTAACACAGGGAAATCATCGACGAGTCAGATGTATACATTGATGTACACAAGGCCATTCGTCGCATGACACCCGCGCCCAAGGCGCGAACTCCGAAGAAGACAGTCCTGCCCTCCCCCAGAGTTATTCCCCAAAACGGCAATCTCACCGAGTTCGGCGAAGAGCCACGTGAACGCCATGGATCTGTCGGTGCGCTTAGCGACGTCTCGGAGAACAACCTGTCTAGCAGCGCGCCGAGGACGACTTTCCTGATGAGAAGAAGTTCCACTGGTCCGGACGGGCGTATGACTTCATCTGCCGTCCCAGTCAAGGCTACATTCGATGAGGCCAAACAGCACCTCAAGCACCTGGGGCCTTCCAATCGCGCGTCGAACCCCAAGAACACAAAGTCAACAACGGTCAAGATCAAGCCGGTTCAGGCTGGTGTGCCTCTATCCCAGATCCACACCCCCGCTTCCGTGGCTGGTGATGTGAATGACCACGGTTTGGACGAAGATACGGACGAACACACACCTCTCATGCGGCCCAAACTCACCGGAAAGGGCGCCGTCCATGCTATCCGTAAGAGTTATGGCGGGGCGGGCATGAGCGAGGCTCAGGCTAGACTCTCCAGTGCCGCTCACGATGCCGAGGATGACAAGGCTGCCGGCGAGATTAATGTACCTTCCACCGTCCCCGAGAACAACGGCTCCAAAACTGCGGCAAGCGGTAGTCCCGAGGCCGGCCGGACAGACTTGACCATCATCGTCTCTCCCGGTCAAGCCAGCAGCGGGACGAGCGTGATAAGCCCTGTTGAGGATGATTTCGCCACCCCAAAGCGCCGACCTCTTGTTCGAAGCGGTAGCATCAGCGAGAACGTGTTTGAGACCAGCAGTGGTGTGCGGAAAATCATTATTCAGGCGGCCAGCTCGGATTCCGACGAGACCACATCTAAGGGATCCTCCGGACACCGTTCTGGGTCTTTCGGTAAGGTCAATGTTCGGACTTCCGGTCGCAATGCCGAGGGCGAAGAAAACGATGGAGATGGCATGTCTAACACTGATCCAAGCATCAATAATAACAGCAGCAGCCAGCAAGCGAGTAAAAAGAAGAACAGGAGAAAGAAGAGAAAAAACAAGTCGTAGACGGGTGTGTTTGTCTCTCTGTCCGGGTTTGGTAGGCAGGGTTGCATCCATATGATGGCGAATAGTAATTCGATAAACTACAATGATTTCTCGCTCAGTGTCGTACCGTTCTTACAACGTGCCATGCCGGCAACTCCAGGGCACCAACCATTGCCGAGGTTGCCTAAACTAGATGTTTGAATATCCTTGGTGTCTATGTTCCTATATGCACACTCTTTACGAATGAAGCCCCGCAAAGCGTGCCTTGCCTATCTATACCCGAAACTGTTTGCTTCTTGCCTTCAATGCATCGTGCCTCAATCATACCAGATGGCGTTCATGCCGAACCCGGGCTCGGGGATGCGCAGCCTCGCGACACGGCCGAGGAACTCGTCCTGCCAGCGGTAGATCTCGATCCAGCCCTCCTGGTCGTCGGTGATGGCGAGCCACTCGTCGGTCCAGGGGCAGGGGCTGACGGCGTTGCTGTGGCCGCCGCTGGTGGGGGTGGGGTTGAGGCAGATCTGGCGGGCGATGTGGCCGTTGTCGTCGAGGCGGAAGGCGGCGATGTAGCCGGTGACGTCGAAGCTGTTGGAGCGGGCGGTGGCGAAGAGATAGCGGCCGCTGTGGGAGAGGGTGCAGACGTCGGAGCGGTACATCTTGTTCTTGGCGCCGGGGATGCCGGGGGGGATGAGGGGGAAGGAGCGGTGGGTGTAGACTGGGAGGCGGGTGGCCGGGTCGACGACGTACTCGCAGAGGCGGTTGCCGGCCTCCATGAGGGCGTAAAGGTATTTGCCGGTGGGGTGGATGGCGACCCAGCGCGGGTGATCGCCTGGGTCGGGGGCGTCGACGGAACCGACGAGTTCAAGCTCGGGGGCGTCGGGGGATCGCTTCCTGTGGACCCACAGCTTGTTGGCGGTGAGGTCGGCCGAGTAGAGGTAGGTCTCGGTAGGATCGAAGACCATGCCGTGGATGCCCGTGTTGGGGTCGTACGGGTAGTTCTGGACGTTGGCGTCGAGGGCGCCGGTGGGAGAGACGGCGAAGACGTTGCCGTGGGAGGCGTGCTTGTAGAAGGGGTTGCAGTAAACGGCGTATGGGGGCTTCTGGGCCGCGAGGAGGAAGATGGCGCGTGTGTTTGTTGTCGGGAGGGCGGCGTTGGCTGGGGAAGGGAGGTGTTAGCTAGGGGTGAGAAGGCTTCACGACGACATCCCCGGGGTGGGGAGGAGCGAGGAGACGTACGGTCATGGGTCATGTCGTGAGAGGCCTCGTGGACGATCTCAGAGGGGCTCTTGACGGCGAAGCTGGACCACTTCTTCATGGCGGCGCCGTACAGGTTCTTCTTGTCGTGCTACCCAAGTTATTGTCGTGTAAGCCGCGTTTGTTTCCCCGGGTCTCCAAACTGGTTCCCCCCCTCCGGCAAGCAGAAAGATGGGCCGCACATCATCCCCACAGGCAACTCCAAGAAAAGGTTTCATCTTACGCTAAAGGTCATCCACGATATGGGCTCGTTCTTGGGGATCTCGGTGCGCTTGATGAGCTCGAGGGTGAACTTCTCGTCGTCAAAGGCAACGGTGAAGATGGCGCCGGGCGGGGTCCATGTCCCGATCATGAGGTGGTGGACGGGCATCCTGGGCGTTGTGGAGAAGAGCCTGACAGTGGGGTTCGTCGTCTTGAGGGCTTGGAGGATTCGCGATGGCCGTGGGGGCATGTGCTGGACGGGAAGTGCTTCGCAGTAGGGGGATGAAGATGGCGCGAAGCAGGTGAAGCTTGGAGCGGATTTACGCTTCTGGTGTAGGTGTACTCCGTATATAGCCCGAGCTCCAATTAGGTAAAGATGGCGATACCAGCAAAATATGGGGTCGAAGTGAGAACCATGTCAAAAGAGAAAAGGATGGGAAGAAACCGAGGTGACGAAAGCTTTAAGAAGTGTGTACCTTGCATCGTGGGTGGGGGAGGGGTACTGCGGGGGGGGGGGGGGGGTAACTGTTGTTGCCCCTCGTTTCCCGAACCCCAGACAGCGATGTGCTGGAGAAGGGAAAATAAAATAAAAAGGACCCGCCGTTTACGACTGCAGTGTGGGGTCGCCTACGAGGGGCCGCTCGGGAGATGTGGGCGGTAATTGGCCTGCGAGGGAGGGCAATTGTTCCCGGCAGAGTGTTCTTCCCCTTTGTTCCCCCTCCTCTTCCCTTGGACTGTGTCCAGCCCAGCGCCCGGAGTTGTGATTTCACGGCAGTCTGGGCGACATAGTGTTCCGTGCCGGTATGTTCAATCCGGCGAAGTAGTACTTCGACATCCGAGGCGGCAGGGTCCGGACGCCGGCCGACGGCACACACTGGACACCCACCAGAGACGGCTTTCGTTCGCATCAAACATTACGACTGCACTCCATTCCATTGCTTGCGTCTCGTTTCTTTTATAAATTTACTCGAGAAGAGGGGTATCATTGGGTATTACAATTACAGTTGCTGAGTAGGGGCTTTTACCTTTACCTTGCCCCTAAAACTTGGGTAGTGTACAGTGACTCGGCTCCTCGTTAAGAGATCGGCCGAGACGAGTGCTCATACAGTGCCTTGAAAGAGGAGGCGCGACCGAGGAGCCGTTGCGGCTCGTCATAGTCGACTACCACCCCCGCATCAATGACCGCAACTCGGTCAAACTCCAGGATCGACTCCAGCTTGTGTGCAATGACGATGACGGTCCAGTCGTGGAACCACGTCCGGAGGACCTCGTTGACAACCCGGCTCGACTCTTCGTTCAGGCTATGGCGCCTGTTAACAAGCTCCTAGCTGAGGAGATGCGGACTCATTCTTACCTGCTGCTGATTTCATCCAAGACCAGCACCTTGCCCTTCCTCAGCATCGCCCGCGCGAAGACCAACAGCTGCGCCTCGCCCTGCGAAAAGAACGTGTCGTCGATGACCGCGTCGAGGCCGCCTCGCTCCTCCACCTTGGCCCAGAGCTGTAGCTTTTCAAGAACGCTCACGACCTCGGAGTCTGGGGCAGTCTCGGTGGGGTCGAGTTTCAGACGGACTGTCCCGTCAAAGATGTATGACTCTTGCGGCACGGCCACGAGCTTGGAGCGGACGTACTCATGCGGAAGGGTGGAGATGTCGATGCCGTCGATCGTAATAGACCCGGCATCTAGCTCCATCATGCGGAGGAGACAGAGCATGAGTGAGCTTTTGCCGCTGCGCTTCATGTCAGACACCTCTCACAGCTCCTCTATGGAGTGACAAGGGACGGCTTACCTGCCTGTTCGACCGCATATTGCGACCTTTTGGCCTGGCTGTATCGACAAGTCGACCCCTTTTAGGACCGGACCGGATGACCTGGAAACATGTTTAGCCTCCTACTTGTTAACATGACGAGATGCTTTTTCGGACTCACGAATATGACGCTGTTGCGCCACGGATCTTTACCGCACCTCGAATGGGCCACTCATCTTCCGGCGCAGCAAGATGGGTCTCGGCATCCCCTTCGGGTCTGGTGGTCAGGGTGAAGTTCCTCACCCGCGCAACCGCGCCGAGTGAGATCTCCAAAGTGACCCATGAAGTGATGATCGTTTTTACTATACCGCTAAAGGACAAGATATTGGTCAAAGCAATGCCAATGAACCCAGGCCCGATCTGTTCCCGCATTGTCGTGACGAGCGTCATCATCACAATCGCGATCACCGCAATCACCATGTCCACGGAAAATGTCAGCCACTGCTGGAGACAAGTGAGCAGGTAGCTGGGTCGTTGTGAGTTGTCCAGTCGGTGCAGGTTCGTCTTCTCAAAGTCGTCCTCCCACCTGAACGCTCTTACTGTCGCCAAACCCTCGAGGGTCTCGATCAGATGGGAGTAGAGCGGTGCCTTGTGCTCGATGTCGAGGAGACGCACCTGGCGCGAGGTGCGAAGATAGAAGTGCTGGATGGAGCAGAATATAGGGATCAGTAAGGGAAGGATGACGGCCATGTATCGAGAGGATACGGAAATCATGATGAAGCGGGCCACCCCGACCGCTACGCCTAAATGGAACCAGAATTAGGTGGTGTGAGTCTTGTTTCGAAGGATGCGGATGTGCAAACCAATGGCTAGCCCGAGTGCAGCTGACGGAAGTGCCATGTCGATGAGTTGGAGGTCCTGACTGAATCTGTTGACTGTGACCCCGCTGTCTATGGAACTGTGGAATGACATCGGTGCACTAGACTTGTTAGTCCACATCTAGAGGTAGGAGGGAATCCCGAACGCCGCACCGAGACGTGGTGTCTAGCAATACACCGTGAAAATAGACGCCGGACCGATTGATGATGACGATGAAGAGTTGCCTAATATTAGCTGTTAGGATTGACAAAGAAGTAAACGATTTTCTCCTGAACTTACCACATACCAAACAAGACAGATCCGACAGATCCGACCCCAAGAGCAGCGTAGACACCAAGCCACCTGCCAAGGTCCTTGTTCGGCCTCGTCTCGTTCGATTCCGCCCACCACTTGAGCCAAATATCTACGGCCATCCCATATCAGCTCAGGAACCAAGTGCCATGTTAGAGAACCGGTCTAAGCTTTACCTGGAAAAGAATCGCAAAAGGCGAATACAACCATGGCGCTGACGAAGGCAGTCAGACTGAACCATCCGGCGGCCTTGGCGTAGAAACTGTACATGCCCCAATCGCCCAGTTGACGTGTGGCGTCAGCCTGATCCTCAAGCATGCCCAATAACGCAGCTGGCGAAGAGTCATTGTAGCTTCCAGCTTGACGAGGTGCCGCTTTCGGGAAGTTATTCAATTCGACGGTCTCCTTCCCGAGAGATTGCTCCCTGGTAGATCGCCCGGCTATTTCGTTGTTTATGATCTGGCCATCTTCACTGAGAACGATGACTTCGTCGGCAAATGGTAGTCGACGCGCTGCAAACCAATTATCAGCAAAGCGTGGAGGTGGCATAATGAACTCGAAGAACATACAATTGGACGATGTCAAGACAACGGTCGTGTCAGTATCATTAAGCAAGCCGTCGCTACCAAAAAGGCCGTTAAAGACGATGTCTTCAGTACCAGGGTCAAGACCGCTGAAGACGTCGTCGAAAAGCAGCAGCTCCTCTCTTGCGTACAAAGCTCGCGCAATAGCCTGAATAATGCTTAGACCCAGGAACTGCTAGTCATTATAAGGAGACGTACCAGCCGATGTTTCTGTCCGCCACTCATGGAAATCCCCTTGCTCCCAGCCACAGTATCCTCTCCCTGTGGCCAGTTGGAGATGTCTTGCTCCAAAGCACAGGCTCTAATGACAGTCTGAAACCAGGACGGATCAAAGGCTGCAAAGCCAATAATGATGTTCCGTACCGTATCGTTCGGTATCCACGCGGTTTGGCTGCAGTATGCGATGCCGCTCAGGTTTGTATGTATAGTTCCATTGAAGGATGAAAGTTCACCGAGGAGAGCTTTGAGAAGTGTCGACTTTCCGCATCCAACAGGCCCCAGAACCAAAGTAAAAGCCCCTCGCTTGATGTTCCAGTTGTCGATGTCAATGACAGGTTTGGAGTCTTCCGACCACGCGAACGTTCCTTTGACGGAAATGACGACGTTTTCAGCAAGATTGGACCGTGCAGAGTCGTCCCCTTGCAATTCCAAGAGCTCGAGATCCTGCGACGGCACGGTCTTCCGATCGGGGCGCCGAGAATCCATGTTCCCCGTCAAGATATTTTCACTTCGCTTCGGACTGTCCGCGATGAGTCCGCTGTTGTTGCGCTCCTTTCCATTCAGGAAGTCTTGAATTCTCTGGAAAGACGTCATGGCAGTTGCGAGAAGGGGCAGACCCATGACAATACCAACCAGAGGCTGGTTCACCAGGATCAACAGAGAGTATGCCGTGAAAGCCTTTTGAAGTGTCAAAGTGTCGCCGCGCCGGGATGCTGTCCCGGCAAAAGTGCCAAACGTAAAGTATTGGAGACCAAATCGGCGTGCAAATCACTTGTAAGCCATCGTCAGTAACAGACATGGCAAAAGAAAAAAAGAAAAAAAGAAAAAAAGAACCGGCTCACAGAACATCATAGAGACGCCGAGCAAGATCCTAAATCTTCTTGACACCTCCAGCTCAGTAACCCGGAGCTTCTGGATAACCAAAAAGGCCACGTCATTAAGACCGGAGGCTTTCAGCCACTTTATACTTCCCAACGTCTTCGGGGTTGTTGAAACTCGGTCCTGTGAGGCTTTGATCCATTCTGCTGACGCTTTGCCAGTCGGAATGGCGAAAAAGGCCGTGGCAATGAGGACGGCTGATGACCGAATCAGCCTATTTGCATCCCATGGAGAACTCAGGACATTGATGTACCAAAGATGAGGGCGATGGGCATGGCGCAAGCAGCCCCAAGTTGCCTGTAGATTAGGTAAATCCCAATCCCGATCTCCAGGAGCCCTCCCCACACCTCATGAAGATGGGTGATGCCTTTGCTGATAGTCTCGGTATCGGTCCCAACCAAAGTCAATGCTCCCGAGGGACTGATGTTCGGCGACGATAGATCCAGTCTCAGTGCTTTCCTGTAGACAAGTGCTCTTGTGCTACCTCTCGTGATCGATCCCGCACGCTGATTGCGCCAATCATACTGACCCGTCGAAACCTGCACACAGTGTCGAGCCTTAGCAAGTTATACATCTCCAGAATGGCTACTGAGTTTGAAGCAATTGCAACGAAACAAGTTTAGACGAAAAAGAGAAGAACTTGCAGCAATGCCGGTATAGACAAGAGCGTACGCCCCTATCAATCCAAAGCCACGATTGTTGTAGAGCCGCGTCTGCGGCTGGCTGGCCAGGCGGATCGACTCGTCTATGAGAAACGGCTGGGCATAATTGAAAGCAATCTGGAAGAGTTTCGGGACGATGAGCGCAGACAGGGGACCCGCAAACGTATAGAGCCAGGTGCTGAACAGGGCGCCGGGTACGGTTTTGTCCGGGACTTTTTTCGCAGTCAACATATAGATTAGTCGGGACTGGCGGGGATTTCATGCTTTACCTTTGTCCCACGCGTCGGCGAGTTTCCTGTATATAGGCCCTGAGGCTAGCTTCGGATCCAGTGGGTAGAGGTCGTCCAGGCGGAGGATGTTCCTGTATCCATTGACAAAGAGCGACGTCAGCCAGAAAAAGACGGATCTGCTGAAAGTCCCGCTGGTGACCTCCTTGGAGTATCCTTTGTGTCGCGGAACTAGTATGCGGCGCTTCTCTGTCGATTCAAGAAGGACCATGACAGCCCTCAACACCCAAAGTGCATGTGAAGACAGCAGCAGGGATGGTCCGACTGGAGCCCAACATCCACAAAGTTCGATCACGGGCGGTGTCCAGCAGGACCGACAGGGAGAGGTAAGTGGAGAGGATGAAGGACGGCCTCAGGGACCGTTCGTGCGAGAGCCATAACAACAAACCCACCCCGAGCGAGGCAACGAGGCTGGGGACAGCAGTGGGAATGGTTGCCCGTGTGCGGGGGGGGGCATCCGAGGGCGTGGTGATACACAGTACGAGATGGGCAAGGTTGAGGGCAACCAGGCAAACGGATGCAGACTGTCAGCACGTCAGCCAGCCAGTCCTAACATGGGGTAGTAAGGCTAGTTCGTCGGGACTGACGGCTTTGAGGTGGCGTAGTGTGCTGGCGACGTCCTTGACATCCGACCTTGCTAGGCGTAGGGCACAGATGGGGAGCACGAGCAGGAGGAGGGATTGCAAGGGAACCGCAAGTATGGCTTCCTCGAACAGTAGCGTGAGGTCAAAGCCTCCCCGGCAGTAGTCTCCGGCCCACGGACCGAGCGAGTCATCTTTGCCGGCAGGGCAGACCGGCTGCGAGACCCACATGGACACGGTCGTCGACCAGGCGCGGGAATATTCTGTCGCTGATGGTGTTTCAAGATGCAGGGAGTCAGTCAAACGGAAGCCTTCAAACAAAAAATGGTCCAAATACAACGTTCTGATACTTTGCGTGCTGGTAAGAGCGTCAAGTCAAAGGTAATGAAGCGTGGTAGCAACAAGGTAAAAAGCATTGACGGGGCAATGCCTGAACTTATAGCATAGGTACCAATTGAAATGGGAGACAAAACAGCCTTGTCGGAGAGCGAAGAGAATGGAACGGGATGGAAACCACATTTCTGTAGCCGCCGGTAGGCCCAGACGAATTCTCCGTGACCCGGGGGTGGTTGAGCCTTAGGTAGAGTACCGCCGGTAGGTAGGTAGCCAAGTCTACGAAGTCCTCAGTGGTAGGGGGCAGGGGGTTGTGAGTACCAATCGGGTTGAGGGCGTTACCGGTGTCGGGAAGCGGCACGGCGATGGGCAGACACAGCCACCCGGTGAATTGCCTAAAGCAGATTCGGTCTCACCTGTACAGGTAGAGTAGATACCGGTACTGGGAGGTCCCGTCGCGGGTGGGTGGGAAGAAAGGCAGATAGACAGGCAGTCCGAGTCCTTATGTGTTGGACGGACGAGACGGCGCCCGCGCCGCGTACCGGCACACTCGTCGGATAGTGAAGATGCAGAAATATTGGGAAGAAGCATGATCATTGTGGGTTGACGGACGTATCAAGTCTGGTGTTGGAGCCGTCTGGGTCTGAGGTTGTCCATATTGATCGGATGAGTTTGAAAAAACTTGAGATGACGATGCCCGAAGTCGTTGTCAGTCATGTACGTCGGTAGGACACTACCTACCTAATTTACCTAGGGTCTGATCGAGGACGGCGGGAATGTTGGATAACGCGTCAACTTGGATAGGTAACTTGAGGGGAAGTATGGCTGCCACACAATCCAGTCCGACTACGCGACGTGCTGTGGTTCTCACGTGGGCCACACGGGTGTCCTCGTGCCCCAAAGCCGACCTGGTTCCCCCCTACAGCGACACGCAGAAAGTCTGAAGTCAACCACTTATCTAACCGTCATCCACATGACTTCAGGCTTTCTGCATGTCACTGTACATTCCGACCAACGCCACACAGATCGATCCCCTTAAGATGCCGTAGTCTTATTAGCATTTTCTTCTGAACGCCATTTGCATATACTCAACCAAAAAGGTTCTCTCCATTTGCATAACAGGCAGTTACTTGATGAGTGTTACCGCGCTATTCTGCTACCCCTCCTCCCTTGGCGTTAAGAAGGAATGGGACCTTGTTGGCTCAGGATATACACGTATGGCTTTGTACAAGTATCTAGGACCTTCCCCTGACAGGAAAAAAAACCACTCTAATGTTGAGCATCGCCATCGGCTGCTGATCACCAAAATCTAAAATCGTTCCTCATTGCTGACTGGTCCCTCTTATGATTGTGCTTGGCGGCCTGCAGTTCTTTGTGTTCTTTATCATTACTCGTAACTTCATATTCGAGTCAGAAAAATGATCATTTGGGATTATATTGTGGTAGGAGGTGGCATAGCCGGTTCTGTTATCTCGAATAGACTGCACGAGAAGAACCCGCATCTTCGAATTCTCCTAATCGAAGCCGGCCCTGACACCCACCGTCTTGCGAACATCGACTTGCTCGACAATGACGCCGAGGTCATTCACAACCACACTTGGGACTTTCATTCGACTCCACAGGTGAATCTTAACGATCGAAAGATAGCTACCCCGCAGGGTAAGGGATTAGGTGGCGGCACTGCCATAAACGGAGGTAAGTGCCTCGTGATAGAACCATCCCGGAGGTTGACCCTCGTGCTAACACTAACATTGAAAAAGCTGCTTGGGTCCGTGGAAACAGAGTAGACTACGATATCTGGGCCGACACAGTAGCTGACCCAAGATGGAGTTACGAAGGGCAACTGCCCTACATGCGGAAGACAGAAACACATTTCGATAACTTGACCAACCCATCATCCCATGGTCACGAAGGCCGCGTAAAGATACAATCGCCAGCAGCTATGGGCCGAACCTTTCCGCTACGCGAGCCCGTGATTGAATCTTGGGAAGAGATTGGCATCGCCACTCTTCCTCAGCTTGACGGCAATGCTGGGAACAACCTCGGTGTTGCCAACATGCAGGAAAGTAGAAATAAAGGAAAACGTCAGCCCGCATCTCTCATATACTCTCAGAAGGGTGTCACTGTCCTGACCGATACCCTTGTTGCCAGGGTATTGCTGGAGAAGCGCGCCAAGGGCAAATCTCCATTGATTTCCCGCGGAGTCCAGCTTTCCAACGGCACCACACTCCTTGGCCGGGAGACAATCTTGACGGCTGGTGCCTATCGCACGCCGCAGATATTGATGCTTTCAGGAATTGGCCCGGCCGACGTATTGGAGAAGTTTGGCATCCCCGTTCTCTTGGATCAGCCATCTGTTGGTCGAAATCTCCACGACCACATCCTTCTTCCCACCTCTTGGAGCGTGAAGAACCCATCCGCAGGCTACTCTAAAGAAACGGGTAACCCTCTTTTTCATCAGCCTCAGTATAAACTCGGGGGCTTTATTGACTTGATAACCGTCACGCCTGTTCCGAAAAATGGCTTGGCTGACGCCATAGCCATGGATGAAGGATCGGCCCCAGACCCGAAAACACACCCATTGCTCAAGCAAGATAGAGCCCATTCATCATTTCAAGTTCAATGCGGAGGCGTCTCCGCAGACGGATCGTCTATCATGCTGGTAGCCATCGTGCTTATCAGCTCTGCTCGAGGCTCTGTCATCATTCAATCCGCCGACATTAAGGATGCGCCAATTATCGGTCATCGATATCTGAGCACAAATGTCGACCGCTACGTCGCCCGAGAAACTATAAAACGAGGGATTAGACTAATGTCATCTAATGATACCGTTATTGGCCGAGATGTTGTGGCTGGCGAGAGTTCATCTTCCCCTCTGAGCATCAACTCTACAGATGAGGAGATTGACGCCCGGATTCGCGAGATGGCCGGGTGAGTAACCATTATCTCTTCTTCTCTAATCTACCTTCAGCCATTGAATCTACCGTCGGCTTCCTTCTGACATTGAGCGTGTAGGAGTTGTCATCATCCGTCCGGTACAGCCGCCATGGGTACTGTTGTAGACACCGACCTGCGCGTGATTGGTGTGTCAGGCCTCCGCGTGGCTGACGCTTCGGTTTTCCCCATTTCCGTCTCGGCCAATATTCAAGTGGCAGTTTACGCACTAGCAGAACAGGCAGCTGAGATGATGTTCTCGAATCATCAAAGTTGGGACTGGGTGTACATCTGTGTTACGATCATGAAGATTGGTATGGTACTTTACATGATGAAACTGATAAGGTCTAGCAGGATATTCCGAGGACTACTGTATTCTCTGATGTATAGGGAAAGCAATCCCATCAAGTCATAGGCGCAAGCACTTAAAACTGAGTATTTCTTATCAATTCAGAACTACATCACACATGCCTTACATGGTATAGGGCCTTGTCGCCGAATGCTCGCTGGCCAACAACCGGCGATATCCTTACAGTAAGGCCGATGCAAGTTGGAAAATGGCGGTAGGACAGACACCCTCACATGTGGGTTCCAGAAGCACATGGACGCACATAAGGGTGGATACCGGTAGACCGGTCCCATGACAATGGCGCCGCCTGAAGTCGGATGATTGTGCGCATCCTTGCCTTGCACGATTCAAAGCAGGAAGAGAAAGCAAAACAGGCGCGTGCCGAGAACAGGGTAATGTCACGGAATAAGGGTACCAGGCCTTTGGTAGGCAGGAGCAGTCCGAGTAGATGGTGGTCTAGGTGATGGAAGGGGGAACCTGACAAATCTGAAATGGAAACTCGTCAGCAACCGCGTGGATGCTGCAATGGATGGAAGGAAGTACGACTAGGTATGTATGCAGAGAAGCCACGTGATTCGGACGTGGTGTATGTGAATAATTACCTACCGGCAGGTACGGACGGTACTTACTCGCCGAGAGGGTAACCGCGGGGTCCTCTTTCCTTCTGCTCAATCTCAGTTTCGGGTAGGTAAATACCGCGACTGTGACAGACCGAGGAGAAGAAAAAAACCCGGACTAAACGAGGTCAAAGGGGTAACTTTCCAAACGGCCTGTCTGTCTCGTTCTCAGCAGGGGGCACGAACCCAGTCATCACTCACTGATCGGGCAAACGATGGGAGCGGGCCTTTTCCTCCTCATGTGGGTACCATGTACAGGTAGGTATGGGTATGGGTGTGGATGTGGGTGTTTGATTGTGTGATGCACCGCTCGCCGATCGTCTCTCTCTCCCGCCTCCGCCGGGATTTTCCAAACAGGATCGCAAACACACCCACTGTATCCGTACAGTCTGTACGTACCTACCTGTTCGTCCCCTGATTCTCCTCGCCAAAATGCTTGGCCTCTACCATAACTCTGATCTCTGGAGACCGCCCGAACGCCTCAGTGTTCCCCAGAAGCAGAAGCAGAAGCAGAAGCAGAAGCACAGGCACAGGCACAGGCACAGGCACAAGACCCAAGATTACGAGCTTCTTGGCCCAACGTCTCAAGACTGCAAGAGAAAGAGAGAGGTGGGTCTGAGGTTGGGCTGGTTTGGCAACGGGGCAAATCATGACAGAACCAAGAGATATCTGAGACTCGGTAGCCAAGATCAAAAGCATCGCCGACACTACCTAAGCAGGTTTCTTGGCGTTATTGACCATTCGCTCTGTTATTAACATGGCCAGCTACTCACTCGCTCACCTGCTGGAGAAGGCAAGGCCCAGCCAGGGAAGTAGGTATGCAACAATCAACACCTGACTACCTACGCTAATTGCTTCGACTAGACGGATGGCCTTGGCAATTCGACGCACTAGTTGAAACACCATCCCGTCCTTCCCCCCAACCCCGTCCCTCGACACTCGACCCTCGGGCCACCATGTTCGTTGCCAGGGGGCTCCTAGCTCCGGGCATTAATTGTGGATCGAGACGGAGGGGTTGGCGCAGCTACGGTACGCAACCCGCGGCCAAGTTTAATCCAACAAGCATCATCTTGCCAGTTCATCGAGGAAGGCCACTCCCCCTGGTACCAAAGAAGAAATTCCCTAAACGGGCAGCGGTTGCAGCTAGAAGGAGGACAAGATACAAGGAAGGCATGTAACGATTTCGATCCTACCTACCGGCGTCTGGTATACCTACGCTGTTACCGCACCGCCGTCCCCTTGTATCTATCAGAACCTTGCGGCCATCGCAACCGATGACCCTCAGCAGAGATCCGGCATATCTTGCGAACCCAACGATCCAGAACTCTTGCTGTTTCTGGAACACCCAGGGGCCCGTTTTCGATTCACCAGATAGGTTCCTGCTTGCCAAGAAACGGCGCAGGGTGCATCGTCGACAGTCTGAAATTTAGACATCATGGCTTCGGCCATGCGCGCGTATCCTTAACCGCCATCTTGGTGCAAAGTATGGGGGTGCAGACGGGTCGCCCACTTGGGGACTTGGGACGAATCCAGACGCACAGAAGAAAGGAGTAGGCCAACGAGAGGCAAGATGTGGAGGAGCAGAAGCAGAAGGAAGAGGACGAGGCTCAAGAGAAGGAATTCGCCAAGCGCCGACGTTTCATCCCAGGTTTGACAGCCTGCCCTCCGATCAAACTGCACCAGCGAGCTAGCTACCTAGGTAATTACCTGTGAGGCTGTGGCTATTGGTACCGGTAGCGTAGCGCAGGAACAGGACCCCCGGGAGCCTCGGACTTGGTATGTAAAAACCAAGGCAGCGACCGCGCTGGTTGGTAGCCCCCCCGTGGGAAGAAGCTTAGCTCGCAAGCCCTGGGTTGGAATCCGCTTGCCACACCGCGTACTGAACGACCGGGTGGAGCATATCTGAAGCACACCCCGTCTGATCAACATACCCTCCGGTTGGGCCTGGCCTCTCTGCACCGCCAACCACGGACAGCCCTTCATGAAGCCCATGGCATGTCGGTTGCATTCACCTTTTTCTTTGCACATCCTGCCATGCATAGGGTTTATTTTCGGATCCGCGCCTCCACTCTCTCCGGCTCGCGACTGCTCCGGGGTCTGTCGCGAGATGGCCGTCACGTCGTAGTCGTCGCCGTCGTGATCCTTGGCTCACGCCTCTCAACCCGAAAGAAGGCCCTTACTCTCTCTTCTGGCTCCACCAACCCTGCACTGCCCTCGCCATCATCCATGGGTCACGGTTTGTGACATGGCTGACATGGCCGTAGTAGGCGCGAGATGATGTTCACATCGTTTGTTTGACAACATGTCTCAATCCTTGGCATTGAAACCTCAGTGTAGCAAGCTGGCCATGCTGGATGCTTGGTATGGAATTCCCAAGGGTTTCCACCTGGACCACATTCGCTCCAGCCTGATGGTCTAGACGTCTATATCAACCCAGCCCATCCCGATCTTTCTTTCGTTCTCTTCTCTCGACACTCCCAAGTTTCCAAACAAATCTCCATTTCTGGTTCAGTTCCTTCTCTTTGGCTGGTCCAGTCCTTTTGGGTAATTTTTTTTCTCAATCTCGTTTCATTCTCAACGGTTCCGTGAACCTTTTTTTTTTTTTTTTTTCATTCAGTTTTGTGTTATCGTCAAATTTTCTCATATCTACTACTTCGTCTTTCACTTCTGTGACGAGAGATATCTTCCAGCCCTTATTCAAAATGAAGAGCTCCATTCTCCTTTCCATTGCGGCCATCGCTGCCCAAGTCATCGCGCTCCCCACCCATGATGAGCGGTCTGTGGCTCTGCACGCCAGGAACATGAACTTGGCGGCCAACGTCGACGTCAGGCCCAGCCTCCGCCGTAACAAGGCTGAAGCGCAAGGTACATACAAAACTCACCCGCCTGTGTACGCATATTGAAACTAACATCCATCGTCAGCCGATGAGGAGGATGACCTCAAGGAGGAGGACGTCAAGGAGGACGCCGCCGCCGAACTTGATGCCCCCAAGGACAAGGCAGGTGAAGCCGCCGCCAACACCCCTGCTGAAGCTGCGGCCGGAGACGCAGCGGCCAACAACGGAACCGCCAACGCCGGCGACGATGAGGGCAAGAACAAGGACGACAAGAACAAGGACGACAAGAACAAGGATGACAAGAACAAGGACAACGAAGCGGCTGCCGGTGCTGCTAACAACGGAACCGCCAACGCCGGCGACGATGAGGGCAAGAACAAGGACGACAAGAACAAGGACGACAAGAACAAGGACGACAAGAACAAGGATGACAAGAACAAGGACAACGAAGCGGCTGCCGGTGCTGCCAACAACGGAACCGCCAACGCCGGCGACGATGAGGGCAAGAACAAGGACGACAAGAACAAGGACGACAAGAACAAGGATGACAAGAACAAGGATGACAAGAACAAGGACAACGAAGCGGCTGCCGGTGCTGCCAACAACGGAACCGCCAACGCCGGCGACGATGAGGGCAAGAACAAGGACGACAAGAACAAGGACGACGAGAACAAGGATGACAAGAACAAGGACAACGAAGCGGCTGCCGGTGCTGCCAAGAATGGAACCGCCAACGCCGGCGACGATAAGGGCAAGCAGAACAAGGATGACAACAAGGACGCAAAGAAGAACAAGGACAACGGAGAGGACAACGGAGCGGCTGCCGGTGCTGCGAACAACGGAACTGCCAACGCTGTCGATGGCAAGGGCAAGAAGGACAATGATGCCAAGGCCAAGGAGAACGGCGACGCTGGTGGTGCCGCCGACGCAGGCAAGGCTGCGGCTGGGGACAACCAGATTCTCGCCGATATCCTCTCGGGTGTAAGTGCTTTATTCAAGTCGTGCATGAATGACAGCGATGCTAATTTACCCACAGCTCACTGGCGGTGCTGGTGCTGGTGCTGGAGCGGCTGGCGGCCAGAAGCAGAGCAACCCTCTCGCGCTCCTCTCTGGCCTCCTCGGGCGCGACCAAGAGTCAGGTGATGCGGAATAAACGGCAGTGGGCGTTTCCGTCTGGCTCCTGATGCCGGAGCCGAAGGATCACTATGCCGGGCCGGGTCCTGCAATGCGGTTTGTCCTAGCGGACCCGGCCAACGCAACGGCGAAACCCGTGGCAGCTTCGCTGGTAGGGCTGCTTGTCGAGTGTGCTGATATGTCACGTCACAATGGCTGAAGGGGAAAACAACAAAAACCACATTTATATTTTTCGGTGGTGCGCGCGGAACTCGGCTGGCTGGGCCCCGCTTGGGGCTCACGGCGAAGCAGCTTTTCCTCCCGTCGCATCGCCGTTAAGAATCTCCTTTTGTTTGGGTGTATTCTCATGACGGGATTTGCTGCGAGGGATTCTTTTCACCTCGTGGGCTGAAGGTTCTTGGGATGCGTTTGGTGAACATTGGGAACCCGCGGGTTTCCTTAGAGAAATCCAGTGAGAAAGGATTCAGGCGAAGCCGCCTCCGGAAGCTTATATATTCAAGTTGCGATACCATGAGAATAAGAATGGAACAGAATATTCCTCCAAATCGAATCCTGGCCGGCCTGTGACTACTTGAGTGAGAGAGAAGGCGTTGCAACTTTGGGGAGTGAGATGAGAATCCTAAGTGGGTAGGTAGTGCGTGCGTGTCTGTGACTCGGAAAATAACGGCGGGCGACAGTTGGACTCGGACGGCGGCGAAGCAACAGGGGCACATCCAAGGACGACCGGGGTCGGAGTGGGGCCGGCATGTTCCCACTGATACTCCGACTCTATCATTACCTACGATGTAGGATTGTGTACCCGTACACACGGGTGATAAACAACAGAAGGGAAGGTTATAAAAAAAAAGAAGGGAAAAAAAAAAAAAGAGGAGGCCAGTTGCCATATGGGCAGTAGTGGTAAGGAAAAGCGGCCGTCATTTTTGTCACCCGTGGGTGCCGTTCGACCTTAAGAGTCACCGCCTTGGATAGGTGCATCAGTTCCCTCCCACTAGCACGTGTGGGTAATGATTGGCAGGCGATAAGGCGCAGATTAGTGACATAGCTAATTATCTCTCTAAACTGCACATGCTTACCTACCTACCTACTTGGGTATGGATAGGTAAGTAATTGACTCTTTCTCCCCTCGTCTTTCCCTCCTTACTGGTTGAAGCGGACTGCCAGTTGTAATTATAGCTTCTTGGATCGGTTCAGTCAAGAGGCAGAGTTGCTTCTTGGCCTTCACTCTCATTTCTTCGCTCCCCATATTGCGGTACGTCGTTCAATCTTTTTGTTATCCCCACTGGAGCTGGGCCCCCCATCCACCTTCCCGATTGGGCGTGGGTTAGACAAAACATTGTTGCGGCGCTCTGCGTGTTTGGCTCCTATCTTGGTTACCTTATACAGTCGTATCGTTGCCAATGCTGTCAAGGGTGCGCCAAGAACAGAACTTGCCAGGTACGAGACTCTCTAATAGGTCAATTGATACGACGCAAGACCGACCCTTGTTCACCGATCGGTAGGATCTCTGTTTGTCCCGTCCAGTGAAAACCAACCTCTGCATAGCACCTAGCCGCCAATCTCTTCCATGCAGATGTAGATCATGTACGCGTATGCTCACATGCAAAGAGCCATCAGCTCCCGAGATGCAAGGGCGGAATGTCCCACAGGGCCCCAATGACCTTGTCGCTTTCCTTGGCACTCGACTCGTCATGATACGACCCTGATCAGGGAACTGGGGACAGAAACCACAAGCTGAAAGCTCAGCTCCGTACTACATATAGTGTTGACAACCTCGCGGTTCAATAGGAGCCAAATGGACCATCTCTTGCTTATTCTAGGACGCCGATTTTCAGGAAGAGCTTCGTGGCCTTCTTTCTCGTGATCCCCTCTTCCGCCGGTGCTCTCTCGCGCGCGCGTCTACTGCTCACTTTCTCCAAGCATCGTCGCGAGACAACCCCCCGCCCGTCAAGATGAAGGTTGCGTCCCTCTTCCTCGCCGCCGCCGGTGCCGCCTCGGCCCTGACCATCGCCGAGATCAACGGCAACAAGTTCCTCTCCCCCTTCAAGGACCAGTCCGTGGCCAACGTCACCGGTCTTGTCCTCGCCAAGGGCCCCAGCGGAATCTGGATCCGCTCGACGACGCCCGACGACGACGCCGCCACCTCCGAGGCCCTCTACGTCTACGGCAGCTCCGTCGGTGCGAACCTCTCCGTTGGCGACCTCATCACTCTGGACGGAAATATCCAGGAGTACAGGTGAGGCACATCCTCGCGCGCAGCGCTTTTGTCTATATGGCATCTTTGGCTAACAAGGCGTAGGTCCGCAGCGAACTACATTTACCTCACGGAGCTCAGCTCCCCCAAGAATGTTGTCGTCGCTTCCAAGGGTAACCAAGTCGTCCCGCTGGTCATCGGCGTCGACACCCTGCCCCCTCCCACCGAGCAGTACACCAGCCTCGACGGCGGCGACGTTTACGCCGTGCCCAACGCCGTCGCCAACATCTCCACCGAGAACCCCGTCCTCAACCCCGAGCTCTACGGCCTTGACTTCTGGGAGTCCCTGAGCGGTGAGCTTGTCACCGTCAAGAACCCCGTCGCCGTCACCCGCCCCAACCAGTACGGCGACACCTGGGTCGTTGGCGACTGGCCCACTACCGGCCGCAACTCGCACGGCGGCATCACCATGACTGACAAGGGTAAGACTCAAAATGTGTGCCAAAGCAAGTGAGTAACTGACACGTGCCCCAAGACTCCAACCCCGAGGCCATCATCATCGGCTCCCCCCTAGACGGCACCAAGAATCCCGAGTCCAAGATGGGCGACCAGCTCACCGAGATCACCGGCGTTGTGACCTACGCCTTCGGCTTCTACCGCATCCTGCCTCTAACAGCCATCACCATCGCCAAAAACGCCACCAACGACGCTCCCGCCACCTCTCTGGCTAGCAGCGGCGACTGCACGGGCATCACCGTTGGCGACTACAACGTCGAGAACCTCGCCCCCTCCTCGGCCCACCTCCCCTCTATCGCCGCCCATATCGTCGACTACATGAAGACGCCTGACCTCATCTTTGTCCAGGAGATCCAGGACAACAGCGGTCCGACCAACAACGGCATCGTCTCGTCCAACATTACCCTCACTACCCTCACAACCGAGATCGAGTCCCGCTCCGGCGTCGTCTACGACTTTGCTGTCGTTGACCCCGTCGACGGCAAGGATGGCGGCCAGCCCGGCGGCAACATCCGCGTCGCGTACCTCTACAAGCCCGACGTCGTCGAGCTGTGGAAGCCCAACCCCGGCGGCAGCCTCGACGCCAACGAGGTCCTCCCCGGCCCCGAGCTGAAGTACAACCCCGGCCGCATTGCGCCCGCCAGCAGCGCGTGGGACGCCAGCCGCAAGCCCCTCGTCGCCGCGTGGCGCACCGTCAAGGGGACCCAGAGCAAGACCTTCTTCACCGTCAACGTTCACTTGGCCTCCAAGGGCGGCTCCTCCTCCCTGCACGGCGACCTCCGCCCTCCCGTCAATGGCGTCGTGAACGCGCGCATCGAGCAGGCCCAGCTCGCCGGCGTACGTTCCTCCTCCCGCCCCTAAAGCCTCGTGTTGCATAACCCCTTGCTGACCCCCTTCTGTACAACAGTCCTTCATCGCCGAGATCCTCGCTGCCGATCCCGACGCGAGCGTCATCTCCTCCGGCGACTTCAACGAGTTCGCATTCGTCGAGCCCCTCAAAGTCTTCGCGGCCAAGTCCGGCCTCTTCGACCTCGACGAGGTCGTCGGCACCCCCGCCGAGGAGCGCTACACGTACGCCTACGACATGAACGCCCAGGAGCTCGACCACATATTCGTCAGCCCCGCGCTCGCCGCCAGGAACGGGACCGCGTACGAGCACATCCACGTCAACTCGTGGGAGCTGTACGACGAGCTCGTCAGTGACCACGACCCGTCCGTCGCGCGCCTTAACGTCTGCTAGGTGCCGGATCCCCCCTAGCAAAAAGAAAAAGAGGAGAAGTCGTTTGCAGATCCCCGGGGCCGCTTTGGGTGCCCCCCTTTCTTGTATATACTTAAAGACGTCGACGAGGCACGAATGTAATGTTAATTGTTGCACGATCTATCAATAATGTTTCCCAGTTTTCCACATATTGCAGTGCGTAAACCTAGATACGGGTAAGGATTCCAGGGTGGATTGTCCGAACGCCTGATGGCGGCAAAGTTCAAAAAAAAAAAAAAACCCACCCAAATGTAGCAAACGTAATGATCAAACAGAATCTCAAGAGGCACTTCGAAGCCGATCCGCTCCATTGAAACACGGCTCGGCATTCCGATTTCCATAACCGCGTGTCACGACCCTTCCGATCTCTCCGTGCTTCGCTACTTCGCCCCAGTGCCGGCCTACCGTCCCGAGCAGATCCACATCGGCCATCGGGTGGATCGGCCTTTCTGGCTTCAGCCACTAGCGCCGGCATCGCCAGCCGCATGCCGGGTTATGCACCGCTCAAACAATGCAAATGTCTTCCCACATGGGTTTTGCGGAAGATCTATTCATGAGTTCGAGAGAGCTGAAAGTACTCATGAAATCTTCCTTGAGCGGGAGAAGATGTGCCCGAGTTTCTCTAACCAGGTCAAGCAGCGGTGCCCAGTTTGCCTTGGTGGCGGGCGAGATTGGTCTCGAGAACGAGCCCGACGATGGGGACGGCCAGAAATACGCGGTGCGCTTCTCTTCGCTGATATCGCCTTGGGTTAGAAGATTCCATGTGTAGAGAAAGTTTTCTCCCCAGGTTGGTTCTCGATGCCTCTCACTGGGCCATAGATCCGGCTCTCCTCGCAGCTGTGCTTGCAGCTCTTCTCGCAGCTCTTCTTCCCACTCTTCTCGACACTCTTCTCGCCACTCTTCTCGCAGTTATTCTCCCGGCTCGTGTGGCAGCTCGACACTATACCATAGCCATTCCATGAATCTATTCGGAAGGCCATAAATTGTGCCGCCTTTCTCGAGATGGTTTTCTTGAATAACTGATAGGGTACGTATTTTGATGTCGAGCCGCTGCCCTAACAGTGATTCCAGCATAATGTCTTGGCCGATGATGCTCTCGGAACGTCTAAGCCATCTGTTGGGCCACTTGAGCGCTGTCAGAATTTGGTGTATATGTTCTTCGCGCAGACCTTCTGATTTCCATTTTTCGTCCGGTTTCCGTAGCCACTGGAGAACGTCCGGTTCGGTAAGGATTTGCCATTCTGTACCCAATTCGAGAGAGTGGAAAATTTGCTATGGTAGAAGATAAAAATATCTGCAGCGTCCACCCCTTTGATCTTCATTATTTCTTTCGAAGATAATTCATCAAGACTTTTGTTTATAGCGTTGTCACGCATCTGGGGGACCCGAGGTTCTTCGTCTTTCCAAGTAGCGTGTAAACGATGAAGATTTTCCCGGAGAAGCTCCAATGGACTGGCAATCGTGTTGTTTTGTCGACCGGAAGCAATGGTTTCTTCGGCGATTTCATTAAGATATGGCTGAGGAGACGAGGTTTTCATCGTTTCCGTTCCGGCGATAGTACCTTTGAGGATTCCTGACGCATTCGTTCCAAAAGGTGGCGACTGCTCGCTCTCCAGAAGCCTCCAACGTTCTTCTATGGCAGAACAAGCGTCTTCCATTGCCTTCCACCTACTCAAGTTGTACCAAGAACCATCACCCAAGATGTAGTTCCATGTGGAAATAAGTAGGATCCTTATGCGGTCAAGGGCGTAGAACACTTCGTTTTTGCCGATTATGGGTCGTTCGTAGATGGCCACAAAGTTGTACTTATTTGCATTGTGTGGAATTGGTCTGAGGATCATCCCGTGATGTGGAAGTTCTGCCACCGCAAACACCTTGTCGTTCTTTTGTGCCTATGTGACGGTCGTCGTGACGTACTTCCTTAGAGGGAAGAGCGAAACACCCTTCATCCAAAGTCCCCCCCTTCTATCGAAGCGGATGGCGTTGAAATCTTCTGCAGAGACCATGTCTGGTATGTCATTCGTAGACCCCGAAACATACAGGGCTTCTTCCTCAGGCCAGTCGAGGTTTGATGACCAGTCAATGACCCAGGAGGGTAAATTTGACGAGGGCCTTGGTTGCACCATTGAGAGATAACGGCTCATATCTCTTGGGTTTTGAAGAAGAAGAAGAAATGCCATTACACCACTGAATACCTGCTCCTTGCTTAGAGCGTAGTTGGCGACCAGACCAGCATTCCGTGCTCCAAAAAACAGACCCAGTAGAGCAAAAATCTTGTCCCTGGGGTCGGATGCTTCAGAGTGGACTGTTGCGTGCATGAGCTGTGGTAACTCCTCTAGACAGACCCCTGTGTTTTCGGTTGAGAACCTGCTGCAACCAAGGGTGCAATTGATGCAGTCTCTCTTGCGAATGAAAGAAATCTTGCCACCTGCACCCTTTTGATCCAAAAAGAAGATACTTTTCGTGAGATGATGCAACTTCTTGGATAACCCAGATCCTTGAGAAGTAAGGTTGGCCGCTGACATCTCTTGAAGAATCCAAGGTGTTACCATGGTTGGTAAAATTCCATGTCGTCGGCGGTGTTAGGTCCGGGTCGCTGGGGTCTTCACCCAAATAGACAGCAACCTTAGTCGCAGTTGCGTAGATGTACTGCATTATCCCAACTTGGTGAGATCTCTCGCGTGTGTCGTCTTGGTTTATGCAGATAGCGTCCACCCATACCTCTCTAGCCCGTCCAGGATATCGAAGTCGACGGAGGGCATTGGCGCAGTTGCCTGTGATAGCCATGATGTCCCAGCGCTTACCCAGAAAGATCAATTGAGACCTTGAGGTATCGCCTGATTGGTCGGCTCAGGTGTATGACAGGGCCTCATACTCTGGCTTGTATGCCAAATCCATGGTGCGTAGCTCACCCCTTATAGGGTCACCGTACGCCCCAGGAAACAGTCGAAGTATGCGAATCCTTCGTGCAAAAAGGGGCTCATACGAAGACGTGGCGGAAGCTTCTCCAAGGCCACCAGCGTTTGCCGGAATAGAGTCGAACGAGGAAGGCTGGTATTTGTCGGTTGTGTTGGAAGAGGAGCCTGTCGCCACCGTAGGCAACTCGTTTTCCACACCGAGCTGATTAGCTTTGCCATCTTCTACAAATGGCAGCGAAGACGGCCAGCAGAGTTCGAAATTGGCCGTTGATGGCGGCTGGGATAATGTTCCATCCAGCGCCGCGTTCTTAGCTTTGTCCACAGCAGCAATTTCTCCGCAAGATTGACAATAGGGGACGTTGAGACCGTCGAGGAAGACGACATCGGGGCTACAGCAAGTCGACTCGTACCAATTGAACATTGTACTTCTGTTTCGGAGACGGGTGGTGGCGCTTAACGATGTCGTGGTGTTTGATCGAGGGCAGGCGAAGATACTTTATGGGGTCAAATACTCAGAGCATATAGACCGATGACAACGACTGTAGGAATCACAGAGAAAAGTGTTTTCTGATATTGTACCCAGAGGTTTGCTGGATGTTGAGCAAAGCCGGCGAAAGCAGATCAGGCTGGCCGCGCCAGGGAGGTGACTGCCGAGACCTTCGACAATGGGCGATTTTCCCAACCGCAGCCAGCGCCCATTGGTTTGGCCGCCGGTGCATGGTCGAGGCGCAGCTCTGACTGCCTTGAGTTGACGCTGGCATGGCAGACTACGCAGTGCATTGTCCGAGTTAGTCGGTGTACTTGAGAACACTCGATTTGAAACGTGAGAAGACCCTGGCTGGGCATTCACGAAGACAGGCGAGAGAAAAGAAAGCAAGACCAAAGGTAGATGCTGATGGTAACTTAGGACCAGGCCGAACGAGTCTGGTATTGTAGCAAGGAGCCACGGGTGCTCGGGACAACGACACAAAAGCAGACAGGCAGTATCATTTCGCTCTCTTTTCGATGCAAGTAAGGAATCCTAAGGATATCAAAACCAATGAGAATACCCCCCGGTCCATCCATGGACCTTTTTATTCTAACATACAGCTCCTCGCCTATTCTCGCTCAAGCAAACCCAAAACCCTGCGCATTTTCCAAGGCCATGGCAAGCCTCTCTCTCAGAACGTCCTTGTCCTTGTACTCGGGCAGCAAAAGCGTGCCGTAACATGTGTATGCAGTGGGCAGATGCCCGCGCTCGCCTTCCTCTTCGCCGTTCCTTTGTACGACGAACTGCAGGTTCTTCATGCCCCCAACAGGCACACGGTCCGAGGCCGTCACGAACTCCAGGAGTCGTCTCTTCATCTTTTCGTCGTAGCGCTTGACTATTGACCAGAAGTCTCGCACACCGCGGTGGCTGGCATCCCATCCGACATACCTTGTGTATCTGCGTAGCTCCGATATGTCGATCTCTTGCACACCCTCAACGAGCGATTGGAGGAGCGGAGGTGTCAGAAGCTGGAGTGCCTTGTGATGCAGACACGCCCGGAAACCGCGCTCGAACGCTTCGTATTGCGGGCGAACGGAAACGTCTGTGAGGTACTTGATGTAATCACTCACATATGCGTTCCTGTTCTCGTTGGTTACGAGCGGAGCATCCTTGGGATTCTCGTCCGCCAGTGACTTTCCTGCCGCGACTTCGAATTGCGGCCAGCTGCGCGTCTGGTCGTTCATTTCACGAGAAATCGGCTGGCCGAACATTGAAACCGAGAATTCGTATGTGCGAGCAAAAACGTCCTCTACCAGCCCCTGCCTCTCGTCCCATTCGAGAAGCGTAGTCAAGCCCATAGCGAGGTCTGGCCACCCGTCGGCGATGTGGTGCAGCTCGTCTACAGGCTCGCCCAACAGTTTGCGGTAGAGTGCTCTCGGGAAAGTGATGGGCAACGTTAGGCCATTGTAGACAGCCAGCGAGACCAGGAGACCAAGAATCTCAAACTTCCACGACGGCACGATGGACCCAGGAACAAACCAAGCCATACGAGTTCGGTCGTCCACTGTAAAGGCGCCATAGTCTGGGTTGAGGCACTCGGCGACAGCAAGTCGAAAAAACTCCTGTTGAACTCCACCCGAGTCGAAACCTTCTTCTCCGGCATCTTCGCCCAGGTGAATCTTCAATGGTCGATGTAGTTCTCGGTCCTCCCGCCGCCAAAGCTGATCAAAGGCATCCCTGATAACGTTCTTGCGACTGATTTCGAGGATCAAGTACTTTGAAGATGCCGTCTTCAAAAGATCTTGCAGAACGAGCTTGTGATGAGGGTTGGTAATAAGACCTCCGGGGGCAACAATCGCTTTCATCCGTGTTTGGAGCGAGCTGGATTCCTCGTAGCTTCGGCTCATCTTCGAGAAGTTGATAGATCGAAAGTAAGAAACTAGGGTAGATGGATCAAAAATGAAGGGGTAGTCGAGCAGATGCTTCTTCTGCTTGGATGAAATGTGGGCAAGCCAGGCGACAGGCATGTTAATCGAGTCTAGCCTCTCTGCAAAGTAATCCACGCGGAATTGGACGTCTCCTAGAAGCAGGTCCTGACGTTTCTCGTCTATAAGGAAAGTTAATTGAAGGCCTCAGGGAGGATGATCTGCAAACTTACACATGGCAGCAATCAATGACAAAGCTCCACCGAAGGAGCCATCGCACAATATTTCAGGCTGACCATCCCACTCCTGAAGCATAACTGTCTTGGCCCAGTCCAAAAGCAGAGTCGATACCCTTGATTCATGACCAGCCCTCTCGAGGTGTACCAGTTCGGGATTTGAAGACGAGTACGAATTAAGCAGGTCTAGTTGAGACAAGAGAGGCAAAAGGGCATCTGACCCTTCATCCTCAACGCCATCGTCTTGCGTGGCCATATCTGCAAAACACTTCCGTGCAGAGATGGCAGCAAAAAGACGCCTCGCAAGTCTGAGTGCCAATTCATTTGAAAAGGCGTCATCGTAGAGAAGGCATAACCAGGCCGGTTGTCGCGCTAGAGCACCGCTTCCTGCCAAAGTCAAACCATTTGAGCGGACCCGTGACATATCAAATAGTATTCTAGAGTCTGTTATCAACGGTGCCGCTGCCACCAGTGCGTGAAGGCATATTGACAATAAATGACCAGCCTCAAGATTAGCAAGAGACCATTCAGTCCGGCGAAAGACTTTGGTAGTGGGGGACCGCAGAGACTGGAGTGACTTGGGTGCTCCAAAGAGGCTCCCGGCAGCCATCCACAAGCTGTGGAAAACCAGACTAGGAGCTACTCGTGTAAGCCTCAGCATGCAATACCAGATTGTGTGGGAATCAAGCAGCTCATCGTCCTTGACGAAGGATGAGACCAGGGCAGCAGGATCGCTCAGGATGTTGAAAAGGCTTTGCTCGATGAACAGCTTCCACTGTCGTCGGAGTCGCTTGGGATAGGTACTCCGAGGGTTGCGCTTTCTCTGCATTTTGGGAGCCCGGCCCTTGAGCCCGGAGTACGTGCTGGTGATTTTTGGGGGGTCGAAAAGATGGGATTCTGAGGTACCATCGTCTTGGAGAATGTCACACAAAAGATCAACCACTTCGACGTTGAGGTATGTCAATGATTGCGGAAGCATGTTGTCGGCGATTGGCACGTCAACCGGCTCCTCGCTTTGCTCGCTGTGCTTGGTATCATCGATTGAATGGCTCGACTGTGCATGGTGAGTCCGGGTCTGCATTGCCACTTCTCGTGGATTGGAAGACTCTGCTGGCGGTCTAGCGTTGCGAAAGCTTGTCGTGAGCGGTGACTCTGGCTCTTGGACGATAGTTACAGAATGATTTTGCGGCGGGACACTGTCAAAAAAAGAGGGTGTAGATGGTATTTCTGGAATGGCGTAAGGGTTAACGTGGGACGGTTTCGACGGCCTCAATGGTTTTTCATGCGACGTCCTGGGAGAAGCCAGCCCTGAGGTGACGTCCTCGGATAACGACGAGGTTGGGTATGGCTCGATAGAAAGCTTTCTTGTGGGTTTCGAATTGGCCCTTACTCTAGCGCTTGAGCTCCTTTTAGGCTTGCTGGGCCGTGAGTTAGACAACGCCGAGGTTGAACTATGTAGTTTTTGAGAAGCCTGGTCGAGAACAGTATCCGGCCCATGGTCCGTTGTTAGCTGGGCCACATCGCTCGAGGTTTTGTCGGCGTAAATGACTGAGGGCATTGACTGTGTAGGCGTTGACTGGCCTGATGGCTTCTGTGATCTTTGAGTTTCCTCCCTCGAGGGACTATGCGTCGCATCAGCCTCTAGTGCAGCAACCTTTTCAGACATAGCATCCAGGCCAGCTGGAGTGAGCCATTCCAGCATCTTGAAGGCGACAGTCCCGAAGACATTGGCGGCGAACGAGCGATAGTCTTTGCTGATGGGCCGCTCGGCTACTTTGAAAGCGACTTTTGCGGCGCCCGTCGTCGAATCGAAATGCGACCGCTCCTTGGAGAGAGAGGGTGGCCGGCGTCCCGTTTCTTCAGCACCCGGGGTGGCTTTTTGAGAACCGCCGTCTTCGCCATTTAGCCTGGCAGACGTGACTGATTTCCGGCGCCTTGGACCCTTTGGTGTAGCGGAACGCTTCGGAAAGGGGTCATTGAAGGCGGGCGCGGCGGATTTCGGCGACAATATGAGCGAGTTCAGGGCGGCCGGGGTTTCTTTCGGGGGCTTGAGGTAGGGGCAGAGTCCCGTCTCGGGGTTGTCCTGGCTAGCAAGGTAGACGGCCAATGTCCTTGCACTCGTGGTGTTGTATCTTCGTATTGGCGCCTTGCCGGCGAGGCGCTTGCGACAGGAGAAGCAGGTCGGGGTCGTACAGGCCTTGGAGTCGCATCCGTATCGTAGCTGAAGGATGTATCTGAGAAGAGGCATGTTAGCTTGGGTTGCGCTGAAGGAAGGCGACTAGGTCTATGGGTACGCACATCTCGACAAGGATCTGGAAGTTGTGACGGCGACTGGCGCGGTGGATGGCATAGACACGCTTCGGGTTCTCGATGGTCTGGACCATGTCCTTCAGTTCGGGCGGCGCATCGGGGGGCAGACGCGCAAACGGCGCGTCTTCCCATAGGGCAGCTAGGAGATCAGCATCGAGGCTGGTCTCGTGCTGAGGTCCCTCCTCGGGACAGCGGATATCTCGAGTCATTACATCCGGGTCGCAGGCGCCGTGGGGGTATTTGATGGTCAAGTTGAATAGCTCTCGGCGACGGAGAGGAGGAAATGCGGCAGAGGGCGGGCGGGTAGCGAAGACGGGAGATTGAAGCAAGAAGGAGAAGCTGGAAGTGCAGGGGCCGCTGATGCGGTTGGAATATAGTTAGTACTCGTTCAGAAGATATTACAACCAGCAAGCGACAGCTGGGGCAAGCAGAGAAAGGTTGGCGATGAATGAATAAACTTGTCGGGATGTCGGGTGGGTAGGCAGGGGAAACGGCAACAGTCTCGCCTGGCGTAAAAGGAGGAGATGGGCACCGTATGGGCACGCCACGAGGCTCGGCGATGACACGGTGCGGTTAAGACAGAACGGGACACGGTCTCTGGGGTCATTCTCCAGGAGTGGATCCGGAGGGACGGGAGCAGGCAATCAGAACATGGAACATTCCGCAGAGGGTCTGAATTTAGCATGCGAATTCCACCCTCGGGCCCAAAACAGGACGAACCAGGAATAGGGTGTTTCTGATATCAGCCGCCTACCACTGGGGACGGACCAACGTCCAACCAGGCTCGGCGCCATCGGCGGGTTTTGCCTCCGACCTTTTTCCAACTCAAATGCCGCCACTGCCCGCCCCGTAACAACCCCATCCCATCCTGATTAGTCAAGTCAGTCAGTCATTCACTCATTTGAATATTTGATGATGTCGAACATCCGGAGGTTACCCTCCATTCGTCATTCGTGTGAGCCGGTTTGAAATCTGATCGCGTAGCCGCAGGTATCGTTTTACTAAGTAAAATGTCAAACGAATAGAACCCATGTATAAACCAATGTCGCACTGTGTATTGAGAAACGCCATATTGCTCAAAGACCATTCTTGGCCATCTTTATCAGACAAGTTTCCAGTGCTGCATCGGAGACCTTTGTCCGCATGTATTATTCATCAAGACAGGCCGAAAGCAAGACATGCATGTCGAGGCTTGCAGCCTCCAAACCACTCACAATCAGTTAGATTTTGCCGGATAAGGAACGGTACCTTATTTCCAAAACGGTGACAAGCACACTACTAGAGTTTTGCCTCCTCCTTGGCTTACCACCCAGTATGTATTCCTGATATATACTATTATATATGTCAGCTAGATCGGACTAGAAAGAAGCAGGTAGAACCCTTCTCCCCCTCGATCCCCCGAAACCCCAAAAAAGGGATCGCCTATCCGTACTCCGTGCTTGGGGAAGACGACACTGCCCCACTTAGCAGGGCAGCAACTGCCAGGAACACGCTAAAGGCTCAAGCCTGCCAGTGGCACAACTTTTCAGGACAGGCCCGACCCAAGGGCTCTAAACTGCAGGTGACGTGCCTATCACGTCCCTTCAAACCCCCGCCTAACCCACTAAAGCCCTGGCGAATTTTCCCTCTGCCTTTTAAAATCATTTCCCCTCCATCCGCCCGACTTTGACGCACCTGCACCGCCGGGACGCTCATCTTTTGCCTCCCCTCTTCCTCTTCTTTTGCGCATCCTGCAACTTTATAATTGCGCGCAATCACACTCCCTATTCCTTCGGATTCTTGGAATAGTCGCGCCAGCATAGGAACGGACACCAAAAGCAGACCACGTCTTTCGCACACGACATTCACTATGGCGAGCGTCGATGTTGCTGCTCTCGGTGCCATTCCCGCCAATGGAGGGGCAACCGCCGCTTCACATCCCTACACCTGCAACACCTGCTCTGTTGCGTACCGAAACATCGACTTGCAAAGAGGTCACATGAAGAGCGACTGGCAGTAAGTATTCCTCGCTTTTATCTTCGTCTCCTTTTTACCCACAGTTTGTTTACCTCTTCTCCTATTCTTGCTCTCCATCTTTTGTTCCGGGCTTCCCATGGTGTTTCCGCGCTGTTCCGCTCAAACCAACTGACATCATCTTTCCAGTCGATACAACCTCAAGCGCAGAGTCGCCTCCCTTCCTCCCATCTCCTCCGAAGTCTTCAACGAGAAGGTTCTACAGGCCCGCGCCGTTCAGACGGCCGAGGCAGAGAAGGCCTTGTTTGAGCGCAGCTGTGATGCGTGCCAGAAGTCGTACTCGAGCGAGAATGCGTACCAGAACCATCTCACGAGCCAGAAGCACAAGGTCCGCGTCGCCGCCATTGCTAGACGCAAGGGTGGCGTCGCCGATGATGCCAGCTCTGTCATGAGCTCTACCTTCTCCCTCGGCGAGCCCATCGCTGTCGACAAGGAGAACGAGTTGGATTCCGAGGCCGAGGAGGAGTTCACCCAGGTTGTCGAGGGTCTCAAGAAGGCCAACATTCATGAGTCCCACGACGAGCGCCCATCCCCCGTCAAGCGTCCCTCCAACCCCCAATTATCTGCTCAGGGCCAGCGTGCCAGCGATGAAGCCTCCATTAACCGCGAGTCCGACTCCACCACTCCCGTTCCGTCTAAGCCGGAGATCGCCTGGAGCATAAAGTCCTGCCTTTTCTGCAATTACGAGTCACCCACTGTCCCACTCAACGCCAACCATATGGAGCGATTCCACGACATGTTCATCCCCGAGAAGCAGTACCTGGTCGACCTTGAGGGTCTGCTGCAGCACCTTCAGGAGCGCATCCATGAGGGCCACCAGTGCTTGTACTGCTTCAAGACCAAGAAGACGGCATTCGCCGTGCAGACCCACATGCGTGACAAAGGACACTGCAAGATCCCCTACGACACCGAGGAGGTCCAGCTGGATATTGGTGACTTCTACGATTTCCGCAGCACTTACTCCGATGGCGACGAGTCGGAGGACGACGAGGCTGAGCAGAATGGCGGGGCCAAGCTGGGTCTGAAGCGTCCCACCAAGCTTGTTGGTGAAGACGGCGAAGAGGTCGAAGATGGCGCGGAGGATGGATGGGAGACGGACAGTTCAGCCTCTTCTCTCGACTCGGCCGACTTGACGGCTTTCACTGCGGATGGCCGCTACGAGCAGTTTGAGCGTCTGGACAAGCACCCTCACCATGCTCGTGACGACCCCCGCAATCACCACCAGGCGGATGGCTGGCACTCTCATGCCCACAAGCACACCCGTGCCGTCTTCTACGATGAATACGAGCTTCACCTGCCGTCTGGCAAGGCAGTCGGTCACCGCTCTCACAACCGGTACTTCAGACAGAATCTCCACAACTACCCCACTGCCGAGGAACGTCAGGAGCGCCTGGCCATCGAGGCAGGCTCGGGCGATGAGATGGATGTCGATGGCAGAGAGGTTGCCCCCACCGGTGACCGGAAGACTCGGAACCACCGTGCCGTGGCTCGTAGAGATGCTGCGGGCATGGCTGGTGCGACTGACAAGCAGAAGCGTGTCGTCAGACAGGAGGAGGTCAGAGGTCGCAGCAACGCTACCCGTCACCAGAAACGTTACGACTACGGAGTTAGCGTGAAGCTCAACAACCAGAAGAACTTTTACTACCGCTACCAGGCCGGTGGTTGATCGATTCGCCACTAGATGCGGCAGGCGTTCGACGGGTTGGTTTTGCTTTTTTTATTTTTACAAATGGAATTGAATTGGTATGCATGATGAGGTTTTAATGAACCACGCATAGTGAAGATAGACAAATTAGAGGCCATTCACGCCGCGATTCCCTTGTTGTGAAGTCTTGTGAAACTGTCTTGTCAGCAAACAAGCGGATATTTGGTACAAGGTAACGATGTCTCTAATTGCATAGATATGTATATAACGATATGTTTGCTATGTATACCTACATATTTCGCAGCAAACTCGGATCAGTGCCAAATGATCCATATCCATATCTCCTACAGTCAATGTTTGCCTCATTATTAGTGGTGATGAAGTGGAATTTTCCATAACATCATTTACTGGTCTTGTTGATTGGTCTTCAGGATGCTCAGAAATGCGTGCCGTTGCCGAGCCATTGTCCAAAGACAATGCCTCTCAACACAGAGATGGCTGAGCGCCACGCCGACCAGGACTTACATCCCGCGTCCCCAACCGGACGCGGACGGGTGGTTCGACGGACGGAAGCATCCCAGCCGCCACGAAGAACCCGGTTTCGAAAGGCGCAAACCCAAAGAGGAGTATGGCGGGCGTAACGGAAGGACCTTGTCGCCGTCGCGGGCGAGCGCGTCTTACAGGGGGATGACCGACCGGTTCAGTCCCGGAGGCTATAGGGATGCCCCTCGAGACGACCGTGAGCGAGGTGGAAGATTCTCATCGCCGTCGCGGACGGACCCGCCTCGCAGGAGCAGGCCCGTGAAGCCGAGGACCCAGGCCCCGGTGAGAAAAGGCGGCGGCTTCGTGTTGGTGGTGAGTCGGCATCCCAAGCCTGAAAGGGACTATGCCTTTTGAGATCCTATACTAACCATTCATCAGCCGAAACTGTCGCAGGATGAGCTGGACAAGATTGACACTGCAAAAGACGTCTGGGAAGCCAGATCACTCTACTACGTGCCCCCCAAGAGGTCAAAGGAGCACCAGCAGCCCGTCCCCGTTCCCAAGCCCCCTCGACCCGCATCGCCACAGAGGAACCGCAACACCGGCATCGCCTCCGCAAGCGATATCAAGGCAGCGATCCGGGGCGAGTCCCAGGACCCGAAGCCCAGCTCGCCCCCACCTCTCCCCGAGCTCGAGGGCGACGGCGGCTCCATTGTGGCCTCTTACGCTCGGGACGTCCCGCACGCCCAGGTCGCCCGGTTCTTCCTCTCGCCGCCCGCCAAGTTCCTTTATTCGGCCTTCCGCCTCAAGCACCACCCGCTCAACACGACAACCCCCGAGATCTGCGTCGTCGGGGCCAGCAACTGCGGCAAGTCGTCCTTTATCAACGCACTCACCAACTCCGCCTCGCTCGCCAAGGTCAGCGACCGTGCGGGCAAGACGGTGTCGATGAACGCGTACGGCGTGGGTACCCTCGCCGGTCTGCCGTTCCGGACACCCGTAGCCGCTGAGGGCGGCGGCGCGACCAAGGAGGTGCAGCCGGAGCACGGCCTTGTGCTCGTCGACACCCCCGGCTACGGGTACGCCTCGCACGAGGAGTGGGGGCGTGAGATCGTCGAGTACCTCAACAAGCGCACCATGCTCCGCGGCGTCATCTTGCTGCTGTCCTCGGAGAAGAAGGTCTCGGAGAAGGACGCGCAGATTGTCAAGCTTCTCGCCGACGCGGGCCGGCCGGTGATGCTCGTCTTCACCAAGATGGACAAAGCGCTGCTGCGCAGGGCTCGTGAGGAAGGCGGCATCGCGGAGCGGCTGCGCGAGGCGGAGCGGTGCTTCGCGAGAACCGGATGGGACGGTTGGGTGCGGAGGGTGTACATCACGGCGGCGAGGATGGAGCGCAACAAGGCCTGGAAGGTCGACGGGACGGGCAGCGCGGCGGGAATGGCAGGCGTGCGGATGGGGGTCCTGGAGCTGGCCGGGATCAGGGAGTTCGTCGCGCCGGAGAGGGCCAGGGCCTCGTCGCCAAAGACGGGGACGGAGGCCTGTGAGCAGGAGAAGAGGTTGGAACCGGGTAAGGCATTGGAGAGTGACCCGGCGGCGTGGTCGGGCGATGTGGTTTCGTTCGAGGAGCTGGAGAAGAAGTTTGGAGATTGGAGCTCATGAGGCGGCAGCGGCGGTGGTGTTCGTGGTGTAGGATCGTGTTTTGATCAGGCGAATAGACAAGAGATACCCTCTAGGAGAAACGACAGCTCATTATACGGCACAAAAGTTGAATAAAAGGGATGGCTGTCCTGTTGGTGAGCTAGCAGAGAACTATCTTATGCGAACATGTAACCGAAAAGTAAACAACGCAGGCGCTATTCATTGCTTCCGAAGGCCATCAGCGCTTTGCGCAGGTTCCATCATATGGGTATAATATTCAAGGCAAATTGCGAGCAGTCGTCGTCCGACCATACGTGAACCCTCGAGAACTCCTCCGTCCGTCCAAATACAAATCGCCCGGTGAGTGAAACATAATACAACGCAGCCCGTTAGTTGTATTTACTGCTTATCGCCTGCTGCAGCTCCCGAGACAGTCGAGTGCGCCGTCCCTGGCCTACTCAGTTGCCGGCGTATCTTCTTCGCGTTCTTCGACTCGAAGAGACTCTTCACCCTTCGCAAACGCGCCCAGCGCTCCTTGTCCTTTACATCCCGAGACTGTTCATCGTCTTCACCTCCCGGCTCTGTTGCAGCACTCGGTGAGTCGTGACCACCCGGTGTCAAAGGCGGCGCAACACCTCTGCGTACCGGCGTCGATGGTACAGAGACTCCTCTGCTGTGCCACCTATTCTTTGGGCGATCATCGAGTGCTCCGCGCAGGTAAGCGTCGTTTTTGAGCACCTGCACCAGGCACTTCCACGCCGCCATATCCGACTCAGCACCGGGCTTCGCGCTGCCCAAGCGCTGCGTGTCCGGGTTCTTCCATGGACAAAAGAAGCGGTGCTCTCTGATGGGATCGAGATGGTCCATTGGCGCGGGGACAAGGATTTCGCCGTCGGCGCTGACTTCCTTGCTCTTGAACATCCATAGTCCCAGGCGCCGCAAGCAAGTGTTACAGGATGCCGAATTTGGCACCGCGCCGATGCGAGGGTTTGTGAGGCCTTGCCATCCCGTCAAGGCCAAAGCCAGAGCAACTCTGTTGGGCTGCTTGGGGTCTGGTGAGTCCTTGGCGGGTGGTGGGTTTGTAAAGAAGTCCTCGGGTAGTTGGGTAAGAACATTATCGATGTTGAGACCCTCGGGGAGCTTCAAGTTGAACTCGTAGGGGAGGAAGGGTTTCCTTCCACATAGCTCATCGTACCGGTACCGCAATGCCTCTATACTAATCTTGGCATTGGTCAGGGATAGTCGGAGCAATGAATCTGTGCAAGTTAGTGCGGGTTCTCAACCTAGGGAATGTGTTCAAGGCATACCATCGCAGCCCTGCTTCCTCCACAAGCACTCTTCCAGATGTGCTGTGACAATCAGTTCGGAGTACTTGTCGACCAACGCTTCCTCTGCTTCATCAATCAGTTGTGGGTAGCGACAAGGAGTGGCAATCATGAACCTACCGACATCCGATGCAACGAGCACAGGCACCTCCTTGCCGTCCACCTCGCGTTTGTTCAGCTTCACGACAAGCTCCTTGTTGCACAGCGTACACCGTACCCGATCCTTCCCCTGACACACCCATCCTCTCTTGGCCCATTCGATCTCGTTCACCGCATCAGGCTTGGGTGTCCAGTCCGTGATCTCCTGGAACGAAGCCAGTCTCTTGAGAAGCTCGCTTCGGTCGCTCGGTGCGAATTTAGGAGCGAGCTTGACTTCTGTCACCTTGGACGAGTTGGGCGTCCACTTCTTCAGTACAATGTTGGTAACGGTTGTTCCCGGCCCCGTTGCACGAATAGAGGGTGAACTCCTCATCGTGGCGGCGTTCTTCTCCGTCAGCGCCTGCAAGCGCCGGCGCTTCAGCAATATGTCTTCGTCGACCGTCATGGTCGGTTTGTTGTTCGCTGTCTCGGTCGTGGTCGTGCTCGTGGAGTTCGGGTTGGTGGGCTGAAGAGAAGTCGTCGATGGGCGAGGAGACTCGGTAGGCAGACTGAAGGAGTCATCCGATTGTGTTGACGCGGAGGATTTGCCCATACCCTGGATGAGGGCGTTAAACTTTCGTTTGGTTGCGTTCATTATGGTTTCTTGGTTCAGTGTAACCCCAGCGACGGGTGTGCAACGACGGCTGTCCTGAACCAGAGAAGATCAGGAACCAGAGGGCGGGGACAAGAGGCAGGACAGAAATTGTCGACTTGTGTGGGTGAGATTGGGGTGGGTAGGCTTTATACCAGATATCCTTGATCAATTACGTTGTGTTGCACCATGAAACAAGATCCCCAGGAACAGGATGGTGCTTCGTCTACTAGTCGTCTCCTAGACGCCCAGTTTTGCAAAAGTCAACAAACGACAATTGCTGATCGGGCAATGAGCTTCCACCCCTGCCACGGCGCTAAGGCGGAAGACGCAGCAATGAACTGAGATAGAGCGTTTAGATACATAAATTGGTCTATCGGGGCTGAGCCGATAAGATAGCGACGATCGAAGGAATCAAAAAAAGAAAGGAAGGGGGGGGAAAAGGGAAAAAAGTTCGCGAGCAGGGGTCATCTTGCTAAAATTCTGGAGACACCGACTGGCTGAAGTCGACTTCATTTTCACCGAGGAAAACTCCTACAAGCCTGGCTTTTCTCGCTTCCTCCCTCTTGTCATTGCGACTGACCGAAACTTCTACCACTTCTTTCCCCGACACACATGTCAGCTCCTCCGTCCTGGTTATTCTCCAATAACTTCACCAAGACCAACGACACCGCCCCTACCACCATTACCACGTCGCAACAAGACAAGATGGTCCAGAAGGAGAAGAAATCGGAGAAGAAGGGCAAGGCCGTCGCCGCACCTACCCAGCAGGCCCCTCCTGACCAATTGATGGATCTCGTTGACTCCTTCCTCTCCGAGAACGCATTCACCTCCGCCCACGAGGCCTTCCAGAAGCAGCGCACCCAGAGCGGCTGGAAGCCTTCCAAGAAGCAGACCACCCGTCCCGACCTCGTCACCATCTTCCAGACCTGGCAAACCTCTCTCGATGTCAAGGCCGTGAGCAGTGACAGCGACACCTCCTCGAGCGACAGCGACAGCAGCAGCGACGATGAGGACGTGGATATGGCCGATGCCGCTGCCGACAGCGATAGCTCCAGCAGCTCAAGCTCAAGCTCCGACTCTGATTCGAGCAGCGATAGCGAGAGCGAGAGTGAGGACGAGAAGCTCGCACCCAAGGCCGCGACCAAGAATGCTCTGAAGCGTAAGGCGCCCGAGTCGGATAGCAGCAGCAGCGACAGTAGCAGCGACGAGTCCAGCTCCGACGAGTCCAGCTCCGAAGACGAGGCCCCCAAGGCCAAGAAGCAGAAGGTCAAGAAGGACGACAGCAGCGACTCCTCTGACTCCTCTTCCGACTCCAGCTCGGACAGCTCCAGCGATTCCGACTCTTCTGACTCCGACTCCGACTCTGACTCTTCCGACAGCGATTCGGACAGCGATTCCGACTCTGACGGCTCCTCGGCCGCAAAGGTGCCTCTTCCCGAGTCCGGCTCTGATTCTTCATCCTCCGACTCTGATTCCGACTCGGACTCGGACTCGGACAAAGACACCAAGAAGAAGTCGGCCAAGAAGGCCGCCAAGACCGCCGACTCAGCCTCCAACTCCTCTGCGACCCTGGAGAAGACGTCCCCCGAGGCCTCTACCGCTGCCGACCCCCCTCTGCCCCCCGATCCCATGCTGAACCGCCCTAACAACCGTGGTGGCAAGGGCGCCAACGGCAAGGGGAAGGTGCCCAACAAGCCCTTCTCTCGCATCCCCGACGAGGTTTACGTCGACCCCAAGTTTGCCAGCAACGAGTACGTCCCCAATGACTACTCGCAGCGCGCGCACGAGGACCTCATCGTCACCAAGGGCAAGGGCTTCACCAAGGAGAAGAACAAGAAGAAGCGCGGCAGCTACCGCGGGGGCATGATCGACATCTCGGAGAAGAAGGGCATCAAGTTTGACTATTAGGTCGTTCGACTAGCTCAGGCCTTGGCTCGCCTGAGGTTTTGATCTCGGAGTTTGGAATTCCTAAGAAAAGAAATCATCTTGCGTTTAGGTTTCGTGAAAAGAAGCAGGGGGAGTTGGTTTGCTGCATATGCGTTTTTTTTTACCCATAGCATTGCACTTCTTTTTTATAGAAGAGGTGATGAGAGACAAGGAGCTTGGTGGGCGGTATTATCAGTAGAGCTGGTTTTGGCTCGTACGATTGTATCTATGTAGATAGAATTCAAAAGTTGAACATCTTCCACTTCTAGAGCATTCCCTGATAGTATCAGTATGGCATTGCAACTGGTCTTACTCTTAAGTGACATCGGATCTGAAAGCGCTTTCCGGTCCCGTAGTCTGTGTGACTTGGTCGGAATAGCGGTGCTAGCCGGCGCGTGACGTATGGCGACTCAAATACGCCTGCTCTGTATGCCGTCATCACGCAAAGCCATCGCCATGTATAACATTGACCAGGTTCACCGTACCCGCGACGGTCACAACTCTCCAGATCAGAACTAGGCCGGGCTGGTGACACGACCGCCGTGGCACAGCTAACAGACCCTCGAGGCTCGGGGGAGTGTGTGATAACGCGGAGGGTGTCCAGAGCATGATGACGCGACTGCTGCTCCTCGTCCTGGAACTGCAAAAAGCACGAGACGCCCTGGCCCCCCCGGGCCCACAGCCTAGGGATGCGATAACACACTCCTCGCGCGGGGCCAGTGGCCAACCTCCAGCGCCTCGCAGCCTGGCGTCATCGCGTCGCAGTACGAAGTCGGGGGAGGACCCTGCAGGACATGGGACGAACATGATGGGATCATATAGACTGCGCAAAAGCCGGGCAAGGTCTTCAAGCAGGAAAAGAGGCCATTGTGCTAGCAAAAGGTTGTTTTCGGTTGGGGAGGCGTCTAGGCGGGTAAGGGGGCACGCAGGCCCCCGGTCGCGAGGCGGTGCTGTAAGTGTACCTGTAACCTCCTACCTACTACCTAGGTACGTCTGTGTGGAATAGGGCGGGCCGGGTGCTCCACTGCGCACCTTAAGCTTAAAAGCCTAAAACCCGATGGCCAGGGGGGGGGGGGGGGGGTTATCTTGATGGGCAATTACGATACCCGGGAAGGATAGGTACTTTGCTATGGATTTGGGGCCGCGAGACGCAGACCCGGCTCCGGTAGGTAAGGCGTAGGTACCGCTTTCGTGCCAGTCATCGTTCCGCCAAGGCATCCGTGACAACGCCGCCAGACAACGCTATGTACTTTCATAATTCCTGGCATGATTGAATTGATGAGTCTCGTTGACGTTGGAGGCAAAGAGCCAAATCGGGGTCCGGCCACCAACCCAAGATGGAGAACGACTTGGCCGAGGTGGCTGGAACAAATTCCATCAAGTCGAAAAGCCGAACCGAGGATTTCTCTACGTTCCGTGAGGAAATAACTTCTTTTGCTTTGATCATTAAACCATAAACGTATGCCTCGTGACTGTCGTCCAAGGCTTTGATATCTGCCGGTCTCGCCTAAACCGAGATCCAAAAGGCAGGTCTCTCAATACTCCTTCTACGCCTTAGAATCGTCCTCCAACGCCTCCGAATTGCCATATGTGGCAATGACCCAATCCAGAAATTCCTCCCAGCGCTTCTCCCAGGCCGCGCGCACGATGGCGAGCTCCTCTTTGGACATGCAGGAGTGTTCCAGGCTCCATTCGATGAGCTGTCGCCAGCCGTGCAGGGTCATGTCCGTCTTGCCAACCATTGCCTGATAAAAATCATGAGAAAGACTCGATCTGCAGTCTTTGGTTAGCGAAACGGCCTTCGGAAACGCAACTCAGGCCATGTACATATCGCCTTACCTAAATATGGTTCCGTTATCCGAGTTTAGAGTGCAGTGTACGTTGTTCGCGAGAAGATTGTACATGGCGTGTCCTGATACCCTCGGCGTGAGGCCGAGCTCCTCGTTGGAGATGGGGCAGAGTTCGAGGCAGATGCCCCGTTTCTTCATGTGTTCCATGATGTACGGGTGCCTTGCCAGCGAAAAGCCGTGGCCTATGCGTTTTGAGTTGAGCAGAAGGGCGTCCACAAGGTTGCCATCTGTATCGTCACCGATCTCCGTCGTCTCGCCGCAATGGAAGAGGAACGGAATATCAACGCCGGACTCGTCGCACTTCTTTCTAAATGCAAGGAACTCGGGGACGAAGTCTCGCAGAGGTCGTCCCTTGGATTCCTCGCCAACCAGATCAAAACCTGGCCTGTCAGTTGAACGCCTCATACAGGCCTTTTAGATCTCAGGACTTACCGGCGATCCACTTGGGCCAATCCTTCTTAAAACGGAAGCACTCATCGAGCGCAAAAGCCACAGATTCGTTGGAGAAGGACCGAGGGGTGCAATAAATGACCTTCAAGCCGTCAAAAGAGTTATTAGTCCTTTGCTGGAACTGGTCGAATTCGTCAATGATGATTTTCATTATGCCCTTGTTGTCGATTTGTTTTGTACCGTCGTCGGTCCAGAGCTGGTTCGTCTCCATGAAGTTTGGCCGAATCTCGGCGTACTGAATGTTGTCACGGACAAAGTCCTCAAGGATTCCCTGAGTGTACTTTCGATAAGCGGTCTCGTAGTTGAAAAGGCCCTTCATCATGCGGGTTTTGACATTGAACTTCTCCCAGGCACCCTGGACTGTCTGATGCACGTTATGAGCCTCATCCTCGTGGAAGACGAGTTTACTTGTGAGCCATTCCTCTGGGTCTGCGTTGTGTTTCTTTGGGAACTCTTGAAGAAAGTGAGAGTATTTCATCGTCTGCCGCTTCACGTAATCTGGCGAGAATATGTCGCCCGGCCTCTCTTTTTCTGGCGGCAAAATGGAAAATTGAATCTCACAGAGGTGAAGAGAGTTCCGTGCCTCCTCGTCCGTCCTGCCATCGCCGCTCGCAGGCAAGGGCTTATCGCTGGTGATGAACATGCGATCCATGTTCTTGGCTATGCCCAGCAGGACATGAGGCTGCAGACAGGCATTGAAATGGATGTGAAGGTGTGCCCCTTTGGGCATTTTTGTCGCGATAGCAAACAGCCTCGTTCGGTTGATCAGATGGACGTTTGATAGGAAGTGGTCTGCGGGAAACCGCGGGTGGTTCTGACCACCCCACCCTTGCCTTGGCTCAGCCGCGTCATACACCAAGCGCTGGTCCTGGGCCTTGACGGCTTGAATGATGGCGTTGGCCTCTATCTCTCTGGATGAGGCCAGCGCCGTGAGACGAAAATCAAATGCTAGGGTTTTTTCGCGATTCGTTATCTCGAGGCGCTGGCGGAAGTATTCATCAGGGTCCTCAATCTTTTTGGCAGCGGCCGTCCTCGTCCTGGCTTGGTCGAGAACGGTAACCTGGCGAGGACGGCGTTTGAGGCCGTCGCTGGTGCCTTCAATGACTTTGTCGTGGGCGTTGATCATTTCTTGGGCCAGTTCCATGTCTGCCTGGCGGCGATGGTGTGGAGGTTTCCGTGGCCTTCTCGAGGAGTGTCGCGTGAGATTGTTGTCGTCCCTTATTCCCTGGCCATCCTTTTCCCCAGGTGCATCGTCCTTTTGAAGGTTCGAGCATAAGCTCCCCATGAGACTGGAATCTTGATGAGAACAAAGAAAGTTGTCGTCCCGAGGTTTCTGATGCTGTGTTGCCAAAGAGTGATATCCCTGCGTGCAGACGTGCCGAATGGGGCTTTGTCGCAATGAATGAGCTTGATCGCTTCGATTGCGAACGAGGGGTCTCAAGTATGAGTGAGTATGTATCAATTATATGAATGCGCGCAAGGCTCATCACGATCATACTGAGCAAGGGGTCCTTTCATACTAACTGGATAAATTTCCATGAAAATGAAAAAGAAAAAGAAAAAAAAAAAAAAGACACCAAAGGGTAGTCAGGAAATGCTCCTCTCAGCTTAACCGCCTTGGTGAGGGGATGTACCTCCCATGGACTAGGCTCAGTGCAACGGGGGGCTGGCTGGCCTGTCGTCAACCTGGTCAATCGGAGAAGCTAAACCACATAAGGCTGGCAGGCACATAGGCTTTGTTCTGTTGCACGGTATTACCACTTCCTCCCATGCCCCCCCCATGTCTTGTCTCTCGTGTTGTTGGCACCAACAAACACTTGACTGCATGGCGGCTAAACATGCTCCGTATATGAATGGCTTGGTTACGGCTGGCTCATCGCCTTTGGTACGGAATTCTCACCAAACGCAGTCGGCAAGCGCCGAGAGCACGCTACCAAACCCTTTCTCGCCCATCGTCAAACCAAACCCACTATCGCCGAATCTCATTCATGGGAAACATACTGCAATCTTACGTCAAAGCCGCACATCTTCCGGTTTGCCAGTCCAACTTACAAACAACTTTGTCGGGCGCCGTTTCAAGGGAGTGCCACACTATTGAGGATCTACAAACGCCTCGACGCAGTGCAGGGCCCTATGCAGTCCGTCCCAGATAGCCGGGATTCTTCAACCCTTTCCCCTATTGCGGGACCCCTATTGGAACGCAGTAACTTATTGATCCCTTTTGTTGCGATTAATATCTGATTCAAGGCAGCAAGGCTGCATGTATCGCGCTTTCTCGTCGACTAAGAGTGCATGTTGGCTAAGCCCACACGAAGCAAGGTCATCCCCGTGCAGCGGCTAAACTACCCGCCGCAACTGAACTGGAGATGGTTACGGATAGTCTGTGAACCAACAAGCGCCCGCTCACCGCTTCCAGGAACATCGGCGCAGTGTTGCCGTCTCGGCGTTGCCGCTGTAATCTCACCTCAGAGCAAGTGGAATATCCCATCATCCGCCCACCAAGCCCATCTTCTCCTCAGCAGGGAATACTCGGCCTCAGGAATGGTCCAACACCAACCCACCCCTTACACACAGACCGTCAGAACGTGGCTCAGATCAGCACATGATATGTGGTTCTTGATATACGAGTTATCCGTACAAATCGAAATACACATTCAGAAAACAAGATTGCCGACATTTCGGGGTATCAAGCGTCCAGATCTGCCAGGGGCAATGCCACACCCTTTCGAGGAAGGCCTCCAAACCCTATGAGCCAAAACAAAACTTGGACTGAGAAACATCGCACTTTGAAAGTGGGTCTTCGGAAACAATCACAAAAGCCTGTTTAGATTGACGAGTTGAAGATTTCCCCACCTCCAGACCGGTCTTACTGATGACAATCCTTCCCTTCAGAGGTCCCGAGCTTACAGGCCGTGCCGCAGGGAATAAGTCCAGCCTGCGGTCTCTTTCCCCACAGAAGACGAACAACTTCGCCAGAGCAGCATCACCTTGGGCTCCCTACTATCGAGTCAGACAGCCAGCCAACGAGACGAACCCGGCCCAGCCCCTATCTATTCAGTTCGGAAAGGAGGCGACGAGCATTGCTGTCGGATACAACACCGCCACGCTGATCCAGAGCCATATCATCTTCACCCTGGGCGATTCTCCTCATGTATAACGCCTCGATTTCGTTCACGCAGAGTTCCTGGATGTGAACAGGGCGGTGACGGCTTCCATTCGCAGCTTGTTGAGAGGGCTGTGCATTGGAACTATACCACGTACCCTATCGGGGCTGGCTTCACCGTTGAGCACACATGCCACAGTAGTCATGGGGATGCTGCGCTTCCTGGTTGTAGACGGTTATACTTTGCATATTGCTTCTTTCTATACTTCATTTTTTATCCTGCTTGTGATCCCCCTGGGATGAACAACCTGTCAAGGCACATGAGGCCGGTGGTGTACATCTCAGACGTGTCATATTCACTTTAGAGATGAACTAAGGAGATAGTCCACTCAAGCCCATCCAAATGGCGGTGACTGTATGTACTGTGCCCTTTCTCCGCATTGTTTGCGATCGCATAGCCAGTGACACTGCCCCTTTATGAGGAGGTCACGACCTCTTACTCTTGACGACAAGCGCACGGCAACGATGAAGCGCAGCATGGCAATACAATCATACACAATCCCCGCTCAAATATTACCCAAGGGAAGATCCATGTTGCATGTTCGACAAGGCGTGCGGAGAGTTTGGGGAATCTCGATTCGTCCGGAGCGTTCATCTCGTATTCTGACTTTCAGGGCGACGACAGACATGGCCCATTCCGCGGACCAGGTGCTTGGCCTCGTTCATCAAATCGGCGTGACTCAGTACCAGGCTTGAACAGACGCGCCGAATTTGGATTCAAGATACCAAGTCTGTGGTCAGTCTCGGGACTTGAGGGTCTAGTTCGGTCGAGGCTTTGAGCAAGGCAGACCGACATGCCTGGTTTGCGTGACGAAGAGGTTCGGGCCATTTCAGAAGCGACATAGGATTCTCTCCCCACAACAAAGTACCATCACCGACATCAGGAACAAATAACCGCTGAAGAAACTTCTTCCAGGAAGAATAGTCCTGGTCTGGCGAGAGGCCTGTAAAGGGGGGCTTAGGCGAGGCGCAGCCACCGCCCCGTGGAGATGTCAACTCAACCGCATCCATTTCCCCTCTGACTCTAGGCAGAGCTTGGAGCTAAAAGTCGGCCAAAACAAATCAACTCTTGTTGTACATATTTGTTTGTTTGTTCATTTTGGTGGTGGTTTTTTTTCGTAGTGTGATTGGCACCATATCGGCATGAGACGTTGGTGTCCCAAAAGAAAGGGAAATTGCTATCATGAGGTTCTTTGTGAACCAACATCGTTCTCTCGCGGTAAGAACATTACTTTTGCCGAGTTCCTTCTCTTCCTTTTTACTTTCTCGCCCAGTTTGACATAGAAAGAAATTCGAGGCCCGTCGCAAACACTGCCATTTTTCAAAGTTGTATTTCTACAGTCTCATACAGGTTACGACACTCAGTTGATCCATCAACGGCCACGAACGTGATCGGCGCACCACGAACTATGCATGCATACTCAAACAGCCATGTGACTAAAACAGAAGAAGATAATGGTGGGTATCAGTTATTAAAAGCGCCTGAGCCTTGCCAGCTTCCCCTCTCCGGCCGTGGGATAAGGCAAATCCATCGCATGACCCAATGAATGTTAACGGCACTGCCAATAAATGCAACCTTGCATGTCAGCGACCGCCGGGATTAGCAAAGGCTATCCAGATTGTGATATCTACTTTCTTTCATCTCGGTCAAGAAACATACCCAGGGGTTTACACGCTGCAGATCTACGACAGACGAGGTCTTACTTCAGTAACGACCCTGAAGGGAGCTGAGGTGGGCTATTGCCTTACTTTCAGAAGGTTGCCTCAATTCTCCTCTTGTCGGCATGACTGGATGGTACTGACGGAGATCCAGGCATAGTTCTTCCACTCTCCAATCCCTGAGTTGGTTGAGCAATTTAATATCAAGTAAGATGAAAGCTTCTAGGGTAACACACTCGGCACACATGCTTCGTCCCCGCGAACGGTACATGCAAAAAGGGATATGACTGTTGTCACTGGAGCCATCCGTACTGCACAGCTCATTCGGCGCAGTGGCGTTGGGCCCAAAACCTGATCGAGGCTGCCAGGAGCGATATCATGGTAGATCTCCCTGGTGTCGTGGATGCCAGCATACAACCTGACTTACCTAATGATTACACGCAGCAGACTGCCTATGCCGTTGTTGAGAAGGTGAGGACTTTGGAAAGTTGACGTTGACGTTTATCAACTCTGTTTTGAAGCTGCAGAATTGATCAAAGCCCGGGCCAATAGGAAGTGTAAGTCGGCAAAGAGGCTTTGAAACTGCTGAAATATGTCAACACAACAGCAAGGGCATAGGTAGCCTGATTTCTGCCCTTTGAATAGAAATGTAGACAGTACAAGCTGGCCACGAGGCCTTCCGCCATACAAACCTGTAAGAGAGAGAGAGAGAGAGAGAGAGAGAGATACTACGAGAGCCAAGATTGTATCAAACAGGAGATGTCGGTCTCGGTGAAAGTAGCATAGCGGCAGGAAAGAAGGAGTATATTGGTATCTTTGGAACTCAAACTAGGCTATCCATACATATAGCTACCAATTGTATGCTCGCCATCAGTCTTTCATCTGTCTGACGTTGAGGTTTATCCGCTTGTTCTGCATCCACCCATTCCATTCCTCATATTTCCCACCTTCCGCTGGCCAGTCAGCCAGATAGTCAGGGCATGTCCCCTTCATGACCTTGGGCACGCCATGCCACGCGAACCTAGAATCCTTGGTCATGTAGATGGCGTCGCCGGAGCGCAGCCGAAGGAGGAGGTACTCCTTGCCCGTGGCCTTTGCTTCTTCGGAAATGTTCTCGGGGTCGTTAGGCGCGATCATGAAGAGACCGTCGCAGCCGAAACTCAGGCTGATAAGCCCCTTGTCGGTCTCCTCGCTGACGTCGCGGTGCATCATCATCGTGTCGCCAGGCGTGTAGAAATTGACAATAGCGGCTTGGGCGAGGGTCTCGGGGAAGAGGGCCTCCAAGAATTGGGCAATATCTGAGGGAAACTGAGGAGGGCGATCTTCGGGATATATGCGGTTGGTCCAGTCGTACTGGCCGCCGAGGGTGACCCAGTGGAGCCGTCTCTCCATAACCTGTTTGATGGATAGAGGTTTATGAACCGAAGGATCTTTTGGAATGAAGATTGGTGTTTGGTCAGGCGGGTACGAGAAGAATGACTCGGAGGATCCATCTGCGTCTTTCGGGTAAGGTAAGTCGTAATGCAGGTGAAGGTTTGTTTGGTGTGTCGGCACGCTGAGGTCTCGGTTGATCATCAGCGAGAGGAGGGTCTTCTGGACTTCGGGAGGCACCAGGTTCGGTGCGATGAGAAGGCCTAGAAGTTTTTAGTGACCCGGCCTGGAATTTCATTCCAACAAGATCTACAAACCTGGCAGAAGCGGGTGGTAAAGAATGGGCACCTCCTGAAGTGTTGATGTGTCGACCGCGGCCGAGCTTATGTGAGAGAAAGCGGTTGTGAGCTGGTCGACCGAGATCTTTCCAGCCACAGAGAATCTACCAGCTTGATCCGGTGATCTAGGGTCATCAATTGAATCCCCTTTAATGAGTTCCTTTTGATCAGCCCTTGAGTACCCCTTCCACTGTGCCCGCATCGCCTCTGACGGCTGCTCATGAGCATCGAGCTCGACTATTCCAGCCGCCATTGTGGGCTTTTTTGAAACCAAACTTACAAAGCGATGTACGAGCAAGCAGATCTATATGGGAAATGATATCAAAGGACAAACAAAAATACTGTAAAACTTTCTAACTAGATAAATTCCGCCGCCTCGGTGATAGTCTGAGCTCTCACATCTATCGTACGTTCCAAGAAGCCTCAGTGACTCTGCGGGACAAAACCGAGAGCGAGTCCGTGACCCCACCATCAGTGAGTGACCTTATCGATAGGTGACAGGATAGATGTGATTATCGATAAGCCCTAGCGCGGGCAGCCTGTCAGGAGTCCGACGCCACAAGTTAGAACGCGACCTTGGGTACAATGGCCCTTGGTTGGGTGAGATCAGATCGCGCCTTGTTTTTCTTCACTGCTAGTAAACAACGACAACCAAGTGCAATTTTAGAGCACCACAAAACATCGCCCACCGCCCACCGACAACGCCCTTCCCGCCTGGGCCCTTTTTTTGCAACCAACGACAACATTGCACCTCTCTCTCTCCTCCCATGGCGATTTCTCTTCTTGTAGCGGCCAAATTCTGATCTTTTCTGTTGCCTAATCCCCCTGCGTGCACCACGCTGCCCCTAGACGACGACGATTTTCTCCCTTTGGGCGGCTTGTTTGTTTCTGGAGAGAGATCAGTACCTGTGCCCCTCCAGACCCTGAGGTGACTACACAACGCAGCGCTATTAACCCACCCCCACCAAACAAAGGACAAAGGGCTGCTTCGAACATCACCACTGCCTTCAACGCTCTTCAACCAGCAGACAAGTCAAATCCATATAGCTCTTGTGTCTGCGTTCCCACGAATTGACCCTCGCTTTGTTAATTCCCTTGCATCGCAATCATGGAGAACTACCAGAAGCTCGAGAAGATCGGTGAAGGTATGCATCCCCCCTCTCCCCCCCTTCCCAGACCTTTGCACTCCGGGCACTGAATCCGGCACAACATGGTACAAGACCACTCACAGAAACAAATGCTAATGTTTCCTCCCTCGTTTAGGTACTTACGGTGTCGTCTACAAGGCCCGAGACCTCCTCAATGGTGGACGCATTGTGGCCCTCAAGAAGATCCGTCTCGAGGCCGAAGATGAGGGCGTCCCCTCTACCGCCATCCGCGAGATCTCCCTACTCAAGGAGATGCGCGACCCCAACATTGTGCGCCTCCTCAACATCGTCCACGCCGACGGCCACAAGCTCTACCTCGTCTTTGAGTTCCTCGACCTCGACCTCAAGAAGTACATGGAGTCTCTCCCCGTCGCCGACGGCGGCCGCGGCAAGGCCCTGCCTGAGGGCAGCTCCGAGTCCCTGAGCCGTCTCGGCCTCGGCCAGTCCGTCATCCAGAAGTTCATGTGGCAGCTGTGCGACGGCGTCCGCTACTGTCACTCCCACCGCGTCCTCCACCGCGACCTGAAGCCCCAGAACCTGTTGATCAATAGAGACGGCAACCTGAAGCTGGCTGATTTCGGTCTCGCACGCGCCTTCGGTGTCCCACTGCGCACTTACACCCACGAGGTCGTCACTCTGTGGTACCGCGCCCCGGAGATTCTGCTCGGTGGACGCCAATACTCGACCGGCGTCGACATGTGGTCCGTTGGCTGCATCTTTGCCGAGATGTGCACCCGCAAGCCTCTCTTCCCTGGCGATTCCGAGATTGACGAGATCTTCAAGATCTTCCGGTACGTACAGCATCCCTCGCCAAGGGTCTTGCTTCGTCTTTGCACAACTCGCTAATATTGCCTCTCTCAGCACGCTCGGCACGCCGACCGAGGATGTCTGGCCCGGTGTCACCTCGTACCCCGACTTCAAGAGCTCCTTCCCCAAGTGGATCCGAGACGAGTCTCAACCTCTGTGCACGAACCTCGACGCCGAGGGCCTTGAGCTTCTCGAGATGATGCTGGTGTACGACCCGGCCAGCCGCATCTCAGCTAAGGGCGCCTGCAATCACCCATACTTCGAGACCTACCCCGACCAACACTCTGGCCAGACGATAAGAAGCAGCCGCGCCAACAACAACGATTACTATGGCAACTAGGCGTTCCCCATCGTTGCGCACGCGGCCCCCGTACAGCACCAACAGCACCAACAGCACCAGCAGCACCAGCACCAGCACTTCGGCCACTTCTGAGACACCACTTTGGGAACCTGCAGCAAGCATTTCGGCAGCAGGCATGGTATCCGAGGGGGCTGAGGCCTGGGATAAACAACATACTCTTTATTGCTCGGTATCCTATTTGCTTTCCAGGATACTGAGAGGGAATGTCTTGTCTTTTTCTGGGTTGTTGGGTGGTCACCACCACAAAACAGACTTTTTTCACGTTTCCGTCGCCTGGGGACATACGGCAATTGGGGGGACTGGTGAGGGGCGACGGGAAGCGTTTGCAAGTAGCCTGGCACTCGACAACACAGTACCCCCCCTCCAGAGATGTGACAATGTTGGGTCACTCAAACTGGTTGTCAGGCTGTGAGGCATTGCTACAGCACGGTAGGGTGTTTCTTGTGGCTTTGTGTTTGGCTCACCGGGCATTTTGCGAACCGTAGGACGTGTGTCTTGCACGTGTCAGTGGTTCATCTCACATCAGACATCAGGGAGGCAGCCAGTCCGGAATGAACAAACCACCATGGTATACGACCTCCTCCCCTTCTCCCCTGTGCTACGCCTTGGAGGACTCGACTTCTCTAATTTCTTTTGTCGTAAATCTTAATGTACGGAGTAGAGATGATGCATACGGTCGGTTTCGGTAGGGCAGGTTAATGGAACAAAAAAGAAACGTTTGGCATTCTGCATTTCTTCCGCAAGAGAAACACAGCGAGCATTTACCGCACCTTAGCCCCTGCCCCCGAGATGTGATGTTTGACTACCTAGGTAGGTGGTTCCAGACCAGACCAGACCAGACCAGACCAGACCAGACCAGACCAGACCAGTCGATCTAGTGCTCACCTTACCCTGCGTCCCTTTGCAGATCTGGCGATTTGACGGGAACGGTGCACCCTTCCTGCATGAGCCTTGATCCTAGCCCACAAAGAGGATGGGAAAGCCTGATCATCTCGAGCTAGGAGGTCGACCAGATGCGAGATATCTTCGCCGGTCGGCCTCCCATTGCCGGGAATAAAGAGTTGCCGAGCCGGCGATCACCCAAAATTCTATCATTGCTCGAAAGCAAGCGGGCAGATGCCAAAGGAACCGTGATTGAGGGGGGTCCTTGCAGCATGCCGAGGCCCCCGACTTGGCATCAGAATCTAGAAGAAGAGTTCCCACTGTGAGCTGGAGGATCGCATGTCTCCGGGCGGGACAGTCAAAGGAACAGGATGCGTTCTGCTCCAGTTGCTTCGCCCTCTCTCTCGCTCTCACTCTCGCTCTCGAAAGGCATATGATGATGCATTTGTCAAGGATCGGCAGATATATCTCTGTCGCCAATGGCGCGACTTACGGATGGGCCAGCTTCAACGCCTCCAATAGCCCGCATCTATGGCCAGACATGCGTAGTCCTCTCCCCCTCGGCACCGACCAGGCCAAGTCGCTTCCTATCCTCTCGAGCGTTACTCTAGACTTCTAGCAGCGCCTCTGGGGGGAGATGGGGCTGCAAGGAACACGTGGGAATCGCAACACCACGGTATAAGGGCTTATATCCCCGCCGCACACGATTCCAGAGTCCAATGGGTGAACGAGAGAGACGTGCCTCGCAAGTGTCTTCCCTCCCGTCCCCCGCCCCCCTCTCTTTCTTCCCCGCTAGGCAGTCATATTGCCTAGCACTTCGTCCGGAGAGGTTCCATGAACCGTGTAGGTACGCTCGGCTTTGCTAGTTTCCGATGATGCGTAAAAACACGTGGTCCGGATTCGAACGTGTATGTTTGGGGGCAACAGAAAGCAGAAAAGGAAAAAGGAAGGAAGAAGAAAAGGGTATTTGGGCTTGGACCGGTTCCACGAACGTCTGACGGCCGTCAGAAGTACCGCCAGGTTCCTACATCAGCTCACTTGTCACGCCGGTGTGGAGGCTCGCCTACGTGGTAGTTGTCGTGGTGGCATCCTCATCCGTCGACATCATTGCGATCGCCCAACGGCAGGGTCGGATGGTGAGGGAGGGGAGGAAACAGGCATAGTCCGAGGTGTGAGGAGGGGGATGTGGACGGTCGAAACATGCAGCAGGTATCTTTCTTTCGTCACCGTTCATCGACTACGCGGGAGTGTAGTCGGTCCTCTGCGGAAACCCACATAGATAGCTGTATTTTTTCGTCTACCCGCCTTTGGAGCCCCCTCCTGGGCTTCCATCGCAAACAGAGTTTGTATGCCCTCCAGACACAGAGTGCACATGCACTAACGCATCACATCTCCCCTTCCCCTAGCTGTTGGACGGGTTGGTCTCTTTGTCTCGTTTTCGGGCTTGTAACCTCGCTACCTGACACCACGAAATGGTTGCCCTTTTCAGCGGTAGCAGAAGGAAAGAGAGAGGACAGCGAGAAAAAGCACGCTCCTGCCAACCGAGACAAGGAAAAAACACGAGATCGAACAAACACTGAAAGAAAGACGACGTCAGGATGGGTGATTCTCATATCGCGAAGCCTCGGGCCGAGCGTGTCTCTACTCGCCTGCCGCCAGTTGCCCTTCTCGATCTAGGCAGGTACACATGCCACACCACAAGCCGCCGCCCGCTGGACAGCATGCTTCGTCCCGTCCACCGGCTTGATAGGGATTCAGATGCAGATCAATTAGCCACCCTTCACAAATCGAGAGAAATAAGAATCAAAACGAAATGTCGATCCAGGCACGCACCACCGCGGAATGAAACCGCAGAGCGGTACGGCGGGAAGAGAGCGTGATTTGTGGACTCATGGTTCCAGAAATCGGACGTGTGCCGTACACAAAAACAGCGCCTCAAATGCAAATCATTGACAGGCGTCAGATCAAGATCTAGGTAGGGTAACTCAAACTAGAGGCGGGGGTGGGGGGGGTTAATCAGGAACAGGATACAGCCTATGAGAGACATCGATTTAGCAGCCCTTCCTCCTCTAGAGGGTCTGGCTAGCCTTCGCCAAGTCCACGCTGCCGGTCCGTCGCGACGGGAGGCCTTGGAGAACTTTGGGAATAGCGGGATACGGACGGGAGGACTGGTGGAAACTTTCCGTGCCCGTATCTATTCCTCATTCATGGTCGCCGTCCCAAAGTACGACCGTTTCCGGCGTGCTCGATTTTGGGATGAAGGACACCCCTTTTCAGGGCAACAAGAAACAAGGAGGCCCGTTTAGCTCCCAGCCTGAAGAAAGCAGGACGTCAGCAAACGACAATAAGCTTCCTCCGTCAAGGAACTTTTGCAACGAGCAGCACGGTGTTAGGAGGAGACGAGACCCCAAGGGGGTATAGCCGTGTGTAATGGAGCTCGGTTCTTGGGGGACCGCTCGGGCTGGTATTGAACAGCACATCTCCAGGGGCAATCCCGTCGTATATGCGCACTGGCATAGGTATGTGTGCCCTATTACCATCATTCGTCATGGACGACTAACATCGACATCGGGAGCAGATCGCCAACGTCTGGAGCGTTGTTGCGATACCAATCTTACGGGCGCAACCTTTTCACTCTCTGCTCCCCCAAAGCATATTTCTTACCTTAACCCAGTACCCGGGTGATGTCCTTGGACTCGTCTGAGGGTAAGACAGCACCGCCGACTGTTTTTTACGTGCGAAACCAGGAAATCCCAGGAACCGGGTTTGAACGGGGGGGAGGGGGCGGAGAGTAAGGAGGGCAGGAAATCCAGGACACCGGAAACAGCTTCAAGTCCCGATTAGTAAACGTCCCGATTAGTAAACGTCCCGATTAGCAAACGCCCTGATTAAGAAACGTCCCTCTCAAGACCTGAGACAAGAGATCAGTGAGTTCATGAAAACCTCGACAGAGTTCCGAACTTGGTCGACTATAGCCCAATTGGACAATGTGAGAGACATAGCCCTTCCCCGTTGAGGCTCTCGTGGAAGTGACGACGGGCGCAAGTGTCCTCGTGTACCTAGCCTTTTCGTTTTTGCATCCTGCCCAGACAGACAAAACTTGACTTCAACAGGGAAATCGATATGCAGAACAGCGGCTTTCATGCAAAGCAGAGCTCTGTGGCTCACAGCTAGCATCATCACGACGCTACGGGCTCTCGGGGGCTTGTGGAACGAGATCGCATGAGGATCGCGTGAGGACATCGTCTCCGACGCTGCCGCCCCGGCCTATTTCGATCTGGGCTTTCTTCACTACGGCGGGTGGCTGTTTTGGTAAACAGGTTTGGAGCGTGTGGCAATGGTTGCATTTGTGCCTGAGCAGTGATAGTGCGAACAGTAGAACGAGCTAGAAGGCAACGAAGAAGTTTTCTGGACGTCACCAGTGATGCCGCAAACGGGACTTGAGACATGAGGCAAAAAGAGTGAGTAGCAAACCAAGGTGTCGTGGGGCTTAGAGCTACCAGCACTTCCCACATGGAGGGCGTGAAACGAACGGAACGGAAGTAAACGCGATAAGGAATCCGTACAAAAGAAGTAGTGCCTGTCTCGGGGACCTGAAGCTTGCGGTACGACCAAAGTCGGCACTACGCCTTGGGTGGAAGGACGGAAGGACGACTGGCAAAAAGCGGCGGGATGCGCACCTCTAGCTCCCCCGCAGGCGGGGACGATCAAAAGATGATGTGGAGGCTGTGCCCGTCAGGTTTACAATGGTTGAAGGCTGCCATGTGCGCTGGCCGAAAGAGTCCCGCCGAAAGCGGTCCGAGGTTGGTGGGCGGATGATGATGTGCAAAGGAAGGCCCTTTTGTTTGGCTTTTGGGGTTCGTCTCGAGGGCTTGGGCAAGCCAACGATGTGTGCTACACCTGCTGGAGGGTATCCTCTCGAGGGGGGGGACGAACCATGTCTCGGTCTTGGCGGATGGGTCTGAACGCCGTCATCCAAGCTGTCGGGTCCATGGACTGGATGACGAGGAGGATGGAACTTGGCGTAGAAAGGCACAGTCGAGTTCCCGAAACGTAACGCAGCGAGTCGGAGCGATGGTGCTGTTTTCGGGCATCTGTTGTTGCTTGCTAGAGGTTCAACATGCTCGAGGCGTCCAGTCTCAGTAGGGGTGACTGCGGCTGTGGAGCCAATGACGACTCGGGTGGATGCATAATACTCGCAGCGGTTGCGCAGATTGCTGTGGCTATTTCCATCAGAGGAGGCCCGTGCAGCGTTTAAAGTTGAAGCATACCGCCGGGGATGGACCAACATGTGCATCAAATGCCCGATTGACAAGCGCTTGTGGGGGAGGGGAGGAGGCCACGGCCTCCCGAAGACATGGGACAGAAGCCTGTTCGGATGATAGATGCGCGAGCGCTTGCCATGGCCGTGCAGCGTAGTGATTGATTGACCAAGGGATGAGGCTTAGACGACAGGACGCGGTTCCTGAAACGCAGCGCTTGGGGGCCACGACCTGCCAAGTAAGTGAGTATGTCAGAGAAAGAGAGCGGGCGGTTCGTCGTTTGTTCTCAACGAGACTATGCCTTGCTCTAGCCAATGGCGAGGTCGAGGGGCTTTTTCTCATGACTGATGAGGATAAGCAGCCTTGCAGCCCCTGACACCGGGCACTGATCCTTGGCCTCTGGAACTCGATCTGGCCGTCTTGATGTCATGCGGGAGCATTCTTGGCTGTTGATGGGAGCCGGAGGGCGTCTGCGTAGCAAGGTTGAGGCGCCCAAATGCTAAACAGCACCGGAGCTTGGAAGGCAGGTTTCATATTTTCGAGATAGAGTATATGCTTTTTCCCTGGTAGGTGTTTTCTGGCGTTCCTTGGGCGGATCGGCGTTGAGGTTGACTCAGTTCCCAAACAGAAACAGCGCCTCGGCGTCGTGCCGACGGGGGGTCGCGGAAGACACGTCAACGAGAGTCGAGGACGCTGTAGTTGATGCGTGTTGCAGCTGCGGCGGCTCTGGTCAAAGAACCAAGGCAGCCGGACGGGCGCCACGCGTCGGCAAGCGAACGTCACGGCCGGCTGATGAATGGCTCACCCGTTGCAATTTTTACAGTGCACTTTGCGTCCCTTGGGACAGTGGGAGTCGTACGAAGAAGAGGCTTGACGGGCTTGCCGCCGGGGTTTCTTCTCCGGGGTTTGTTTCATGCTATTTCGGACGCGGGTTTTCGTCTTATGTCGTGACGTTGGACGTGACTGCACCGCTGCGGCGTTGCTGAATTCGAGATGCCGAGAGGGTGTCTCTTTTGCGGCGAGGCCAGCTCGTAATTCGAGGGCCCGTGGAGTTCAGGGAACACGAGGCAAATGACTACCTCAGCCTGAGGTAACCAAGAGGCTGAGCGGCTGGGTGATGATGCAGGTCCCATAGTGTGGCTGATGATTGTGGCAGGGGCCGCAACCACTTCTGGGCCCAGCCGAATACCTACCTACATACCTGAATACCTAGTACAGTAGGTACGGATACACTAGGTAGTGTAGGTATACATAGTATACGGATACAGGCAGCTTGGGCAGGGGGACGCCGACGCAGGCAGGGCAGCACAACCCCTGAGGAGCGTGATCGGGAGAGTGGTCGATCAAGTGACTAACGGAGCCGAGGCCGTCGATCAGCGATTGGGATGGGATGACAGATTGCGAACCCGCATGCGCCACACCTTACAGTCCCTCCTGGGCGAATGGGCATGTGCAAAAGCCCCCGGCCGGTACAGGGAAGGGGGGGCGTGTGCTTCGAGCATGTGTGGCTCAAATAGGAGGGGCTGGCCTGTGCGGGGTACCCAGGCTGAGGCAGAGGGCAAGGGACATGCATCGAATGAGCTGGCGCAGCCAAGGGGACACGACACCTTCACTGGTTCATCGTTTCGGTGGCCGCATGAATCTGTATTGAACAACAAGTCCGTTGCGGAGCTGAATGCACCATCTGTTGTGTCAAGCAAATGTATGTCTTTGAATGACCTATCTATCCGAGTCGCAATGCGGCATGGCACTACTATGGTTGTCCTTGTCTAATAGAGGAAGATACCGTGTGCCCTTGGAAAATGTCAGCCACACATTGTTTTGAGACCCAGCCACCTTGTGTGGTCCGCGCGGTGAAGCACGATTGGCGAACTCGTACTGCTGGGGTGGTGTTTGGTCGGCATGTCCTCTGGCCAATTGTAGCGCTCTCATCAGCATCACTCGGAGGGATCTCCGACGCACCAGGACCGATGCGGCAGGGCCTCCCGGCATTTGTGGAGACGCGGTTCGACAAGGAGGGAGGGAGGGAGCTGAAGCCCGGAAGCCGTTCGTTTTCGAGAGGGATAAGGGAGACGGTGAAAATTCCCGTCGGCGCCGAGACCATTTCGAAGTGCAGATGGCGAATGGGACGCTGCAACAACGCAGCCGTTTGGTTCAGTGCACAACAAGAAATGAGCCAGGCGCTAATGCCAGGCCGACGATAGTGGGAAGAATGAAGAGGTGTTGGTGTTGGCTGGTAGTCCTGGTAGCCATGGTGGCGCCCCTGCATGTACCTACCTACATCATACTTGCAGTACAAGCTCCATCGGCCAGCCCCTGAATTTGTGCCTTGCTGTGCATAGTAAACCGTCGGTGATGCACTCGCTCACTCGCCGGTGTTTGCCACATCCCCCCCCGTTCTTCAGGGCAAGCCACGTAACTCGTGTTTCTGTCCCCACTGCGTCGCAAACAAGAGGTTGCAGGTCGGGCCCATCATTCAGGGGGAGACTTCAGCTCCACGGCATGAGCTTGGGCTGTTGCAGAACTCTCAAGCGTGATGGCATCTGAGCACGCAACGCCTCGATGCATGGGTGGCGGTCGTTAGTATAGTGTACGGAGTAGTCCTGCCCGAGATAGGTGCTTGTCAAAAGGGGCACCCCCAGACCCATCAATCCAACTGACGACGCCGCAATGGCCAGTGGAAGCCCCTTGACTTGATTAATATCTTGGGATCTGATGCGGGCTACGAAAGGAAGGAGGGGAAGCAATTTGGGTCAGACTAGCTCGCCTGGTACATCTGGCTGGCTGGTCGGGGACCACCAGGTCATGGCGAAGCCACCGTCGCAGGAGGTCATTCTGAAATTTTCCATGGCGCGGGGCTATCGACGCCGCCGCCAGTAGAGCTCGGGCGTGTAATAGCAGTCGACGGCGTCTTTGCCTCCTTGTCAGCTGCCATCCCATCTTCTGGCAACCCGACCGCCATTTCGGACGAGAGCTTGTACGGATTATCGTACTTGGCGATATACAGATAGGTAGACCGGCGCTGTTTGTCAGTGCTCGTGTTGGCTTCCCTTCCAGCCAGCTAGCCAGCTTGATCATCCCCTCGCGTTCCCAGCCTTTGCCCTGCGCTCGGGCGTGCGCCAGTCCACCGATCCGGAAAGGAAAAAAAAACGGAAGGAGAAAAGGGGACATGGTGATCCAATAATGTGATCCCAGCCGCGATCCGGACACACGTCGAGCCCAAGGGGAGGAGGGGGGTGCATTCGATTGGGAATGAAAGGCAGACACATGAAACCGTAACGTGGGGAACGATCTACCTCAAGGAACGATAGTCACAGACGATGCCAGTGGTAACCAACAGGTGTTACCACCAGTAGGGTTTCCGCAGAGAGAGTGGTCCCGGTGGAACGAGCACGTTCCCTGCCACAGTACGGCCAGGCCTCTTGTCAATTGCGGGAAGGGAGCGACCAGTCGTGCGAAGCCGAAACCTTGACTTTGGGCCGATGATGGGGGCCGTGCCTGTTGGCAGCTTTGGCAGAGACAGACTGCCCAGCCGGTAGGCTCGCCAGGGTCTAAATCATCCCGCAAGGGTTTCCGGGGCAGGGAGAAGATTGGACGAGCTCCGCCATGGAGAAATTGGGATGACTTCCTAAGTCCCCGAGATTTCAGTGGGTGGCAAGCCGCAGTAAAGCCACGGGATGAAATGGCCCCCTCGCACTTTCCATATACCTAGGTAAGTGGGCATGCGCCAGGCTCTGGAATGTCTGGCTGATACCTACCTACACTACCCCAAGTGCTCGACAAAGAAGCAAGCTTCCGAGTAACGCTTGGGGTTCGTGGGGTGATAGGTAGATGTTGCTAGCTGGACTGGGCTAGGTAGTCAACGTCTAAGACCTCTTTAGGCTGACGACTGGCCACTGATGGGTATGTCGGTTGGCCGCTAGGGTAGGAAGGATTGGTCAAGGTTGGGCGACTATCCTTCGTGTTTCCGTTAGCTGACGGTTAAGCTGGTGACAGCCATTGTTCAAGGTCCAGGGAGTGTCTCAGAGCATAATGATGGCGGCGTTGAATGTTTCGTTTCATCAGGACCACCGACCGCTGAGCGTTTTGTGACGCCCGTTCTGCTGCTGAACTGCTGATGTAGCATGGGAACCGTCAATCATGGTGTTTTTGGAAAACGGTAAGATTGGCCAGGCCGGATTGGCTGCGCTGTGCTATGCTTTGCGGGCGCGGGGTCACTTTGTCCTGATTCGCGTGCTTGTAAGCCAGCGCGGGTATTGGTCTTTGAGAGATACCAAAGTCTAATGCATGTAGCTCTTCAGTCATCGAAGTCTCGGACGCGAGTCGGCATCATGGAAAGAAAGCCGTATTGCGTACCAAATCGGCGTTGGCCGCAGCATACGTGGCTTTGTTGGACGACTCCGACGTTCCGTGTGCGGGCCAGAGTGCAAAAACAATGCCAAAGAGGCCCGAGCAGGGCGCTTGATTGTTTGCTGGTTGATCCGATCATTTGCGACGATGCGACAGGCCTCGCTGCAGGACTGTTGATGCTGCCAAATGCGACTACGGGAGCGACGAGGAAGGATATTGCAGGCAGGTAGCAGAATTGTCTCTCGATGCAAAGTAGGCAGCACAGCCAGACCTGGGCGGCAGCCCAACAGCGGTTGAATTAGATTGGAGCAGGCCGGGAAGAAAGGAAATTGGTCCACAGTCCACGAGGAGCAGCGGGGGCCACGAGAAGGCGAAGGGAAAGACGGCGGCGCGTCGGCGTTTGGTCAAGAAAGGTCGGTCGTGACGCGGGCCGGTTGCTTTCAGCGGTCGGCGACCACGCGGCGTGGTGCTAGATGTGGGTTGGCCATGTTGTCGCACGTCGACGGCTTCGTCTTGATCAGGTAAGGCGAAGAGGCAAGGCACGTCGATACGCTGTTTCAGTGCAGGGGGGCAGAGAATAAGAATAGCAGCGATTAAACGCCCATTGGACCAGGCGCCAAACTCCGTACGGGAATAGATGAAGAAGGGGGGTATTCTCGCCAACGCGGATCCCAGTTCGAGTCGACAGAAAGCCCTGTTCTTGTGGCTCTTAGCCTTGGATCGATTGGTGTAGAGATGGAGGGAGACATGCCTATCGCTTGTTTCATCTGCATAGTCAGCGGAAGACGCAGCCGCCAATGAGCCGCGTGCATCTGTCGTGTCGTGTCAGTCGAAAGTCTTTTGGAAACGCCGTCCCTGACCCTAACAGGCGGGCTGGGATGAGGACGGGAGGAAAGCTGACGTGCGTTGACCTACCCCGGCCCTATTGTGTATGCTTGGATGTGTTTTTCTTTTGTGCTGAGCTGGCGGCTGATGAGTGGTTTCTTCTTTCGCCAATGAATGCAGGCACGAGGCAAGGGAGAGAAGAGGAGGAGCGAGGTACGTACCTAGGTAGGTAGTTACCCACCGGTAGATGTCCATCGTACGTCGTTGTTGGCCAGTCAGACGGCAAGAAGCCACGGTCCGATACGAGAGAGAGACAACCAACCAGAACGACGCATAACGACCAGGCCACGCAGACTACACTAAGGTACCTATCTACCTTCGTGCTGCCTACCTACCTGGGTAGGTAGATAGTGTATACCGTGAAAGGGGAGAATAAACGAATGGCTGGGGACGGGTTAAGCTGGTTTCTCCTCCATTCCTTTTTCTGCCCGGGTGAGCGTATACTTTGCTGATATTTGCTGCAGCCAATGTTCCCGCTGTTGGTACGAGAGACATGGGCCCTTGCTTGTGGGATCGTGTCTTGATGTTTCTGCAATTACTGGCTGAAATAGCATCGATTCCGGTGCGAAGCGGAACCGGGGTGGACAAGGTGGCACTACCGACCGAGTTGCGATGGCCAGTCAACGGTCTGCGTGAGACACTCAATAAAGTTGGTCATGGTGGTCGTCGTCGCCGTCGACAACCAGCGGGTCACGACCTGCAGCCGCTTCGGTTCATGGCAATTGGTACGGGGAAGCAATCTTGCATGGTCTGAGCCAATAGGTGGTCTTGGTCTTGGACTTGCAAAAGTAAATATATCCAAAGTCATCCCTCACCTCGACGCCTCTTGCACTATTAGTCTTCATCCCTGTGTCCTCCTCCCTCTTGAGTCTCGAGTTTTGTCTGACAGGACTTGACTTTGATTTTTTCCATTCTTATTAATTCAGTTGCATCATCATCTTCATCATAATCATCGTCATCACCAACGTCATTGGCATTCGAGGGTTGTTGTATTGAATACGATAACCGACCTGGCTCTTTTTTTCCCGTGCCCAACAGCGGCAGCATCGTTGACCGAGCTTCACCGCAGTCCGTCGCAGCGACCGGTCAACCACCACACCGAGGACTTGGCTCGATTCATCTGTATCAACAGCCGGCCCGGCCAATACGAATCAGATCTGTTCTGTCATTTTGCATCCCCCTCGTGCCGGCTTTATTGTCAACTACCCCGTTCATTTTGCTCGACACTTGGTTTCTCGTCCGATCTACCCTTACTCAATTCGAGACCCTCCGTTGCTGGCCATCGCGTTTCTGTACCCAAGCTCCTTCCCCCTTCCAACGACTGTGCATTCCAATCGGGTGTCTCTGCCCCACAACAGCTAGCTGCGCACCCCCCTCCGGTGCACAGCGCCTTCCGCCTGCTGCACTCGCACAGTCGCTCCCTCCTGCTGCCCCTCCGAACCAACAACACGGAGAAGTTGGAATCAAATAGATTCTTTTCTTGTTGGATCTATTGAATCTTTTCTACTCTCGGGCATCGTCACTATCCTACCGTCGTCTATCCCTCTCTTCCTCGTTCTAATCCGCTCACGCGGGTCTAAATTAAAAAGGTCGAGCCAGCCGCGTCATCCCATCAGTCATCCTTACCACCATCATCGCCATCATCACCACGAAACATCACTTTGCCCAGGCATTTTTCCGTGTCCTTGTCTCGCCTACATTTCCCGCCCGAGGCACGTCGCTCCAGATCCTCGAGCCCACCAACTCGATAGTTGTGCGTCAAGTTTTGCATCAACAAGGTCAAGACTCGCCACGCCACCAAAGCAGCACCTTACCCCCATTGCGTTCAATTCCGCCTTCGTTTCTGCCCGAAAGCCTCGACCTTTCGACAAGCACATCCTGCGTCGTAGCGTGTGTGGTCTTGAATCAACCCCAGCCATCCAATCCAGTCGACGCCATCTGCCCAACTTGGAAGACCCCTGCTTGCGGCTTTCCATTCGCGGAAGACGACCAGCACCGCCTCGCGCCCAACTGTCCTGAACCTGCACTTTGCGAGTCAACAAGTACGGGCTACCCTGTCCACCCCGCATTCCCGCAGCCACATCTTGCGTACTCTCTACTCTCCCCACCGCTTCAAATCTCCGTGGAGAGCGGGCTCGCCTCGGAAACGCGCATTACGAAAGCCTCGCCCTCTGACCATCCTAGCACGTTGTTCAAACCTTCCTCTGGAAGTTGGTCGACCGTCGTCATTTCCAACTCTCGTTCATTGCCTCTTGGGTTTCTTGTCGCATCAAGAGATTCCAGACTAGGTCCATCCCCAACCTTTACACTTGATCCGTCTCGCCTTGGTTCATCTTTAACAATACGCTGCCGGACGAGCTCGAGCGAGCCTGGCTCTAGCTCCCTCCCACTTTGCGCGCAAAGAAGCGTCAATAGATTTCCCCGTCCTGGTGCGCTGCCTCACGCTTTCGGCATTCGGATCCCGGCCGAACTTAGCCCAGTCAATAAGCACTCGCTCTTTGTGGTCCCTGCTGCTTGACCTACACGTACACCCGCTGCCAGCATCAACAACGCATCAGCCGCGGTCCCGAGAATAATTCATCGACAATCTATAATCATCGAACGCCGTCCGCTGGTTTGGAGACCCTGCAGTTTTAACAGTCCAACCAAAGCTGCTAATACCACCGATCTTCCTCTGATCCCGCTCTGCCGCTTTTAACGCCTCGAGCAACCAATCGAGCGGGCAAGATCTGACCGTCAATCAATCTTTCAATCAGTCCGGTTGAATTCAATTTGCAGTCCGTTGGCTCAATCTGTCCTAGACAGCTTTACGCATCGTCTCGTTTCGTCGAGCACCAAAACAAATTCCATCGTCGTCTTTATCCTTTCTCCCAACCCCCAAAACCGTACACCCAGACTCGCCCTGGTCGTTTTGTTTGACGGCGTCACCTCCTCACCCACAACTTTTCCAAGCACTTGGCAGCTTTGACTCTGTTACCACGTCCGCTTGCAGACATTCAAAACTTTGACCATTGCTCGATCCGTCGCAGGCCATCGGGTGGTTTTTCCAGAAGGCTCAAGGTTGTATTGCTGCGTATCCTTGGATTCCCATCATCACATTCGCATTATCAAGATACAACAGTACAGAAAAGGAGAGAAAAACGAAAAACGAAACCGACCCAAAAACCACAACAGCTAGACCGTCGTGTGTTCCGCAACGCATCAGTCTACACTGCCAAGGCCATACGTTCAGAGTCGCCATCACGAGGTCTTTGAAACTGACAAATATTAATTGTCTGGGCAGAGAACCGAAGCAACAGCAGCAGTAGCAGCAAGAAGAAAGTGCAATCCGCAACCACCGACTCACTGCAACCCGCCAAATCCAGACACACCCCTGCCGGCTAGTCCGTCCCTTGCGACCTCGCTTCTTTTCTAAGAAAGTTGTATCGCCACACCACGGAGACTTAATTTTAATCACACCCCTTTAGAAAAAAGAACTACACCCCTGCCACCTGAATTAAAGCAACCCCCCCCCCACGCCCTTGCTCGCTTGCACACCCCTGCACCCCTGGGATCTACATTGTACATTGTACATAGTGCACCATTCCAGCCCACTCCAAGCATCCAAGCCCCTCCAACAGGCACTGCCGTCGGCGTCCTCTGAGACTCCCTAAAAAACTAACCCCCCTCTACTACGCTAGCACTTGACTAGCGACCCCCTGACAACCTGCCCACTCAGCCTCGTGGACCGCACGTCACCCAGCTGTTCCGCATCCCTCAGTGCCGCTGTTACCAGACAGGCCCATCCCAAAGCCTAGCCCCAGCACTTGCGACGAGGCACATGAGCTTCGCCGCACACCAGACTCGCACCCTCCTTTTCGTCTAATATATCAGCCCAGGCTGCCCGTCTGCGACCTCTTTTCCTCTCACCTCATTTCGTCACTCTTCAACGACCTCAACAATAACCCAAAGGAATCCTCCTTCCTTGACCCCCCCTCCCGCCTCAGGAGCCCTACTCATACGACTACCCAACCTCCCATCCTCACCCACAGGATACCCCAACCAACCACCCTCTCTCTCTCACATACACACACACACACACACACACACACGCGACGCAATGGAGTCACGGTCATATCTCAGCTCGAGCGAGCTCAACGCCGCTGCCCTTGACCACTTCGTCTACCAACCCGTCAGCAAGTCGATGATTTCCTACCTGGCCGGCGCCGCCTATAATGTCATCGCATGCGACAGCGCTCTGATGCCTCCCGCATCCGCAGAGGCATATCGTCAACAGCAGCTCCCCCCGACACCACCCAGGACGCCCGAACCCCGCCCTGTCCGCTCCGAAGACGCCGACCTGCCTACGCTTGAGGCCTTTATCACCCAACTCGTCGTCTCGTCCAACGTCCAGGTCCCGACGCTCATGTCGACACTCGTATACCTCACTCGGCTCAAGTCTCGTCTGCAGCCCATGGCTCGTGGTCTCCGGTGCACCACCCACCGTATCTTCCTTGCCGCCCTCATATTGACCGCCAAGTACCTGAACGACAGTTCGCCCAAGAACAAGCACTGGGCTACCTACAGCCATGCCAACAACGACTTCTCCAGCTTTGGCTTCAGCAGAACGGAAGTCAACTTGATGGAGAAGCAGCTTCTCTTCTTGCTGGACTGGGACCTGAGAATTACCGAGGAGGATCTCTACCGCGAGCTTGACCCCTTCCTCGCGCCCATTCGCGCCGAAATCGAAGCCAAGCATGCCCGTCGCTTGGCACGCCGTCGCAAGCAGGAGGAGGAGATGCGCCGGAGGCAGGAGGAAATGTACAACATGACCACTTACCCCAGCCCCCCCTCCTCTCGCGCTAGTTCTCGTTCACGACAAGAGACGCCGGATCATACTCGCACTTGCAGCGGCTCTTCCATCACCCCCCCTGGCCTGTGCTACAGCAGCAGCTACGGCAGCTCGATCAGCTCCTTTGCTCCTTCTGTAGCGTCAAGTCGCTCCCAGTCACGGGCCACGACGCCGCTGGACAACCCCACTGATGAGCCGTACATGTACGTGCCCAACGGTAGCTTGTATGACTCGCCGGTCGAGGTTCATATCGAGCACCCAGCGTCCACTTTGTCGAAGCGGAAACCACTTCTTCCCTACGAAATCAGCACCGAGGAGCTTCGCGACATGCAAGACGGCACCAAGGCCAAGAGAGCACGCATGGGCCGTGGCATGTGGGGTCGCGTTTTCGGCGGTGCCGTGACAGTGCGGTAAACTGCATGACCCGGATCTTTTCTCCTGTTACAGCCTCATCTTTTTACGTTTTCTTGCGTTTTGAGCCACCCCCACAAAAGCATGGTGTTGGATTGTGCTATAGACAGCGAAGGGGGCGACAGACAGACTTTTTTTTTTCCCTCTCTCCTTTCTTTTGTCCTTTTCTTTCTTCACTTTCTTCGAGTCTCCCCGAGGGCGTTGGGTTGAGTAATGGATACTGGTACATGGAATACGAATGAGGATAGAGCATCCTCGGGCATTTGCATATATGGATTGGTGTTGGGCGGTCATTCATGGACATGGGTTATTTCCCCACTTTTTCAGGTTGTTTAGCATTCTCGCATGACGGAGGATGCGGGATTCGGATTGGACTCTGGAACGCTGCCCGCACAGAACGGCCAGCGCACACATGATATAGCGTAGTAGAAATACGCCCGGGGTTGACAAGATGCAAGATATCACCCATCAAATACAAACATGGCGGCATAGCCGCTCCCAAACAATTGCATCTGTCCCGAGTTTTTGATTTCGTGAACAACAGTCTCTCTCTCCCCCGCTTGCAGTCTGGGCCAGTCTGAGTTCCGGGTGGGTGGTCGAGAACGGTTGACGCTAGCGGCGGCTTACCTCCTCAGTTGATGCCCTCGTGATTGCGAATGCGGCCAGCGGGGTGCGGGCAGCGGGCCTGAAATGGATTGCATTCAGCTTCACATGCGAGACATTGGGCATGCTTGCGCTGCGGTCATCTAGACGGCCCCCCATGTCAGTCTGCCTGCTGGGGGTTTTTTTTCTCTTCTTCTCCCCTGTTCCCCTTTGCTTTCATGGATTCTCGAAGAGGTACGCATTCGATCACGTTCCGCTGCCTGTGCCGAGTTCAATATCTTTTCCCACAGAAAAACCACTTCTTAGTGCCTGTGCTTCGCCCGAGTCCTTCTGCACGAAAAAAGAGTGGCGGAGAATTAGAAGACATAGCCAGCGATCCTCCTCTGCCCTTTTACCCTAGTGGTCCCGAGAGGGAGTGTGTTTGGCCTGGCGCGACGATGCACGTCTGGGTGCGCGAGAGTTTATCGGCCTCTTTCCTCCCATGTTCGCGATATTGCACCGACGGTCGTGAGAGGAACCAACAGCCACACCCCCCCTCCTCCTCCTCCTCCTCCCCCGCGGACATGAGTCGGGTTGTTTAAATCTTGCTACAACCTTATCACACGAGGGGGGGGGGTGTATGTGCGCGCGATATATGCACAGGAGGCCTTTTCAATTCTTAAATTACTTGTTGTTTAATGTTATTGGGGAAAGGGGAGGCACACAAAAAAAAACACAGTCCCCTTCTTCCCCCAACCCGGGCTTGAGAGGGGGGGGGGGGGGGGGGGGGGCGGGAGAATCATGATCGCAGGCCGACGGACTGGTCGCAACGGTCTTGTTCGCTGCGGGGCTTGTTATGTGCCGACGATGGCTTGCGGTTAGCATTAGCGGAGGGAATGGGTTTTGGATTTCCGAAGGCGGATGACGCGGGGAACGCCGTTTATGGTGGATGCATTCTGCAAACCGGAGACGGGGCTTTTTCCTCTCCTCCTTTTTTGAATCTCGAACGGGGAAAAGGCCAAGGAGGCAAAGGGAGAGGGGGGCGGAGCGTGATGGGAGAGACACTCATGAAAGAGAGAGAGAGATCTAAATGCACGGGCTGGGACGGAAGGACGGACGGAACGGGGACCACACGGGGGTAGAAGTCAGGCGAGACTAGCGGTCGACAACGCCGGGTGCTGGTGAGTGGATTCGGGAGAAAAGGCCTGGGCCTTTGGGGCGGTCTTTCTGATCTGGGCGGTGGGCGAGAGGCCAAATCATCTTTGCCGCTCTAATTTACCTACATAGGTAAAGTACGTACGGAGCTAGCAGGTCTGGAGGGATAAGGGTTCGCCGACGGACACCGCCCTTCCGAGGGTTTCGGGCGTTGATCTTGGAGTTGTTGAAGAAGGGGGCGGGCTTGTGGGGGGATCCCGGAAACAATGGGCCTTCGTCGTTCCCACGGGAGGCGTTTCGTTTCTGCTTCCAGAGCGGGAAATTTCGACTGGAATGTGGTTCATGACGTCGTGTAGGGGGGTAGCCAAAATGCTCACTGTGGCATGTATAGTGTAAATCAAAAGATGGTTTTTTTGCAACACCCTTTCGCCCGCGTCTCTTTTCTTTCCCACGGTCGACGAATAACGGTCTGGAGACGAGTGCAAAAAGAGGTTTTGTCAAACTGCCATGCCATGCCATGCATGGCAGAATGGGCGATACAGAACAAGGTTCCGGAATGCAGCATGCAAGCTCCGTCACTGACAAGTGTCACCATCAGGGGCCCAATCCGGACACGTTTTTCGATAAGGGTTTGGGTAGGGAGGGTACCGGTATTGTACGGCGAGGAGGGCGGTATACCGTCTTCTTCGATCCTTATGCCTGCCTGCTTAGGCGTCCTGGCCTTGCGGACGGGACGCGGGGATCTTGCCTGTCGGCGACGGTACACGTGTGTGCTCCGTACGGGACGAATCCTTGACCAGGTAGGTGAGGAAAACCAACAGCCGTTATCGTTGCAGATGCACCGAATCCTTGGCCATTTTCGGGCTTTGGATGTGGACGTGTACCCGTTGTCCCTTTGGAAGGGGGGGAAAAGTCGGTCAGGGGGTTCGACAGAGGGGTGTGTGTGTGTGTGTGTGTCTGTGTATGTGGGCGTCGTCGGGCGTGCAACATTCGTTGGAGGATGTGGCTGGGGGGTGCCGATGGCAGGAATCAGGATCTAGTTAGGCTCCGACCCAACGCGGGCGGATCGAATCTACTACCTATGTGCATCGTTGTTAAAGCGGGCGCTGGGGAGTCATTCGCGAAAGTGGATGAAGTTTCCGTCCATGTCCACAGTCCACGACCGTGTCGATGAGGGATGTTTTGCAGAGGTAGCAGGTAGCCATCATACCCTTAGTGCCTAGGGGAGGCCTGCCCGTGTCGTGCCTGTGGGCGAGGGAGGAACTCACCGTGGCTGGCCGGCGGGCGGTCGGGGCGGGTCTGTAGTCCGGATCGGGGGCTGGGGATGAGTCACGAGGTCGGAGCCAACCAGCTTGGCTGTCAGATGCCTGTCTATTGAGTGAGAGAGGTTGAACCATTCCCGCAATGCACTATGTGCCACCTGTGCCGCTTGATGTGCGCAATGCATTACGGAAGTTCCTTGTTGTTGGTTAACGAGTATGCCTATCAGCTTACCCAACGCCCGTGGTGCCGCGGTTTTGGCATAACCGCGCCCCCTCTTCACCCCTCCCGGATTCGTAGACGGGGCCGTTTCACAGGTCGCTTCGTGCACAGTTCCACCCACCCGAATCCTTGTCTGGTAGTCCGAGGTTCCGCCACACACGGCCGCGTTGCAAGCCCCGAGTGCTCCGTCTGGGCAAACCGAGAACTGGGTCTGCTGCGGGCATCATCGTCTAGGCTCATTGCCGACGTGGCTCTCACCATTCATTCGTTTACCTTGGTCACACGCGCACCTCTTCAAACAACCCCGAGTAGCTGTGTGAAATCTTGCTTGCCTGCGCCACTTTGTTCCAAGGCTCTGTTAAACCCTAACAGCCCGCTGAGCGGTGCTGCGCCGGCTCAGCCTCACGAATACCAACGGGAGGATGGTCGAGGTCGAGGGCGTCATCGCATAGTCACCAATGCTTTTGTGTTTTCTTGGCGACACAAGCATGGGAAAGATTCTCGTTACCAGCCATTAAAAAACCTTAGGGTACACTATTCCTCAACCATTCTGGACAGGCTGAAGCTGGCGCAGCCCGTATATGGTACCCAGAAAGCCGGATCACAGGCAAGGACGCTGAAAGTATGCTGATCAGCCCGTCGTTGACAATTACAGAGGCTTAATACCACGTCCAACGCCATGTCTGTCGATTATGATCGTGGAGTGTCAAGGGCGTCCGCAGCCTCAGCGGTTTATCCAGTCTCGACACAACCCTGGCTCGAACTGCGTTTCTTATCGTCAAACTCGATAGGCCATCTTGTTTCGAATACGTTCGCGTTGTGCGTCGGTCAAGTATCCTGTGACCCGGACGATTGGAAGGTGTGTGCCCTAGCGAGCTCCTACCAAGCAAGTCCCTCTTGGTGCCCCTGCATAGATGCATAGACGATTCACAGTCGGACGCAACAGAGCACTCTGCAGGGCCATTTCGGATGCCGGCACAATATAAGGTTGCTCGTGGGCCAGCCCCTGCGTGTGGCATATCCACTCACCTTGTGGGCTCCGTCCTTGCCCAGCACCATCGCCCAGGTAGAGGATAGGCGGCGTGTTGCACCCTCCCGCACGGTCTCGAGAAGCAAAGGGACCTGGATTGCCAGCGACTTGCTCACGACGACAACTCCAAGAGGTTCGAACGGCAGGTTCCGAGATCGACAGGAACGACGGATCCGTGGGGGAGGGTTGGACTGCTTAGGTGGGTGTTGCAAGTGCTTTCAAGTAGAAACCGGGAGCCGAGTGGATCCAACTGCGGCTAGCGGTTAGCGCATTGCGGAGAGAGACGCTTAGGCGCTGCAGGCCAGATTTGCAACTGAATTTTGTAGTGTACGGATACACAGTAGTAGGTATAGTGCGTTTACGCTACACCATGGCATATCAGCTTGGGTGCTGCGAAGATGGAATGTCGTCGGAAGCTTCACGTCGTTTCCTAGCAGGTCCATGCCACAAGCGCGCTCGGTTTGACGTGTCAACGTGCCTGTCCTGCGCCCCTGAAGACAGCAGAATGAAACTCGAACAGACCCGTTTTGAGCAGATTACGTCAGAACTTGCGCTTTTTGTGCCTGAACCACAGTGCAGTCACAGTGGCCATGTCTCTAACCCACGGACATCATTACAGTGTGTATACTGTGCTTGTTGAGGAGCGGCATAGTGAGCCGCTGACTCTAACACCTGAGAAATTCTGCACCGCACAAAACGCGCACCCAAAAGAGGCAAGACCGAAATCTGTCAAGCATTTATTTCAAAGCAGCACGATTGCCGCTAAGTTGTTTTTTAAAAAGTCAAACCAATGTGCAGCAATGGCCAGGCACCAGATATGAAACCGTAGATTCCATTTTCCTGGTGCTTTTCATTCATCTCCTTCCCCCTGAGCGGAATCGGGGCCTGCACGGTCAGACAGACACTGGGAAAAATCGGACACGGTGCTCGCAGCACAAACAACACCATATCCATCCATTCTTTCCCCATCAATCGACCCTGAAATTTTTGCTTCATTCCATTATCAACCTCGAGAGTCTCCTGTATACCTCCTGTACCGAACCGCAGGAATACTCATCACAGGGAAGATAGCCGCTGACTCCTGACCGGAGGGGGCATCTTTCTGTCGCACATTCAACCATCTGATATCTTTCCGTCACCCTTTCGGTAAGCTCGTACTCACTGACAGCTATCTCGCTACATTCCTGGCAGCTGTCCAGCACCGCGCTCACCTCCCTTGTGTACCGTGCCTGTCGATTCCTTCGTATATCAGGCGCAGATACTAGAGCGACAACCACGACCACTATCACAAGACTCTTTGACTGACCAGTCTGCAGACCTGTCACTATGGACGACGGAAGGAGCTCCCGCATCACTACCTCCTTCCTGCTGGCGAACCTACACTGTCCGTCATGTGTCTCTTCGATCCAGCAGGCTCTTCAGGAATCATCTGGCCACGATGTCATATGGGTTTCACCAAACGTTGTCACTTCCGTCGTCACCATTGAACACAGACACACGCCAACCCCTGACATCACCATCCGATGCATGGCCAAGTCACTTCAAGATGCTGGCTTTGAGATCTGCGGTGTCACTACCACGGCTGCTACCGACACGGACCTAGAGGCAATCACTCAGAGCCAACCGCAACCCGTGGCGGATGCTCCCGCTCACGGCAGTGCCCTTGACGGGCTGCTTTGCTTCTCGCCTAGATGGTCCAGGGAATCACCCGAAGCCCAGCGGGAGGCCCATATTCTCAATTGTAAGCAGTGCCGTGAATCCGAGGACTCGTTTCATAGCGAGGATCGAGGTGCGCCATCACATACAACACCGCAACAGAACGGCCTGCGGAAATCAAGGAGCAAAAGCAACGGCGTTGCCACTGTGAGGGACATGACATCAAACGGCACAAAATGGAGAGCGACCTTCTCTGTCGGCGGCATGACTTGTGCATCTTGCGTAAACACCATTAGAGAGGAACTGAACAAACGGGATTGGATCGACAGTGCCGCCGTCAACCTGGTCACCAACAGCGCCACGGTCGACTTTGCTGACAAGTCGAATGCCGCGAGGATTGCCGAGGCCATTCAAGACATGGGCTATGATGCAAACCTCGACACTCTCACAGAATTCGCCGACAATGCCGATGGAGACAGTGAAGAAGACGGCGAGAGCAAAAAGTGGAGGTTGACTGTGGCTATCGGCGGCATGACGTGCGCCTCCTGTGCCAACACCATCACAGAACAGTTGAGTAAGAAGGATTGGATCTCCAATGTCTCGGTAAACCTGGTTGCGAACAATGCCACGATCGACTACACCGTTGAGGGCAAGCAGGACGAGATCGTCCAGTCCATCGACGACATGGGATACGACGCAACCCTGGATACCGTAACGAGGGTCAGGTCTGAGGAGAAGGGCGCACAGCAGCGTACTGTCCAGATTCTGATCGAGGGCCTCTACTGTCAACACTGTCCCAGCCGAGTGACGCACTCTCTCACATCGTTCACGCATCAACTGAAGGTCGTTTCTCAGCCTACTCACGAGAAGCCTCTGGTTACCGTCAGATACACACCAGAAGCCCCGTCCTTCACCATCCGGCACATTCTGTCCGCCGTCGATGCCGCCGACCCTTCGTTCAAGGCGTCCATCTACCACCCTCCCAGTCTCGAAGAGCGATCCAAACTCATCACCCAAAAGCACCAACAACAGCTTCTCCGACGAGTCTACTTGACTTTCCTGGTGACTATTCCCACTTTCATCATTGGAATCGTGTACATGAGCCTGGTTCCCGACTCGGACCATGGCAAGCATTACCTCATGAAGCCATGGACTTCGGGTCTCAACCGAGCGCAGTTTGCCCTGTTCGTTCTCGCCACGCCTGTTTACTTCTTCGGAGCCGACGTATTCCATACCCGAGCCGTCAAGGAAATCAGGAACTTGTGGCGTCGGGGAAGTAAGACGCCCATCCTTCGACGTTTCTACAAGTTCGGAAGCATGAACATGCTCATGTCTCTCGGCACAACCATCGCCTACGTCTCGTCCATAGGCCAGATGATTTCTGCTGCTATCAGCAAGCCTGTTGAGATCGACGACACTCACTTCTACTTCGACTCGGTCGTTTTCCTTACGCTGTTCCTCCTGCTGGGCCGTTTGATCGAGTCTTACAGCAAGTCCAAGACAGGTGACGCTGTTGAGATGCTGGGAAAACTGCGTCCGACCACTGCCATTCTCGTCACCAAAGATTCCATTGGAAAGACCAGCGACTCGGTTGTTGGCGTGGACATGCTCGAGTACGGTGACATCGTTCGCGTGCCCCATGGCGCTTCGCCTGCGGCAGACGGCATTGTAGTCCAGGGGGAGAGCAGCTTCGACGAGTCCAGCTTGACGGGCGAGTCCCGGTTGATCAAGAAGATTCCTGGCGACGAGGTTCATGCCGGCACTGTCAACAAGGACTCTGCCATTCAGATTCGTATCACGGGTGCTGCTGGAGCGTCCATGCTGGATCGGATTGTCTCTATCGTTCGCGAGGGACAGACCAAGAGAGCGCCTATGGAGCGCGTCGCTGATGTGCTGACGGCGTACTTTGTCCCTATCATCACTCTGATTGCCGTTCTCACTTGGCTCACCTGGATGATTCTCGGATACACTGGTGTTGTTCCTGGACGGTACCTTGACTCGGAGAGCGGATGGGCGGCCTTTGCTCTGCAGTTCGCTATTGCCGTCTTTGTTGTTGCTTGCCCTTGTGGTCTGGCACTGGCGGCTCCGACGGCCATCTTCGTCGGTGGCGGTCTCGCCGCGAAGCATGGTATCCTCGCCAAGGGAGGAGGAGAGGCTTTCGAAAAGGCCAGCAACGTTGACGTTGTCGTCTTCGACAAGACTGGTACACTGACCACCGGCGGAGAGCCCAAGGTCACCGACTCGAAATTATATCTCGACACAGAAGACGGCACGAGCCTGGAGTCTAGCATGGTCTGGGCTACCTTGCGAGCAATCGAGGAGAACAGCAGCCACCCGGTGGCAAAGGCGATTGTGTCGTTCTGCATCGCACAGACGGACGCTTGGGTCCACGTCGATAATCTCCAGGAGCTCCCAGGCAAGGGCATGAAGGCGACAAACCGCGGAGAGAAGCCAGAGGAGACTTTCGACATGATTGTGGGCAACGAATCTCTCATGCGCGATCACGCTGCCGACTTCTCTGAACATGTCTCTCATCAGCTTCAAAAGTGGAAGAGTGAGGCCAAGTCGGTCGCTCTGGTGGCTGTCAGACCTACCATGGCCAAGCCCGACGCCCGCTGGACCCTCGTCGCAGCCCTGTCCATTTCTGATCCCATTCGCCCGGAGGCAGTCCGCATCGTCAAGGCGCTCCAGGAACAAGGAACCCGCGTCTGGATGCTCTCCGGCGACAACGTCGTCACCGCCAAGGCTGTGGCCAACCTCGTGGGCATCGACCCGGAGAATGTTCTGGCCGAGGTCCTTCCTTGGGAGAAGGCGGACAAGATCACGTACCTGCAGACGGTCCTCAAGGCACGCGTCGGGCGAACCCGCGAGCATGCTAGGAACCGCGCAATGGTCGCCATGGTCGGTGACGGCATCAACGACTCCCCTGCGCTGACCAAGGCCGACGTCGGTATTGCCATAGGAAGCGGCAGCGACGTGGCCATCTCGAGTGCGGACTTTGTCCTCGTCACCAGCGACTTACGCGCGGTCGTAACGCTGCTAGAGCTCAGCCGAACGGTGTTTAGGCGCATCAAAGTCAACTTTGGATGGGCAGTCATCTACAACATCCTCGCGATCCCAATTGCCGCAGGATGTTTGTATCCGATTACGACGAGTGGAGGGCAACATGTGCGGCTGGACCCGGTTTGGGCTAGTCTGGCAATGGCATTGAGCAGTATCAGTGTGGTCTTGAGCTCTTTGGCCTTGAGGAGTAAGGTCCCATGGGTAGGGTTCCGGGCGAAGAAGATTGAGTAATGGAGGGTGCATTATTGCGTTTTGTATTGATATAGAGCAGCTGTACAGTAGATTCAATCGTGAAAAGCATCAAGTTCCGACTTGCGATATGCGTCCCAGGGATATACGAGAAGACGTTGTTGCGCACATGCGCCGATGACTAGGTTGCTCATTCTAGGATCTTCTCTACTAATTATGTCAAAGTAAGAGAAGCTGGGCGCAGGCGATAGCCAGTTGAGCCGTTGCCCAGGGGGAAAAGGAAGCGCAAAAAGAGAGAGAGAGAGAGAGAGAGAGAGAGAGAGAGAGAGAGAGAGAGAGAGAGAGAGAGAGAAAGCGAGAACATGGTTACAGGAAAGAGAAGACGCGTGTCGGGGCAGATGCTGCTGTACCGACTAGTCTTTGCGTCTCTTTCGGGGTGAACAGGCGAGGAAACAAGCGCTGCGCCGTTCAATGACTTTGTTGCTACAAATGCTTCTGATATATTTGTTTGCTCCGGTCAAAGGTTGCAACTGAGCCGAGAATACGAAGGACAAAGAAGCGAGCAAGATGTGTAATGGTGTCTCGCCTTCTTCCTTGACATGAAATGGCGTTGGAGGTATTACCTCGAAGCAACCAGATCCTCCTCCAACTGCCTTTAGTCTAGCACTTGGGAACCCGACAATGGCTATCACTTATGAGCCCCACCTTCTTGGACTCGTCTGGATTATTGGGAATCCAGGTGCTGAGCATTCGTCGCATCATCTTGGTCTCGCCGGGAGCGGAAGCCGGTACCGTCACCGAGCGGGTACCGCCCGCCCGAGAGCCGGGGCGGGATGACCGACAGCCTCGAGGTCTGTGAGGTACGCGCCGGGAGGAAGGATTGCCACCGAGGAGTTGTCGAATATGGGGGCGAAAGGGCCGCAACAAGAGGCTTTGCATTTCCGGACGGTCGAGCACGCAATCGCGAAGCCCAGACCAGATGGGTTTGGTAATCCAAGTGCCACCGATCCGGGGGGGCTCGAGTGGATCGGAAATGGTGCAATGTGGGCCCGTCGCATGTGCAGCCGGGGCGCTCATTGGCGCGCGATGGCGCAATTGTTCCTTAGTCGCAATTCTCTAAGCTTCACCAAGTTCCCAAACGCCGAGTTTCGCACGCCAAATTGGAAAAGAGTCCACGAGAGAGAGTGAGAGAGGCAGACGCCAACGGCGCTGCCCAAGGCCCGGTCCCCTGTTGCTTGACAAATGGCCATGCTCTTTTTTCCTCGGTACTCGGTGGTTACGCGTGGAGAGGTAGGTCCCTTGTCCCGTCATCTCTTTGGTGTTTTTTATTTTTATATGCTCGGATCCTGCTTGTAGTCTATCGAGACTATACTTCATCGCTCACTCGCACCTTTCTCTTTTTTTTCCTACCACAAACCTCAAGGTCCTGCCTCCTAGGAACGAAGAAGCTCCTTTTGGCTCTCGTTCGGGTTGGCGCAAGTGAAGTTTACTTGCTCTTGAGTGTGCCAATCGCTTCTGTAGCCACTATTCTTTTACAAGTGCTAAGGTTCTATCTCCTGGTCCTTCGTATATCCTGGGCCATCATCAGTCGCATTGTCTTCCGCTTGTTGTTTTTCCCAACTTCCTGTCTCGAAAACCTCCCAAAATGCAGTTCAAGCAACAGGAGAGCAACGGCTCCGCAGCCGTGCTCGACGCCCCCAAGTCGCATACTTCCTCCGCCTCCCAGAACAAGGTCTCTTCCACCCTCCCATTCGGCCAGCCCGTGGCTCTCTCCTCCATCTCCGGGCCTACCTACGTGACGGCCCAGTTGCTCGTCCAGCAGGTCGCCTTTCTGCTATCCGACAAGATCTTTTCCTACTCAGCGCCGACCTTCGACCTCGACCTCGCCGCCAAGGTTTGGTCCGAGGCCAAGGAGCAGAACATCCACGGCGAGACCACCGACCTCGTCCAGCTGCAGACCAGGACCGGTGCTGGCGCCCTCGCCCTGGGCTACATCTTCAGCCCAGACTTTGACCTGGCCAAGAGGCACCTGCCCCAGACCCTGCTCACTCCCAGCTTGAGCTTGAAGAACCTGCGCGGCGCGTTGGACCAGCTGAGCCTGCTGTACGGTGTGGCCCCGCCCTTTGTTGCCCACGTCGCGGCACTCGACTACGATGTCGCGAACGGCCTGGTGCCCGACTACGACACCGCTCTGCGGACCGCCGAGGACCTAGGTCTCGGTCTCGTCGCCAGCTCCAGCGCCTACGAGACGCAGCACATGGCGCTCTTCGCGACCCTCATGGCCGCCCTGATGCCCACCCTGCACATCTACGACGGTGTCAGGCTCGCCCGCGAGACCTCGCGTATCGTCGATGCCCTCAGCCGGAGCGGCATCGCGGACCTGTACAACAGCATCACCTCCGAGTCTACCGGCGTCAGCGAGAGGGCCGCCATCTCCTCCAAGGTAGCCGGGCTCCTGGACGTATTCAACAAGCACCTCGACCCCACCGAGGACCACGAGAGCCAGCACACGGCCCTTCTGGCCACCCTCATGACCGCCCTCACCCCCAACCTGGGCGTCGAGGACGGCGTCAAGCTGGCCAAGAAGACCCTCGAGGCCTCTGACGCCCTGAATAAGAAGGGCGTCGCCGAGACGTACAAGAAGATCTCGTCCGAGGTCCAGTCCCTGAACAAGAGGCTCGATGATGCCGGCAAGGTTGTCGAGCTCCTGAGGCTCTTCAACAACGAGCTCGGCACCGCCTACAACCTGTTTGAGTACCACGGACACAGCGACGCCGACGCCGTCCTCGTCGTCTTCGGCAGCGCCGAGGCACAGCTCGCAAAGCAGGTCGTCGGCCGCCTGGCCGCCGACGGCGTCAAGGTCGGCGCCGTAAACGTTCGCGTCTATCGGCCCTTTGTTGAGGAGGCGTTCCTCGCCAGCATCCCCGAGTCCGCCAGGACCATTGCCGTCCTGGGCCAGGTCAAGGATGAGCTGTCCGTCAACGACGCCTCCTTGCAGTCCGCCCTCTACACCGACGTCCTGGCCTCCGTCTCCTTCTCCGGAAAGTGGCGTCAGGACCCCGCGGTCTCGGACGTCAAGTACGCCGCCTCGGAGACCCCGACTCCCCAGGCCATTGCCGACATCTTCGGCAAGCTCCTCGACGCCAACGCCGAGCCCAAGCCCTTCCCGGCCCTCGTCCAGGCCCATCAGTACACCTTCTGGGATGTCGATAGCTCCGTTGTCGCCGACGCCCCCGTCGTGGTCAGCAACCTGCTCTCCCGCGAGTCCACCAGCAACGTCTATGTCCACGAGTCATTCGACAACCTGCTCCAGGGCGGCGTCGTCCGTACGGACATCCGCAGCTCCAAGAAGGCCATCGAAGCCCCGTACGCCGTCGAGGAGGCCGACGTCGTCGCCGTCGGCGACGAGAAGCTTTTCAAGGACCTCGACATTCTCAAGAGTGTCAAGGCCGGCGGCAAGCTGCTCCTGAACCTCCCTGGCTTCAAGGAGGAGGACCTCGAGAAACGCCTCTCCGCCGTCATCCTCAAACAGGTCCGGGACAAGTCGGTCGAGCTTTATGTCCTCGACACCACCCAGTCGACCGTCTCCGAGAAAGAGGCCAAGGCTGCCAAGGTCCTGTTGGAATTCGCCTTCCTCCAGGTCGCCCGCCCCGACATCACCGCCGAGGAGGTCGCCAAGATCGCCCTCTCCGAGGGCTTCGCTCTCTCCTTGACTGAGACCCAGGAGGCCCTCGGCCAGTCCCTGCGCAAGGTAGACTCCCAGGCCGCCTGGGCCGAACTGCCCGCGGACGTCGTCGCCAGCCCCCTCCCCGCAACCATCAAGCCCAACAGCTTCGTCGGCTTCGACAAGGAGGAGCCCGAGGACACCCCCCAGCTTGCCGACTGGCAGTCCGTCGCCAAGGGGCTCGCCTTCAAGGAGGCCTACGGCACGCAGACCTCGCTCCGCCCAGAGCTCCCCGTCAAGACGCACACCATCACCGTCAAAGAGAACCGCCGCCTCACCCCACAGACCTACGACCGAAACATCTTCCACATCGAGTTCGACCTCGGCGACTCGGGCCTCACCTACAACATCGGCGAGGCCCTCGGCATCCACGCCGAGAACGACGAGGATGAGGTCCGCGAGTTCATCGGGTGGTACGGTCTCGACCCGGAGGCAGTCGTCCAGGTGCCCGCCCGCGAGGACCCCAACGCCCTCGAGACCCGCACCGTCTACCAGTCCCTGAAGCAGAACATCGACGTCCTCGGCAAGCCGCCCAAGCGCTTCTACGAGGCCCTGTCCGAGTTCGCCTCGGACGAGCGCGAGAAGGCCGTCCTGGCCAGCCTCGGAGGCGCCGAGGGCGCCGCCGACTTCAAGAAGCGCGCCGAGGTCGACTACGTCACCTACGTCGACATCCTCCAGGAGTTCCCCTCGGCCCGCCCCGCGTTCCACGACCTCGCCCGCATCATCTCCCCGCTCAAGCGCCGCGAGTACTCCATCGCATCCGCCCAGGCCGTCACCCCCAACTCCGTCGCCCTCATGATCGTCGTCGTCGACTGGGTCGACCCCCGCGGCCGCAACCGCTTCGGCCACGCTACCCGCTACCTCTCCGCCCTCCCGGTCGGCGCCACCGTCGTCGCCTCCGTCAAGCCCTCCGTCATGAAGCTGCCCGCCTCCCCCAAGGCGCCCCTCATCATGGCCGGCCTCGGCACCGGCCTGGCGCCCTTCCGCGCCTTCGTCCAGTACCGCGCCCTGCAGAAGTCCCGCGGCGAGGAGATCGGCTCCATCCTGCTCTACCTCGGCTCCCGACACCAGCGCGAGGAGTACCTGTACGGCGAGGAGTGGGAGGCCTACGTCGACGCCGGCGTCATCACCCACCTCGGCGCCGCCTTCTCCCGCGACCAGCCCCGCAAGATCTACATCCAGGACCGTATGCGCGAGTCCATGCGCGACGTCGTGCAGTCGTACATCCGCGACGAGGGCAGCTTCTACTTGTGCGGCCCTACCTGGCCCGTACCCGACGTCACCGACGTGCTGATGGAGGCCATCAACACCGAGGCTAAGATGAGCGGCAAGAAGGTCAACGCCCGCAACGAGATTGAGAAGCTTAAGGAAGATGGCCGCTACGTCCTCGAGGTGTACTAGAGCGCTCTCCCCTTCCGCTGGGATTGTTACTGGGGTGGTTAGCTGTAATAACTGCATTGTATATATATATATATATATATCATTTACGGCCATCAGTCGAAAAAAAGGGTTTTCTTGCATATTCGCCGCTGTTTTGAATCGAGCACTTTTACTGCTTCAGTTTTGGGGTCGATCATTTTGACAATGCGTGATGAAACGTCAGCACAACTGTTCCCTGGGACCAGTCCCCAGCACCGCAGCCCAGGCAGGATAACACAGCGTAAGCCAGCTCTCCTTTTTCGTTACCCAAGATCTCGTGATCAAATCCGGTTCCTATGCTCTGCAGTTCACGACAATTCTCGCCAACATCATGAGTGCACCAAAGCATCCTCAAACAAGCCCCTCAACTGCTCCCTCTCCTTCTCCAACTCCGTCTCCAATCCCGGCGCCATCATCAACACCCTGGCCTGAGGGATCGTTCCCTCCACCAGATCATCCAGGTGCTGAGTGCCGAAGCCCAGCGCCTTGATGCCCGCCGGTTGATCACCGAGCTCCGCGAGGAACTTTGTCAACGCGTCGGCGAGCACCGCGCCAGCATCCTCCTTGCGGACCCGCGAGATGTCTACACCAAAAACCTCGGCGGCCTGCAGGTGGCGCTCCGGGTTGGAGGCGCCTGTAAAGCGGAAGACGGCGGGTGCGGTGACGGCAACGGATACGCCGTGGGGGATGATGGGGTAGGAAACCTTGTAGCCAGCATGCTGGTATCCTGGGTTCTGACCCGAAATAGGGTACGACATGCCTGAAGACTCGAGTTAGCTACGTTCAGTTCACTCTGGGGCGTTTCGAAGCAAAATACCGTGACAGAGGTGGACGCCGGCGTTACCGAATCCAACACCAGCCAGCGTCGCAGCGAGGAGCATCTCGCTCTGCGCCTCGTAATCATCTGGGTTCTTGACGGCACGGGGAAGGTACTTGACTGTAGCCCTCAGCGCGTGGAAGGAAAAGACATCACTGATGGGGTTGGCGCCCTGGTACGCCGGTCGTAAAATGGGATTCTTGGGCCGGGGCACACGCTCGTAGTAGGGGATGGCAGTCCAGGACTCAAGAGAATGGCAGAGCACATCGAGGCCCGAGGCCGCCTTGACAGCGGCGGGCATGGTACGAGTGTTGAGCGGGTCGCAGATGCCAAGCGTGGGCTTGAGGTTGCGGTGGGCGACGCCCGTCTTGGCACGCTTAGAGACAAGATCGAAAATCGCGGTGCCCGTGGTCTCGGAGCCGGTTCCTGCGGTAGTGGGCACGGCGATAAGGCGCTTAAGCGCTTTATCTACGGGACGTCCGTTGCCGAGGGGCGCGTTGACAAAGTCAAGGAAGGGGGCGTCTGGGTAGCAAGAGTACAAGTTCATCAGCTTGGCAGTGTCAATGACGGAGCCGCCACCGACGGCCAAGAAGGCATCCGGGGAAAAGGGACGGGCCCAGTCAATGGCCTCGCGGATGCTGCTGTCCTTGGGCTCGACGCGGGTCTGGTTGTAGACCTTGTAGTTGATTCCCTCGCGGTCAAGGGCTTCGCGGACCTGCTGCATGGCGAAGAGACCATCAACGACAGGGTCGGTGACTACGGCGACGCGCTTGGCGCCCATGTTGGCGAAGTCCATGCCGACCTCCTGAGTAGAGCCCGGGCCGAAGCGAATGGAGGAGGCTGCCATCTCGAAAGCATACTCTTTCTGAGGTCCATCCACCGGGGTGGCAAACCCGCGGCTGCTGTTTCTTGTTCGCAAGGGTCGCGGGGTGAAGTTCAATGGGTTATGGTGGTGGTGATGGCCAGGGTTGGTGTGACACGGGCATGAAGGGGGATGGGCCTGGATCGTCCGCAGAAGGGAGACGGCACGAGACGCGGCCTGGAGGCATCGTAAGCGAAAAGCTGGACCGGAAGTGGAAGAAACGTACGTTGGGAACGACTCGAAGTGAGGGCGTCATGACTGATGTAGATGCGTGTGCTGGTAGTCAGTTGTTTACGCGATATGTCAGATTTAGGTGTAAGAATTGTGGCCAAAGACTGCTCCCAGATGTGAGGTGAGGGACGAGAGACGAGATACGAGAGATGACGGCTCGAGGGGAATGTGAAGCAGCAACGTGCGATGAAAGGAGCGATGTCGGTCTTGACGCCCTGCACCACCTCCGCACAGAGCGCTCAGACTAGTTGTCTTGAGACCTCATGCCTACCATACCGGTAGCCAGCTTCCCCAGCTATTGGAGCAGCTTCCCCGCATACTGGCCCCACTTGCCGGCCAAGCGGTAAGTGGGGTCCTTTGCCGAGGTACGGAGTATATATCTCATATCGCATTAACACCAATTTCAACTCGGCGATAAACAACGCTTCCGCAAGCATAGCTGGGACTACCAGCATAGAACTATGTGGATCGGCCCATTTGCAATAACCCCGCTGGAAGCGCAAGCCGGTAGCGTAATCATCCCTCGTATCCGCAACGTTACTCCAACCCACCTGCCCAAAAGAGTTCGCCGAGCGGGTAAACTGCGTTATTGGCCAATGGACCACAATGTACTCTCCGTGTGAGTCAGATGTGAGTGCCAATTAGATCCCTCACCCGGAAAAGTCGGACTATTGCAAGGAGCGTGGTGACTGACTGACTGCTCAGTGAATACAAGTGGAAATCGAGGTATGAGCAGTCAGTGAACATAAGTGGAAATCGAGGTATGAGCAGTCAGTCAATATAAGTGGAAATCGAGGTATGAGCAGTCAGTCAATATAAGTGGAAATCGAGGTATGAGCAGTCAGTCAATATAAGTGGAAATCGAGGTATGTATCATGCTCGTTGGTACAAAATGAGCCGCAACCCGACACAATTGTGACTGGAGGTTGAGGAGTTGAATTGCACGGCCATCTTCTTGTATCTCGGTATCCCAATATCATTCCAGCCAACAGCGTCCAAATGACCCCCCAGTCAACTCCCCGCGGCCGTATCCGCGATATCCTTCCGAAACTTCACCTAGGAACATGGCCAGCGGGGCCCAAGAACTCCATTACGGACGTTCCAGGCGTGTTGGCCTCCACGCAGAGCATCCACACCGAAGACGGAGTCAACACCGGCGTGACCGTCATCGTCCCTCGCCGGAACTGGTTCACCGAGGCCTGCTACGCTGGTATCTTTCGCTTCAACGGCTCTGGGGAGCTAACCGGCTCCCATTGGATCGAGGAGACTGGCCTCCTTTCTAGTCCCATCGTACTCACCAACTCGTTCTCGGTTGGCGATGCCTACCGTGGCATCTACGAGCACGCCACAAAACTTTATTCCAACGATAAAGGCGAAGTGGAGTGGTTCCTGTTGCCGGTAGTTGGCGAGACTTTCGACGGGTACCTGAACAATATCTCCAAGCTGGCGGTCAAATCATCCGACATTGTCAAAGGAATTGAGGCAGTGACAGATGAACCTGTTTCCGAGGGCAACACCGGGGGCGGCACGGGTATGATCTGCCATTATTTCAAGGGCGGAACAGGGTCCAGCAGTCGTCTTGTTGAAGGCTACGACAGCGAGGGCAACAAAAAGAACTATACCGTCGCCGCGCTTGTGCAGGCCAATTATGGAAGGGCGGGTCACCTACGAATTGGCGGCTTCCCTGTTGGCCGTGTACTCGAGAAGGAGAAAGCCGAGGCCCAAGCCGATGTGGCACGTCACAAGGACAAGAAGGATGGTTCCATCATCGTCATCATTGCGACCGATGCTCCTCTGACACCGATCCAATGCGAAAGACTTGCCAAGAGGGCAACGGTTGGTCTGTCGAGGGTCGGCGGCTACGGCCATAACCCCTCCGGCGACATCTTTCTTGCATTCTCAACGGGAAATCATATTCCTATTCAGAGGGAGGGGAGGAGTGACCCTTTTAAGGCCAAGGCGCTGAAGATTGAGGCGATCGACGATAGCACTATCAATGGACTGCTGGAAGCGGCAACAGATTCGACGGAAGAAAGCATATATAACGCTTTGTGCTCGGCCGAGACAATGACGGGTTTTTGTGGACACAAGATCGAGGCACTGCCTCTTGACCGGTTGAAGGAAATCATGAACAAGTATGATTCGTAAGATTCCATGGAGACTGCCTCCCGACGAGTTCTTGTTCTTGAAGGAGGGAGACATGGGTTTTCTGGCTCGCTTTCAACTTCTTCTACGATTTCCTCTAATTATTTGTTTTGTTCGCCCACCCTCTGCCACTTCCCATGCCTGAACATCATCTCCTCTACCACGGCCTCGATTCATTAAAGTAACCCCCGCAGCTACTTGTGTCTGTTGACTCCTTTCCCGTTGCCGACGAGGCAGTCATATAGCTCCTGGGTCATGAGAAGGAATATTCTCTGTCGAAGATGAAGAACATCGCTCATCAATTGCTCATACCATCCGGCGTCAAGGTGGTTTTCAGTGGCCAATGCCATGGTGAGAATTGCACCAGCGACATCGTAAAAATACTAAACTTGCGACTTGAGGGCTTGGCGATTCACTTTCCACACATCTGGGGCAGTTTCGTCGTCAGGTGGGATTGCTGCGGCATTGATGTTCATGTTCAAACCGGCAAGCATATGGTGAAGAACCCGAAGGCGGTAAGCGATGCGATTTCTGATTATTTTGTAAGATAGGACGTCTCGCATGATGTATTAAAGGTATCTCACAGGATGTGATATGCTTGAGCAATAAGGTCGGCAACTCTCTTTCCTTCATGGCTCTCAGAGGGGCCGCAATCGTCTTGTTTCTTTTCCATTACCAATATTTTGCTTTGAGGAAGTCTGACTGATGTCAGTTCCCGTTATTCGGGTTGTGTACTTTGTTGAAGTGTGGATGGCAATTCACATGCGTTGATTTGATTGAAAAACATCATTGGTTGGATAACATCTTAGAGGCACAGTTGAGAGATAGAAGAAAAGGGGAGGAATGATCTTACATTTAGCGCTGTGTCTAATTTGTGTTCTGATGAGCCAAGAGCTTCTCAGATAGTACTTGTATTGCAAAATCACAATTGATTCACATTAATTAGAACGACTGTCATTCAAAAGTGATGCTGAAAACCTGGAAGACCCTGGAGCGGAATGTCTATCATTATTATTAGGGACATGAGTTTCTGACCTTGAGTCTGCGTGGTTCTGGCACTGTATCATGGAGTGATTTTAGTGTACGTCTACTTTCTCATTGAGAGGTTACTCTGGCTAATAGTTTATAGAAAGGTTTATCAGGTGTGATATATATTTGGCTTGATTGTGAAGCCCCAGGATCTGCATTGCAGCGAAACTGAATAGCGAGCATTGGCATTGGTAATAGTCCGACTTTTATGGCTCCCTGCACCAACAAAATCCGGTGAACCTTATTGTAACTATCATATGTACATATCCAATTAGAAGATTTCAGCTCGTAGAAAAAGCCTTCTAAACCCGCAGTGGGAACCCTCTCAAGTGGCAGTGCGAAAAGAACAGTGCCGTAGGAAGGACGACACGGTAAAAAGTACCCCTCCCCCACACAGGTCACTGCCCCTCCATCCAAGGCGGTGAGTCAGGGCAAATGAGTCAATGGCACTACCCCGCTGTAACCAATGCACTGCTGCCCCTCGTCCCAACTGGTAACTAATTTTTTTATAAAACTTCGACAGCGAGACGCAGGAAATTTTGGTGAGTCGATTCAATTTACCAGGGCGCCCATTCACAATACCAAAATCCTCCACGGCATCGTCATTATTGACAAGGTTCCCCGTGACACAGCAAATCGCAATCATGGCCGACCCTAGCGCTCCCGAGCCCCCCACCGAACAGGTCAAGGACCTCAAGGTCGAAGAGACCGTCAACCTTCTCACAGATGATGTCACCGGCGAGATGGTATCCAAGACGGAGCTGAAGAAGCGCCAGAAGGCCCGTCAAAGGGAAGCCGAGAAGGCCAAGAAGGCCGCTGCCGCCCCTCCCAAGCCCGCCGGCAATTCCAAGAAGGGCAACGCCGAAGCCGACGAGAAGAACCTGGACCCTAGCCAGTACTTCGAGAACCGGTCTCGCGCCATCAACAAGTGCGTGTTATTAAGGAGGCCTTCGTGCTACGTGCATCGGGACTGACGATATTGCGACAGGCTGCGCGAGACCAAGTCTCCCAACCCTTACCCCCACAAGTTCCACAGTGAGATTTGCGCAACGTGACCCTGGACGAATCTATATACTGATCCCAATACATAGCTGACTACGACTTGCGCAACTTCGTCAAGGACTTCGGCCACCTCAAGTCCGGCGAGCATGACAAGGAGAAGGTTGTCCGCGTGGGCGCTCGTATCTACAACAAGCGTGCCTCCGGCAACAAGCTCTTCTTCTACGACATCCGCGCCGAGGGCGTCAAGGTCCAGGTCATGGCCCAGGCACAGGAGGTTAGAGAGGGCAGCCCGTCTTTCGAGGACCAGCACATTCACCTCCGCCGTGGTGACATTGTTGGTATCATCGGATACCCCGGCCGCACGGCTCCCAAGTCCAAGATTGAGAAGGGTGAAGAGGGTGAACTGTCCATCTTTGCCACCGAGTTCGTTCTCCTTACCCCCTGCCTGCACACTCTCCCCGACGAGTACTACGGCTTCAAGGACCACGAGGAGCGCCACCGCAAGCGCTACCTGGATCTCATCATGAACGACAAGAGCCGTCAGATCCTCATCACCAGATCCAAGATGATCACCTACATCAGAAGATTCTTCGACAACAGAGACTTCATCGAGGTTGAGACGCCCATGATGGGCCCCATTGCTGGCGGTGCTACCGCTGCTCCCTTCGTCACACACCACAACGACCTGGATATGACCATGTTCATGAGAATAGCTCCCGAGCTCTACTTGAAGGAGCTTGTTGTCGGTGGTCTCCACCGCGTGTACGAGATCGGTCGCCAATTCAGAAACGAAGGCATTGATCTTACCCACAACCCCGAGTTCACCACCTGCGAGTTCTACCAAGCCTTCGCGGATGTCTACGACATTATGGACTTGACCGAGGAGCTGGTCAGTGGCCTCGTCAAGCATCTCACTGGCGGTTACAAGACCAAATTCCACACCCAGCACGGTGAGGTGTACGAGGTCAACTGGGAGAAGCCCTGGAAGCGCTTCGAGATGATCCCCGAGCTTGAGAAGGCCACGGGCGAGAAGTTTCCCCCGGCCGACCAGCTGCACACCGCAGAGACCAACGAGTTCCTCCAGAAGGTTCTCAAGAAGATGAAGCTCGAGTGCTCGCCGCCCCTCACCAACGCCCGCATGATTGACAAGCTTGTTGGTGAGTACATCGAGGAGCAATGCGTCAACCCCTCCTTCATCTTCGGCCACCCGCAGGTCATGAGTCCCCTTGCCAAGTATCACCGCGAGACCCCCGGTCTGTGCGAGCGTTTCGAGGCTTTCGTGTGCAAGAAGGAGATTGTCAACGCTTACACCGAGTTGAACGATCCCTTCGACCAAAGACTTCGCTTCGAGGAGCAGGCCCGCCAGAAGGACCAGGGTGACGATGAGGCTCAGCTCATCGACGAGAACTTCTGCATGTCGCTCGAGTATGGTCTGCCGCCTACTGGTGGCTGGGGCATGGGAATCGACAGAATGGTCATGTTCTTGACCGACAACTACAGCATCCGTGAGGTGCTTGCTTTCCCCTTCATGAAGGAGGAGAAGCAAGCTGAGAAGAAGGCTTCTGCCGCCGAGGTTGTCGGTGTCAAGCCCGTCCCTGAGGAGGGAATTCGTGAGTCAAACCCCCACCCTTTCGTCATTACGAAACCTCGACTAATGCCAAACTACAGCCCACAAATAGAAGATTCGCCCGGAACAATGGGATTGGATGTCAAGACAGATCGCCTTGTATGATTGTTTACTCGTGAGAGCACATCAAGGTACTACCAGTGATATCCGGCAGACATTCCATAGTCTAGGAGTTGAGCTTCTATTTAAAAACAAAAAATTGAAATAGGATAGACAGGAATTGCATAAAGGCCACCTCGAAGGGTCTGGCCGTGCCCATCCAACGACGGGTATTGCTACAGTGCGTTGTTATACATATTTACTCGTGTGAATCAGGTGCCATAATGCAAATGCTGTTGCTTCTAGAGTGTAGCTAACCAAGGCAACTGTAACTTTTAGAGATCGCTCGAGCGAAAGCTTATTGGGACTTGGCAGTCTTGATCCGCCTCTGGATCATGGCTAGCGTGGACTTGGGCACACGTAGGCGGTGGCCCAGAACCAAGGCGCCGGTGAGCAGTGCCAGGGCGCCGGCCTGGTGAGCCGCAGCCAAGGGGACGGGGACGATGTAGATGAGGGTGCTGATGCCGAGTGCGGCCTGCATCAGAACCAGGTGAACGGTGCCCAGAACACCCTTCTTCACGTCCTTGGGGAGAGCGGCAGCGACACGGCGGGTACGGGAGTACGCAAAGAGGGAGAGGATGGAGCACAGGGTGGTCATGGCAAGGATGCGGTGGTCCAGCTGGACGGTGCTGGGGTTCTCGAGCATGTTGCGCCACCAGAGGTCAGAGCCATCCTCCTTGCGGGAGTAGAAGTTGTCCCAGAGCTCCTTGGACGGCGGAGTCAGGCCCAGACCCATGTAGGGGAACTCGTTGTAGATGAGGCCAGCGTCGAGGCCAGCGACGAGGGCACCGGACATGGCGGTGGTGAAGACCAGGGCGACGAGACCAAATGAGAGGCGACGGAACGTCTTGATGGCCGGATTCTGTAGCGCGGCAAAGGCCTTGGTGGCGGCGACGGGGTCAGCCAACAGACGGCGGGTGCGGAAGATGGAGAGGGCCGAGAGGAGCATCCAAGAGTAACAGACGAAGGCCGTAGCGAGATGGGCGGTCAGGCGGTACTGGGAGACGCGCGGGTGGGACCCTGGAGCGAAAAGGTCGTCCTTGAGGCCCGACTTGACCATCCACCAGCCAATGAAGCCCTGGAAGCCGATGAGGCAGGAGATCCCACAGAGGTTCAGGGCCATCTTGGGGGTGACACGGCGGCGGGCGATGAAGTACAGGGTAGGCAGGACAAAAGACATTCCGATGAAGCGACCCCAGAGGCGGTGGGACCACTCCATGAAGTAGATCTTCTTGAACTCGGCCATGTCCATGTGCGGGTTGAGGAGCTTGAACTCGGGGGACGCGCGGTACTTTTCGAACTCGGATTCCCAGTCTTCCTGGTTTCGTGGCGGGAAGGAGCCGGTTACGGGACGCCATTCCGTGATGCTCAAGCTGCATTGATGTTAGCTTCAAGTCGCAGAAGTCATAGATGGGCCAATGGTAGAAGGAGGCATACCCAGATTCAGTCAACCTCGTGAGGCCACCCCAGACAACAATTCCAAAAACGCTGATGGCGCTGCCAACGAGCCAGTAGCCAACGGACTTGGAGTTTGTCTCGGGCCACGCGCTCGTCTGAATGCCCTCCTTCGCCGCCGCGGCAGCTTGCTCGGCAATCGGGGAGGCCTTCTCGGCGATGGCATTGCTGCTGAAGCTCAATGGCGCCTTAGTCTGGTTGAAGCTTCGGATCTGCTGGGATCGTGCGATTCTGTCGATGATATGAGACGGAGACGAGCGCTGCCATTGCGGCTGCTGGCGCTGGCATTGTCGGCATACAGAGAGCGTAGGAGATGCCCTCAGTGCGAGCCTCCGCAAGCCGGGTGCGAAAGACGCCATGTTGGGTGGTTGTTGTGTTGTGTTGTTTGCGCAATCGCACAGAGAGATGCGCCGGTGGTGTAAGGTTTCTGGGCGTGTAGATGAATCATCGAACAATTTATTTACAATGGAAATCCAAAGCAGCCGAGTGGCTCGGGGCTCCCTAACCAGTAAGTTCCGGGCCCTTTCGGCCTGCACGCTGTGGAAAGTGGGACCACTCTTCGATCGCAGGGTCCCTGAACGCCGAAGGGCGGAACAGCGCGCGGGAGAGAATCTGTGCTAGGTACTTGAATTGGTGTCACTGGCAAAAAAAACGACAGGGGTTATTTAGGCCCCACTGTAAATTCTCGTTCACCGCCCTTACGCCCACCATGGCAGAATCAGAAAAAGTTGCCCATGCTCTTCTTGAACGGGTATGTGCGTTGCGTGCGAGCGTCTGCGGCGGGACAAGTCAAGGTTGAAGCCCACGACCACATCCAACACGACCGCCTCCCCCGTTTTCCTCCATAACGCACACACGAAATGCCCGGAAGACAATCCCACGGTCGGTCGCTGCTGGCCTCAAAACCGGCGCCGAAAAACTTTCGCAAGTCGAAAGCCAAGGCCCAGGCCAAGGCTCTCGACGCCTTCACCATTGCCTCTGAGCAGTACCCGACGAGGGAGAAACGCACACCGCGGTTTCGCGAAATCGAGGCAGCACCAGATACCGGGAAGAAGCACAGCCGAGCAAACGAGGACGAGGATGAAGACGAAGACGACGATGGCGAAGAGCAGCCCAGGCGAAAGAAGGTAAAGCCCTCTGCTGGTGGCGCTGGTGGCAACGACTCGGACGAGTACGGCAGCGACAGTGAGGGCAACGAGTGGCATTATGGTGTGAATGAAGATGAGGATTCGGAGCTCGACAGTGACGAGGCATTCGGAGAGAGTGACGAAGAGGACTTCCAGAGTCATTCCTTTAGAGGCAGCAAAACTGCCAAGAAGGGAAGCGAGGTTTGTGGCGATCTGGAATGTATTTCTGCTGGCACTTCACTAATACCACGACTAGGATGATTCGGAAGTGGAGGAAGATGACGACGACGAATCCCTCGGCGAGGATGCGATAGACCTGGCGCAAGCCCTCGACGAGTACGAGTCCGACGAGTCCATGGCCGACCAAGACGGGGAGGATTCGGACGGCTCGGACGAGTCTGATTCCGAGGCCGAGAGCCCGCCATCCTCGGACGAAGACGACGACGAGGATCAGGAAGCCGATCCATCGAAACTCGGCGACCTCCAGAAGTTCATCGCCGGTTTCGGCGGCGAAGACGACAAGGACACGGCCCCGACGAAGCAGAAGCAGAAGATCAACCTCAAGGACCTTGGGCTGTCGGGTGTCAAGGATGCGCAGATGCGCAAGTCGGTCAAGCTCATGGCGAAGGAGGAAAAGGAGACGTCGCGGCACGGCGCAGGGAAGAAGCTCGAGTTGCCTCTGTCACGCCGGCAGCAGGACAAACTGCAGCGCGCGGCGGCGTACGACAAGGCCAACGAGACGCTCACACGCTGGCAGGAGACGGTCAAGCAAAACCGCCGCGCCGAGCACCTCATGTTCCCGCTGCCGCAGACCGCCACCGACGCGGGCCTCGACAACCACGAGCTGCAAGCCATCACGGCCAAGAACTCGACGTCGGAGCTCGAGCAGACGATCCTTGGCATCATGGAGAAGTCTGGGCTCGCGATGAACAAACAGGAGGAGAACAGGATGAAGAAGGCCGAGGAGGAGGAAGGACTCTCGCAGGAGGCGCTCAAGGACCTCGTTAACCAGCGCCGGCGCGAGCGGGAGCTCAATTCGCGCGAGGCCAAGCGTGCGAAGCGCATCAAGAAGATCAAGTCCAAGGCGTACCACCGCGTGCACCGCAAGGAGAAGGAGCGCGAAGAGATGAAGCTACACGAGGCCATGGCGGAGAATGGCGAGATAGACTCCGAGGCGGAGCGTGACGCGCAGGACCGCTCGAGGGCCCTGGAGCGCGTCGGCGCCCGGCACAGGGACTCCAAATGGGCCAAGCTCGGCGCCGGCAACAAGCGCGCCGTGTGGGACGATGACTATCGCGCTGGCCTGCACGACATGGCACGCCGCGAGGAGGAGCTGCGGAAGCGCAAGGAGGGCCGCGCGGGCGGCGACGAAGAGGACTCGGACCGGTCCGCCGACGAGGGCAGCGACAGCGACAGGTCGGACGAGGAGGGTGGCGAACAGCGTAAGCTGCTGAGGCAGCTCGACCGCCTCGAGCAGGAGGAGGACGATGGCCCCGCATCGAACCTGATGAAGATGAAGTTCATGCGAAAGGCCGAGGCGGCGCAGAAGAAGGCCAACGACGAGCTCATCGCGCAGATCCGCCGGGACCTTGACTCGGACGCGGAGGAGGGCGACTCGGACGCGGAGGTCGCCGAGGTGGGACGGAAGAAGTTCGGCAGCGCCGCGCAGCCAGCCATCACGGCGCCCGCTCTATCGGTCGGGAAGCAGCAGCAGAAGAAGAAGAAGGTCGCACAAGGCGACTCGGACGACGGCGACGCCCCCGACAACAGTGTCGTCAACACGGGCTACTCCCTGACCGCGGAGCCCTCGACGTCAGGCTCTGCGTGGTCCTCGGGTCCGCGCAAGAAGTCCGCCAAGACAGGCGGCAAGAGCGGCGGCCCGCGCGTTGAGGACCTAGACAACACCGTCGCCATGACGGCGGCGACAGTGGCCTCGTCCGGCAGGTCCAAGCCCCCCAAGTCCAAGCCGTCCGCCGTCGCCACCCTCGCCGACGGGGACTCGGACGACGGCTCCGACTCCCCGGACGTCCACCTCCCCCTCGCAATCCGCGACGTCGCGGCCATGGACAGAGCGTTCGCGGGCGATGACGTCGTCGTCGACTTTGCGAGCGAGAAGGCCAAGGCCGAGATTGAGGACGACGACAAGATCGTCGACAACACCCTGCCCGGGTGGGGCGGGTGGGTTGGCGAGGGCGTCAGCGGCCGCGAGAAGAAGCGCCAGCAGGGCCGCTTCGTGACAAAGATCGAGGGCGTCAAGAAGGCGGACCGCAAGGACGCCAAGCTGGACAAGGTCATCATCAGCGAGAAGCGCATCAAGAAGGTTGGTTCCCCCTCCTCCTCTTCCCCTAAACCCTCAGCTTTCCTGCTTCCCTTTCACGAGTTCTCTCATCAATTTTTTTGTTGGTCCCTGCTAATCGAGGATCCAGAACGACAAGTATCTCGCCACGCAGCTCCCCCATCCCTTCGAATCCAAGGCGCAGTATGAGCGCTCGCTGCGCCTGCCCCTGGGCCCGGAGTGGGTCACCAAGGAATCGCACCAGGAGGCGACGAAGCCGCGCGTTCTCAAGAAGCAAGGCATCATCGCGCCCATGTTGAGGCCGACCATGTGATGGAATGGGAGGAGCTATCAAGAAAAGCATTGGTTGCATGTTGATGGTGATGATGGCGGACACTGCTTTGAACTCTCGAGGTCGCTGGTGTGGGATAGAACTCTTTATGACGGTATTCGGCGTGGTACCACAGGCGCCGTTGGCAATACAAAAAAGGCAAAAGATTTCCCGATATTCAGACAATATTTTATTTTCATCTTTATTCTTGTTCACTGATTCGATCGAAACACCAAGTTGAGACCGAAAGAAATAGACTTCGTGTTCCCTTTCTCGTCTGTGCTCCTACCGATTTTACCGTTTCGCAAAAGAAACCTGGAATGCGAGCCTCTCCAAGTCCAGCCGAAGAAATATAGTACAGTTCGCAGTCAAGTACACAAAGAAACACATGTGGGTTTGATTGCGCAATTGTGGTCTAGGGAGTGGTTTGTTTGCTGACTTCAATTCAGTAACCACAGTTGATAGACGACTTCGTAACAATGCAATGGATGCCAAGGCGCCCTACATGGGTATAGCGGGCCATCCTTGGTTAATTGATTCTTGAGTTGCAAATCGCAACCCTGTCTCATCATCCTCAGCCCTTGGTTACTTCAAAGGCTGACAACGGACAAGACTCTGTCCAACGCATCGCTCGGACTAACATAGAAGGCCAAGGCGATGATGAAGTAGAGGCCGAGCAGCATGGCTCCCTCGAGGTAATTAGACTTGCCGTCCTGCACAGTGTACGTAACTACCAGCACAGAGAATGCAAAGGCGACAGTCTCGAACGTCTCAAAGTGAAGAGTCATGGGCTTGTCGAGAACAGCCCATCCAAGGATGACCAGGAATGGAGTGACGAGAAGGGCGATTTGGATGCTGGAGCCGATGGCAACACCCATAGCGAGGTCCATCTTGTTGCGGATGGCCACGACGACGGCTGTGACGTGCTCGGCCGCGTTACCGACGATGGGGATGAGGATAAGTCCGATAAAGTTCTTGCTGATGTGGGCCGTTTCAACAATGGGGTCGATGCTCTCAACGAGGTAGTCGGCGCAAATCGCAACCAGAACAGTGGTGACCACGAGCACGGCGGCGGCGGCGATAGGACCCATAATAGGCTCCTCGGCCTCCTCCTCGTTGTGGTGTTGGATCTCAGCATCAAAAAGGTTGGGGTGAGTGCGCAGCTGGAACCAGAGGTAGAGGACGTAGAGCAACAGCAAGATAATAGCAGTGCCGCGAGACAAGACTAGAATGCTGTGCTCCTTCTCAAGGCTGTCGGCCTTGGCAAGAACGGAGTAAAGCTGTCATGCGCCGTTAGTGAATGAACGAGGGTAAGTGAGCGCATTGAGATGCTGCGTACCGTGGCAGGGATGACAAGCGAGGCAGAAGAAAGCGTCATCAGCGAGCAGGTGGTTTGCGCCGTGGCAGAGGCAAAGCTCTGCTCCATGCCCTGGCCGGTGACCCGGTCGCGCATGTTGACAATGCCGCCAAAGAAGAAGCACATGCCCATGACGAGAAGCAGATTCGAGAGAATGGAGCCAAGCATAGACGACTGGACAACCTCGATCTGGCCCTCCTTCAGAGCAACAATGCTGACAATCAATTCGACCGCATTGCCAAAGGTAGCGTTAAGCAATCCTCCGAGGGCCTCGCCAAGCTTCATGGAAATTTGCTCGGTTGCAAACGACAAGACAGCGGCAAGCGGGATAATGGCAAAAAAGTTGATGGTGAAGACGGCAGTCGGGCTCCAGTGAAGCTTTCCGGCAACGATGCCCAAGGGAACCATGATAAGAAGAAAGTTGACATAGTCTGCGGCAGAGAGGGGACTTGTTAGCAGTCGCGTCGCAATATCGCCAACATGGCCAAGGCAAAACAGAGACGAATGAAACTACTTACTGCTCAAGAGGGACACCTTGGTAACGTGCCATGCGTGGGAGGAGTACCTCACGGCGATGTTGGGGCTGTCGGTGCCCGGGGTATGTGTCGAGTTGAAGAGGAACTTGAGCGTCTTGTTGCCGCTGTCGCCGTTGGCGACATGGGTTTCATGGTTGCCGTTTACAAGGAGTGGCGAGTTCTCGTCGACATCGCCATTGGGCTTGTTGGCGGTGCCCCAAGAGCGGACCTGTCCGCGGAAATGCTGGTTGACTGAGTTGTCGGACATCGCACCCTCATAATTAGCCGGAGCCCTAATAGATAAGGTAGAGAGATATGTCTCCCGTCGCTGTCGCGCGTCTCGTGGTGGGTGGGCAGGCGTATCTCAGAATAAGGCAGCCAGAGGGGGGGCGAAATTGAAGACAAGAAAAAGGGAATGTAATGGTGAGAAGGGAATGACGATAGACGGGATAAGGCGACCCAGGTTAGAATAATGTGCGCCGTAGTAGCCAGTGGGTGGGAGAAGAAGAATGGAAGAAGAAAAGTAGTGGGTGGTGGTTACGATGCCAGAAAGTGTGGCTTGGAGGAAAGAAAAGAGGTGAATGACTCTGGCTGCGGCAGAGGGAAGAGATAGGCCAAGCCTGGGCGTGCCAAGCTCAGGGTAGGTACCCGGAGGTGCAGCTCTAGGACATTGGGGGACGAAAGGTCCAATGGGGTTTTGCCAGGGTCGCACTAAGGCAGGTAGCAGTGAATGGTGGGAAAGTGGAAGAAATGCGGGTGTACGAATTCAAACAAGGCGGGCTCAGAGTAGATATGCACGAATGGGTAGGCAGGGAGGCAGGCAGTGAGATATCGAGCGGAGGCAAGTACTTACACAACATGTCGGTGCTTGTTCTCTTTGCTCAGTATCACAGACGGCAAACACGTACCCAAACTCAGGTATCTCCGATGATAGTCGATAAGGTAGTCGGTCTAGTCAGTCACCACGGACCGGACGAGGTTTACCTATGCCTGCGGCGCCTGACGGTGGAAAAAAGTGGGGTAACGATCGGTCAGTCGACGAAGTGGTCCAATGATGCGGAGCTATGAGAAGCACGTTGGGCGCCAAGTCCAGGGCACGAGGGATCTGTATCGAAAGGTGGTCCAAGTGGATTGGATCAAACGTGCAGAAAGGGCGTGAGGGATGCTGTAAGAGCGGCGCTCGACGGTTAGCAGTTAGAGTGGAGTGAGCGCGGGAAGGGGGCGAGGTGAGTCGAATGGGGAGGGGGAAGTTGAGGCGAGGGAGTATCGAGTCGGATTTGGATGCTTGCCTGCAAGTGATGTCTGTCCGTTTGGGGAGATGGTGTGCGGGCGAACGCAAGGCCAGTTGGTAGTCTCAGCGCGGCGATGTAGAAGAAGGGCGAGACAGGCTCCAAGCAACGGCGTAGTAGTGTAAATTGTTGGTGTGATGGGAGAAAAAAAAAAGTAGCAACGGCAACGATCTGTTGGACAAAGCCGTGTTCCAGGAGTTCAGGCGATGGCGAAATGGGTGCAGATACTGGTTTGAAAGACTTGGGAGAGTGCTTAAACAAGAAACGAACACAGCCCCCTTTTCCTGTCAGGCGATATGGAACGTGGGACGGACACGGTGGTACCCAAGAGAGAAGTGGGTGGGTGGGTGGTATGGTATGGACAGGATGAGACGAGACTGGCTTTCACACACTCGGTTGCGGGAACAGGAGGGAAGTGGCAGTTCGGTGGGAATCACAGCTTTTGGGTGCGCGGGCGGCCTCCCTCCAAGGATGAGAGGACGAACCGGATGGGCGGGCGGGCATACGGCGGACCAGTCGCATGGCTTTCAGGTTTATCCTTGGCTTTCAATGGCAATGACTGCATTCAGTTCCTGCCAGTATTACCTAGCTACTGCGCGTCTCTAGCGCTTTGCTATGCTCTCGCATGACTGCATCCAGCTGTCAGAATGATCTACAGAAGCCCAGCCCCTCCACGTCCATGACAAGCAGCAAAGCAAGAAACACAAGCTTCAGAGGGGCACGCCGCTCCCTTCTCTCTTCTTTCTCTGCGAGCTCCTCTTAAACGTCATACAGCGACCCAGCCAGTCACGAACAGGTTTCAGCCTTCGGTACGTAGCTAAGTGGGTTCTGCGACGCCCAATGGGGAGCTTCTTGAGTGGTGCCAAGCGTGGCTGTGTTGTCTGGCGTTGCTTCTGATATTTCTCCGCTGTTTCCTGTCCGACGCTTGCTCGCCCATTTACCCACATGGGTTGAGATTGCCGCCCCTCCGAGTGGTGCGTGCCCTCCACCTCCATCTGGATCTTTCCCCTCCCACATTTCCGCGCTGCCACGCCGAGGTACTCCGTACAGTAGGTACTACAGGTACCGCTTCTGCCAGCGACGCTTGTGGACGGAACGCTTTAGGTACTCTCCCGGCGCCGATGAGCGCCTGTCTGTCTGTCTTGCCTACCTCTCTCGTCTTGGAGGACTCTAGTCGGCATTCCGGCGTCTTCAATACCTACCTAGGTAGTTTGTTTCTCCCTGAGATATCCCTCGCTGAAAAAAGAATTCGTCCCGCTCAGGTACCTAGTTAAGCACAACAGCGATCACATTTTTCCAGCCATGTCCGAACTCCACTTCAGTTTTTTGCATAGTCGCCACGCATTGCCTTGGCAACCTATAAAGTTTTTTTGTTTTTATTTTATTTCCATACAAAAAAGAAGGAGAAAAAAAATGGGGAGGGTGCGGGGGTAGATTGATCGCCTTGAAGTCTAGCTCGACCAACCCTTCCCCTTGGAACGTAATCCGTCCTGACATTCGGCTCGGAGATCGGACGATGTGCGACATACAGCTCGAGCTCCTTTCTCCCAGCCGCCCACCAATGTTGTTGCACAGTTCTCCATTTCCGGTCGGCTCGTGTCAGGTTCTCTTCAAAATTCCAAAACGAGGGGCCGATTCCTGATCGCATCACCCTGTCGACTCCGACCAAACAATGAGTTGCCACGGCGCGTGCTACGGAGCACTCGCAAAACCTAGGTTCGCTGATTGCTTCATCTAGGTATACATGTGTAAACCACGGGCCCTTATAAGCCTGCCTCCTTGCTCTCCCCCTCCATAATGTCTCACGACCGACATCCCGCAAACAAGCTCCAGATCAGAACAGCACAATAGAGCAAGAAGGTCCCGGAAACGGTGTTTGCAGTTATCCTACCAAACTTCCTCCTGGCTTGCCGGGAGTCGGGGGGCCCACCCTGTCCGCGCGGGTTCCGAGCCCCATGCACCGATCTGCGGGCCCCCAACCGCATCGACGCTGGACCAGGCATGGGGCCCTGCTCGCTGGGCGCACTACGTACAGTACCTACCTCACCCGCAACGCCCCTGGACCCTTGTCGACATTGCTCTTATCGATAGAAGCTTGCCTGCCGTCTCTGTCTCCCTTTCTCACGGACCCTCTATCGCTCCGCATACATCACCATCTAGGGCACGAAAGCGCGCGCGTCGGCCTGATCCCTTTCTGCAAGTCGTGTTTCGACTCGTGACCACTCGCGGACTTTGGCAGAAGCTGAACTATTACGTGGGGCGTGCCTCTCTGAGGCGAATGTGGCTATGGATACTACTCCGTATAGATTATGATTATTGGCCGTAGCCGCTACAAATGCCGTAGATTAGGATTTGCGTCAGGAGTATATTATATTGCCAGCAAGGCCTCGGATGCGGTGTCAATAACCGGACTCCTCTGCTGCAACAGAGATTCCCCAACTCTGAAGTGTGGGGGGGAGGGGTACATTGAGATATACCGCGATTCATTGAAAGCCAACCTCCGAGTCGTCCATCCTCTATAGGTACTCTGTTTAACGCGCGCACGCGCTCTCGATGCGGGCGGCTTCGTGCGCTAGCATTTCACAGCCACCACCACCATGCAGCCACTCAACAGATATAGCGCCCCTCCACTGAGCCCCGACCACGTTCTCTCGCCCGACTCCGACTGCATCTGCAGGCTGTTCCGTCGGGCGCTTCGTAAAACCTACTTGGGCTTGCTGTTTCGCAGATCAAAAAGAGGCGGTGGCAGCTTGAACGCTACCAACCGCCTCGGCGTGGGATTTGGCTGTTGAGGAGCGAGCACCTCGATGAGCCGAGATGCCAAGTATCTCTGGGCTCACACTATTACACTTGGCAAATTACTACGGACGTGATATAGCCCCACACTCACACAAGATCGCAAAGTACGGAGTGATCGTCTACCTACACTCTTCACAGGCTGACTGACTGTATCCGGTCGAGGTACCTAACGACAGTCTCCCGGGGGGCTTGCGGTTGGGAAATGCGGCCGTTCCTATCCTCTGCATAGTACGCCAGCCTGAGCGCCGCAGCTTTCGTAAGCACGCGAGCCGCAACTGCTTGACCGTTGACCATTCGTCTCATATTATTCTACCCCCAAACGCAGGTTGTCATCTAGTGTGGTCCAGCCAAAGCCTCAATGGGCTGAAAAGCACCGGAATTTTATTTGGTTATTTCTATTTATTTTTACTTCTTTATTTGGTATGTGCTTGGCACAATGCGCGTCATCCTACGGAGCATCATATCTATGCAAACCTGAACACCGTCGCTACGCCCTCCGTGAGTCTCGGGCAAGCCCTGGGCGCACTGCATAAGCGCTAATCCAACAGGTCATGGCCCTTTCGTTTCCAACCGTAGCTTCGGAAACGCTTGTGCCACTGTTGAAGAAGTGATACGTAATACTGCACGTCTTCGGAGTACAGTGTTTGGTGACGGTCCGCGGGGTAAGAACACGGTGTTTGCTACTGGACCCGCTACCATCTTGGACAGTGCCACGCAGCCGCCCTCGTCCCAACACCAACTTTTGCCGTGTTATTGATTCTGCTTACGCATATTGTCGAGAAGCCCCTGCCGCCCCTCCCTCTCGCGTGGTTACAGACCTCGACTGTCCGCAGCCTGATCTTGATTAGCAGTTATAATAAGCATTTGTGGCGACCTGGAAGCTAAGCTTTCTCGGCTCCCAAATTTGTTTAGTCTGACTCTATTTTCCCCTCCCTCTTGTTTCGCGCCGCCCACCATACAAAAAACACTCTTCCGCTCCCGGGTTCCACCCCCCTGAAAAGCGGCAGAGATGCCGGTCACCCGATGGGGGACGCATCGTACCGGGACGCCAGAGACTAAACCACTGGATTCCTCCTGCGAGTTTCCCTAGGCCCCCTTAATTCTCCGGAGAGTGGTCTGATTGTATCCGTGCTCTGGAAATGTCCGGGTTTTTCTTCATGTCTCTCTCTCCCCTCCGCGTCTGACCCCACCCTCGAGCATCGAGCTAGCGACGTGCATCCGTCTTCTACTGCATGGCTGAGCCTGCCGGCCGGAGGCTGCGAGGGATCGGGACACTCTGATGGGAAATGCAGGGTCGAGTTGCTGCGTCATTCTCTAGACGCGTCAGGTCACGAAACTTGCTAGATCAGACTCGGGGAAGTTCAGACCCAGATTATTGGGACCTCTTGGGGGCCCATTGCATATCATCAGTTCACTGGATGGTCGTTTCGAAACGAACGGAAACAAAGATTGGTCACTTGGTTGATGGGCTGTACGATGCTCAGGTTCAAAGTAGTAAACTCGCGTTTTCATTGAAAAAGATACTGTCCGATGGTGTCTGTTGTCGTTTTCGTAGGGGTTCTAGTGTTGTCGTTTTCGTGGTCATCGTCGTGGTCATCGTCGTGGTCATCGTCGTGGTCATCGTCGTGGTCATCGTCGTCCAAGAAGCACAGTGTCCTGCTCGTCGCGGTCGTTCCCCGTCCCGTCATTAATCGTCTGCGTTGCGAATGGAAAGAAAAACCGAATACAAATGGTGCCACCTCCTAAGCTTCATGTCTCATCCGCCAATCATAAGGGGTTCATAACAATCTCGGTGTTTCTAGTCGGTATAGCATCTCTTTGTGCGCTCCTTCGGGGGTGGGGCATCAGATGTTGCCCATCACTAAATATCGTGGTCAGTAGCCGGACTTCTTGGCATGCGTAGACTAGAACTCGACATACAAGCAGCGTACGTCAAGTACCACGTCAAGCTCGCACCGCCGTCGATCCAGCCGGGATCGAAGTTGGTACTGTTAAAAAAGTCCCACGCGGTCCTGCCATCAATGGTCGCCAGGTTTCCGTATATGATGCCCCTCCAGCCGCCCGCAATGCTGTCCACGCGGCCTCCGCTAAAGTACACGTCCCACTCCTCGCGCACAAAGTCGGGTGTGCGGACAAAGGGCGAGGGTGCGAGGAGGGGGATCATATGGATGCCCTGGATGAACTCGATATTAGCGCCAAAATAGGTTGTGTGGTCGATCTTGTTCTCGAAGAGGATACCGGCCACCTTGTTTCCAATAAACTGGGGCGGCTGCACGACGTTGTCGCTCTTGTAGAGGTAGTAATGCTGGAGTGCGCGTGCGATGATTGAGAGCTGCAGGTTGCTTCTCATCGAGAGCATACCGTCTCCCGAGGCGTCTCCCCACATCTTGAGCGCGTATGCGTGCATCATATCCTCCGAGCTTGACTCTTGGTCCTATTTTTCATATGTCATTTGATGCTCTTCGTGCGCGGACAACGATGTTTACCTTTCCATCGTACGAAGCGTATAGCCCATGCGCCCAGCTGTGGCCATGGTACCAGTCGAAGGCTCGCCACGTAGGGAAGTATGTGTCCTTTGTGCTGGGATTGGCGACATCTCGTACCAGTGTGTTCACATAGTCCCTGTTATTGTTCAACCAGCCCGGGTCCAGGTGAGCAATGGCGGCCGCGGCCAGGATGTGATAACCGTAGTGGAAGTGGTGGTCGTTGTATTGCGTGTTGCCAAAATCAGCGCCGTCGTTGCCTGTGACGTAGGTTGCCGAAGACACGACACCTCCCCAGGCACCTGCAATCCTGGTTAGTCTGAGGACTCGTCTCTCATGTGGAAACACAACTCACTCTCATATACTAATGGAAACTTCTGCTGGTTAGAAGCAAACTTTGCAAAAGCCGCCTTGAGTCTATTCAGACCCGACTGTGCTAAGGCCGGGTCTTGCAGAATGTCATTAATCACGACAATCAGCAAGGCAAACTTGGCAAGAGCCTGAACCCGTGTCAGTGAACATTTTGCAGTGTTATGGGAAGTACACAAACCTTTCCGCTAAAATACATGGAGTCCAAGTCGGACTGGGCCATCATATCTTGGGACACCTCCTGGGCTGCTATCCCGCGGATCACGGCCCGCGCATTGTCAGACAGCATAGTCAAACTACCTCTACCAGGACTCCAGGGGGCAAAGTGCATGTCAATGGGCATGTTTGCTTCGGTCATTGTCCACTGATCAGCCAAGACCGCAGTCGCGATACCCTTGGTAGGGGTCATCATCTGTACCGGCTGAACGGCGTTTCTTGTCGTGGGATCAAATGAGGAGACGTGGTGAGGCAGCGCGAACATGACCAGCTTTCCCCCGGGATGGCCCTCTTTGGAGAAGTTGAAGCTGTACGAGCCTGTATTACCGCTCACGGAGCCAGCCAGCTCGATCGTCGTCGGATAAACACCAGCAGCCTGGTCAAGCAAGGCCTCGCCGTTTCCCGGGTCCTTGGCAACTTGAATGATACCATAGAATGGCTGCGTCGACTGGGCAAGTCCATTGTTGACAACCTGCAAGTTCAGCTGGGATCCAGTGGTTGCATAGGCATACAGCCGCCAGATCTTGCCATCTTCAAGCTGAAAATTGTACTTGGCAACGCCGGGCTTTGGATCCTGGGTTACTCGTGTGACTGTCTTGAAGAACACTCCCGTTTTGATAACCGGGGTCGCGCCTGCGTACCGGGCTGTGACGAAGGGCATCCCTTGAACGAGGGGAAATGATACAGCAGGCACAGCTTGGGCGTTTGGCTTCAAGTGAACCGTTGCAGAGAAGGCCGTGATGTTGTCGACTCCAACGGTGGTGTCTGAACCAAGCTCCTGGGCGCTGATGACCATTGATTGAATACCTACCGGGTTGATAAAGTAGGCCGCAGCACCAGAAGGCTTATTAGGCCCAAAGACACGCTGATTCGCCTCGACGTGGGAAATGGTCATACCGAAGCTCGCAGCGGCCCCTCGTCCTGCTCCCCATGCTATGCTGTAAGGGTAGGTGTAGGTCGGCGCAGTCTGGTCCCCCAAGAAGAAGTTGGAGAAGAACTTGTTTGTCTGGAGCGGTGAAGTCGACGTGATGCCCTTCCTCGGAACGGGATGGTCGCTGCGAGCTGGAATAGAGCCAGGAGGCGCCATCGTGGCGATGGGCTCTGCAAAGATATTTCCAGATGGCATTGTCGCAGATGGGATTGGCGCAACTGTTGTGACTGGCGATGTTGAGTCGATCAAGCTGGTAGGAACCGGAATACTATTTGACATAAGAGGGCAAGATGTTGCCTTGCCAGAGGTGTCCAGACTACTAGGAATGAATCCGGTTGTCTGAGGAATCTTGTCAGTCAAGGAGGGTAAAATTATCACTGTTCCTGTGGGATCTGCGGTGGTAATAGCTGAGATATCGTCGATGGTCCCAGAGGCTGATGCTGAAGTTTGCTGCGCCCCTCTCGTAACTTTGACTGTAACGGTGAAATTCGCCGTTTCCGTGACGCAGGTGAGATCACGTCGGTCGAGTAGCAAGGAGCGGACGTTCAGCTGGCCAACAATTTCCGGGCCTGGGTGCGCGGGGTGAAGCCGAACGTGTTGCTGGTGGGATAAGGCGTGGGCACTCTCGCAGAATAAGACCTGTATCAAAGTCAGCCCTACGATCGTCATTTTCAAGTGAAGGCCCGCCATTGCGGGAGGGAATGGTGGTGAGTTTTGTTTTCTTCGTTTCGGCGAATGTGTATCGAGACTTTCAAGCCCAACTCTGGCCCCTGGTACGTTATAGAGCGTTGGGAAACGAGGAAAAGTTTCTCGACTTGTTAGCAGGAAAATGGGGCAGTGCTCCTAGGTTAATATAAACGGCCATATTGAGAGCTGGCGGATCAATAATGAAAAACATCGGCGGCGTTGTGGCTCCTTGACCCGCATACCAGAGCCCAGTGCATGATAAGTTGAGTGGTTACCATGCAACACGAGAGTGCAGGAATGTGGGTGTTCCAGGAACAATAGAGAGGTCTCACCTGTTGGGAATGTAGAGCGTCTTACCAGGGAACTCAACCAAGTTCGAGAGCAAAGCGGGCAGTGCAATAGGGCAACGAGGGGATTAGGTACTGAGGAATCGCGATCAGCGTCCGTGATAAGTCTGTCATGTATCGGTATCGTTGAAAGACACAACGCCTCTTCCTAAAACTAGGTGGTGACGGTGAAAGAAAAGAAGAAAGAAAAGACGATACGAGGGGCGTGGCATAAGAAGGAAATTGAGTGTCAGCTGCTAGTTCAACGTAAAGTTACAAGTGCTTTTGATGTTAGGGCTAAGAGATGAAGAAGCTGCGACGTGAAGGTAGTCCGTACACACACGACTAATGTTGAACCGAGTGACCCTCTTTGGCTGACGCGTGCTTGCCCTTGGCGTGGGTACCCTTCGGCATCCAAGCTGCCGTTAAATAGCCCTGAGACAATATTGAGGAAAATATCCAATGGTAAGAAAGAAATCGTGCAATCGACAGAGCAACTGGTCACTTGGCCCCAATTGCGATCAATGACATCCAAGTGGGATTAAGAGTCGTTAACAGGAGGTAGTTTGTCTCTTCCGGGGGCCAGATTGCCAGTCATGGAGGGAGACGTTGGGCCATTTGGCGAGGCACTCAGGCCAGTGACGTAGGTACTGCCTCCCATGTCCAGCTGGATAGGGGTGGTATTTGCAACTCCAGGTCATGTTCGAAAGGCCTGTAGAGGTTCTCTATTTGATCAGCGACGATACCCTTACATTGACATGCAGACAATCATTTTGGCGCAACCAGGGCTTGCCAGTTTGTTACCTGTCTGTCAGTCAGACTCTTGGCATTTTCTTGGCAAATACCTGCGCTAAGATTTGGCTTGGTAACAAGAACATGATGATAAGAATCAAGGTGAAGTGTGTTTTTGCGAGAGAGCAAAAGATGCCACAGGGCCGAATGAAGCTTTCGAAATTACCGGTTGGAGTATAATCATTGTTTGAAACATCAACCTCAGCGTCACCCTCGGGTATCAAATACAAAAGCCACCTCCAGAACGCCAATACCATCCACATCAACTGTCAACGTCCCAAGGTGTCGACCTTTTCCCTGATGCTGTCATCGAGGACCTGCCGCAAGAGACCGCCGGGTACACCTGTTCTTCTATCGGAGCTCCTGGCCCCGGACCTCCTCAACTTATGGATACGGTATCTATCATCTTCTACGGTCGAACCCATAGCTGCAGAAGCCAGCAAAGGCTTCGGCAGTCTTTGCGATTCCTTTCTCAGCTTGTAGGCGCGGTATTGGTCTTCCTTCGCCGTCGTCGCCATGGCATCGGCCTTTTGCCGCATCTCCTCTTCCACTTTCTTCCTCTCCGCGCGCCTTTTCTCCTCGTTGTCGTCACCTGTGGTACCCCCCATCTCTTCCTTCTTGCACTTCTGTATTTGCTTCTGGCTGAGCACCCACGGCTGTAGAAGCACCTCGTTCCGGAACCGTGTACGGCGTTCCCATAGCGCCACCTCCTGCTCCGTGGACTTGAGGATCCTGACCTTCTCGACCCTAATTTGCATCTCCTCGCGGAAGGTCGCGAGCCCCCCCTTGACGTCGACGACGCTGCCCACGTCTACGTCGACGCAATCCGCGGGCGGCTGCGGCTGCGGCCTGTTGCTGCTGAGCCATCCTCTCGTGTCGGGTTTCGGAGCACTCGCGTCCGACGGCGGCGGCGTTTTCAGCGCGACAACGCATTCGATGCAGGCCCCGCTGCTGTCGTCAACCGTGTAGATGCGCCGGCCCGGGAAGTCATCAATGGCGACTACGATGCCGACGATGCGCGCCCATTTGATAGGTAGGTTCTTGTGAAAATAGAAATTCTGGACTGCAAGACCAAAGGGTTGTCAGCATGAACTCGCAATACCGTGCCAACTTTCGCTGCGGCATACCTTCATATTCGGGCACGGATTCCAGGGCGTGGATGTCGGATGCGTGCAGGAGACACCATGTGTTAAACGTTGGGGAGAGGTGAAGGCAGTATCGCGGATAGAGGCCTGCAGATCGGTCGCTCGTCATGGCATGGTCCGCCTGAATCAGATGCGCTCTATCTATCCAGATCTGACCATGACCTTGATAAGGAGTTGCTACGAATTACGGGTGGTTCGTCGTGAGACTCGAGGACGCGTCGCGGCGACGTAGTGTGGCACTGGGGAGTTTACTGGTGAATGGTTGACCTGGGGACGTGGGTGTCTTTCAACACAACGCTAGGTGGTGCCCCGCATTGTGGCGCTAGGCAGCATGACAGGTACCTGAACCACCATGCGCCTAGATTCGGTTTCAAGGGAAGAAGGGAGAAAAAAGAAGGAAAAAAAGGCCGAAGAGCGCGGCCATTCTTGACAGTCAATTCATTTCAACTCCGTCATAGCCATTAGGTCGAATCCAGCCTTTCCCGTGGTCCCTTGCCTATTGTAACCCAGTTCCCAAGACGCCAAACCAACAATGCCAATTCTACCGCTTCGATCTTCGGCCTGCCTTCGTGGTTTTACTCTCCTCCGGCTTGGTCTTCTTCAATCGCGCAGCCGCTGCCTGGAAGGCTTCCTCTGACGGCTCTTCTTCCTCGACAGCTCTCTTCTTCCCCTTCCTCGGCTGACTGGTGGTTCCGTATTTAGCGGCGAGATCATCCAGGAACCCAGCACGCTTCTGCTGATTACTCTTGATGAGCGCCGCCAGGTTATCTTCGCCGGCGTCCTTTGCCCTCTTCCTTCCCTTGGTCTTCTTGTCGCCAAAAAGTTTGTCATGTACGCCCAGTTCCTTGGCGTACTCCTCGGCCTCCTGCGCCTCGCCCTTTGCTGCTTTGACACGGGCCGCTTTAGACAGTCTACTCTCCATCGTGTATCGCTTGAAGCGCGGGACATCTTCGTTGGCAATGGCCTCGTCAATGATCTTACGGAAGCGCTCGTCATCCTCGAGGACGTCGCTCAACATAACGGTCTCGTAGATCTTGTCCATGTCGCCCTTGTGCTCTTCATAGGCAAGCAGGACATCGTCCTTCTCTTCGTCGGAGCCTTTGTATCTTTTTGCGAATTTCTCGATTGCATCTGCAGATATCGCATCGCGGAACTGTTCGCGGTAGTAGTCGGACCAGTTGAAGCCTTCAGAGTCGACAATCGACTCGGAAGTTGAGCCGGTGGTATCGTAGCGCTTGCGTCTTGCCGGGTCGGAGAGGATGGCGTATGCGAAGGCAATGGACTGGAATTTTTCCTTGGCCTCATCTCTTTTGTCGTCTGAAACCTTGTCTGGAAGGGGAGAAACGTCAGCTACGACGCAAGATGCGAGCACGCCTTGATAGCTTACCTGGGTGGTTTTTGAGTGCTGCCTTCCGGTAGGCTGATTTGACTTGGTCGGCCGTGGCCTCACGCTCGAGCTCGAGAATCTCATAAGGGTCGATCACAGGGGGATCGCCGTCAACGAGGTCATCGGAAGAAGACATTTTTCCAGGACTCGATGTTGATGTCAACGAGGTGATGAAAGATGGCAAGTGGGAATGACTGCAACGCGCTCAAGTTGGTAGAGACGCGCCAGCTAGAGTGGGAGTAGCGCGACGGCCTGTTGCGCCAAAACCACCCAAAGGACCGTGCGCCACGTGGGGGTCTTGAAAGTGGATCATCGGTGGGACGGGGCGTACAGCACCGATACCTTAATCCAGAGGCTTCTCTACCCCTCCTACGCCGACCTGGTCGTAACACATATCTTGCCTACTTAAGCTTGTATGCCAGAAGTATACAAACGTATCGACAAGTTTGGAGGAACACGAACACAACGCATAGAACATCAACCCCTGCCAGTCGTCTCATATACCAGGCAGGCACTTGCAGCGCTCTCGTGGCACGCTTCTCGAACAGCTCGAAGATGACATCAGAGGTCGATGATATTCAGCGTGTGTCGATAACGCCCGGCGACCACTCAGCGTATCTTCAATATGCTCTCTCACTCGCAGAGAGGTCGCCACCCAAGCCTACGAACTACAGGGTTGGGGCTGCGCTTGTCAACCCTGCCAACAATTCGATTGTGTCAACGGGGTACACATTGGAGCTTCCTGGCAACACACATGCCGAGCAATGCTGCTTCATTAAACTAGCCGAGAAGTACGGGGTAGCCGAGGAGGAGCTTAATTCGGTGGTCAAAACACCTCTGGTTCTTTACACCACCATGGAGCCTTGTTCAACCAGGCTCAGCGGAAATATGCCTTGTGCCAAGAGGATCCTCCAGCTGCGGCCTCTCATCAAGGCTGTCTACGTTGGTGTCCAGGAACCGGAAAAGTTTGTCAGGGACAACACCGGGCGGGGCGCTCTTGAGAGGGCTGGTATCGATTTCGTTCACATCAAGGGTTTAGAGGGCGAGATCCTGAAGGTAGCTACGGCCGGCCATATCAAGAATCCGTCATGAGAAACTTGCTGGGGCTGTCGTTGGCCAAGCCCCCCCCCCCCCCCCCCCCCCCCAAGTGGATATTCATCAATACCTGAGCTGCCAGCGTTGGCAAGTGCAACAGAACGTTTGCTTTCATTCACGGCATACCATACTTGGTGGATTCTAGGGCGACTGGCTTAACAGCAAATGAGTCAAACGGCTAGCGACTGATACCACTCTTTGCTGGCATGCAAACTCTGCTCTGACAGGAAGAGAAGGAAAACAGATTGCAGACATCACAAATGCGGGTACAATTGGCATTGACATGCAAGGGAAAGGCAAACGGAGCAAGCGGCGTAGCAATCCAAGGGGTCGGAGAATCACGGCGGGGTAGGGCCAGAAGCCAGAAACTCTGTGTTGCGGTTGACCAGAGAGGGTCTGTTGCGTTCCGTCGTCCACAGCCAGCGCTGTTCCTCCATACTCAGTCTGAAGGTGTTTTCAAAAGTGCAAAGTAATGCTCTAGGAATTGTTTCGCACAGGCCCGTCGTACACAATGAGTACCTTATGATGAGTTGTGAGGGCTGTCAGCCTGATAGCTGGTGCTAGGTAGATGAAAATAGCAGAGGCAGCTGTGAGAGGACCTTGCAGCAACTGTAGGGTTTCCTATAGACCCAAAACAATCCATAAACCAAATCTGATCGTAGCAAGAACACCCATTAGTGAGAGGGGGATGTCTTGCAATCATTTCATCATTATTACATGGGCCAATTGGGAGCCTATCGGAACAGCTGGGATTGTCCATGCAGCTCACTCACCGTCTTCGCTCACGCACCCATGGACGATGGACGGCAATCACATGCGAGTGTTATGCGGCGTTTCTATCCGTATGTTGTCATCTTTACCGGGTGTCTACAGTACGCCGGCAAAACATCAATCATAGCAACAGCTGAGGACCCTGGCGAAAAAGAAAGAAAAAAACAAAGGAATGGACGGTCGCTCTCACACTCACCGTCGTTGAGCGCGGCCTTTTTTTTTTTTCGTTCTCCACTCGAGTGCTAAGATAGGTACCGCAGTCAAGGCAGGGAGGGTTGTGCGCTACGCCAAATGCTCTGAACTTTAGCAACTTATTGCCCCTACCCGGCACCTACCTACTACATAGCACATCCCCGGCCAATCAGCCGCAGACTCGCTGCAGTGAACGGCCTCCCGCATTTTTACCCATCTTGACGCGCTTGTTTGCAGCCGCGTCATTGCTAGCAAACAGGCTTCTGATCTTCAATCCAGTGTTTGGGTTTGGCGGTGGTAGACTTATGCGCTCCTTCCTCTTCACATGAGGCGGCTGATTAAACGATATCCAAAGCAGATATATCGACGTTTCCACGCCTCAGCTCAGTTGATCCTTCCACTAAACAGCACCCAATCGCTTGATACCCCTGCTCTGAATCTCGCCCGGGTCGCGATTTTATGCTTCGTTGGACCTTTACTCATCTAATTTGATTTCATCCAATGGCGGACTATGGACGTGGAGGCCGCGGCCGCGGCCGTGGCGATGGTGAGAACCGTGGCCGCGGCCGAGGTGGTGGAGGAGGAGGAGGAGGAGGAGGAGGAGGATTCCGTGGTGACCGCGGCGGCGGTGGCGGGTTCCGTGGTGATCGCGGCGGCGGTGGCGGGTTCCGTGGTGATCGCGGCGGCGGTGGCGGGTTCCGGGGCGACCGCGGCGGCCGTGGTGGTGGTTATGGGGGAGATCGCGGAGGCCGGGGCGGCGGTGGTTTCGACCGTGGTGGCCGAGGTGGCCGTGGCGGTGGCCGCGGCGGTCGCCCTCCTCCGTTCGACGGCGAAGGTCCATTCTACGGGCATGTTCACCATCACGTCCTTGACACATAGGATCAGCTAACAGGTGATAGCCACAACATGCCCTCTATTCCCCAGGCCGACAGCAGCATTACCGAGCTCGAGAACAGGATCATCAAGTCCCACCAGGCCAAGGACACCGACCTTGTCAAGAAGATGAGCAGCATGACCATCACCGATGCAAACGCAGCCGCTCTTATGCCCCGTCGTCCTGCCTACGGTACCTTGGGCAACAAGGTTCTCCTTTGGGCAAACTACTTTCGCTTGACAGTAAACCCTAACATTATCTACCGATACAACCTCGAGGTTCGCAAGGGTGAAATCAAAGAGAAGGAGCCCGTCAGCACTGAAAAGGGTAAAGGCAAGGCTAAGGGGAAACCGCAGGGCGGCGGCGGCGACGGCCCTCCCGCCACGATTCCCGCTCGCAAGTTGAAGATCATCCTTCAACATGCTATCGAGGAGCTTCGAAGACTCGAGCCCGGCGCCATTATCGCCACCGAGTTCAAAAGCCAGCTCGTCTCGCTCAAGAAGCTCAAGTTGGCCGTTAACCCTATCGCCGTCATCTTCAAGCAAGAAGGATCTGATCGCCAAGAGTCGTACTTGGTCACTATCGTTGGCGAGACGCAAGCTCCTTTAAACGACATGAAGGATTATCTGAAGACCATGATCGACAAGAGTGACCCGGACGAAGCTCATTTCCCCAGGTTCGCGACCTCTGTGGATGCTCTTGGCGTCATTCTCGGCTACGCTCCACGGAGTAGTGAACAGGTCACTGCTATTGGCAAGGGCCGTTTCTTCCCGTGGGGTCCCGGAGCAGCCACCGCCCAGCTTGGCTACAATGACCCGCTCACGGCTATTAGGGGCTACTTCCAGAGTGTCAAGCTTGGCACTGGTAGGATGCTCCTGAACGTCAACGTCACTCACGGCGTCTTCAAGACCCCGGTCAACGTCAGTGAACTTTGCCGTTGGTTCAATGTCGCCGTTTTCGGTCAGGGCGATCCAGTCGCAGCCAAGAATGCTCGAATGCGCCTCCGCACTTTGTCCAAGTTCCTGGCTCGCACTCGAGTCTTCGTCAAGTTCCGTGACTTCAACAACAAGGAGATCACAGGTAAAAAGACCATTCTCGGTCTTGCGGATAGATTCGACGTGTCCCAGCCCGTCCTGGGCAGAGATGTGCTCTTCCAACCCGAGTTCAATCACGGCGGTCCTCGAGAGGTCAAGTTCAACCTGCAGGCGCCTGAGGGTAAAGACAAAGTCATGGGCAATAAGCCGCCCGGCTTCTACACCGTCGAGCAGTACTGGACGTGGAAATACGGCAAAGCTCCCGACAAGACCATGCCCCTCGTCAACCTTGGATCGCGCGAGAAGCCCATGTTCTTCCCTGCCGAGCAATGTACCATCATGCCTGGTCAAGCCGTCCGCTCAAAGCTTACTGGCGACGAAACGACGGTGATGCTCGACTTTGCTTGTCGGTCTCCCTTCGCCAATGCCATGTCCCTGACGGTCGACAGTTGTTCGGCTTTGGGCTTTGACACCGACCTGCTCAGCGGCTTCGGTCTGGAGGTGGACAAGAAGCTTTTAACGGTCATTGGGCGCGAGCTCACTCCACCTCCTGTGTCCTACAAGAACAAGGACATTACAGCCAGAGCAGGTTCCTGGAACATGAACGGTGTGAAGGTCGCGAAGTCTGGACGGAAGATCGATGCCTGGACTTGGGTGCGCATCATTGACGATGACAAGGGCTCTTATGTCAGTACCGATGACGTGGGACGTATTGCCGGAAACTTCTCTCGGTTCCTTGAGACTAGCGGCATTCCAATCAACCAACAAACGGCTGCCACGCCACGCGAGATCCACGTCCGTCATGGCAATTACGACGTGCCCATCGACAACTGGTTTGCCGGCTTGAAACGACATCTCAAAGGTATTACCAAGAACTACTTCTTGCTTGTCGTCCTTCCACGTCAAGACACAGCACTCTACGGCACCATCAAGAAGCTCGCAGATACCCAGTACGGTATTCACACAATATGCGTGGTAGAGAAGACCTTCATGAAAGACAGCCCACAAACTTATGCCAATGTCGGACTCAAGTGGAACTTGAAGAACGGAGGCGTCAATCACATTGTCAAGAACCCGATCGACATTATCAAAGCCGGCACGACCATGGTTGTCGGATACGACGTGACTCATCCCACGAACATGCCGAACGATAAGAATGCTGCGCCTAGTCTGGTCGGGTTGGTGGCCAGCATCGACAAGGATATGGGACAGTGGCCTGCAGTGGCGTGGGAGCAGAACAGTCGCCAAGAGATGCTTGGTGATGAACTGACCGGCCACTTCGAGGATCGCCTGCGCCTTTGGATGAAACACAACCAGAACAAGCTGCCGGAGTACATCGTCATTTACCGTGACGGAGTGTCCGAGGGTCAGTTTACACAGGTTCTCGAAATCGAGCTGCCCATGATCCGCAAGGCGTGCTCTAAGCTTTACACGGCCGGCCGCAGGCCCAAGTTATCGATTATTGTATCCGTCAAGCGCCATCAGACCCGGTTCTACCCAACTTCGGAGCAAACCATGGACCCCAAGTCACGCAACATCCGCAGCGGCACTGTCGTCGACCGCGGCGTCACCCAGGCCCGCTACTGGGACTTCTTCCTCACGGCGCATACGGCCTTGAAGGGAACCGCCCGCCCGGCACACTACACAGTCCTCTTGGACGAGATTTTCCGCGGAAAGTACGGCGTCGGCGAGACTGCCGCGAATAATTTAGAAAAGCTGACGCACGACCTGTGCTACTTGTTCGGCCGAGCTACCAAGGCTGTCAGCATTTGCCCGCCTGCATACTACGCTGACATTGTATGCGAGCGTGCCCGTGTGCACCGTCCTGAGCACTTCGATGCACCGGACACAGCCTCGACAATTAGTGGTGTATCGGGGCTGACCACGGGCAGACGCGTGCATGAGAACTTGAAGGACACTATGTATTACATCTAAGGGAGAAATGCGCTGGATATGGCGAAAACAGATTGGATCATCATGCAGCTTGGAGAGATGGCGCGCAGAAACCAGAAATACTACACAGCAGTCACGTGATAGATTGAATCGAATTCCACTCAGGAGTAATTGAAATACATACCGTAGAATCTTGCGACTCAAATTGAATTGATAGCCATGCCGTGCCGTGCCGTGCCGTGCCGTGTCTTTAGAGCCTCTGCTGCACCCGTGTCCGGGGCGGGCTTCGTTACCGGCACCAATAAGGTGGACGGTCCTTCTATAGGCTTCGGTTGACGTCAGTGGGGCATAGCGAGGGGCAGCATATGTACCGGGTACCTAAGTAGGTAGGTATTACTGGTGGCGGGGTAATCAGACTGCTATGTAATAATTGTTGGAGCTCGACACTTCGTCATGCACTACTACTAACATAGTATCCGTACATGTTAGGTATGTCCGAAAAGCGCTCCGTCCCACCAGCTTCAATTCCCGAACCCATTCCCCGCTGCAACTTCTTCGTAACACCAGTTGCACGCAAACCCGTTGCTTCTATGAACACCTCCAGAGCTCTACAGAGAATCAAGCTAGTTCAAAACATACTCTCAGCTAGGCCACTAGGTGAGGTTCAAAAGCCCTGGGTTTGTTCATGTCCATGTTGAGAGCGTGTGCACTGACTCCTGTCAACCCCGTTAGGACGAATCAGTCAATTTGCAACCATGGCTACCACGACAGATATCAAGAAGTACAAATTCAACCACTCGATGGTGAGTATTCCATCCCAGCTCCGGAAGCCGATTGAAGCTAACAATGTGCAAAAGATTCGGGTGAAGGACCCCAAGGCTTCGGGTATGATAAAAGAGCCCCGCCACTGGCGTGCCTCAATTCCCCTCACTGACCGCCACTAGTCAAGTTCTACGAGACCCTCGGCATGAAGGTCATCAGGAAGATTCCGCAGCCCGAGGCCAAGTTCGATCTCTACTTTCTGGCCTACGACTCGCCTAACGCTCTGTCGGCGGGCAAGGACGCCTTAGACCGGGAGGGCATCATCGAGCTGACGCACAACTACGGTACCGAGAATGACCCCGAGTACAAGGTCAACAACGGTAACACGGAGCCACACCGCGGCTTTGGCCACACTTGCATCAGCGTCGACAACATCCAAGCGGCGTGCCAGCGCCTCGAGGACGCCGGCTACACCTTCAAGAAGAAGCTTACAGACGGCAAGATGCGCCACATCGCGTTTGTGCTGGACCCGGACCAGTATTGGGTCGAGATCATCGGGCAGAAGCCGATTGAGCAGACGGAGAACGTCAAGGAGACGGATGTGACGACATACAGAATGGTGGGCTGTTTCAGCATGGAGGAGCGGAAAGAGGAATAACAGAGGCTGACGGTTTAATAGAACCACACGATGCTCCGCGTCAAGGACCCCCAGAAGTCGCTCAAGTTCTATCAGGAAGTCCTTGGCATGTCATTGATCCGCAAGAACGAGTCCAGCGATTTCACGCTCTTCTTCCTGGCCTACGGCGACCTCAAGGAGGGCGAGAGCCAGGCGCAGCGCGAGGGCATCCTCGAGCTCACGTGGAACCACGGCACCGAGAAGGACGAGGGCTTCAGCTACCACAACGGCAATGACCAGCCTCAGGGCTTTGGCCACATTTGTGAGTTCACCTCCTTCATGGACATGATCTGGGGGATTTGGATGGGGCAAAGGGTGTGAGAGCTAACGATGGACGGGGAACAGGCGTCTCGGTCGACAATGTCGAAGCTGCATGCGCGCGTTTCGAAGCCTTGAATTGCAACTGGAAGAAGCGCCTTACCGACGGTCGCATGAAGAACATTGCTTTCCTGCTGGACCCCGACAATTACTGGGTTGAGGTTGTTCAGAACCAGAGCTTTTAAGCTTAATCGGATAGGGATGAACAACCGATTGTGACTCGAGGAGGCGAAGCGGAACGGCATTCGGTGAGAGGTAATGAAATGGGGCCCGTTCCGGCGGGTCCTGAGTGATTGCTGGTACCTACTATGTAGGTAGGTCGTGAACCCCAGCAGGTATTCTAGGACGGTCGCATACACCTGCCGATGTATTCCTGAATTGAGATAGGCTCCGAAAGAAACTGGGTTGGAATGGCCAATCCTGATGATGAGATAGCAATTTTTTTATGTGGCTGGCGCTGTGCATACGGCAGAAAGGTATATAGGTAACTAATTACAGTTGGGGTCCGAATGCGACAAGAACAGTCCGCCGATCCTCGGATAAGCACGCGGTATGGAATCAATATGGAATCAATCACAGCGCATGATTCCACACAATGATTCCACATTGTGGCGTTGCAGTGCCGCTGTGGCGGGGGCTTTCAATTGTCTGCCACCCCACCAACCAAAAGTCGTTGACGCAACAGCCGTCGCCGAGCTTCCTTGCCGTCAGTGGTCACGGGCCCTGTAAATATCCTCCAAGGATCCTATTTGTCACTTGCCTCACCACCCCTCCAAAGTTGTGACATTCGATTTAGACGCACGGTATCGAGACGGCAACGCAGTTCCCTTATTTAAACCTCACGACTCCCAGCTCAGGCCCCTTTCTGCCTCGCTTGACATTGCAAACTACTTATTCAGACTCGCCGACTACCAACCGGTGAGAAAGTTACCAAAGACAAGACGAGACGGTCGACGAATTGCAAATGCGATTCTCACCCTTCATCTCCACGCTCGTCTACACGTTCTCCAACCTTACCCGTGTTCGCGCCGCGCAGTCTCTCGGAGCCCTCCCTCCTCTCGCTGCCTCACGCCCGCTCCGCGCTTCTATGCCCTCGATCCCTTTCTTTGGTGCTCTGTTCGGCTCTTCCGCATCGCAGCAGGACAAGATGTCGTATCCTGCCAACAAATCCGAGGATGAGTGGCGGGCTGTCTTGAACAAGGGTTCGTAGTTCCGCTTACGATCGTCGTGAGGGTTTGGAGCGGGATAGGAACTGACACCTCCACCAGAACAATTCCGCATCCTCCGCGAGAAGGGAACGGAGCCCGCCGGCTCCGGAAAGTTCGATAAGCACTACCCCGAGGAGGGTGTCTACGCCTGCGCCGGGTGCTCCGCGCCGCTGTACAAGGCCTCGCACAAGTTCAAATCGGGCTGCGGCTGGCCGGCCTACTTCGACTCGCTGCCCGGCGCCGTTGTGCGCCACGAGGACCGTGCCTTCGGCATGTTGAGAACGGAGATTGTTTGCTCCAATTGTGGCGGCCACCTGGGGCATGTGTTCAAGGGCGAAGGCTTCGACACCCCTACGGATGAGCGGCATTGCGTCAACAGTGTGAGCCTGACGTTCTCGCCGGATGAGAAGAAGGCCGGCGAGGGAAGTGGCGAGGGTGCGAAGGGCGAAAGTAAGGTTTGAGGTTTGATGGATGGATATATCGATGAATCGGGGTGATCTGGTCAGGGCGTTGACGATGGCGAGGTTTGGGTTGGTGTTGTGGTGTTGAGAAGGCGCCAGGGGGGCATGCATGAGATGCTACTATAAGGTTGACGACTACGGTTTTGAATGTTTTTATATCAACGGACATGGACGAGGTAGCCAAAAACATTGCGTAAGAAGGCCATAGTCGTCGAATCTGATACTCCATCACATTGGTAAAAAGCGTCTCAGTGATTGTTCCGAATTTTCTGCCTTGTAATTTAGTGTTATGACAATACCGTTTCCTTCGCCTCATCTTTCGTGACGAATGCATTTGGTATCGGTGCGCCTTTGCCCATGAGTTACTCATACATTACATGTCGCCCAGATCAAGGTCCTAACCATGCGCCAGGCGCTGCTATCTTTATCACTCTGGTCTGCAGTTTGGTCCATGGAAGGAAGCTTATGCATTCATCTAACGCTTCCTACACCCCTACCTCCGAAGAGTCGATGTTTGCAGCGTATATGAAGCGATGCTGATCCCCCGAACCTTGTATTCTTTTCTTTCTTTCTTTCCACATCACAAGCTTCTGGTTGATTGAGGTTCAGGTCTGAAGCCAAGAGCAAATCACTCGAGTCATCTAGTTTTCTGCACTACCCCATACTACATCGGTCCTCCACCCACTGTCATCAGACAAACCCACAAGAAGCTAAAATTGACCCAAGCGTTAAACATGACAACAACCTCGAGGCTGAAATAAATTTCTCGCCGTCTGTCATGTCATGGCTTCGCCCATGAATTCCTCCCAACCTGGAAACAAGCGCGGCATCGACGCCTAGCCCACACCCATCAGCCTCCTAGTCTTCTGTCTGGAACACAAGAGCAAGTGCCGCAAGTGCCACAGCTGGAATTGCAGACGCGGCCCATTACCGTCTCTGAGGAATCCGCAAATTTGTTCGAAACCGTGTTCCAGACCGGCCCTGTTGAAGAGCTGGCTGTTGACGGTAGTGATACATGGTCGTCTCATGGCACATACACTGCCACCGAGAAGCACTTGCCGGATAACATGACGTTTCTCAACTCTGCTCCGTCTGGCCCCATCTAGGTCAGAGAGCATATTTTTACCGAGGACGCTAACGGAGAGACTCATTCTACCTCCTTTGTTGAATTCATCTACTACTAGACCCGAACCATCCCGTCTCTTGGCTTTGATCAGTCTGAAGATGTATATATCACGGAGCATATTATTAAAGGGGCCGATGAGGCCGATACCTCCATCTTCTTGGTTGGTTTCACTTACTACAACACAGACGATAGCATGCTTGATGATTCGGATGCAATCAGCTTTACTCCATCGTACGGCCCCCGCAACTTCTGCCAATATTTGCTCAAGAACCCCACGCCCACGGAGGATTGGGGCAAGTTCACCAGGCGTTGATTCCACGATGCCTCTACGATTGAGGGGTCACGAGGACAGCGAAGAGAAGAACACTTCGTGCCATCACTCTTTCAACAATTGTAGCACTCTTGTCGAATAAGTTTATTGAAGAAACCAGGATCACAGCTCGGGTTGAGCCAGAGACGAACGAGTGTGGGAGCGCAAGTGAAACCCCTAGAGAGGTTACTCAATGACGAGTCATGGCCTCTTTGCAATTTAGATCATCTCATAGTCTAATCGAACAGCTGGCTTTGCCACTCGTCTAACCACCTCGAGCATGCGCAATGTCTATGCCATCGTAGCAACACAGTCAATGCCGCACAATATTAAATGGCACCCTCCAACGTCAAATAACTGCCTTTAGCGCCAACGTACTACTCAACGCATAGCACTATTTTCAGTATCACGGTCGCGTGATGGCGTTCACGAGCTTCTCGTAAGGCATATCGCACATAGCTATGCCATGCCTGTCAATGGCGGTCTGGCACAGATGAACGATATTTTGCTCCAGTTCCTCGAGGACTTTGGTGTCCTCCATGCGGTGTGATGTTCCAGTGTCGGCCAGTAGTCGCTGGAAGCAAGTTTGTTGAAGATTTCTGATTCCCCACATAAGTTGAAATTTTGCCACGAATATTTCTTCGTCTTTTGCGGAAGTACCAGATGAAACCGGCAAAGTTTGTGTGCCCTGATCCATCTTCTCAAATGTCAGCTTAGGAAGCACATTGCTGCCATCCGTTATCATCGATATCTTTTCTGGCCTTGCCACAGAAAAAGCCGAGTCCACTTCAACCTCTGTTTCTGGCGCTTCTTCCGACAAGGTTAAGCTTGCGTCTGCAGTGGGTGCCTCAGTGACGTCTGTACCCTCAAACCCCTTTGCCAGAAAGGTCTCCGTAGGATGTGTCGTATTGAATGAAGACGCAGTCACGAGGCCTTCACTTTCGAGTTGTTCGTTGACCTTCTGAACGGCATCAATAGGGGTTTGATCAATCGTGGTAATAGTGGGTGCGTCCGTTTGCCGTACTATGGCTTTCCGTTTAAAAGATGCAGAAGGAATAGTCGGCAATGGTATCGGTGAGGTGGACACGGGTTTTTTGCTTGAATCAGACCTTTGTTTCTTTGTGACCGGCTTGCTGATGAGGTCGCAATTCTTTCTTTTAACCACAAGTACCCTTTTCTGCAGTGGCTTTTCAGTTTGTTCCGCTGATGATCGAGGCCTCGAGATGGTCTGTGGTGTTGGTTGTTGCGAGACTTCCTTTCCCTGGCTCGCTTCCATCGAACCAATTCCCTGGTCTAAAACCTCAGACTGTTCTTCTGATCGCTTCTGAACAGTTTGCTCCGCCTGTTTTCCTGACAAGAAAGGCAGCTCACGCCGAGGAGGGAGCATGTCACGAAACGCAGCACCGGGGCTGGGCCGCGATCTTGGTTGATCGATCATGTCGAGTAAGAGGCTCTCGGCGACTGGACTGCAAGCCCTACCTTGGTCGACGACTGGCGGGGAAAAGCTCTGGAGCCGCCTATGATAGGTGATAGGTGTTGATTGGAGAACTGGTGCATAGTGCCTGTTTTGAGAGGATCTGAAATGTGTCCCCATACCCTGGCGGTCTGTAAATGCAGTACGCGCTCTCTCATATGTATGAGAGGATTCCATTGAAAGGTAATTTTCATCGCGGTGCCTTATAGAACTCATGGGTTGATGGTCATTTCCATGTACGTTGCGAGCTCGTGATGATGGAATTCTCTCGTCCGGAACAATATGATTATTCAGAGAAGAGCCTGACTGCCTAGAGTAGTGCTGGTACAGAGGAGCAGTACTTCTTCCGGAAGTGAAAGAATGGTTTGTGGACGAGGATGGGTAGTTGTCGGTCACTGATGATGACCTGAATGGTTGTTGAGAAGCCGCTTGACGCGTAAACCCACGCAAGGATTCGACACGTATGGCAAGATCGTGAAAGAGTCGCAGCACCTGGTCCTGGTCATTCCGGTTCTTGAACTGGAGTACCAGATCTCTGGTCATCTGTAGATAGTAAGTAAGCTTTCATACGTAGACGATGATGAAATGGCTTCAACAAATACATCGTGCGACTTCGCTCTGATACTCATAGACCCCTTTTCCTGCTTGTATCGAACGCCGTAGATGAACTCAGGGGCTATTTTGCCATCACGACTACCGAGACCTAATTTGAGCTGAAATGCTAGTTAAGACCAGAATATTGTATATGGTGTAGACTGACGTACTGCTGGGCGGTCTTGCAACGGGACGACGAGTACGTGGTTTGGTTCTTTAGTTAGTTGACGCCCTGGCCCCACAGTATTTGCAAGAAGTTTCTCCTGTTTGATTGTAATAACAGCATTGTCTAGCATTGAAATGGTGTCCCATTCGAATGCATCGAACAGTTTCTGGCGAACACAAGCCTGGCTCAACGTGAAAGCCCAACTCTGGAGTCTGGGCGCCATATTCTAGGGCCCCCGAGATGCCTTGAGAACGAGGGATATGGAACCGGGAACAGGCGCAAGAATATAATTGAGGAGGCAAATCTGTAGCTTTGCGACCCCGTAGCTTATATGACCGCTGATGACAACTTCATATCTCAAGTGCGGGGGGGTAGTGAAGGAGGATGGTAAGCATAGCATTGATGGCCTGCGTTCTGAACGGAGAGATTTTTGACCGTCTTAGGGCAATATATGGCAGTAAAGGGCGTTGGAAACCTGGAGGTTGTCGTGCGGGAATCAGGAAAGATTGAGAGGAAGATGCAAATATTGACTTCGGGTAGAGAGCGGAAAGTGCCAAGCAACGATCTACCTTAGGTAGGTAGGTACTGTATACCCTGCTCGCGCAGCTTCTGGGGAAAATGCAGCTCAGGTGGGTCTCGTCCAGATATGGGCAAGTGTCTGCTTCGTTAGCTCAGGCACACAACTACCCGATAAAGCCAGTTCGATCACGTGGAGATAAGACAGAAGGTAACAGGGGAATTTTCAACGTCGCGTAGTGCAAGGCAAAACACGGTTGTGTTGGTTGTCATCCGGCGCATCACTGACCGATCGCAAAGGGCCTCGAACCTGCTTGCGCAACAGCCCATTCAACCCACTCCCTTCATTGGGCGCTGCGACTTTGCGACTTTTCATACCAGCATTGAGCGCACCCCTTGATTGACTGGCCTAACCCGGAATAGCGTCGCGCAACTCTTCGTTTGACTTCCTGGCGCGTTCTGGAGCCTCACAGGCCACGGCCTTCAACAAACACACGCATCCATTCGAGTGATCCGTCAACTTCCTTTGCATCACGACTGCTACCCATCTCGCGTGTCTAATAAATACTGCTCGACAGTCTTTGCGACCGACCCGACATGGCGCCCTCAAAGGAAGCTGAGGTTGAGCTTCATTCCATCAACCGGACCCCCGAATACGAGGAATTTATGGCCAAGCTGAGAGCTTACCATCAGGAGCGAGGTACAACTCTCGAGGTCGAGCCCAAGGTGGGACCGGTCTATCTTGATCTCTACAAGACGTTCAACCATATCGTTGCCAATGGCGGCTACGACAAGGTGTCCGATGAAAAGCTGGCTTGGCGCCGGATGGCCGAGCAACTCGGTATTCATTCCTCCAACGTAGCCTCGACTGCCTTTTCATTAAAGGAGAAGTACTACAAAAACCTCGCTGCCTACGAAATCAAGTTTGTTCATGGCAAGGAACCGCCTCCGAAGGACATCTTGGAGGACGTGTCGGCTAAGGGTGGCGGCCTCTTGAGCCGCACCAGGGAGAACTTCCGAGGAATCAAGCGCGATAGCGGCACTGTCGGTGACTCTGCAGCTGCTTCTGGTGATGATGGCACCCCTACCCGAGAGCGGCCAACACCCGATGCTGCTCCCACGTCTAGTGTTCGAGCTTCACGAGGCCTGCGCGAAGCCCCGCCTCAGAGAGTCATCTTCCAGCCAGATACGGGCCCATCTAGACCGACTCGCCATGCTTCCGGTCAGCAGCTGAGCCACAGTAACACACCCACTCCCGTCAGTCAGCTAGGCAGTCATCATGCGGCATCGCAACAGGTTCAACACACTCCAGTGCCTCTTCCCCACCAGCCCAGGGCCCCGCCTCGTGGACCTAGCGGCAGCTTTAACCCGCCCGATGCTGAGAACACGTCGACCGGTGTTGAATCGTTTCTCCCACGCTCCCTGCAGCCCCAGCAGCAACAACACATCCTTCCGATGCGCCCTGTTGATACGCCGAGTAACAATCCGTCCGAATTTGCTCGGCGCCGTCAGATCAGACGCTCTCTTATGGAGCCCCCTCGTCGTACTGGACCCTATCCTGGAGGTAAGGAACAAATCTAGCGAGTGGACCATGCGCATTTGCTGACTAGCTCTCAGTCGGTTACGACGGACCGAACATCTACATCCGTTGTCTGTACGCCTTGCGCTCAGGCACTTTCGAGGAGCAGCAGTTTGCGCTCTATCACCTTGTCAAGATCTCATACGAACGTCATGACAAGTTTAAATTCGAAGGATTTCCCGGGCTCAGCGAAGGCCTTGTCGAAAAAGTCTTGGAGGTTGGCAGCATTTTCTACAATGTGAAGTGGAAAATCTCTTGGGTATCACAGGTGGCCGCAGATAATTTCGACACCCTCGATGGCAATGAAGGAACTGAAGACATCCTTGAGCGCATCGACAATCTCGAACCGAAGGAGGTCAATGAACACATTGTGCCCGAGGACCTTGCGGATCAGATGGTCCTTATCAACGAGGCGGCTTTGACGCTGAGAAACATGTCCCAGCTACGAGAGAACGCTGCTCATCTGGCCGACTTTCTGCCGATCAAGGACCTCATTTGCATTGTCCTGAGCCTTCCAAGGCACGAGTGGGTGGTTGAAGTGAAGCATGCGATGCTTGACATTGCCGAGGCTTTGACCCCCTACATTGAAATCGACTCTAGCGACCCTTTGTACCAGGTTCTCATGTGGCAACTGAACGAATCGGACGACCGCGGCATCATACTAACGGCTCTTCGCGCGCTCGGACGCATCTCAATGAACCTCGAAGCTACCAACCGTCTGGATAAGGTTCCTACAGCCGTCTTGACCAAGATCGGCGAACTGATGCTGCTTAATGATGATGAGCTGAAGGATGCTTGTCTCGATTTCCTGTACCAGTACACAGCAGTCGTCAGCAACGTTGACAACCTAGTCAAGGCCCTCAACTGCGAGCATTTGGTCCAGCACCTGGTTCGCCTCCTTTCCCATAACGCTCGACGATACCAGGAGGAGACGCTCTTGAGGCCTATGATGAAACCGCCCTCGACCGACGAGCCTGCTGCCATGCCCGAAGACCTGTTGCAGGATCTGCTGAAGCTGGAGGAACCTGAGCGATGCAATCAATGGGTCAAGTGCTTCTTTGAGGAGGACAAGGATTCCTTCGTCACTCAGATTGCAGCATGGCAGGCATACCAAAATGCTTTCAAATCGGCGCTCCAGGCCATTGGCCAACCCCTCATCACACCAGCCGACTTTATCAGAAACAGCTGCTCGGTCTATAAGGGCTCCAAGGCTGAAGTCTGGGCGGGCAGCGGTATTCCTGGAGAGGTGCAGCAGAAATTCATTATCCATGGCATCCGATGCCGGGTCCGACCTGTGGGTATCAAGGGTGAGGTGTTCCTTCGGTGCCTTTGGGACTCGGCGTCTGGTCGACCAAACGAGAAATGTGGCCATTTCTTTGGAAACAAGGAGACCATGTGGAACCATGTTGTCAAGGTTCACCTCGGATTAACTCGCAACGAAAAAGGTTACTTCGACAATAAGGAGGAGGAGATTAGATGCCGGTGGGCCGACTGCACCAAGTACCCGAAGCCCGAAAAGATGAAGCTCGCCCTCATGGGCCATCATCTTCAGACGCACTGCTGCCAGATCTTCAATGGCATTGCCATCAACGAGAGGAAGGCGCAGGCTGGACCTCAGCCTAGTGACAATCTCGTGGTCCACTTCGAAGAGACAGCCACAGCCCCCGACGAGCAAAACCCTTCGGCTCCTCCTCAAGCGGCTGGCATCCCCTTCAGTGCGGTGTTGGTTCTCCGCAACATCGCCCGCAACGTTGTCAAGACACCTGCGCAAGAGGATCTTCTCAAACTCCATGAATTAGGTGGTGAGGCTGGGGGCTGGAACGAGCGACTATTCCGGACTGTGCTGCCCCGTCTCTACGAAGTCATGACTGAAAACAGGGTTTTGGTAAGTTTGGCCTGCATCACAATTTGCCACGCGAAGTTAACATATCTTGTGCACAGCGACCCCACGTGTTTTCACTCATCCAGTTCGCCGAGTCAGAGAGGGACAACTAATGCACAGACCCGCACAGCCCTGCCCTTTTGGAGACCCTAACCTTTGCTCCTCAATCTCGGATTGTAAACAACCTTGAGCTTGTGTGGCATTGCAAGGGTGCTTGCTCATGGTGGCAGTACGAGTGACCTTGAACAAACTCCCTCTTTGTATGAGACGAGTGATTGTTCCGTGCGGTCCGTGTTCCCGATTCACAGCCATGAACTGCAGCCTAACATGGCGTGAAGTCAGTGAGTGACCGGGGCATGACACATTTGTGCTTTTTGGGATGGCGAATACCCAGGCGTTGGGGAGGGTTGACCACAAAACCGTTTGCAAACGTGGGATAAGCAAGCAGTGTGACGGTGTATTTTCTGTTTTTGTCTTTAATTCTCCGGACCAGACAGAGGCTCTATTGCGTTTCGCCTGGATCACCCTGAGGCCGGTGGACGCTTTCCAGCGTTCATTCGCCTTGATGGTGCTTCGGCTAGGAGAACCTTTGCAAGAGAGAAAGCTGCGGAAGGACGAGGCCAATTGAGGCGTAAGAAACATGTCTGACAGAGACGAGTCATCAAACGTTGCCATTGTGTAGTATAGAACCAATCCTGAAAATAAATTTGGTGGGGGGAATAATATTCCTTCAAACTCGAGACTTGGTGCTACCCGTTGTGTAGGTATCTCAGGAAGGGAGGAGCTGCAAAGGTTTGCGAGTCGCGAAATCGTTGCCGGCTGCTTGCCAACGTAGTTAGCCACTATCCTCACCAACGCAGGCGGACCGGGTAGTAATTGACCCCGTTTTTTTGTTGTCGGATGAGCTTTGTAATTTCAACCCCTCCCCAATGATACCGTCTCCACGATGGCTACTATAGGACACCGTGGAGTCAAGGGAAGCCCCAGGTAAGAAATCTGGGCCCTCTCTCGTATCGTGGAGCTCCCGTCAAGAGGGGGAGGGAAGGGGACCCGAGGAAACGGCAGCCCCATCCCTGGGCCGGGGCAGGGTTCACGATGGTCAGCCCTGGTGCTTCTTAGCCGCGCCGCCCTCGTGGGTGGTGGTGGCCCAGTTGGGTGCGGGACCAAAGAGGGGGAGGGGGAAGGCCCGGGCCGAAGGCTTGTGGCCCTTCCACCCCGTCCATCGGATCCATCACGCCCTGTCATCCTCTCACGATGCACCTGTTGTCTTGTCGCTTGCTTTGATAGGCGGGGTAGCAAGATCAGCAACAACCACTACCACCACCACCGTCACCACATACGACGCCAGCGCTACCAATATTTGGTTAAAAGGGCTGCTTTTTTTGTGCGTGGGTAGGTAGACTCTTCAAATGTCTGGTTTTATTCTTAATTTACAACACTCACTTCACAATCGGTACGGTGTCTCTGCCCTCAAACTTGTGTCACCCTATGCCTGCTGTGTGACTAATGGTCAAGATTTTGAGTATCAAAGACAACCTTAGGTGCACTGTGCCGGAGGATTATGATTTTTAAAATCATTTCAACACTGATAACCATACTTGTCACACTGCATTGATTCCACCGGGTTGGTGACCCATAGAACATTCATGACGTGACCGTTTTTGTCAGAATTTATTGTGATGTATGCTATCTCTCTCATCTATCGGGAATACCAGAGCCCGAGCCCAAGTTTCACTCCTTTTTATCCTCTGGATTTTGTTCCAAAGTCACCAACAGCCCAAAGTCCAAATTCCCAAATGTTTGGTTTACTGTGTTGACTCCTGTAACTGCCTTGCCTGCTTGAGAATACATGCGCGATGAGAGTTAAAAGTCAAGGGTTGATTGGGTGTTGTACCACCCTCGGGCCACTGGAGCGGGTATAGTCCCGGATGTTCTGTCTAGTCGACCGTTGAGAGAGAAGATTGACACTAGGAAATCGGCACGAAGTCGCGCGTTGTTGTACGCGACCCTGTCGGAGCGGGGGTGTTGATGCCACGGGTACCACATCTGCCCAAGGCAAACGTACCGGGAGTGCGGATCAACGATGCTCGTCATTCGTGACTGCATAACGTCGATTGAAACTGGCAACAATGCGCCACAGACGATGCAGACTGGAAGCTCATAACTCGCCAGACTCGTACAGTCACCCTCCCAACGGCAAAGGCGAAGCTCTGCGAGAAAAGGCGTCCTCATGCACGAGCTTAAAGGCAAGTGTAACCACCGTCGATGATGACGTTGGAGCCAGTCATGAAGCCGGAGGCATCGGAAGCCAGGAAAACGCAGAGACCGTTGAGGTCGTCAACATTACCGAGGCGGTCCTGGGGAGTCATGGACTTCCAGATCTTCTTCTGGGCGTCGAGGGCAGGAACACGGTTGAGAGCAGTGTCCATGTAACCGGGAGAAATGCAGTTGACACGAATGTTGTACTTGGCCCACTCAGCAGCAAGGGACTTGCCGAATTGAATGACACCAGCCTTGGAGGCGTTGTAGCAGGACTGCTCCTGGGGATAGTTGACGATGCTGCCCGACATGGATGCAACCAGGATGATGGAGCCAGGCTTGCCGGCCTTCATCATGGCACGGCCGACGGCCTGGGACATGAGGAAGGAACCAGTAAGGTTGATATCAATGAGACGACGGAACATGGCGGGGTCGTAGGTCTCGGCCTTGATGTTGGAGCTGTTCAAAGGCGTGTGTTAGTGGGTCCCGCAAAACAAAGGGGATAGGGAGGGGGGATGCTGTGCACAGGGTGCACACTACATTAGGTATGTGGAATGACGTACTCAGCGATACCGGCAGAATTGACCAGAACATCAGGAGCACCGTAGAGCTCGACCACGGAGTCAACTGCAGCGTTAATGGCAGCGCCGTCACGTACATCCACCTTAAAGAAGGTGACAGGCAGACCAGTCTTCTGGTGTAGCTCAGCAGCGGCCTCGTCGCCCAGCTCCTGATTAGCGTCAAAGATGACAAGGGCCTTAGCACCGGCCTCAGCACAGGCACGAGCCATGTAGTTGCCCAGACCGCGAGCACCACTGTGAAATCCCAGTCAGCCGGAAAGAATAAGAAAGAAAATAGAAGCAATTGCATCCAAGCGCGTGTTGGGAAGATCCCAATTGGAGTAAAAAACCATCACCAATTGGTTTGGGGAGAAAGCAAAACGTACCCAGTGACGACAATGGTCTTGCCCATGACGGAGAGCTTTTGCATCATGGGAGGCATCGAGTCGAAGGTCTTGCGGGTAAGAGGAACGACATCGTCGTTTTCGGGACCAGGAATGGGGGACTCGGTGGGAGGGCGAGAGTCATGCTCGCGAACGGGAATGGAGAAGTGGTCGGATTGACCAGTGCCCTTCGCGTCAGGAGCGTAGACGGAGACGGGGATCTCCTTCTCGCTGACAACGTCGCTCTTCAAGGTACGAGAAGAGATGGAGAATGGACGAGCGGCTTGGCTGCGGACGGCAAGGCGAGGAGCAGCGAAGCGGGTGGTGAGACGGAAGGCAGAGCGAGCGGCGGCCATGTTTGCGATCGGTCGGGCGATGGGTAAGGATGTGAGATACAGCTGTTCGTGTGGTGAAGAAGGAGGATGGAGGGGAAGGGCTAGATTGGTAGACGAGTGGAAGTATGTGACCGCTGATGAAGGTGCGAGGGTGAAAAGTCTGTGCAGAGATCGAGCTTGATGGGGAGAGAAAACAAGAATAAATAAAACGGGTGGTGGATGGGAAAAAAGTTGGACGGGCAGGTAGGAGAGGGGGGAGGGGGGGAGCGTGTCCAAGTTGATATAGGTCCGAGGGGGAGGCGTGGCCCGTGTAAGCTCGACCTTCTGGCAAAGAAGGAAGGAAGGAACCGGTCAAGACGGTAAGAGGTGAGGGAAGCTTGGGAAGGCGCGGTACGGTACGTATCCGGATGGAAATAGGTGAGGTCAAGGTTGGTACAGCTCCAGAAGACAGGTAGACGTACATACAAGCGACGTGAGGTAGGCAATGGGCAAGGAACGGTCTGAACTGCTGTGCCCGTCTTGCCTCAAAACGCTGCCCCAAGCTCGAGGGAAGGGAAGGAAGGGGGGGTCCGTATCGATACCGTCGTACCTCCCTTCTTTCTAACCTAGTTCCTAGTCTAGTGTGTACTTAGTGTTGCAATTGATAGACGTGGAGAATGCGAGCGTGGCGTGCGGCGATTGTGGAACCGCTCTAGCCTGGCTGCTTGCTCCAAGGGCCCCGGTTTGAAGTCGAATACTGAGGTATCTCATAAACAGCATGGGGGGGCAAGAAAACCGGCTGCTAGACGCGCTGATGGTGTTGAAGCTCATGTGGGTGCGGACTGTGAATGGGATTGTTTTGGGCCAGCCGGGATGGCCATGTCAATGATATGACATGGCGATCCGGCCACACAGCTGCTACATAGGTACAGGGGGCGGACGATGAAAACAATTTCAATTTTTCCGTCCTGTATAGGAGGGGTCATTGCCGTACCTACGGCACACGCCTGGGCTGTAGATGGAGAGAGTCTGGAAGAGCAAGCCGTCCGGATACGTATGTCTACCTTTGCAGCACGTTCGCTTGCCGGGCAGCTCTGTAGATAGAGAAGGGTATGCCAAATCCGCTACACTAGGTAGACAGCTGGTCCCTCAGCCATCGCATGCAAGGCGGGCGGGCCGGCGGGCACGCCCGTCTGCGCTCGCCAACGTAACGGGTCGAGATGGGACGATGGATATGGCCGCTGTCACCCAATGCGCGGCCCAAAGTCAAAGGAGGAGGGAGAGCAATGATCGGGTTGATGCGATCTGTCTTTCACGAGGAACGGGAGGTTGCCATCATCAGCTGGTGCGGGTGCGGCAAACCTGGGAAGGGGGCGGCTCTGTGCCTGGGGCGTCATCGTGTGGGCCGTGGAGTTGAACGGAGGGGTAACAGCGACATGTTGCAGCAAAGTTGCCGGGGTCTTGCTTGCTGACAGGAACTCTCTGACAGGACTGGCCGTGCCCATCACCGTTCTGGACGCTTGAGTTGTTGACCTGATTGCAGAGTTCCACCCAACAACATGGCTTGTCTGTTGTCCTCTGCTTCTTTTATGTGTGTGGTTTGTTTCTGACGAAACCGTGTTTGGACTCTGGGACTTCGCTTTCCCGGCGATAGAGAAACCACCTCCTCAAGTTTCTGCCACCAGTAGAAACTGTCCCCCTTGCTGTTCTTCAAACTCCGACATCTCTTTTTTCCAATTTGTAGCATCAAAACTTGTCAATCAAAGGTTTCTTTTGCGTCATAGTCAATCCACAACAACCACTTTTTCTCGCTGTATTGTATACCTGTGCGACCCTAAGAGGGGCTACCTTGAATACGTATGCATGTACCTCAGTGACGGTCCCCTGTTTCTGGTGGGACCGAAGCGCTTCTGGATTAATTCCAAGTCGGTTTGGGAATCCTCCATTTCAGCGTACCTAGCACGAGGGACGACATACCTACACTAGGTATCTTCCCTGAGAACGGTCGGAAGACGGCAGCAACGGTGGCACCTTGGAGGCAAAAACAACGGCTGGGTGGCAAAATAGCGGCGTGTCGATCGTTGCTGTGCTTCCCCATTCAATTGTTGCTTCAGCCAGGCAGTGGGGCACTATGATGTAGGTAGATGACGGGGTTTTGAAGTTTCGAGTCGCTCGAAATCTTTTCCGCGATTGCCCCTCTGGTCTTTGGCCTTGGAGAATGACGTCGGCCGCATCGAAACGTTTCATTATGTTGACTTACAAGAGCTAGCTGTTGTGCGTTGAACGCGACGGAAGAGAGCCATTTACCCCGCGATAAGGTTCCTCACGTTTGAACGTCGAGTCTTCAAGACTCCGAAGAGGACTAGGAACTCTCAGCGGCTCTCTAGGAGAAAGTTGCTCTTGGATGCGCACACGTATGTCGTCGTCTTGTAGGCCTTTCAGAAGATGCCGGCGTTGCAGAGGCCTGGCTGCGCTAAACAGCCTAATCCGTTATATAGGTGCTCACTGCTGAATCGGGCACCGTCCCACATGTCTACGGTATGCGCTGTGAGCTTGCCATGGTCTCAGATGGATGCATGTCTGCTTCTGGGTAAGCTTGTGGTGGCATGTGGAGCGACTACAGTACCAACAACGAAAACCTACAGTGTCAAGAACCGCACTCGTTGGCAAGATGGCCTGTCTCTATCAACTAAATCCTATGCCGGCAACTCGAGGAAGGGAGTAATGCAGATTCGCTACGGTTTGGCTAGGTCTGGGAGATTGATGATGAGATATTATGCTAGGTGGAGAATGCGCGGATGAGGCGTGCGTAATTTAGCAGCTCATAGTAGCCGAAGAACCCCTAATGGTAGGACTATTGCTAAAGGCTATGGAACTAATGCCTTTGGCCAATACCATGATTGTCGGAAAGGATACTGCCAGGATGTGGTCAGAGTGCGTTTGTTGAGTTGCGTTGCCGAACGGCCAGCTTGACACCGTGGTGCCACGAGGGACTCTCGTATCAACCAGGAGATGGTCTACGAGAACAGAGCCCCCCGGACTGCAACAACGCTGCGACTGTCTGTGTTGGTAAAATGTGAGAGGGGACGACTGGGAACAAGACTCGAGAGCCTGTGCTTGATGGCCCATGTGGTGTAGGTATCAATGCCTCTTGGCTTTCGGGAGCACCTACCTGGCGGTGGTATGAGCGTCCATGGCTCAAACGACAGATCTCATCGAGGCACGAGAAAACGTGGGACGGACAACTCGCCGTCAGACAACATCGGGGGTATAGATGAGTGATCAAACAAGCTGATAATTGGCTTCCCTGAGCTGGTACGGAGCAATTCCGTCCGCTTCCTCGCCTAGCCAGCTCAGCAGGGAGACTTTGGCACATTAGCACCCAAGACAACTCCAGCAGTCTAGAGTGCGGGTGCCCGGAAGCTTGTCTGGGCGGTGAACTGGATAGCATCCCGCTTCTGTCAAGTGTGTACCGCCAAGTCGGTCGTTTCCAGCCTACCGGGGTGGCAGTTGCTCTAAATCCGGAACTGGGGGCCCATTCCACTTCCCTCGAGAGGCCTGCAGACGTCCTAGCGGTGACGGCGGTAGTAGTGTCTGGCCAACAGAAAGCCCATCGAGCTCGCTGGTAGCTTGCGATGTTGAGCGACAGGGTATAGTAGCAAGCTCTGGCATGGCATGGCATGGCATGGCATGATATGTCGCGACTGAGCGCCGCGGGTGCTGTTCCTGTCCCGGCTGGAGACGACGGTCTGGAGACTGGAGCTAGCGTACCGTAGTGTAATCTATCAAAGTACCTCTACGGATATAGTGTATTCGTACCTAACATAATGTACGCTACCTAGGTACTCCGGCGACAAGGCATGGAGAAAGGAGAAGCTCCCCCGGCCGGCCCCTGGTCATCGTGGGGCTCATCGTGAGGACTTGGGGGGAGCAACTGCACCTCGCCAAGCGGCTCTCACCAGTTGTCAGGTCGCAATTTGCATAGGAGCTCGGGAAAGGAGCTAACTTCCGCGGGTAGTATGTTGTCACGGTACTGACGGGAAATGAGAAAGGTTGGGGCATGGGTGTCTTATTTGAAAATGGTCAGATGACAACAAGACTTTTTTATTGCTATTAACGTTACTATCTTTTTTTGTTTTTCGGGTTCTCCCCTTCCAAAGAGATGCGTTGGCCGACTTGGCTCCAGGAGCTAGGACGCAATGGCTTGCCGTCCTGTATGTAGTATGGAGCCGCTTTTGTTTTTCTTCTTTCTTCTTCTGAAGGAGGCAGGGAGATAGATGCCCAAGAGCCGTGGGTTGTTGTTGCCTGACATACGATGTACATACTCTGGTATCGGATAGGTACCGCAGCATTAAGCTTCACATCTTCACATATGGGGTAGCACAACCGACCAACTCCAGTTGCAACTTGCATTAGCACCGGAGCGATGCTAGTTTGGCGACCCCACCCGACGCAGTTAAGATCTAGTGCTCACGAAGTTGTGTATTTTATCCCCCAAGCTCTCGGGGTCTAGAGCGTGGAGTTTGACCTTGCCAGCCTATATGGCGTTGGTGCACAGATCACTATCCCCGAGGCTAGCCACCTAATTACCGTAGGTAGTTTATCACTCCTTTCCGTCTGTCCGTACACGTGTACTGGTCTAAATGACTTAGGTATACATAGCGCAGCCAGATCAGATAAAGACTACCTACCCTGGTCGGCTGGGACTCACCGTTGCTATGCTTTCTGTTCCCCGCCCAACGTTCGCGATCCCCATTCGCCGACAACTTACTTCCCAGTCACTTCTCCATTCTCCCCGGAGAACAATCGGCTAGATTCGTTTGAGACTCGTCCCTAGGACACAAGGAACATCCCATTGGCCGTTGACACCAACTGCATACTCATTTACGGTATTGCCACACTCCGCGGACATTGCAGCACCAAGGAGGACGGTGCTGAGCTCCGGCGCTTCCGTCATATTCGCGGCCAGATGGGCTGTGTACTATTTGCATAACTGACTCTGATTCGACTACTATAACCTTTGTGGTGGTATTGGCACGTTTTTATGATATGAACTTGAAGCTACTCTAGGCTTCCAGACTGAGTTTCCCCATGATAATGAGACGAAAGTAGCAATTTGATACATCTAAAGCAATACCAGAGTTGTATTCTCATATAACCGCACCGAATAGCTTTGAACCACCGCCCTCTGGTGAGTGCAACGTTAAGACTGGTAAGCTGATGAATCAAACCAGAATTATGATTCTAGGTAACCGTCATTAAGACCTCATATCCCAGGTCCAAGAGTCATGGCTTGGGTGGGCTTCAAACGCTTCGAGAGCAGAGGTCGGTGCCCATACGGATTCTTTGGGCCCAACTTGGCTTGATCCTGGTTTAAGCAAGCATTCAGTCCCGTATGGCTCCTCCTCAAATCGAGTAAGGGGTGTTGAGGAGATGCTGCTATAAGCCAGGTTTACATCGTTCCGGTCATCCTGGTGTTGTATCAAGCCTAGGTCTGAAGGTGACGAAGGCGTTGTTAATAATTGGATTTGAAGCGTGGCCTGCTCGTAATCCCCACTCGTTTCCTGCCTCTGCGTAATGATATCCACAACATGTGTATCCTCACCTGTGGAAGATGAAGGCGTATCGTAGCGTTGCCGTCTACTGCTGTGACATACACTGCTATCTGAGGTGTCGATGCTCTGATAGGGCCTGCAGCCTCTTGCATTGTTCTCAAACGTCTCTGATAGCTCTGCCCATGATGATCGACATGGGCTCGGATTTTGCTTTATCTGGCGAGTCTGGATTTTTAGGTCACCGGCACTTCTGGACGAGGCAAGACAGCTGGGAATGCCTGAGAAAGTCCCATCAACCACACCCCTGGTCCATGAAGTATGCCAAGGTTGATTGCGGTGCGTCGGATCTCATCCAGCACCTTTGGACATTATCAGTACACCACCCTGTATGTATTTGGTATGAAGTCGTATATGTATTTCCCACTCGCTATTCTTTTGGAGGTCCGAATGCCGAGTGGCAAGACACCTCGCGTGTGATCTGCGGACTTGTCTTCCATAAACTCAAAGACAACTCTGCATTGCCGTTCGTGCTGTTACGTCCACTTGCTGTGGTTAGCCGCTTGATGTTGTTAGTTATTAGCCCGATGCTCGTCTCTTGTGTCTGGCTGCTCGTTGGTTTCGCCCACTTCTAAGTTGTGGCCCCCTATATACAGCTTTGTCACATCCGCTCGCCCTACACTACCATTCTATCCTCGCCCATCTTCGGCACTTTCGGTAACGATACGGCATACACTTCGCACATTAGCATCCTGCATCTCGAACCTGTTTCTAGAGATGCACTTTGGCAAGTCTATTCCGATCAACCGCCGTTACATTCTAATCTGCAGGATGAGGCTTCGTGTTGCCTTGGATAGGTGTCTTGAAAGCCACTACCAAACAGAACACCTCTGAGGACAACAGGGAGGTTATTCGCAGAATGCGGGGGAACTTTCTCTTGAACGGCGCCTATAATCATGCCGTTCAACAGAAACGACGCCCCTTTTGCCGCTCTGACTCGTCTGCAAGCTACATAAGACCGGTTCTTGACGCGACAGCGAGTATCTACACTACCAGTACACTGGACACCCGCATTCCGAAAGAATCATCAATACGAGACAAACGTCACCCAGTTATAGAAAGAGCTTCTCCGAAGATAGGCTCCAAGCGCCGACCAATCCAAGCCGTAAGCAGTCCAGCCGGATCTTCGAAGCCGACATCTTTACACATCTCATTCCCCGCGCGTACAAGCGGCAACATGGCCAACTCGTCCCTGGTGGACCGGATCAGACAACAAAGAAAAAAAGTCAACTCAGCGTGGCATCCATCTCAACAGGCACACCGGAAGTCTTGACTACGACTGCTTGCTGGTCGAACTCGGCCCCCAAGAACCTTCTCGCACTAGGCACTTTCGCCTTGCGGCTGCGTGTAGTTCTTTCTGCCCTAAAACGCTTGCGTCGCTCTCGCTTGTCGGTAGCCGCGGTCTAGAACTCATACCGTAGAAACCAGGAGACCTCAAGATGAGGACCACCGAGGGCTGAGTTTTATCACTGGAGTTCATCAGGGTTAATGTCAGAGTGCTACGACTGCCAGCTGGCCTGGGTTCTTGCAAACTTGCTGTTGTAAATGATGGCCTACCGGCAATGGACGGCAGAAATATAGTCGTCGGCAGGACTATCATTGAACGGCTCGTAAAGGGCTGTGGAATGTCTCGGGATGAACGTACGAAGATTGATCGGAATGCCCGGAGGGTGAGGAAGCAGGCAGCGTGCTCGGCAAGCCCGTTGTTGCCATTCGATAAATCTTGTAAGTGGGTTCTACAACGCATACACATGGCTGTGTATTTATGATAGCAGACATTCTCCCCAGAAACAAGCTCGCTTCTCCATCCCAGGAGATCAACAGGCCTTCTTCAACCTACATTCGATCAACTAACTTACTCTACTGCAAGCAATGAGTCGAGCTACCTCACAACGACATTCACTTGGGTGAGCACTGTGCCGTCTTATCTCGCCCCAGAAACTTCGGTCAGCTTTAACCAAGCCCGGACCGCGATGGAGGGTTGGGATTTCAACCATGGCGCCTCTTTTTATCTCAAAGCGGGACAGTCAATACTTTCTACAACAACATCTCAGAGCTTGATGTCAAAGACTTCACTGAAAAACTTCTGAACACATACGGCTCGAATGAACTCGGCTTCAATGGCTATGCAAATCCAGGCTACGCTGCCGACTCTTTCGCGGTTCCGATGCGATATGACTGTCCGTCAAACATCAGAAAACACATTGCTTTCATCACAAACAATATGTTCTAGAAAACCACAACGACCGAATTCCATGTGTTTAAACAACACCAAGTCATTTTCAACACTCCAAACCAGACAGCCAACTCGGCGAAAGTCAGCTTTCAGTACGATCCTAAGTTCCCAACCACGTCAATTGCTTCCCCGGTACCACCACAAGTTCGGGTGGATCCACCTTGGGATTGGAATAAATTCTTGGCCGCTGTGCGTTAGTATTACTACCAGATCATGCCAAGGTCTGGTGCAAGTGATACTTGTGTTTTCTGACGTACATTTCAGGCTATTATAGCCATATAATGACGGCCGAAAGGTCGACATGACATAGATTTAAAGAACAGCAGAGTTTCAGAAGCCAATGTGACAGAAATATCAAAGCGTTCTTGTGATCAATTCTTCTTGATCGAAGGGAGGCTTCGGGGTCTGGTTTGACTTAGTGTTGTGCTCGGCGGGGTTTGTCAGGATCACGGCGACATCCAACATCCACTTGTCAAAAGCGGGCTGCACTGAGCGTCGTGATTCATTGTACCTTGGCGTACCGGTTTATTTATAACTGGAACTTCCTAGTACTGGAGTCAAAGTTGTGGTACTTTCCTTGGATAATCATCGCCCTTCAACGCCGTCGATGTGATCCTTACAAGATTGGTTCTTTTCAACAAGACAGTTTAGCCGTCTATCAGGCATGTTCCAGACTGGCAGCAAATGATTTATCGATATTCGTGCCCTGTAAATTGCGAGACTGTTAACCCCTTAAACTTGGGGGATCTAGTTGGGCGTTCTGTTCTTATCCCTGCTCCTATTTGCAATGCCCAGATAGATCAAGAGAGATAGTAATCAGAAAGACAACAGCAACAAAATGAACATGAGGGACAAGAGAAATTACTTGGACACAAGACATGTCAAAAAGGGGGCAAGAGAGTCCTTTCTCACTCAACTGAATGATGTGTGTACTGCATCAACATATAACCTTTTCGCAACCCAAACACATAAAGTCGGTAAATGTTGATCAGTTGCACTGTTGTATATGCGTTCAGACCGGTCTGTGAGTCTAAACGATAATTCTAACCTCAAATATGCGCCTTGGTTCCTTTGAGGTACCGCGAGCCGTCCTATCATTACATGCTTTCCCCAAGCTTACACCTTGTAGAAACAGAAAGCGGTGTAGAAGCTTGCCGCTTCCAACTCCTCTGGCGAGACGAGAAGGCGTCCACCACCACGCTCCCGAACGCCCATTCTCTCACTCAAAGGACCAAGTGTTTCATCATCCTTCTCCGACTCCCAAATCTCCATGAACGTCTTGTGGTACTGCAGTTCGAGATTGTAGTCTTCGGCCAGGGCTCTGAGTACTTCCCATGGGACGACGTACTCAGGCACCTCCTCCACAGCTTCGTCGAGGAAAAAGTTGTACTTCCAGCCGAATGCGGGCCGGAAGACGCCATCAGCTGGTGTTTTGCCCGGGAATCGGACTCGATAGATGGAGTTGCCCCACTCCGCCGACTGCTCCGCTTCACCATCCTCCAGTTCTCCCTCTTCTGCCTCCTGAGGCGGCTCCTCGGCGGCCTTCTTTTTCTTCTCTTCCTGTTGCTCGTTGAACTTTCGGACGTGCTCGCCCAGAACGTCGGAGTTGGGAATGCATCCAATCAAACGCCCTCCCTTCTTCAGTGAACCGGCAACGTTACGCAGCATGGTACGGGCCTTCTGCTCTGTCTCGAACGCGTAGTGCATGCAGAACATCATGCTTACAACGTCGAATCCTTGCCGGCTAAGGGGGTTGGTGTCGAATCCGACCCGTCTGATGATTTCAATGTCCTCGATGTTTTCGCCGTAGCAGTCCTTGACGTGGAAACGTGCCTCAAAAAGTCGCGGAGGCGGTCGTCTGTATCCACCTCTCCCGCCCCTACCACCCCCTCCGCGACTACCCATCTGGCGATAGCGCTCCCGAGCCTGGTCAATACTAATATCCGCGGGATCCAGACCGACGTAGAGCTCCACTGGTTGCGGCGCTTGCTGCCACTTGCCCAGGTCGCCTCCCTTCCCACAGCCGATATCGAGTACGAGCAGCTCTTTCTCAGTCGAAAGCCCCTGCTCTCGAGAGCCGGGGGTATGGTCCTCATCCGGCGAAAACTTTTGGATGATGCAGCTCTTGACCCAGTTGTTGAAGGCACGAAGCCCCTTGATCTTACTATCTGTTCGTCTCCAGTCCCTGCCTCGTTCTGGCACACTGTTATAATGCTGCGTAACGACGTTGTTATTGGCAGTGCTACGTTGGCGTTCCGCGGCAGCCTGAGCCTGAGCCTCCATTTCCTTCTCTCGCTCCAATGCTCGCTGACGTATTGCTTCTCGTTCGGCTTCGGAGATGCGAGCTCGAGCGCCAGGTCTCTTCAGCTTGCGAGGTTGCTCCGAGGGAGAGACGGCTCGTCGTTTGGCGGGCTGAAGTTCCTTTGCATTGTAGGGCTGCGGGAGTTCATCGGTGCCGCCGTCTTCGCGCTTTTCACCTCGGCGGGAGGAGGACTTTCCATTCCGGGATGGCGACTGGGATCTCTTGCGTTTCTTCGCATCGTAAGATTGAGACTGTCGCTCATACGAGTCGTCGTCGTCGTCGTCGTAGCCCGCCATTGTCCCCGAGTTTCTGGACAAGACTGGATATTATGCTCTGGAATAAGTGTTTCTGTATTGGACAAAGAGAAAAAGAACCTTGGAGGGTTTATTTGGTCGAAAATATCTCGCCGACTCGAAGGGTTGGAAATGGGATAACGGACGGTCGGAGAAAGGAAGAAGCTGCTGAGCGTCGCGAGTACTGGGGTCTTGCTGAGGATGGTAAGGACCCACCCACCTTGCTATGGTTACCGAAACGGCAGGGGTGCTTTTATAAGAAAGGGCAAGAACATTTGGCTTTGCAGTTTGAAAACTGAAGATGATAACAATTGGGAGTTAGGTCTTAAATGATGAGAATAATCCACTTGACTGAAAGGGAAAGAATAGCTCTTGGTGAATGAAGACCTCGGTGGGCAAGCTGGTACGATTCCAGGCAGGTCCGGTACGTGTCGCACTGCAGCCTTGCCAGCTTGACTAAGCTCACCCCCGCCACAGGGCCAATCAAGACTGACTGTATGACTGGCCGCTTGCGGGTTGCAGGGGGTTTTCCCAAGCTCCAGCTCCAAGCGCCTCCAAACAACGACATCACCCTCGTGCTCACCCAGGAAACCCATCTCGCATCCTCATTTTGTTCCCTCACGTACCATAACCTAGAACCTTTTATTCCCGGCGCCCCCCGAAAACCCAACCGCAAAGATGGGCTCAGAACCCCAGTACGCAAAGTACCCTCTCCTCCCGCTCGCCCAGCATGTCTTTGCCCTCACAAATGCCTACGCCTCCCGGTCATCTCAACAAACCGCCGCGAAAGCCCTCAATGATGCCATCACCGAGCACAAGATGGCACCGCTCTACCGCTATCTTGCACACCCTCTCGAGGGCATTCTGAACCAAGTTGGGGAAGGTGGCAGCCAGACCCCCGGCAAGCCTCTGAGTCGGAAGTCGAGTTTGGCGGGCATGATCGCCACCAAGAGCACGCCAACCACCGTCAACCTGCCCTGGGACGAGGCTCGGTACCAAGAGCTTAAGGCCGACAACGATCGAGAGTTCGAGGAGTTCCAGAAGGAGGAAGATGAGGCCGTCGAAAAAGCAGGCGATACGGAGATCCAGGCTGCGCGGGGAAAACGGGCGGAGTTCTGGGCCAGAGTTGGTGACAAGGTGCGTGCGAAAAAGGTGGATGCGAGGCCGAATGGGAATACTGACGATTGATTTAGGATCGGGCGATCGCCGCATACGAAGACGTTTTCGAGAAGACCGGTATCCTGGGTACCAAGATCGACCTGGTGCTCGCGATAATCCGGATGGGTCTGTTCTACGGTGACAAGCTCCTTGTGAAGAAGCATGTTGAGCGCGCAAAGACCCTGGTTGAGTCCGGTGGTGACTGGGACCGCCGCAACCGTCTCAAGGCCTACGAGGGCATCTACCTTTTGACCGTTCGGTCGTACAATCTGGCGGCCCCGCTGCTGCTGGACAGCTTGTCCACCTTCACCAGCTACGAACTCTGCACCTATTCTTCCCTCGTCGTCTACTCTGTTCTCGCCGGATCCGTATCCTTGAAGCGCGTTGACTTCAAGAGCAAGGTTGTTGATGCTCCCGAGATTAAGGCTATCCTTGGCGACGGAGACGATAAGATTCTGGCTCTATCCGGTGCTCTCAGCGCCGGTCCCGGTGCCGACGACACAATGCAAGACGCCCCCGCGCCTACCGCAGCCGCCAAGACCGCAGTGAACCTGACGACCCTCGGCACAGGCACTGACCAGCCCGATGCTGAGATGGCTATCGATTTCTCGCCTCTGGCCCAGCTCGTCTCAAGCCTGTATAATGGCCAGTACAAGTACTTCTTCCAGGCTCTTGCCGAGGTCGAGGAGAACTTCCTCACGCAGGACCGCTACCTGCACGAGCATAAGAACTGGTTCATTCGCGAGATGCGCCTCCGCGCATACCAGCAGCTTCTCCAAAGCTACCGTGTAGTTGGGCTGGAGACGATGGCGACCGACTTTGGCGTCACCGTTGACTTCCTGGACCGGTATGGTTCTCCACCCCTGACTTGACTAGATTTTAGAGATCTGACTCTTCATTAGCGACCTCGCCAAATTCATCGCGGCTGGTCGCATTCCTTGCACAATTGACCGCGTTAGCGGCAAGGGCGTCATCGAGACCAACCGCCCCGATGATAAGAACAAGCAATACCAGGATGTTGTTCGCCAAGGCGATCAGCTCATCACCAAGCTCCAGAAGTACGGCCAGGCCGTGCGTCTGAGAGGAAGTGAGCGGGCGTAAGCTGCCGGCCGGGCCGTTAGAATATGAGAGGGCAGACGCGCTTTCTTCACCATATGCTCACCCGATTGTACGTCCCGGTCAGGCTTGGAACGGCCAAAGTGGTGACGTAGAGATGACAGGCGGCGAATAGAACTGGGGGGCTGGGTAAGCAAATGTGTGCTACTACAACAACTCTGTATGATACCTACGTATTAGACGGGCCAATATGAGGAATCTTGGCTTGAACCGAGTTCGCCGACCACCCCTTTGTGATGCCAGAATACCCAGTGTTCGACATCCTTTTTGAGTCTCACGGTTTGCTCCTTGGCAGGATTGTGAGAATATCTTGTGAATGCTAGATGTGGCCTGTGACCAAGGATGGCGAGTTCGCAAGCAGAGGCTGTTTCGGATATCTTCGGAAGGCCCAATCAAGGCTGAACAATGGGCCACGATTGGGAGCGGAAAGTGTTATATTCTCGCAAGCTATACCAAAACGAAGCATTGACGACAATATGTTAAATCCAAAGGAATATAATATGCCCCTCGCGCTATGCAAAGCTATACCGCGTCCAAAAAGAAGTCTTCGCTCCCTATCTCGCGCACCGCTTCTTCTAACACATCCGATATTGTCCATGCGATATTTATGCTCTTCTATGTGCTTTCAAGACCGCCCAGTGAAGTCTTGCAACATTGCAAAACTCCCAGCCGCGCGCTCGCTGTCAAGGCGAGTCTCACCTCGCCCAACGACGGCTGGCCTCCTCGCACCCCACTGGTCCCCTTTCCATACAGCGCCCTTGGTAAAAGACGGTAAAGGCAGACCCCGCAAGCGTCGCTCACCGGTACTTCTCAACAAAGTCCTTGTGGAAGTTGATGATGCGGCCGATCCAGTCAGTACCGGGGGCGAGGAAGGTCGTGCGGAAGTGCAGGGTGCCCTCCTTCTGGCCGAACCCACTGCCGGGCACGACGCAGACGCCAGTGGCCTCGAGCATGCGCATGCAGTAGAACTCATCGGCGGTGCGGCCCTCCTTCTTGGCGGCCTCAGCGGCCTTGGCGGGAAGCTTTATGGTCGGGAAGAGGTACATGGAGCCCTGGGGCGTGCCGCACTCGACGCCCTCCATCTGGTCAAAGGCCTTGTGCAGCGCCGTGGCACGCTCCTTGAGGCCGTTGAAAATGCCGTCGTACTCCTTGCGGTACAGCTCGTAGCTAGGCTCACCCTCCTTGGGAGGGTTTACCATGAGCTCGACGATGCACTGGCCGACGACGGGGGCGCAGAGGGTGATGGATACGAACTTGTAAATGTTGGCCTCGACCTCGGGGTCGAAGTTGACGAGCTCGAAGTAGCCACCGCGGTGGCCGCACTCGCCAACCATGCCCTTGGAGATGGAGTGCAGCGAGGCGAGTTCGACGTGGTCGTACTTGCCAGGGGTCTCCTTCTGCAACTTGCAAAGGACGCCCTTGAAGGAGTGGAACTTGCCAACAAAGACGTTGGTCTGGTAGACCTCGTCGGCCATCACGACAAGACTCTTCTCGGCCGCGAAGTCAAAAACGGCGCGGATATCATCCTCGGATAGGGAGGCACCGGTGGGATTGCCGGGGTTGATGATAACAATAGCGCGAACATCAGTGCCCTCCGACGTGGCCTTTTCATAGGCAGACTTGATGGTGGCCAAGTCGGTACCCCAGCCAGAAGCCTCGTCGAGGTAGTAAGGAACACAGGTGGCGTTGAGGACGGAGAGAGACGCCGTGTAGAGCGGGTACTGGGGGATGGGGACCAGAACGCCGCTTGTGGAGTCCTTGGCAATAATGTGCAGGAGCGTGTTGACGCCGGAAGAGGCACCGCCAGAGAGGTAAATGTGAGCGGGATCGGCGGGGAACCCGTCTCGGCCTGCAAAGGGTCTTTGTTTAGTTTTCACTCGCGGCACAAGGCGACCAAAACTTGCAACTTACGCTCGATAAACTTGGCAACACTCTCCTTGATAGCAGGGACACCGGCACTGGCGCTGTAAGCACCAACAGAGCCAACCTTGCTCAAGAGCCACTTGGCGCGAGAGATAACGTCACTCTTGTAGCCGAGCTGATTCAGCAGAACATCCTCGTGCTCGAGGAGCAAGGGGTTCTCCAACAGACTGACAACCTGGCGGAAGAAGGTAATGGGCTTCTGGTCAAGCTGCTGGGGGTTTCCGATGTTGGCCGAGATGACAGCATCGAAGGGGAGGTCCTTATCACCCTTGGCTAGCTTCGCGCGGTATTCCTCCGACTTTACGGCCAGCTCGCCGCGAACAGCGTACTCAGCGGCAACAACATGCTGGTTGATGTTGTGCACGTTCAACCGACGGGACGGTGTGGTCGACATGGTTCGATGGTGGGGTGACAAATGGCTGTTTCTGTTGCTGAAGAAAAGTTGCCTCTGCGATGGCGGGGTATTTGAGAGGAGGACCTTAGGGGACCGCGGGGTATCTGTGCAAGAGTCATACGTATAAAAGTTAGTCAAGAGGGCTTGCACCACGCAACAGTGGAGATCAAGGAGGGACAAATGGCAACCTTACTCTAACCGATAGCACCGGGAAGAAACCGAGCAAGGGTTGTAAGAGATAGGAAATGTCGAGGGAGGAGTAGAAGATTAAGAATTTCCAGAAATTCCCCAAAACGTAGGCAGCCAACTCGACTGCTATTTAATTTACTCTTGGCCGGCAAGAAGAACAAGCTGTGAGCAATTCAGTCTCGGATGCGTGTGCGCAATGTACAATGTCTTATTGACGGGGTATCAACGAGCAGAGGCAAGAATAGGACAGCGACGGAGGAAAAAATCAGCGCACTTCCTCCCCGTCATCATCCGATACAGCCGACATCTTATTCAATACATTTAACAGCCACGGCCAACCAGGCCAATACTGAGACTTGTGACATTAGGCACGAGACACGGTCCTGCACCATGAATGGTGCGAAGGGGGCGTGGCATCGTTTCTGTCTATGACGGGCTGTGTTTGCCCCCCTCCTCTTGAGGGACGCCAGCCGAGCACTTGCTGGTTGCTGGCGAGTCGAAGACGAAGACAGGGGATCAAACCCGGCCGTGTTTGGCGTGGATTTGCTTCAAAGGCCTGTGTCCGAAACCGGAGAAAGCCGGGCCTAGAGCTTCTGCCCCAGAGCGGATTGAAATCAATCCAGAGTCTTGTGCCTAGTTCCACGTGGAATTCTTGAGCGCAGTTGACTGGGACCCGAATGACCAATCGGGCGTATTGTCCGTCCTTTGTTTGCGTTCGGTGAAGGCTCGTTTGCAGAGGTGAGAAAACTGGGGTGATGCAGCCTGGAAGAGCTGAGACCAGCTGAAGATAGGAGCTCTTCCACTTGGAAGGGGAGGGGGCGGCCGCAAGAGAATGTGAGATCAGGTGGCTCTGGGCTGTACTCCACCGCCAACACAGCTACCTAGCTACTGGCATGGATGATGGAAATAGCACCGGCCTGAAGCAGAATGCAGTCGCGGGCAACAAAATAATGTGGGGGAAAGCTTCAACAGCACCGCGACGTACCGTTTGATCTGTGACTGCCATTGTTTCCACCGCTCAGCATTCGGACCTGGCTCGCGACGACAGCCTGCCGCCTTGGCGTCCTTAGCGACCTAGCTGCGCCAGCCACTCTGCTCGTTGCCATTTTTCAGAGCTTATTGCGCCCGTCGGCCTTCACAAGGAAATATGGTACGGTTGGTCTCGTGGCGGGGAACTATCGTGGGGGAACCGCCGTTTCCGATGCTTACACTTTGTGTTTTTCGTCGGTGCTGATGGATGGAAACAATCGAGGTCTGAAAAAATACCTAAAGAATGGGCCACGAGAAAGACAAGGAATGTCTGCTGTCGGCGTGTCAAAGATGCCCCAATAGCCCAAGTGCGAGCAGCTGAACATCAAGAGTTGAAGAGTTGGGGAGAGGAAAGGAGAGAAAGTATGAGCGGCGAGCTCATCTTACCCTCCTTCCCCTCTACGGGAAAAAGGCAAGACAGAATGTCCGTTCGTTCCCCTTTATTTACCCGTCACCCGCTTTTCACTCGATCCAGCACACCCTCCTACTTCGCTCATTTGGCCCACTGGGCTGCATCTTCTGTTAGGAACCGCGACCCGAGCTGCTGCGAGACAACATGGCCGCCTAGAGGCCCGGCCGCCGGCCCAGTCGGAGGAGGGGCCGTGAGAGAAGCTACTCTGTATCAACTGCGGGCTGGCATCCAAATAGGGACGCATGCAGCACGAAAGGGCGCGAACCCAGCCCAGTCGCCGAAAGTGTCATGGTCTATCCGTCCGAACGCACGGCGGTGATGCTCGATGCCAGGACCCTGCAAGCTCTAAAAGGATCCCGGGTAGCCTTCGGGGGTAGATATCGATGAGGGAGCTCAATGACAAAGTATTGGAGATCCCGGAGAGTCCAGTCGATCAACTCCTTTCATCGCATTCACTTCATCTTACGGTGTAGACATCCTCACCGCATAGTCAATATAGACATGATGGACGGTGACTTGCAGGCCCTAAACCGTTTTAGTCCCCCTACCATCCTCGACTACTATTCTCAAAGGTTCTATGTATGACAGTGCGCTCTTCACGCCTCTCGCTGCTTGCCTTCTTCCAAACGGTCTCACTTGACTAGTATTATGTCATAAGAATATCTTTATCGACAGAAACTAAATAAAACAGTTCACTATGTGAGACACCTGCATTACTCTAGTGTATGCAGTCATCCCGATGCCAGTTGTTGCTACTGGGGTACAAAAGTCGACCCACCCAGACCGAGCCTTCACCGACAGCAGCCCCAGCCAGATCTCGGTGAGCGGCCCGTTTCCCTCCGACAGCTTCTCACCACCGCAAATTTACCACAACGCGAAGCTCCCGCAGCCTCCCAGATCGTGTACAAGCAGCTTCAAGCTCCAACCCCACCAATCGCGCGGTGCAATTCCCCTCCAAGATGGCCAAGAAAGGTTCGTTACTCGGTTTTAGGAAAATTCGTTACACGAAGCCGCATCTCTTGGATTTACCAGGCTAACTGTGGTTTCTACAACAGCCAAATCTCGTGTCATGATCGTCCGGCTCTTGTCCATGGCCGCGACTGGATACTTCTACACTTTCAAGCGCCTCCGAACCGCATCGCCTATGAGCATGCTGAAATACGACCCGATAAGTACGACGACACCTCTAGCCCCTTGTATTCCGGCATCTATGTACCCCTTTCCACCAACGTCACCCGCATCACGCCGCAAAATTGAGAATAGGATGGCAGAGCTGACGATATCACAGTTCGGAGAAAGGTTTTGTTTCTCGAGCAAAAGAAGAAGGGCAAATGAACCTGCAACTCGGCTCATCATTCGATCAACAACACATGTAACAACACTGATATCACCATATACGGCGTTTACGGCGGCATGCAATCGGGTTTCGGAAACCACATGGACGATATGTACATCAGCATGCGCACCCTCAGAGACGCCACGTCCTAGGGAGGACATTGGCACGTTGGTCCGGCACGATTGGCCGGTTGGAAGTGAAGGCTTCGATTGCCGCGATCTATATGTATATTCTACAAAAAGGAGCAACACCCCCAAATTTCTTCGTTCCATCGAATTACTACGATCCGTCTCGACGTCCCCCCCCCCAAAAATCAATCACCGATGCCACAATATCCCCATAACCTGGTCATGCCGGAATCGCGGTGCGAAGTGACTCTTTTCGAATAGCTCCACTGCTGCCTTGTTTCTTGGCTGGCTGTTGCTTCTGCTGCGAATCCATGTCGTCTCATTCGTTCCCCTGGCAGATTGAATCGGCACCTGGCTTGTGCGTACTTTGATGAAAATGACATGAAGTGTGGTCGTTGTTTTGGGACTCCTCTTGGGAACTCTGAGTGCTGTCCATCTCGGTTTGCTGTGATGACTCGATCTTCTGAGAGTTGGCCATCTTTTGCTCTCCAGCCATTGAAGACCCGTCATTACCATCGTCCACAGGAAAGCTGGCCTTGGACCGTTTCGGACGTTGAGCGGATGGTGGAAGATTACTGCCCCTTTTAGTCCCTTTTTGAATGCCTTTGCTCTCGTGCGTAGTCATCTTCTGCCAATCACCGTGATTCATCAAATAGGATAATTGAACCTTAGGATTACCCAGAAGGTTGGATCTGACATCTGAGATGGCAGTTTGACCGGTCATTAAAGCGCCCTGAACAGGTCGATTATACGAAGAGTGCCCGGCATGCCGAGTAACCAAAGGCTCTGTCGAAGCATTCAATGACCCTGTCGCCATTCTTTGCTGACGAAGGATTGGCTTGGGATGGGAACCATGGTTTTGTGACACCCTCCGATGAAGTTTCTCCTGCGCAGCTGAAGGTCCAGGCATCTCTTGGTACGGTTCCTCGACAGGTCTGCGGAACACTGTCTTCTTGCCGTTTTGTTGGACTAGCGCTGTTTCAGAGGAGGTGACTTCAAAAATCTTCAGTGGATTGACCGGATCGCCTTGTTGCAAATCGGGGAGATCTGGCTCTGGTACCACTATACTGTTGGGGGCTAGAATATCGTCGCCTATTGCGTTATCTTGTTCGAGGAGCATAGTTGCAAGTTGTTTGCTGACCGTCGTGTAGGTCTTGCCGCTTGTCTTGAGTTGTCTGATATCTTCTTTCATGTTGTTTAGCTGGACAAGCTGTTCAGCTAGCTGATCAAAAACTCCAGCGCCAACAGCCGGTGTCTGTGTTTCTCGAAGCTTGAGAGTAAGATTGATAATCCTTTGGTTTGCATCGTCGAGCTCTTTCCGAAGGTTTATAACCCCGGAGTTGTCTTCCAATGTCTTGAGACGTTTAATCTCTGCCTCACTTTCAAAAAGTTGCTTCTGGATGTTCTGTCGAGAGTCCTCTGAGTGTCTCAGTCGAAGCTCCAACTCTTGTTTTTTCTCCTGTTCCTTTGCGGCGTAGCCGTCCTTCTCGGTAAGCGTCTTACGCTGCAAGTCTTTGACGAGCTCGCTCTTTTGACGGACATCTTCCTCGGCTTGGCAAAGCCTCTCTCGCAGCTCGCGAAGCGTTACCTCTTGAGCTTCACGCTGAATTTTGAGCTCAGCCTGCATCTCAGAAACCTGATGATCCCGGCTGAGGAAAAGTTCCTGCAGAGATCGGATTTCTTCTGAGGTTGTTCCAGTTTGAGAAGCAAGGGCCACGGATGCCTTTAGTTCTTGGAGCTTACGCGTCAGCTCGGAAACAGCGTTGGAAATTTCTGTCATTTGAATATCCCTGGACTGGAGAGACAGGAACAGGTTTTGGGTTTCCTTCTTCTCTTCGGATATTTGCTGCAGTAGTTGCTCTTGTTGTTTTTGGCGTTCTGTTTGAGCTAGCACCGCCTGGTTCTGAACGGTCTTCTCAAGACTCTGAAGCCTGTCTTCAATGGTAGAACTTTCGGTTGTCAGGCTCTTTACCTCTTGCAGAAACCTGGGGAATTTCCTTTAATTGAGGAGCAAGAAGAATAATAAGGTAATACTCACTGTGGAATGAGCTCTCTCTGAAAGTTATTCAGGGCTTGACGCATCTCGTCCCCAAGATCCGCCCATGATGCTGATTGCAAATATGCTGTGATCTTGTCAAACCTGTGCCCGTTAGTTTGGCACTGTTTATTGAATTAGCAGACCGAATTTACCTTTCAATGATACTGGTTGGCAAAGCATTTGCTTCTGCTGACTTGACTTGCATTTCGTTTAGTTTGTCAGAGATCTGTCTCATGTTGTCTTCAACCCGCAACAAGAAAGCCTCCCGGTCTCTGCTCTTGCTTAGCTGTTCCTCCAAACCTTTGGTTTTATCTGCTTCGGCAAGCAAATTCCCCTCGAGCTTTTCCATTGCCGACTCCAAGCTCTTGGTTTTTGAGGCAGCTGTCTATCGTTAGCCATACCATCCTGATGCTATCGCGCCGACCTTACTCACCAGCATGCAATTCCTGATGAAGTAAATCTCTTTTGTCGTCGAATATGCGATTCAGATTGTCTTGAGCAGCTTCTTTCTCCTTCAAGGTCGAGTGGAAGTGCTTTTCGGACTCCTGATGTTCCTTTCTCATGTCATCGATTGCCCTCTGGCTGATGTCCTTGGATTGCTGCCAGAGCTCCTGGTGCTCCGCAATGGCCTTGTTAAGATGATCTTTGTATCCGCGTCCTTTCTCTTTCAACTTTTCCAGCTTGGATTGTTTCTCTTCACATTTGATTTTCAATTCGGACATCTCCGCGGCATGCCCCTTTCCCAAAGCTCGAAGTTTGGCAACCTCTGCTTCCAGCTCTTTCTCTCGACCATCACGTTGAGCCATGATGGCAATGATTTCGTCGTTCTTCTGCAGCAGTGAAGATATTTCGGCATTAAGGGCCTTCTGGTGCTCTTGATCTTGTTCATGGCGTAGATAAGACATTTCCATGTGTGTCTTTAATGCCTCTATTGCCCGCTCCTGACCTGCGATCTCGTTTTTCATACTTTCTTCCGTCAGTTTCGCATCCTCAAGAAACCTGTTGTGGTGAGTTATCATGCTCTGAAGTACATCGAAGTGGCTTTTTTGCACGTGGCTCTGTGTTTGGGGTTGGCCGTATCGACGGTCGGCCTGGCCATTGGAGCCGGGTTCCTCTTGGATCAGCCGACTATGTCGTTCTTGATGACGAAGACGCGACTGTCGACTTTTTGAAACATTTGACTGCCGTGAAAGTGTGCGTTGAGGAACAGATTCTCGTTGTTCGTGTCGGAAAAACCGAATTGGCTGCTGTCGAGTAGTACGGTGCCGTCGTTGCTTGCCCACGGTGCTTGGAGTACTTTTCTGTGGCAGTTCAAGGTCACCAACAGGAGTACGTGTACGGGACACATTTTCTTCGAGGTGCTGCTTGTTATAGCTGGGCGTGTGGAATTTCTGTTCACGTATGACCCTCTCGAAAGTGTTCCCATCGTGGGCTTGTGGCGTATTGACTGAAATCATGGTCTCCATTCTTTGGTCTGATGCATGCGCGGGCTTGACCATGCCGTTTGTTGCTCCTTGAGGGCTGTTGAGGCATGATATGTTAACTCTGTCAATGACTGGACTTCGGCCTGATTCCTGGACAGGTGTTCGATAGAAACCAGGAAGGCCAGCGTCGGCATCAGCAAAAGGGCGACCCTTGATGCGGCCTTCCACGGTGGAACCCGGACGGTAATCGATACTGTTTCTTCGGGATCTTGAAACGTCTTCTACAGCTGGATGGTTTTCGAACGGAGGGCTCATTCCACCTGAGATATGCCGAGTCGGCATCCCAGCCCGAATGCTTACATGCTCCAATTCGGGCTGGACAGAGTTCAGATCCAGATCATCAGTGATTGATCGGCTTTGCTTTTCCTGACGGATACAGCTCGATGAATTGTCTGTCTGAGAACCGGCAGTTTGGCGATGTTGATCATGACTGTTATTGGGAGAAGTCCGTTCCCAGTATTGACTTGGTGTGCCGTACTCAGGAGGTGATGTGTCGACAACAGGCCTGTCTGCCTCACCTTTTGGAGATTTAAGGGTCTTGAAATCAAAATTAAGATGTTTTTTGCGGCCAGAGAACTGGTTAGGCTTGTGCTTTGGCTGCGGTGCAAAAGCGAACAATTCATTCGCCTCAAGAACCTGCTTCTCCTCTGATTTTTCTGACTGTACTACGCGATGCTGGCTCTTTTTCTCATCTTGCAAGACACAGGTGGTGGTCGACTGCAAGTCTTGGAGCTGGTTTGGCAAGCCTCGCTGTGATCCCACGCTGGAAGTGGAATTATCGCTTGGAGTATTATCCTTCAGAAGGTGATTGGAGCCGGGCTCCTGAAGCGGATCAGGGCTGGATTCGCCAGCCATGTTGAAGGTCAAGGCGAAGTCTGGGGCGATGCTGCCAGTGGTAGAAGCTAGTTCCTGTGCTTTGAGAGAAAAGTATCAAATGAACATCAAACTGGCAAAAAGAAGAAAGAAAGAAGAAGGGAAAAGGCCGTCGATGATCGAGGAGACCCGGATTTTGAAGCCAGAAAATTGTGGTTGGATGGCTAAATGGGCATGAGGGTAGCAGATGAGGATCACGAGCAACATAATGCATGATCAGGCGAATATTTGACTATGCACACTGGGAAGCACTGCTCGGAACGCCTGCTACGATAGGGCTGTTGCTAATCCCCCGGAAAGAATGAGTGATAAACTACTTATCACTAGGATCGAGGAGCAGTAGCCATGAGGCAGATGCTGTAGTGATTATGGAAGGCGCTGACTCTTCAACGACACCAAACGGTACCTGCCCGGTTGTACAAGTCCATCTTCTTCATTGTGTCTTGCACAACCAAGCCGACATCTTTTACAGCAGACCGACGGATCTTTCTGCATAGATACACATGTTTGATTAGTTGTCATTGCTCACGACAACTGACATACAATGACAAGCCGAAGGAGATTTCTGTCACTCCTCAATGGTACTGAAACAAGGTGAGGTACTGGCGCTCACTACGGCGGCTTCCTATTAACTAGTAGTTTGCGTAACCGACTTTCCTCAAATACATGCTTGGGATAAGATCAAAGAGGGGAGGTGTGGCCGAGTGACAGAGGATTGGAGAAGAACTCTAATGAATCTTGAACCGACCGAAGAATCTATGCAGGAATCCTGCCATGAATGAATGTCAGCACCTTTCCCCGTCGAGTCCTGTGTCTGCGGCGACAAGAGGCTAGGCAGATCGGCTGCTACAAATACAGGTTGGGAACTGGACTGCCGTGACAGTGATAATGTAGGAATCCAAAGCTGTAATCAATAAAAGGACGATTCGGGGCCAGACACCGTTTCTCAACGCCGGTGATAACACCAAAGACAACTCAATCGACATTTCCACGATGTAATGGCCTTGCAGGACAAATTTGGCTATCAGAACTCCGTTCCAACTCCGAGCAATGAAGCACGGCAGAAGAGGACACTCACCCTCCGGCCCTACGATCTACTCCCTGATGCAACCTGCTGAATGGCCGATGCAGGCCCAGCGACGAAACCCCGCGGCGGTCACATGGGAGACACCAAGATCTTCCAGGATAGGTACAAGCCAAGGCCACTATCCAATTTTAGAAGCTCTCCGAGAGAAAGCCAAGTAACTCCGATGTCCGTCGAGAGAAAGGCATGAGCATAAAGGAGAACAAGCGGTAACTGACACTTCGGCGGCATCATCGTCGGAATCGGCATGATCCGCGCCTCCAAGGAGGGCTTAGGCCATGGCCGACCCCTCGCCGGATATTCCTCCTCGTCAGCAAAAGCGTGACAGTGACGAGGTGTGCAGATGCCATCACATAAAGCGAAGCCACATAACGTGCCTCGCTGACAAAGGCCTTCAAATCAGCCCCGGCAGCTCGCTGGTCACACCGCATAGTCAAGTTGACACTTGCGCATTCCCATCCCGATCACACGATTAGACTTGCTAATATAGCATCCACTGCCATAACCGGCTGCTCTAGACATATATGCAGATGCCAAGAGACAGCCATGGAGACTGTGATAGTGTAGTTTCAACGCACGTCTTCGTCCCCTGCGCCCCCCCTTCCCCTCAAAAACCAGCCGAGCCGCTCACTCCTAGCCCCGCCCGCTGATTGGCCACCATACCCCTGCCCCCTAATGTGAAAGCGCCTTATGCCGGCGCTTCGAGGCCGTTCAACGCCAATGAGAGAGCATCGCGAGCCTAGCTTAACCATCTGGGACTCGAGACTGCTCAGAGTGGTAGGTAGAACAAGGTGTCTTGATACGGTTCCTGCATTTGTCTTCGTACGCCCCACTACGCACGCCCACGAGGTTGTATAGAGAAGGGAAGTCGCTTGTAGCTCATCACATATGCTGCCCGATGCATCTTCTGGGTGGTTGCCGCTTGCGAGGGGGGGAGGGGGGAGGGGACCAACGATTGGCGCTGGACGACCATTCAAAACGACACCCTCGAGGCGCTTGAGCAATGTAAATAGTGAGTTGGGCCACATCCGTGGCGCCGGGTATCCTTTCGATTTTGTCCAACGTTGTTTTCTTACTCTACTCATACGAGTCTGACGCCGTATTCCCATTTTCTTTTCGACCCATCTAGTTTGCCTGCGCCTCTTGAACTTTTCCCGATCCTCCAAAACGACTCTATTTCCTCTCCGCGAGCGGTATTTTGGCCAATAACACGAACATGTCAGCCACAACCTCCAACTTTTTCCCACTGGCGACCGATACCTATTTTCCAGACACACCCGGCGATGCCAGCTCATCTGGGAATGGAGTCGACACCGAGGCAGGCGCATCTGGTGACAGCCCTGGAGCAGTCGACTTGTCCCGCGAAGCTATGATCGCTATCATCGTAGTCGTCTCCGTGGTTGGCGCTCTTGGAAGTACGTGTGAAACGAATTAAAAGACGCAAACTCCTGTGGAACACCATTTCGCTGACCCATACACAGTTGGCATGGCCATTTTGTTCTATGTTGCCAAGAAGCGTGAATGGAAGATCAGAGAGACCATGCGCAAGTCCGCCAGGAAAGTCGTCACTGCCCTCACGCCGCGGAGGACCGAGTTCCCCCGATCAGTCAAAGAGTCTTCATCCCCGCCACGCAGCCACCGCGGCCTCGCGAGACTCGCTGATGACGTGCCGCCCACACCCAGAGTCCGTCCAGAAGATCTCGAAAAGGGTCTGGCACAGGCTGAGTCGAAGCGCAAGTTGATGAGGTGGGGTCGGAAGTGAGCACAAGATAGAGGGTAGTAGGACCCGGGGGTTGCGGGCCGCCAACTGGCTTGGTGCTGGTGTAATGGGTGGGTTCATTTGCCAAGGCGGTCGAGCCTGGACGATTGATGAACATGATTCTGCGTGCGGCGTAAGGAGTCCCCTTCTTTGTACTATTATATTGCCCCTGGATATCTGATAGCGGTTATACTTATAGCCTTCGGAATGTATTTGTGCTGGCGCTTCTTCTCGAGTTGTTCTTGTGATCCCGAGGTCTTGAGTCGTCGTGATGATCCGGTTGTTGCCCACCATGCTTCTTCTTGCCATGCGGAACAAATGTGACCGTCTTCTCGCCGTACGCATCTCCACGGTTCGTCTTATTGATGCGGCCCGACTTTTGTACCCGGGCACCCAGGGCAGTGTCCCTTTCTTTTCCGCCCTTCATGTTGGAAGAAGAAATCTTCATTTCGTAATCCTGGGTAGCCTTCTTTCCGAGACCCTTGGGTCCCGAGTCTACGACAGGGCGAGCAGCAGAACTGACACCGACCTCGTGAGCATCCTTTGCGGCAACCTTCGTGCTAGGATTGAGAGCACGGAACTCGTAGGTGGACTCGTCGACAGCGAAGGCCTCGTCCTCGAAGAGCTTTCTGAAACGATCGTCGCCGAGGAGGCCGGCCTGTGTGTCCACAACCTCTCTGTTCTCTTGCTTCTTGAGGAGCTTGTCGGCGAGCTTCTGGTTGACCTTGACCTTTTTGTTGCCTCTGATTCTGCTGGCGCGCTCCTTCTCGACCTTCTCCTTGATGCGCTTCGTCCGCTCCTCCTCCCATACATAGGGGTTCGCGATAAGACGTGCCTGCTCGTAGAGCTTCGACGCCACAAAGTAACCGTGCATGTACGGTCGGAGCAGGTTCGTCTTGCCAATCAAATGCTCCATGCTCAATTGCTTAAGCTCTGGCAGCGTCAAGAACTTGTAGTTGTCGTAGGTCTCTGAGCGGACCTCCTCCGCCATCTCCTCGACCATGTTGTCCAGGAACGAGCACCATCTCGGGGCCGGTCCCAGGCTGGGGATGAAAAAGGAGTGCTGTGATTTGCCTTCATTGGCCGTGAGAAGCATACCAGTGTCCTTGCACCAAGCGCTAATTTTTGGTTAGCGAAATCCTAAATATGCTTGGAACTCCATCACTTACACATCGTTGAGATCTACGATGGGCTCAACCGAGGTCCAAGGCGTGCCGTCGGTCTCATCCCATATTTTGATAATCCTCTTGTCAGCAGAAAGAATCTTCTTCTCTTGCGAAGCAGTGGTCATATGAATCAGCTTCTTGATCGGGAACCCGTAACCTTGGTCCTTGGTCAAGAGAGGAACAGGGCGACGCAAATCGAACAGCTGAACCATGCCGGTCGCGGAACCGGTGGCAATAGACAGTCCCGAAACACTGAAGTCCAAGGCGGTGATGGCACCCTCCTGACACCCAAGACGCGCCACTCTGGACTTCGATCTAGGGTCCCAGAACTCAACTGTGCCGATGGACGTACCAAAAGCGGCAAGGCCATGGGTGCCCTCTGCCAACGCAGCAGCGTTGACACTTCCCGCTTCAATACTTCCCTGCAAACCAGCCCCTTCCTCATCCCCGCCGACATCAATCTGAAAAGACTTCATGAATCTGCCAATCTCGAGGTTCAGGCGGAAAACTTCGCCCAAGCCATCCTGGTCCACGCCCACTGCCGGGACAAGTGCTTCAGTAGACTGTCTGTCGTAAAGCAAGTCTCTCCCGTAACGGGGAATGCGGATTGTGTAGTGACAGCCCATGGGAGTGTGAAACTCAAGGCGTCGGTCGTCTTGGAGAAGCAGAGTTTTCGAGTAGTCGGAGGAGAGGATGGTCAACTTTTCGGTAAGAGAGTTCGTATGGCGTGCGAACGACAGTGATAGCTGGGGGAGGTTGTGAACGTGAATTTGAGGCTTGTAGGTTCCTGCGCTGACGGCCCAGTCGCCATCTTCACTGACACGAATGCAGGTACTGGCCTCCTCGAACTCAAAGTCTTGGAGAAGCTCGACTCGGTTTTGGTATTCGGGGTCGTTCTTCAGCGATCGCTTTCTCCGTCTCGCCAGCCAGTCCGGTAAAGGTCTGGCTGTTGACGCGCCGGAGACGGTGTAGACCGGGACAGTTCCCGGGTATGTCAATTTCATCGTGTTTGTCGGAGACCACGATCGAGAATTTCTGGGTGTGTTCTGCGCGACGATTCGACGACGAGAGTAAGAAATCCTGCGGCCGAGGGTCTGCAAAGGAACTTTTTTTCTTTCTTATCGATAAGCGAGTCGATGCGGGAGCCACGCCTCAAGGACCCGCCCACCCCTAATGTTGCACTTACTGGCTGGGCCTGCTGTTAGTGCACTCCGTGGCTCCAGTTTACCCTCCGCCATCTTGACCCGGCCTGGCCATGATTGCCAAAGCTTCGACAACATCCAACAACGTCCGACAACGATTACAACGACAAAGGCCGAGTATCGGTGGCATCTAGGTTCCCATCACCTTGCGGTTAAGTGGGAAACACTACTCATTAGACGCTGCTTGATAATTCTGGAACGGTTCAGGACTCGGTTGATGCCGAGAAGCCGGTCCTTTGGTCGCGCTTTGGACCCACGGAGATGGAGTCGATGACTTCGCGAATTCGAACAAACCACTTTGCCGATATCCCTTTCAATCGCATATCAACTTCCGACCGATGCCGAAGCGAAACGAATATTTTATGACTGCCGATATCCAACTGTGAATCGGCTCCTGTGGCCCCTGGGAGCTTTAGCTACCGCGAGTTGATGTTGCGACACGGAACACATCCCGCCGTTGCGAGACTCGACCGTCGATATGGACACAAGCGAATACGATACTAATACCTTATTGAATGTTCGTTCAGGAGCTGGAAACTGTATGTCTTTTGCTGACAAATTACTGCTAGAATAACATCTCGTCGATCGTTTACCGAGTTTATGAACCGTCTCAGGAACACGCGCAAACGTTCCCTTCAGCGGCGGCGGACGTCGAGACCGAGCTAAGAAACCGCGGCCACATTGTCTACTACGACGCAACCAGACGCGTTCTGTGGTACTTTTACATTTCGAGTAAAGATGCGGTCTCGGGCGACGAAAGCGATGGTATACTGGGCAACAGTGTCAGTATCGCTGGCGCAACACTGTTGACGGCTGACGAAGGGTCTTTCGAGCCAGTCAGTTTGTTCAAAGGGCGGGCGCCAGGGCAGCAACCCGCGAATACACCGACGAGTTCGTCGTCGAGCAACTCGGCTCTTGACTTGTCGCTTCGAAACCAGCAGACAGGGATCTCTGTACTGCCAACCTCTTCTGACCCCGAACCAAAGGGCACAGGCTTGGCTACCCTGCCCGACATATATGAGCAGTTCATCACGGCAATTTTATCAACGATATCGGCGGCCTTTTGCAGTCGCGTCTCGGCGATACCCCTAAATCACCGAACCGTTTTGCTGCCGTCAAAAGTCATGCGAGATGGCCAAGCTGAACGGGCTCTAGACACTGAAGCCGCCGTTGTTGGAACATTCCGGATCTACCTTACCACGACAGGGGCGTTGGTCATGAGTTTGTCTGTGTCCTGCTGCGAGGGTCTTTTGTCGGTGAACGAGCCATCCTCGCCGAGTCAACTTGTGCTAGGTTCTCAGATTCTGGCCGCCCCCTTCGGTGTTCTGGCAAACTATCAGGGATTCGTAGGCGGAGGCTTATCGTATCCCGAACTTGGCCTAGGACAGACGCCGGATACGCAGCTTTGGAGAGGCGCGGACGCTAGATCCTCACAATGGAGAGACACCTGCATCAAAATTTTCCAGTCCCGCGGGCTGTCCCCCATCCTCCTTCAGTCTTGTCCATGGATCGCATTGCAGATGCTTCGCCGAAAATCTGGCGAGCATAAGATTGAGGGTAAAATGACGCCATTTCCTTCCACATTGGCTACGATATCTTGGCCTGCAGTCCTCTGTTTCCGTAAAAAGTCCGTTATGCTTGCGCGAAATAGCGGTCTAGGGGATCCTGTGCTGCTAGCCCAAGACGAAACGTCTGATTTCTTGAACGAAGCGAGGACATGGTTTCAGCTCGGCACTGAACGGGACGAAAAAGTCTCTAAACGGAAAAAGGAGAGGGAAATCGCGGCTTCAAGAGAGGCTGTCGCGGCAGTCCCGGCACAACAAGCAAACGGGCATTCACCATTAGGATTGAGACGTGCAAGCAACGCCGCTGCCGCGGGTACGATGTACCCTACACCGCCTGACGGAGTTCAAAATCCCCTGGGTATAACACCTTCCATGGACGGGACGACTTCTAGCCCGGGTGCCCCAGGGACTACAATGGCGGTAGTTGACATAGATACGACCATGACTGACACAGGCACGCATGACGTATCCGCGATGAACACTAGCCAGCACAACGAAGCATACGGCGACGGATGGCATTCGAGCGATAGTAAAAGAGACCGGGCCGACTCATTTCTGGCTGGCGACAACGACAACCTGTTTGGTGATATGGGACCAGACATGTTTGGGGATACGGACATTACCGACGCTGACTTCAGCTTCTTCGACGAAGAGGGCGGCAATGATCTCGATCTGTCGGGCTTGCCTGACTTGGGTATGCCTGACGCGCCGCCTGCGCCACCTGCGATCCCGGCACCTGTGCCCGAGCCTGCAAAATTAATTCTTCCCGTAGAGGAAGCTAAGCCGGTACTCAGTCCTCCGATATTCGCGAAACCGGAATTGAAGCATGCGCGAAGCACGCTGTTGGATGAAGGGAAGCAAAGGTCCAGCGTGGAAAAGACAGCTGGCGTCAAACGCGAATCAAGTCCGTTCGATCCAGATACTGTCTACAAAAGAGTTCGGGCTTCCCTGGCGGACATCCGCTCTGCTCAACAGAGAACACCAGCGCGGAAGGGCAGTGTCTTCGATAGTGTGGACTTCGACCCGGTTCTGCCTCTTGTGAACAAGAAGTATGAACAAGGCGGACGTTTTGACTGTCCCCCGATATTCCAAGGCCGTTCGCAAGACGCAAGCAAGCAGACCGTTTCGCAGGGCCCTCCAACGACTGACTATCTGCGAAGACACGGAAAACAAAGGAAAACTTTGCGACAACCGGAACGTACAAATGCGCTGATTCGTACGATCACGGGTAATCTCGAGAACAGCCCCCTTGTTGCGAGCCCCGGAAAAGGGGATGACTTGGCATCTGATGCGGACGATGTTAGTCTGGTATCAGATCAGGATGACTCGAGCACGTCAGAAGATGAGCCAGCATCGCCCTTCAAGTCTAGTATCCGAAGACTCAACCTGGACGATGACGTTGCCTCCCATGTCACCTCCTTAAAAGACATCGAATCCGTGGATGACTCTGACCCGGCGTTAGCTTTGGATCTCCCGAAACTTGCCAAGGCTGAGGCGTCGGAAACACTGATACCTAAATACTTTGAAGACGCAGAGTCGCTCCCTATTTATCTTTCTCTCCCGGACGAAGATGCAATTACGATTGCGCAGATCGTGACCGAGCAGGCCGCGACGGGTAGCCTGAGAATACGGGATGCGCTTGCGAATACATTGAATACAGCCATTGTATCAGATACGCGGCGCCAGCTGTCTTCCCTTGGCCGGACTGCCCTACAGGCACTGCGCGAAGTTATTCCCCCTTGCCTCGGAGAGTTCAACGCCTGCAACTTCAAAGGCCTTGTTGAAGTCCCCGATGTTCCTTTGATTGGACCGCCCAGCCGGCTTCATCCGAGGCCGGCCAACCCGCGAGACAACGCGGAGCCACCAAAGCCGAACAACCTCTTTCAAATTCCAGCTCCTCACATGGAGCTTCGTCGTGCAGAAGCCAGGCTGTCGGTTCTGCCCGTAAGTGTTCAGTTTTGGGAAAGCCTGGGACTTGGTCCTGCTCAAGGGACGAAGGACGTCAACGTTGTGTGCGTATTCCCTCATTGGGACGGGATGTCAGATGTTGCTGCAGCATTCTTGGATCGCATGCGAAACGTATACGAACTTTTGAAACTGGGCTCCTTTGAGCGTCTGCCGTCCAGTTCTAAAGTCGCTGATGGTTTGGTGCCTTTCGAAGCAGACAAGGTCGCAACTTCGCCAGGCACCGTGAGCCCTCACATTGTTGCGGGCTTGGGCGATCGTATGGAAGCCCTTAATCAAGGCCTCCTTTTGGCTAACGCTAAGGAGAAGAATTTTGTGATATACTTTGTATATCCTCCTGACCATCCTGGCTCCATCGTCGAGGCCTGTACCGCTTTCCAGCAACTTTTTGAGATGCACAAAAGGTCTCTATCCGACAAAAGGCAAACGCCGACCAATGAGTTAGTTTTACAGCTGGTACCCTTGGACTTCTTGACTTCCTCGAAAGGAATGGTGGAGCCGACACCAAACGACGCGATCAAGTTGGCGATCGAGACATACGATCGTTGCACGTTATTCGGCGGACCGATGCCGTCGCCTGCCATCATACTCGAGCAGTCATTCCCACGAGGAATCGACTTCAAACTGTCCGCCACATCGTCATCGTCGCTCATGCATGAGAACACTTGCATTCACATCGCCTACGCCCAAAGCATCGATGAGAGGTGGATCACCGCTGCATGGACCGACAATAGGGGCTCCCAGCAGATGACAGCGTCTTACAACCTTGGTCGCAAGGGCAAGGCCCTTTCGACGTCGCTTAATGATGTCTGCCACGAGATATGGGAAACCACCCATGATTTGATCTCCAAATGGAAGGTCCATTGGCGTGTGGTCATATCCAAGTGCGGGTTCATGGATGCGCAGGAGATTGGATTCTGGCAGGGGCTCGCGCAGACGGAGTCGGTGGCAACTGTGAGCTTAACGTTGATATCGGTCGATACCAATCCGTCGATGCAGTTGGTTCCGCCCGCTATCAAGGTCTCGGCAACAGCGCCATCGGCTTTCTACACAACGCCTGTTTCCACCCCACAGGCGTCCATCGTATCGCCGGAGCAAAGTGGCACCCCTGTAACACCCATGAAGGAGAACAACCCGGCGAACGCTGCGACCCCGGGCGGCACTCCTGGTGATGGTAACGCAGAGCCAGCCGAAGGAGACGCCATCCTCCTCGATGTCACGGATCAATCATGGGGCGCCGTCCTCTCGCACCGACTAAGTAACTCATACTCGCTAGGCGAGCTGAACCCGGCTCTCATCAGCGGCTACCTCGTCAAGCGCGGCGGGACAAAGCTTGAAGACCCACCCGTGGTCATGGAGGTCAACATTGTACACGCGGACAACAACCCACGCATGTACGAGGGACTGATGCGCGAGATGCTCACCTACTTCAGGGGCCTCGGCACCCTGGCTCGCGCGAGGGGCGTTATAGATAGGGGGACGGATGTCCGGCCTTGGCACATTGCCGCGGCGGAAAAGGGCGTTCGGGCATTGTATCTTTTGATGTGATTAGGAAACAACGACGGAAGTGTAAATGTAGATTTTTCTTTTTCTTTTTTCTGGAGCCTAAAGAACAAGAAGGTGGCGAAGCGTGGCGTTCAAGCATGTAGTGGAATGTTGCTGGCGCAGAGAACAAATCGCATTAAACAGAAAACCCATCGACCGTTGTGTCGACGCTGTTGCATCACTTGTTGCATATAGTTTGCTCCTATTCTGTGACCTATCCCGCTTCCACCCCGAACAGCTGATGCCCAAGAGGGTTTTACATGCCATCGCAAACTCATGAAAGCGTCGCTTATTGACTGGTGTTCAAGCTCATTTTTATATTCCCATATGAACACCGTTTCTTCCCATATTTCATCGTTCAAACAATCGTAAAAGACAATATCACATTGCTGTACGAGCTACAACGTAGGTCGCACTCTAGTTCCAGAAGCCAGGGAAGAGGAACTCGACCCTCTTCATGGCCTCAGGGTCGCGACCCTCGGGCTTGGTCATGAACTTGACGGCGCCCTGCGAGGAACCCTCCCATTGCTTGGCGAGAACTAGGTTGCTGTTCTCCTGCTTAGACAGCTCGTCAAGGACACCGCCGACGAGGCGCTTGGCGTTCTCGCCGTTGGCGGCCATGTACTTCATAACCATGGCGACGTCGACGTCCTCGAATGAGTGCCAGCAGTCGTAGTCGGTAGCCATGCAGATCATCTGGTAGGCCATCTCGGCCTCGCGGGCGAGCTTGGCCTCAGGAAGAGCCGACATGTTGATAACGCTGCCGCCCCAGGAGCGGTACATGTGCGACTCGGCGCGGGTGGAGAACTGAGGGCCCTCTGTATCGTTTCGTCAGTATACAGCTCACACTCGACAGCGGCCTCGCATGACAGAAGCAACTTACCCATGCAGATGATGGTTCCCTTGTCATGTAGAACGACTCCGTCACCCTGCATGTGCGCCGCGCACTTCTTCACGATCTCGGCGAGCCCCTTGTCGAACGGGTCCGCGAACCCGACATGCCCAACGACACCGCCCTCGAAGAAGGTGAAAGGGCGCACGCCCTTGGTGCGGTCGATGACCTGGTCCGGGACCACAAAGTCCATGGGCTTGATCTCCTCGCGCAGGCTGCCGACCGCCGAGAATGCGATGACGCAGCGCACGCCGATGGAGCGCAGGGCGGCGATGTTGGCGCGGGCGGGCACCTCGTGAGGAGCAAACTGGTGGTGCAGACCGTGGCGGGCGAGGAAGGCGATGGGCACTCCATTATGTTCAAGAATCTGGATAGGCGATGAGGGCTTGCCCCATGGCGTCGTCGGGGTCAGGGACGCGACGGGGGTGTAGCCCTCAAGCTTGCCCAAGCCGGTGCCGCCGATGACGGCGATGTGGACAGGTCCTGTTAAAGAAAATAAATTGTTAGCTGGCAAGGCATGGCGTCATGCACGCGCAAGATCGCGCGCGCGGTTTGGAGGTTTGTAGTAAACCCTGAGGATGCTTACGGTCAAAGGTCTCAGGAAGGCTGGCCATTGCGTCTCTTGATATGGTCGTTATGAAGAGGGTATAAATGATTCAGAGGGAAGAAGCGAGGAAAGCAGGAAAGAATGGGAACTAAGAGCTGATGACGATCGGCGCAAAGCTTGATTGGGATCGCGATACCTTGGAGTTCTGACACTTTTTTCGAGTGACCCCGCCGAAAGTTACCCCGCCATCCTCCCATGCTCGGTCTACATGTGTACATTTCTTCAGTGCCCCGCCATGTCAGCATCCGAGCTGTCCCGCTCTCTGAAACCCCCCCCCCCCCACACAAGCTCACTACCTGCACCATGTGGGAGATTATCGTAAAGGTCTCCTTGGTGATTTTCTGGTGCCCAGATAAGAAGTATCATCCAATCATGAATACATTTACTTGTAGATATCCTGGTTTTGGTATAATTCGGAACTTGGTTCTTTGGCATGTTCTTTTCATCCAAGGTATCTAGCTTTCTAGACTCTATCTCCTTTTTCTGCCAGTATTCATCCGAACTCCAATGCATAGTAGTACGTACAGACAAAAAACGCTTTCTTTATGCAAGAAATGAAAATCACTGGGCGGCATCCTCAGCTGGTCGCACAGGCAGCTCCGACTCCTTGGCGGCTCCATCCTGGGCGGCAGCGCCGCCCTTGTTTCCGCCGGGGTAGCGGGAGCCCTTGTCCTTGGGCTGCTTCTTTTTCTTCTTCTTATCGTCCTCTACCACGGGGTAAGCCTTCAGCGTAATTTCCTTCCATTCCTCCGAGTCCTGGAACGCCTTCTGAATGGGCGCCAGGAGTTCGTTAAGAGCCTTGGTTACGGCAGGCTTTAGCAGCTGAGGCGTCAACTTGATTGATGTTAGTACCTGATTGCTGTCACCCATGCTTTGCGCTACTTACTACGTCGTTCTTGTAGTCTGTGTGCATTTCAGCGATGTCGGTGTACACCAGGGGCTCGAGACCGTCGCGCTCGCGCTCGACGCGGAATTCCTTCTTGCCCTTCAGAGCCGCGGCAGGAAGCAGCACGTACTCGACGAAGGCCAGAACACCATTGCCCTCGGCAACCTTGGGCACACACTCAGCCTTGCGGAGCTTCTTCTGCACGACCTCAGGCGCATCGAGAAGGTCAATCTTGCTGTCTACACAATGTAGGTTAGAGGCAGGTCATGAATTAAGGTGGCTCCAATCTTACCAGGGTCACTCGAGCTCATCTTCCCGCCGTTGAGGCCGGGCACCATGGGGTTCAATAGATGTGCGCGCACCTGGTATCCGACCTTGGGCAGCCATTCAGTTGCCGCCGCGAACAGCTTTCTCTGGTCCATGCCTGGAAAGGGTCAGCGCAAGAGCAAGTCCAAGTTCTAACCGCCGATACACACCTCCAAACTGAGCATCAACGCCCAGGTGTTCCTCATCACAAACCTGGAGCACAGGGTAGAGTAGACCACTCATGGGGGCGTTCTGTCAAATGGTCAGCTTCGTCCACGTACCAAATTTGCCAGATTTCTTACGTCAGACTGCTTCACGACCTCCGCACCAGCCTTTTTCGCGTCTCTTTCACTGATAAGCGAGCTCATTTTGTAGACGTCCATAATGTATTCAGGGCTCTTCTGGTAAGAGCTGCCCAGGACGAACTTGAGCTTCTCGGTGGAGACGCCGACGGCGTTGAGGATGTTCGTGATGGCGAACTTGTAAAATTTTGCACGCTGCTCGACGAGTTCGATCGGGGCCTTAAGATTGTCGAGGAAGCCATGGATGTCGGCAAGAAGAACGGTTAGCTCGCAGCCGGCGGCGAGGAACTGGGCCAGCTTGATGGCGGGCACGAAGTAGCCGCAGTGCGGTCTACCCGTTGTCGCGGTTCCTGGAGCGCAGAAAGACGCATAGGTTAGCCGATGCGCAACGGTAGGCATTTGCATTCGGATCGGGGTGACACTTACCCCAGTAAATCTTTGGGTTGCGTCCCTCGGCCAGGATCTTCTCGATGATCTCGGGGTTCATGACCTCGGCCAGATTCTCCTGGATGAGGGCAAACCTCTCCTGGGCCTTGGTACCTTCCGCCATGTTGATGTTGGTTTTCTGGGTTACGAAAGTCGAAATCGGAGCAGTGCGTGTATGCTCAAGGAAGCGAAGTACCGGAAGGGTCGCAGCGACGGGGTCGGTCGAGATTTGGCGGTCGTGGGGGAGGTTTCTGTCAGAGTGAGTCAAACCGTGACTCGCCACCAAATCCGCGTTGGAAAGACTACCCCGCCGAGGGGACGTCGTCGGGGCGCAAAGATGGACACAGCCGATAGAGGGGTCTACGGCGCACAATCCCTGAACCATTGGTTGAGTTTAGGGGGGGGGGGGTTCTTGTGGAGGGGGATTAGCACCAGAATTCCGTAGGGCTCTCGACGGAGGAGCAGTTGTATCCTGACATGTTTAGCTGCCCTCCCCCCCCGGCCCGGCATAGCAAGGAGATGACAGAGAATTGACTTTTAAAACCTTATAGCTCCCATAAACCTTTGATTTGTTAGGTTCCACGTATATCAAGCGTTGACGACCTGGAAGGATGCCATGAATGTCCAACCAAGGCCAACTGCGCAAGTCTGAAATGGGCAGTTGGTCTGTGTGTATCTGCTGACCAATTTGTGGTGCAGAGATACTTCGGAGCTGTGGACGGGCGGAAATTTTCCTTGCTGACCATACGACATCCTGGTGCCGCCGCCACCTTGGATTCTTCAAGAGAATATTCCTAGCAACACAACAATCCCAGTCTCTCTTTCTCTTCTCTGATATAACTTTGAACTTTCCCCGAAGCGAAATTGAATTTCCAAGATACTCTGACCCAAAGTGCAACCGTCTCTGTACCATCCACTGGTCGTTACCTCGTTCACTCACACGCGTGCCCTGGGCACCACCGTCGAATCCCACGGCCGTCATCTAAGAAACCCCCACCATGACGGCCGACACACCGCCGCCATCACTGCCGGACCTGGACCTGGAGGATGGCACGCCCGGATATGAGACCATCGAGGAGCGCTGCTTCTCGGCCGCCCTCATCTGCCTCGAGGGTCACTACACCATCCCACCCATGGGACCACAGACCGCCGCGAGGGTCTCATCCATGATCGCGAAAACCCTCGAAAAAACTCACACCTTCAAGCACGTCAGGTATGCTCCCCCTCGCCGCGCATCATAGTTTCGTGCTTTCTCATTTGCCTAACAAGAATCAGGGAAACCCTCTCAAGAAACGTCGAGATATGGATCTGGTTGACAAAAATCTTTGGCGCCGCCATCCCCAGCCTCACTACGCGCTCAGTAGGCCCCCTATCAAGCCTAAATGACCCTGAGAAAGGGGTTACCCCCCAGGAGAGCACTGCTCTCATCGTGAAGAACCATCACAGCCTCAAGGATGACCTTTCCATTCTGAACAAGCTCATGCACATTGCCAGGAATTTGCTGGTGACGTCGGAACCGGAGGTGCCTCAAGACATCTGTGCCGCCGTTCACTTTGACCAGATGGTATATCAAACCATAATCCTATGTGTGAATGTTACCAGCAAGGGATACGATGGCGAAATTTTGGATGAGACATCACGGGCGAAGCTGAATGAGATCACTGATATGTGTAAGTCCTTGCTCGTCCATCATGCCAAGATTGTTCGCTCACTCTTTAAAAGACAAAAAGCTCCTCGTCACATCCCTCCAGCAAGCACACAACTGGACGGCCAAGAATGATCGCAACAAGATGTCGTTTTGGTACGATGTGCTGTTCGATGAAGACGCTCAGCTCGACGACCCCCAAGAAGGTATGGGCGACGGCTCTGGGTTCCGCGTCGACATCGCCAAGACGGAAATCCAGCACTGGCTGGAGCGCAACTCGAGGATGTGCGACACTGCACGGAAGCTCCTTACGGACTATTCCCAGAACAAGTCTCATAAGCCGCCAGGCGTCCTTGCGCCCATCGCACCCTTGGCCTGGAACTGGTTCCCCGAGGGCCAGGTCAAGGTCCGCGCTGACAACTACAAGGAGGGCGAAAAGGTGAACCCTAGGTGGGACCCCGAGATCCAGGACAAGTTTGAGCAGGACCGCGCCTACTGCCGGGTATCGCGAGAGATCGACACGTGGTGGATGCGCGCGCGCGATGCAAACTACGAGGGATGGGTGGTACCGATGCCGTCCGTCGACTTCGCCAAAACGCGGACGGAGCACTGCAAGAACAACCTCCTCAACCGCTACACGCCCGTCATGCGCACTGAGGATCATCACGAAGTTGTCGAGATCGAGGAGTCGGAGCAGGACCTAGGTCCTGACGACGGGGGCCCGGTGGGCGGGACGAGCGCGTCGGTAGAGGAGGAGTACGCCGAGGGCTATGACGACATGATGGATGACGAGGACATTGACGACGACGAATCCTACGGCGAGGGCCCCCTGACTGGTCTCCTGACCGAGATCCCCAACATCCTAGACCCGAAGCAAATCGAGGCCCTCCACATGATCGTCAAGTCGTGTATCCTCGATTCGGCCGGCACCGGGCTCACCCGTGCGGGCGAGAACCTCCAAAAGACGCGCTGCCGCATGTTCCTTGCTCTCGACTGCGGCAAGTCCCTGCTGCGCGAGATGCTTGTCTTCATCGCCGTCTGGGAAAAGGATGAGCAGTCTCTCATCTTCCAGATCACCTCTCAGCTCATCGAGGCCCTCCACCATTCCGCATTGGTGCCCTACGCCTGGAACTCCCTCCGAATCCCCAAAGACATTATCTCGCCGGCGCAGACCGTTCTCCTCCGCCTCGTCAACCACATCTTCCGCAGCCGCATCAGCAATCCGCCCCAGGACAAGAAGGATCAGGAGCGCGACGTCAAGCTCGTCATGTTCTTCTTCAGCTTCTTCCGCAGCCGCATCGTCCCAGAGTGCGTCGCCCTAATGCACCTCCAGGCCCAGATCCGCGAGGACAACGTCGACCCGGCCGAGTTCCCCGTCGATACCTGGGACATGGAGCGTGCCAAGGACGGCCTTGCGCAATACCTCGACTTCCTCACCACCGCCTCGGAGATCGCCGAGTCGAGGAAGAAGCTCATCGAATGGGAGGCTGTTTACGACCTCATCACCCTCCTCAACGGTCTCGAGGCCGGCGTCCCAAAGAAGCCTCTTGTCGACACCATTCCCAGCCGCAACCGCCCCTCGGCGCCCCCCTCGGACCAACAATCACAGTCCTCCCAGACGACCCCGATCGTCGAGCGCCCCTACTCCACCAGCGAGTCCCTCCCGCCCTCTCCTCCGCCTCCGTCCCTATCCGACCCTGCCCACAAGTACCCGTGGTCCGGCATCAAGGGCCAAATCTTTACCATCCTCGCCACCCTCCTCCAACCACCTCCCGGCCAGTCCACGCCCGGCAACCCAGACGTACAGACGCAGATGGTGAACCACAACGGTATTGTCCCGCTCCTCAACTGCTGCGCCTACGACGACCACAATCCTTTCGCCAAGGAACGTGTCACAATCTGCCTCAAGTGGCTCCTCGACGGCTGTGAGGCCGCCAACAACTTCTTCCGCGAGCTCGTTAACCTCGGCGCCCCGCAGAACCTGCGCCCGCCGCCCGGTGGCACCACCGTCTCCACGATCCGCGTTGACGGCATCCAGGGCGAGGTCAAGGTACAGGTGCGCTCCAACTCGGCCCCCGCCGGCGACGGGGAGGGCCAGGAGGGCGGCGGCGGTGGGCGGCAGCATATTCACGACCCGTACGGACTGGCCGAAAACGCGGCGAAGATGAACATCCGGTCCAACGCCAGCAACGAGCCCTTCACTGACGATGACTTCATGTGAGGGCTCTGAAAGAGCGGTACGAAAAAGAACAGAAAGAATCATTCTCTCTCTTTCAGGTTATCAGGAACAGAACAGGTCGTATCAGGATCTAGGTGGGGTGAAGGCTCAGATTTTCTCCCATATAACTTCATATCAACGAGCGCAATACCTTAGCATCTAGCCAACGTTTAAACTAGCGAGAATCTACCGAGTAAGAATACCCAAAAGGAAAAAGGCGGGGAAGAAGGCCTCGTCAAGTTTTGTGTCCTGTGTTTCCACCAAAAACATGCGTTCAACCCTTTCCGGCCAAAAACCACAAACCATGAACCACCCTACGTGAGTTACGAAAGTAGAGAAAAGGAAAAGAATGTACAGTCGTGATATCCAAACAAACCACTGTAATTTGTTTATGCTTTTTTTTTTTTTTTTGTATCTCTGATTAAGGTTACAATGGCAGGCTGGAAAAAGGACACATCCAACCAGGAAAGCCGAAAGAAATCAACGCCGTCAATCAAGACCTTCCTCGTCATCTACTGCTGCCCCGGCTGGCGAACAGCAGCACACTCGACGCCGACGTGGTATTGCACGCTGTCCCGAGGCGCGCTCATCAGCGGCGGCGGCGAGTACATCTGCGACCGGGGCACCGGCTGCTGCTGCTGTTGCTGCTGGCGTTGGCGGTACCGGTACTGAGATGGGGGCTGTTGATGCGAGTAGCTTTTCGGACGATGGGGGCCGGGATGGAGAACGGGATACGTCTGAGGGCGGACGGGCCGGTGAGACACGCCCGCCTCGTTGGCGAACAACAGATAGCACGAAGAGTCGTCGCGGAGGTCCGCGGGCGGGCTGGGCAGCGTGCCATAGGGGCTCTGCGCCATGCCTTGCTGATTCCATGATGGTCGACACCGGCGCTGCTGCTGCTGCGGTTGTTGTGTCTGCTGCTGGTCCTGTTGTGTCTGATGCTGCTGGGTGTACTGGGTGTACGAGATGCTCTGCTGCTGCTGTCGGGCTCCTCCGCTGTACGGCAGCTGCGGCGGCCAGTCTCTTGCATACGATGCATCAGGAGCTTGTGAGCCTGGGGTCGCGCCAGTAACGTCCATCATTTCATCCACGAAGCCTGCATCCATTGCCGACTCGGAGCTCAGGCTGCTGCCACAGCTCCGAGGACTCATGGGCTGGTCGTAAGCATGCAGATCCGCGGTGGTGAAATCAGATTTCATGCTCCCTCCTCCTCCGCTGACTTCCTCAGCGGAATGGTATTGTTCAGCGCTCTGGTGGTGAAGTTGGTGGCCGCTGGTATCCTGGCTCCGACGACGCGCCGTCCGCTTCTTGCAGTTATACTTGGCCAGACCCCATTTGTCGAACTGCTGGCGGTATGATCGGGTCCTAGATAGCAGGTTAGCATGCGTTATGCGGATGATCTTTCATGCCCTGTGTCCCACCCAAAGCGTGGTGGACTCGGCATCGGTATCATAGACGAACGCTGCGGGTATTCAACGAGGAGGGAACATCCAACGGGCACCAATTCGGGGAAGGGAACGAGATGCGGGGGCAAAGGAGCACGTGGAATGACTGACGAGGCCTTGAAATCGTGGTGCTCTTCCATGATCGCCTTGACCTCGTTCAGGGTCTTGTTCTCGTCAATGTAGAGCCTCGTGATATCGGCCCGCTTCTCTCCCCACGCTTTCGTCATTATTCAGGATGGAGACGGGCACGTCTGGGAGGAATCTGAATCATTGGAAGGAAGATGAGGCTGTGGGAACCGCGATGATAGGCCAAGGCTGGCTACATTGATGACGATCAACAGAGTTTGACTGGGTTCAAGCAAGTTTATTCACAGTGAAACGGGCAACTGCTTGCGAACTCCGTATATATGTCGCTGACGACCAGGCTGGACACTTGCCCGTATGCACTGCTATGGTCTATGACGATTTGGGGGATAGGGGCTTCCCTGGGTTTCCAGGGCTGACGAAAGGGAACTATTCTGCGTGTCTCAGCATATCTCTGCCTTGAAGAATCATCATCGCCTTCCGCATCCTCGAGATCACCGAGCTACTCGAGTGCGCAAAGATGCAACTTCATCTTCAACCGGTCTCTACTGACAAGAAGCCAACAACGCACTCTATGCCCGATAGCACATACGGTCCGGAGATCATGGCGAACAGGCAAAGTCTGCCTTTCCGAACGGGGACTAAGAAAGATCCAAGGGATGTAGTGGTGAGTGAGAGAAGCCTAGGACGCCTTGTGTACCACACCACCATGCCGCGAACCCTCACCGAACTTCAGCGAGGTGTGCAACCTTCACTGTTTTGAGCGGACGCCTTCCTTGCTCAGATGTGCAAGACCATCAATGCCGAAGACTTGTTTGAACTCAAGATTTGTGCGAGTCTCAGCGCCGTGTCTCGAACGGGAGGAGGGCAGTGGTGAGGCGCAGCCCTTGACGAGGCAGCTACAGCCCCTTTATAAGCGAGTCACTGTCATTAGTATCATTTGTGAGCGACAGAACAGCGATGAATCTGACAATAATCGTCTCCGGGAAAGGCAAATTATCAAGAAAGGTGTTTGATTAAGGCTCATATATATCATAACCATGAAACTAGAATGGTATCCTCCAAACGCGCGCGCCGAACGTGGCCGCAGAAAAGCAAATGGACGTAAAGCTCTGGGTGTTGCTGGGAACTAACGTAGCCAATCAGGAATGGTGTGTCGTGTTATCGAACCCATCCACGCTTGTCCGCCTTGGGGACTGGGCATTAAGGCAACCAGAAGGGCATATAACTCGCACCAGCGCCATGGCATCCGCCTCACTTTGATAAAAGCAGGGCTGTTGACCGGGCTCTCGACGTGGTGGTGGACTGTACCTGCAAGTGTGGAGATCCCAGAAGTTGAGGGTGTTCTAGATTTTCTTCTCGCCAACCGGCGCCGTCGCAGCAGGCGTAGCCGCAGGAGCAGCCGCAGCACTGGAAGAAGGCTCATCGACCGGGCTCAGCAGCTCCGGGCTTGCTGTAGGGTCAGCGCCTGTGACGCCGGCCTCTTGTACTGAGTGGCCAGATTGGGTGGTTGCGGCGGGCGCAATTGAAGGCATCTTCTCGTCTGATCCGACAACAGGAGAGACGGGGGTCGAAGTGGGCGCTGAGTTGGGCTCGGCAGGTCCAGTCGCTCCCGCAACGTTTTTAATAACGTCGAACCACTTCTGTGCGTCGGCAGGAGTGTGTGCCTGAAAGGCCAACTCCGAGGACCCGGTGAGCTTGGAACTGATGGACTTGCTCTTATCCTTGCCCTTGACGTTAAACTTGTTTCCGTTAGGTGCCCCAATAATGGCCTCGGGCAAATAGATGGAAAGCTCCGGCTTGGGATCAGCTCGGGCATTATCAGAGTCCTTGAACTCGTGCAAAAACTTGGCAGGAGTAACAACATAGTAGCCGGTGGAGTAGCCCCAGGAGAGCTTGTTACGCGACTTGCGCTCCAAAGAGCCCTCGATGAGAGGCTTCACAGCGGAGTGATCCATGTTGGGAAAAGTGACGGACTCGACTGAGCGGGGAGGATCGTTGGCATTGACCAGGCGGTCGCCACTGCGGCCGACGAAGCCCTTCCACTCCAAGTCGGCCGGGACTCTTTGGATCGCACCGAGCATGTCCGAGTAGAGGGCGCGAGTTTTCTCAGCCTGGCTGCCGGTCAGCTGGATAAATGCCTCCATCGCTTGCTGAATGACCCCGATAACGTGAGCCTCGAAGGCTTCAAAATTGTTCTGAATAGCGATGAGATCGTTGCGGTTGTTGTTCTCCTCGAGGACCTGCTTGTGTAGCCTGTGCAAGACACCCCGGTGGACGACGTAGGGGTCATCAGTTCCGTGCATCTTACCGCCAGCCGACTCGAAGGCGGCAGTTTGTTGACCGAGGAGCTCAATGTGCTTCTGGGTGGTATTGCGGGCCTTCTCAACCTCCTTGGCGCCCTTGCTGGCACCGTGTGCTAGCTCCTTGCCTTTGTGTTTGATCTCCTTGTGCAGGCGTTCAAGAACGGGAAGAACGGATCCCTTGATGCTCTTTTCCGTCTCAAGATTGGTGTTAATAATCGCCTGAGTGTTGGAACGCATGTTCTCGAAGTAGCCGGCGACACCGCCGAGGCTCTGATCAAAATGGTGACCTTCCTTCAAGGGGTGGGATATGGTCTTGAGAGCCTTCTCGTACTCCTTGGCATGAGCCCTGTGGATCTTCTCAACGACCTCCATGTAGTCCTCCAGGTATCCGACAGCATGTTTCCAGGCTTGAAGTCGTTCTGCAAGGAGTCCGGCGGTCTGCGCAAGTTCTGTTAGTCAAAATCCGTAAACGGTGCTCACGATTCTGCAGAACCCAAGAAACCAATCCAAACAAGTCATGACCTTCGCTTGTTGGGAAATGCATGACGGCTGTACTTACGCTAGTGGGGTCAACCTCGGGAACGGCTTCGTCGCTGGACGTGTTGGTCATGATGGTGCCCGACCTCTGGGGCAGCGTCTTGGTGTCGGCCATGGTCGTGATGCGCTGAATTGACTTTGGGAAAGAAGAGACGGGGTTTGGGTTTTGCGTATTCAAAGTGCGAGACGAATAGTGTGGGGTCGTAGACCGCGATTGGGGTGTTCGTCCAAGTTGTGTTCAACCGTTGCTTCGGGATGAAGTGGAGGGAATCCGACAGAAAGGGCAGGAAGGATGTTATATCGCGGGTCCAACACACGAGACACTGGATGTGTTCCGTCCCGAACCCACGCACCCCCGCGCGCCGGTGACAGCTGGTAATCTCAACACCCGCCCAAGCTTCTGCGCCAAAAAGAGACGAATGACGTTCTCTACCAGCGCCAGCAACCAGATTGCGGCACTAGCGCCGGGCTCATGCACAGAGACCTGGCTTGCGCTCCCCTCAATTGTGGAACTAGCTGGGAACCACGCCCCCTGTGACGATCTCGACTGTTAAAGGAACGAGAGGTACGAGAGAAGACGCATCCAAGCGGTCCCCCCCCCCCTCCTGTCGGAAGCTGAACAGTCCAGCATTGCTTTCCCCTGTATCCGCACTGAGACAAGGCATTCATCGAGCTTCTCAGCTCAGCTGGACAGGGCCCTCACTACTGTTCCCTAGACTACACGTGTACTTGTGGCATCATCGACGGCTGCACAAAGAACTAAGGGCTGGCGAGCTTTTTTTTTAGGGAGGAGCATGACGTCAAGAGTCAATTGAAAGGTCCGTTGGTTTTCTAACGTATGGTGGCGCTACGGTCCCCGTTTGGCCTGTCATCGGCGATGTTAGTGAGAAAGCCACGTCGAGCTCACGCGCTGGCTAGCACAATTGTTAACCGACAAATACCGGTACAATATCTCCACATTCACAAGGTTATCTTTCCTATATGGAAATAAGCTTTACAGTCATCCAGCGACATCGATGCTGGGTGACGGCTGCAATGATAGCAAAACAGGGTTGCGGCCCGGACACTGACTGGTATTGGGTGGTTGTTTACAACGGACATCTGTGTGGATTGATTGGTCCCTGCGCTCGAGATGTTCCAGACCCAAAACATGGAAATTGTGAGTGATGTCAGTGGAATCGAGGGTACGCGCCGTTGAAGGGCGAGACTGTTGCTCGTGGTATGCTACGGCCCTCGCAAACTACAGCGCTCCATATTTTTCTCCTTGGGCGCGGACGGTAGCTTATCCTGCCAAACGGAGACTACCTACCTAGCACCGACTACAGGAAGAGTTGCCGACTCGACACGCTTCGTCCTGCGTCATCTTCTATACTCGCTTGGGCGCAACGTGCCTCTCAACCGCATGAGTCTCGGGGTCTCCACGATATTTCATCTTCTTTCAATAGACCCTGCCGTGCCTCTACCGCCCTTGGCGTAAGTAAAGCACGAATGACATAATGCTTGCAATAAACGACAAGTGGTACCATGCGCGAACCTCATGCACCTTATGCCGGTACATCTCACTAACAAGAGTGGGAAAAGGTGGCGAGAAGTCTATCCCAGAGTGGATAGGTCGGATTCGGGCATCGGGCATGAATCCATCAGAGTGCCTGACCAGATCCGGCGCGACGCAATGGCACATTGGCCCTCCTCGGCCGAACCGAACGGCATCTTCTGCACGGCGCCGATACCCAGAGTGCCGTGGGGCACCCAAGACGCGAGCCTGTGATAGCTTAAGCAACTTCCGTCGTCTGAGCTTCCGAAATCGGCCGGCGACCACCATCTCAACGCCGTGTCGAGGTGGTGGATACCATGGGCCTCCATGATACGCCGCCACCTCGGTATTGCGAGCGGCGACTCCATGTCCGAGTTCATTGTGCCGAGGAGGGCGAAGACGGCAATGAGTCGACAGCGAGGGCTGACCATTTCGATGCTATGCAAGTAAACAAGGAAGCTAACTCGGGCGAGGCAGACAAGCAACGGAGGGGATGCAGGATCGAAGCTTAATGTGTACTATATCTTCGTCATCTTGTTGTTGTCTCGCATTAGACATGCCGCGGTCTAAGCGGCGGGTATACCGTAAAACTATGAATGCCTTCCCAAATACAGCCCCGGCAGCAGATCCTCTCTGAAATATCAACCACTCCGTATACTAGCGTGTCGTGTCCGAGCGACCAAAGAATTCTGGTGCCTCTCCAGGGCGCAAATCTATAACCCGTGAAAACCCAAGAGCCCCACCCACACTGGTTTCCCTTTCCTTCCTTTCAACGCCAATCCCATGCCTAGAGTAATCATCACCACCCTCTATAGCCATAATATAATGAAATGAGTAGAGTAAATTGCCTCGTGCCGGTGACGCTTAGTACACTCTCTCGCGGCCCTGGATAAGGTGGAGCCGCCGGTCGTCGTTGCCTTGAACTGCATGGAGCAAGTTGCTCATGCTTGCAGGGCGATGCCACGAGCGGCGCAAGCCGCCCGGTGTGGTGGTTTCACTGCCAGCGCTCTCCTGAGACTCGGGAATCATGCTCAGCGGATCCGCAACGGGAACCTCGCTCGCAGGTGGTGTGTTTGGAGCGCTCATCGCAGAGAAGTAATCTGGCAGCGCGTCGCTGCTGCCGGCACCTCGTCGGAGAGGGGTCTTGACGGCCGTCGTATAACTAGGCACCTTGCTCAACGTGGCCATGTCCGTAAAATCGAGATGTTCCGGCGAAGCGCGGCCCGAAGAGTGCGCATTAGGGTGGTCCTCGGCGCTGTTCTGGCGCGTGAGAGCAGTCGAATGCGACTGCGAACTTGCTCCCGTAAGGATGGGTGTTGGAACGGCCACGTCCTCCGTGATAGCGTTCAGCGAGTTGAACGAAGTGTTGCGATGCGTAGGATCCAGAGAGACGTTTTGTAGGCGCGAAGAGAGAGCGGCAGGGGCAATACCATGGCCGCCCATCATAGCTAGGGAAGCAAGGTTCTCTGACGAGCCTGCACGAGATTGGGCGTAGAAAGGGCTGCTGAAACCAGACTGCACGCTCGGAGTCTGGAAACCGCTCATGTCGACGTCCTCGTAGAGTTGGTCGAGAACGTGTTCGCCGTAACCAGGCGGCGCAATTCTGGTGGTGGCCTCGGCCTGAACCGGTGTCCCGGGGCCCTGGTCAACGAGAACACCATGCTCATCGAGAGGCATGTTGGGAGAAATGAAGATTGAGACAGGTAGTGTAGCGCGCAGCTAGATGTCGTTAGTTTGATTTTAACGGTCATGGGGAGTGGCATGCAGTAACTCACCTCTGAGATGTGACCGTCGGGGTTCTTCAGGGCAACAACGAGCTTGAGTTTGTGGCGGACCTTGATACCGTTGTGATTCAGGTCCTGAACACATTGTCGCAGTCTCTTGGGCAGGCTCAACTTCTTCTCCACCAACCACCCTTCCTGACCAGTATCTTCAATTGTGTCGTGCCAATGCTCCTCTCGGTCGACTTCGAACTTCCAGTTGGAAACTTCTCTTTCGGTTCTGTGCTCCTTAAAAATGTTGCCCGTGGGGCCCTGTAATGTGCACTCGCGAATTTCCAACATCTTGACGGATATCTCTCCCATTTCGAGGCCCTTCAAGAGGGGCGTGAAACGCATATGGAGGGGGACGGTGGCACCGAAGACGACGGCCTTTTGCGGGATGATGATGGAGTAGTCGACCTTGTTCGGCCAGATGTTCTCAACGCTCATGGCATGCAGGAACTCAAGTGCAGCTGGTTCGAGGGTGCGGATAATACGCAGCGCCTTGTAGGCGTGCAGATCGTAGGCGAGCTTGCCGCGGGCGACGGTCGCTTTGAGCTTGTAGGTGATGCTCGCTTCGGGAATGCCTTCGACGCTCTCGGGGGTATTCCCCGGCAAGGTGTACTCGAAAGGCCACTCATAGTTGCCGGCCGGCAAGAGGGTGTTCTTGCCGCCAGGACCGCCGACGAACGGAGCCCAGCGATGATGGAGCAGGGTGGTGGTCTTGTCGACCTTTTGGGTGGAGACGCCAGATGCGACGGTCTTGTAGTTTTCCCATCTATTTTCGACGCAAAGGTCAGCCGACTGGTGTGCAATGAGAAGCAAACGTTGAGGGGCTCATACGTTAATCGATGGGTGCCGGTCAGGCGCAGATGGACGTCCTCGATCTTCAGCGGCGTGGGTAGACACAGCACGACGACACCCTTGAGAACCTGGCCAGCAGACTCATCCTCTCCCCCACGAAATACAATGAAGTCATTGTCTAACCTGTGGAATGTGCAACGTTAGCGAACGCCGCCGAAAAAAAAAAGAAAGCGACGCCACAGTGAGACATGAGGATCCAACGATGGGAAGGGGAAAATGCTGCAGACGGAGAGAGAGAGAGAGAGAGAGAGACGTGGGGAAGGCGCATACCTGATCTCGAAAAGCGAAGCGGCATGCTTGCCCGTGACGGTTGAGAATGGATTGAATGACGGCATCTTCAGACGTTGTGGATGACGTGAACCAAGCAGTATGCCTGGACAGAGAGAAGCAACCTAAACATCTAGAAAAGGGAGGTCTGGAGAAGGGCTTGTATTTATCGACGGGGCGACTTTCCTGGGTACGTAGTACATCGATCTGATCAGTGGGCAGGGCAATCAAGCAAGCGCAAGTAAAAAGTTCGCGCTTTCATCTTCACAAATAGGCAGCCCACCCTCGTCTAAAGTCCACGCCCGCCACGACAAAGACCACGCCCCTCGCCAGCGGGTTCGCTCTTGGTGGGGGGGGGGGGGGTGGCATCCATGGCCCGAGATAAAAGATTGGGCGAGGGGGTGAAGAGGTTCCTTGTTCAGGGTCCCCTTGGACCTTGAAGGGAGTAAGGATAAGGATACTTCGTAGTGTATCCGTACACTACCTACTACGTAGTAGTAGTGCGTGTATTCGTATGTAGAAATGGGATCAGAGCAAAGGAAAGGGTAGCCCAGGCCCGGTCAAGGAACGGCGGGAGTACGTACTGGACTGGATCCGTCGTTGGAGATTCTAGCTTGGGATGATGAGGGTCAGTCGAGAAGGCGACAGCCACCGGGCCCATTGGCACGATTTGCAAGGAAGGCGGGCCCAAAACGGAGCCGGGAGGGGCCAGGGCATGGGAACAATGCAAAGGGGAAAAAAAGAAAAAAAGAAAAAACTAGGTGCAGGGCTGGTTCGATGCGCTAGGTGCAAGGCGAGAATGAGGTAAGGTACGGGTAGTACGTGCGTCCTGCCGTGCTTCCCTGTCACTGGCCATGTACCTCGTACCCAACCTCTGGGAAAAGGGAAGCTGTATCCGTATCTGTACGGAGTACGGGAAAAGAATCCCGACTCTACACCGACCAATTGACGGACTGGATAGGCCTGTCAGATTGGAGTCAGAGGGAGAACATACACACACCCTCTTTCTCTCACGGGGGTGTGTTTCTGACTTGTGCCCTGTGCAGAGCATCGGTAGGCTAGGTAGTTTACGTTTGGATTGTAGGTGGGAACCATGACATGGGTTCAGTCCTGGCGCTGCCGCTGGTGGATGGAAAGTGGGATGGATTCCTCTCTCTGTGTGTGCGCGCGCCTCAGGGCTGATTCCTCGCCCGTATCGATAGATAGTGCTCGTGGTTCATTCACAGTAGAGGGGGGTTGCGCATGATCAGTCTCTCGGTCAAACCAGGCATCAGGACAAGTTCATGACGATCATGCGCGAAATTCATTCGTTCGCCATGTTTCCGTGCCTTGAATTGGCTTGGTCCTTGTCAAGCTAAACCTCGTTGTATATCTCCAGTGATTATGACCCGGCCGCTCATTTCCATCCGGATTGGGCGTTTAAGCTGACTGACTGGTGCTGATGCTATTGTTGATGCTGATGCTGAAGCTGATGCTGCATCTGAACTGGAGCTTGCTGTCGGTCTCTCACGCTCTTCTCTGACAGAATGACTGACTGGCTTGGTCTTGGATCGGTTAGAAAAGAAAAGAGAAAAAAAGAGGGAAAAAAAAACGCCTGGCGCCCGCTGACTTGGTTTGGCGGATTGTCTGGCCGGCTTGGCAGCGTCCTTGTGTAATCCATGGTATGATGCAAGAGTGCCTGCGTTGCAAAAAAACAGCACTTATCTAGTACTCATCGTGTCTGTCAACGGACCGTCGTCAAACCACATGATTTCGCCTTTTCTTTTTCTTCTTCGGGAGCTCGGCTAGATTTGCTCCGAGACTGCGAGGGCGGTCATCCGATCCATACATGCTGGAGGAAAACAGGAAACTATCAAAGATACTGGTATGGCATGTCATGGGGTGAAGACCGATGGGTAGCAACAAGCATCGAAGAGGAGCAGGGGTAGGGGGAGACAAAAATCAAGTTGGAATCACAACTCGTGGTCCAAGCGCTTACACTTGCACATTGTTGCTCGGATTGCACCCAGGCGGTTACACAAAAAGAGACGACAGATGTTACAACAACGATGGGTAAAGTCCGCATGCACCTTATTTACGCGCAATATCTGCATGCATTGCTGCTGGTACATACCACATGTGGTAATTAAGGTGTCCGCCATCTGTATCCGTATACCTTATAGCTACAGGATTATCTGCCCATTCTTCAGACTGTTGTACCTAGTTGGTGCGAAAGAGAACCAAAAATGCCCGATGCATTGCGCTTCGTTGCGTAGCAATTCCAACGGACGCCCGCTATGATGGTCGGTTGGTATGTTTTTACAAAAGGCTCATGGCGGCGCCGAGCTGGAAGATTCAGAGTTGGCTAGTGATAAGCGATGGAAGTACAAAGAATTGGGACAAGTAAAGCTAACTTGAGAGAAAAATGGAAATCGCGATGACGGCGTTGCCGCCGCCCGCCGTTCGTCTGGCGGATAAGGCGATGGATGACTGAAGGCCGCCCGACGCCACTGATTGGGCCTGCATGAGTCGCGGGGTGGGGTGGAAGCCCAATAGAAGCTATGGGCCCGCACTCCTTCCTGTTGGCTGTGGTTGTGGTGGTTTGTGGTGGTTGTGGCTGTGATGTGCGTGTGTGTGCCGCCGCCTCATTCCAAGTCGCTCACTGTCTGCCGCCACACATCCAATCCTACATGGTACGTACCTCACAGCCTCCTGCAAGAGTGACGGTGCCTGGTGTGAATCAGGGAACGAGATACCCGTTCTTGGACAGAGAGGCAACACCGGTCCAGTGGGTCCTCGCGTGGGATGGGCCTCCAGCCCATGACCCTGTACGCGATTGCAGATTCAGGCGGTCTTCCCTCTGTCCATTACGGAACAGGAACACGGAAGACTGCTTGTTACACTACCTGATTACCTACTAGATAGTGTTAGGTAGGGCTATTGTCTCCTTGGCCTTGCTGCGTATAGCTTTGCTTGTTGGCGTGCGCCCGATATCTCACCTCGGCGACAGTCCGCGGCTAATATAGCTTACACCACCTAGCAGGAATACGCCAGCAGACCGCCTCGAAAACGCCTTCGTCATCAAACGTGGCTTTGGCATCCAGCTCCATGCACGAAGCTATACGCGTCGCCAAGACTCGTGCACTCGATCACCAAGTCAATCTTTTACTGGCCTGCTGCAGTCTCGTCTCGCCCAAAGCCATCGCCCCCCACCCCGTTTCTAATACGCTACGCCCCTCGTCGCCCTGAATGGGCAAGATTGGCAAATATCCCACAACCGCTGTTGACGACAGAGGGCCACCGCGGAGTAAATGCTGCCCGCACATGAGCGATGACAGTCTGCTTCATGTCCCGCCGTTGCCTTGTTCAAGCAGCATGTGCAACACTGAGACCTGCATTCAAATGTATGGCACAAGGCAGGCCGAATGCAACGGCCAGGCCATCCCCGCAGCACCAGGTGCACCTGATGGTCAAAATCTCACGATTTTGTCGGAAAATGGACATTGATGCTTGCGGCATCCCGCGCACCGTCATACGAGGAGCTTACCATCGCTGTTCTTATGCGTCTCTGACCCTGCGCCTCATGACAGCCTTGGAGGTCTCGCTCCTTACTGAATGAAGGGCCGTCTTGGTCTCGGTTGGGGGGGCGTGAGACCTCCGTATAGGCACCTGCCGATTGCCGGAAGGCCGATGCAAGTCAATTTATCCAGCTTTTCTGGCAGGCGCGTTTAGACGGGTCGGTCTGCCGCATGCAGCCTTCTCAGCAGACAAAGGTCTTTCAGACCACTTCCAGGCCTTACGCCCAGTTAAACTGATGGTCTGGGCATCGCATCTTTTACGGATCTAGCGTCCATTCAAATCCGCTGAGCCCACAGTCCTCTCCAAGCCCCCCCACCCCTACCCGGGATCTAGTGGGATCGTCGCCAGGAGACAAGCGGAAGCACTCTGGCAACTGGAGGGCCCTGATCCCGAGCCCTGCCACGAGAGCACGCACAGGAGGCGTTCTTCTGAACTCCTGAGGGCTTGCCAACGTCTCCACCGACAGGTTCTAGCTCGAAGCGAAGAGCAAACTCCTGAGATTTCCGAATCCCAGCACCGAGACCGAATGTCCTGCTTCTAGACTGCCGGCCTATTCACTCACGATGCCGTGGTTACAGCGCTTCCGTCCATACTTGGCCCTGCATGAGAAATCGTATGAACCTGAGCCCGAAATCAATCCATAACCATACGATCGGCGGCTAACACCGTCTGCACTGCAACTCTTCTCTCCCTTTCCGAAGGCCTTCAGCCCCTCCACCAAGAACCAACAGGAGATAGGGAGCAATGGACCTGTCACCGACTCGACCGTGTGGATTCTTCGCTGAAATTTTGGCCATGGCGCCTTCAACCCTGCTTTTCCTCCAACTGCAACTCTTATCCCCTCTTTGGTGGCTGGCAGCCAATAAGCGTCGCACTAGGATGAACGGCTCCAAGATAAGGAAAATTATACCAAACCGCCAAACCCACGTCCGAAGATGCACCGAACCCGGACCTACGCCCACAAGAGTTCTTCTAGATACGTCTTGGCGATTGCCAACGGCGGCTATGTCGCAACCGCTCAGCGCCCGGCACAAGTTCCTGCGATCCAGAAGGTCTTGGTTAGACTTACTGGTAGCGTTCGGGCACATGTTCACCAAGGAACAAGTCGAAATGGTGTCATCAGCAAACCTCGACCTGGGACCTAGACGGCGCCCTCTTGAGTCGAATCAACTGCAGCCACCCGCCGCGGCGGTCAACATTGCAGTCACGGAATGCCGGGTCATCCCAAACTGACCATGTTACTATGCACCGCTTGATCCTTCTAGCTCTGTAAAGTCTGAATGGTTGTTTCACACGGCGTCGTCTTGGTGTCTGTATCCAAGCATCCCAGTCGAATAGCCCGCACAACTTGCTCCGCGGACGGATAACTAGCAGAAGCGAGCTCAGCCCATTATCCACCATGACTCCGCTCTGCAGAAAGGCGGTTGTCCCGTCGAGCCAAGATGGCGCTACACCATAGAAGGGCCGCGACTTGCTAGGGGCTAGAGTGCAAGATGCCAGGATTCTCCCAAGGCCATGTAAACTATGTATCCGTACAATGAACAAGTTCGCTCGTTTAGTTAAAACTTAGCGTCGACTGCCGCAGCCACACGGCCCCACCCAGTCGACGACCCTGGGCGTGTGCAACGATATGCCTGTTCGTGTCAGATCACACTAGAGGCCCACTGATATCAACATGACATCTCTCTTTTCTGTTGCATATCTCTAATCCCTAGGTGCACCTACCCAGCCGTCTCGCCTGAGCCGGTTTGTCTCGTCCCAGCGCATATCATGGTCTGAGCATCGTTCACTACTCATACATGCCAGCAACGAAAATGGACTGAGGATCATTGGGACCGATCGGCCCGGCTGGACGCGTTGAGCCGCAGTGCCTATTACTGTTTTTAAATACTGTTGCAGCTATGTGCGAAAGGCTTCCCGACAATGGCTCGAACACCTAAACGGACCCATTGTTTCAATAATACTGTACTTCAATGGCCCATTTCGGGCACCGAGCTAATTAGTGTACAAAGTACGGAGTACGGATACACTACCTAGGTTGAGTCACGAAGCTTGGGCCCGAAATACCTCGCCAACTGCCGCGTACCGATATCCACTCACGTCGAAATCTCTCACCTTCGGCCCTTTGCAGTGGTGGAAGGGGGGGGGGGGGGCAGGGGGGCCGGCGCCTCAAGTCTCACATACGAATTTCTCAAATGTCCTGAACGCGAACGTTGATACCACACCCTCTAATGTACAGTACCAACCTCTAGGACGCTTGCGTTGGACCACGCTTGTGGAGCCTCTTCTTCAGCCTTGCCTCCTGGCTCCTGACATCTGAAGCACACACACAAACCACTCAAAGTGGGCCGTCGACCCGTTATCTACAGATGGTGGATACACGCCAGCACCCTGTTACCGAGAGTTGCTTCACAAGGTGCATCGACGAGGGAGAAAAATTCTAAACGGACTTGTACACATACCTATACGTATCCCACATGCCTGCGTACAACTCAAACACTATCTACATGATGACACGCTGCAACGGAACTGCGGCATAAAGCACACTACGGATATGCGGCTGCACTTTGTTTTTCAAAAAGCCTCCAAAAGTACCATCCGACGACTCAGAGAAGCCCCCTCCATCGCCAGTTTCGTTATCACGGCGCGCCGCGTGTCGAGCTCGTAGGGCGCCAACAACATGTGAATGTGGAACAGGGCTCCGCCCACACAGCAACGAGGTGTTTTTTTGTTTTTGTTTTTCAGTGGCTGCGACACCCTTTCCCGGCTTCCTAGCAAACCTGTCGTATATCAAATCAAAGGTGGATACGTCGGGAATTTGGTTTCCCTGCTTTTGGAGCAGAGGAAAGGAATAGGTTAACGAGATCCATGGGCATCATGAGATAAACCCGCTCGGTTTTCCCCTTTGAAGTATGGACCGCGTTCCAGAATCATGTAGTATTCTGTCGCCTCGCTCCGTGCACCTATTAACCGTCCAATTTTTTACCCGACTTCTTTTCGTTGACGTGGATCAGGAAACTCATCGGCCGGGTTCCCATCCATTTCATCCCGCCCCCCGCCCCCTGCCAGCGGCTGGCAAGCTTGGTTCCCGTTTCAACTCGCCGTTGCCACCACCGTGGCCGGCCTCACACCCGGTATGTTCCCGTTGACATGGGCTGGCATGGCAGGCAGAAGGGCAACAAGCTATGCAGCGGCGAGCCAGCTCGGCTGGTGGAACGAACCCCCACGCAACGTGCACACCCACGTCAACGCGCACACAACTACCTACTGCGTACACCAAGACGGATGACTGAGTCGGATGCAGGTCACGACATGTAAGTGACAGGGTTACCCTAATGGTGTATCGGGCCGCGTGGTATGGTCAGAGGCGATGCAGTCGCAGTCGCACATCTTCAGTCCACCGCGGAGCCGCATGATGATTTTCAGCCAATGCAGATAGGTACACGTCTCCAGTGAAAGGGTACTGGAGGGTGGGAAATTGTGACATCTTGATCCTCAAATCACATGCCAATTACACGTCATCATCACTGTTGTCTTGCTCCTCCTTGGGAGGCGCACATTAAAAGTTTGCTGCGGCGAAAAGAAGTTTCTGCACGTTTAGGGGTTGTATGGCCAGATGGAACTGGAATGAAGCAGAAGTGCCTGGTTTATTTACTTTTTTTTTTTTTTTCAAGATGCTGGAGGCGCAGTGCAATGCCGCTTGATTAGGTAGTTTTGCACTCAGGTTCCAGTATCTGCGAAACAAAATCCCGCCGAGGGCTAAGATGGCTGAGATGCGCCCTCTGTCGGCACCGGTGCGTCAGTCGGCCTGTTCCACGTCCGAATATGGCCTGAGGCAGTGTATATTAGCAGCGTGATACTTTCCTGCTGGTGATTCAACTTACCGTTCTTGCAGCTTGTGATAATGGCCTCTTCTGTAAATTCAAGCCAGCATAATGGGTGGGTATCGACTGCCTTGGACTAAGGCGACAAACGTCAGCAACCGAACTCTCTTGACTCCACCGATGGGAGGGTGCGTGGTGCAGCTTACGGAAACAGGGGGGAGCATGGCGATTCTCGCGCGAGGCTCGACAGGATGGATAATGCTGCCTTCTTCGTCCACGGCGCCGCCAGACAGCGTAGAATTGGAGCGAATCCGGCTCGTCAAAGTGTTCGCTGTTTCTTGTCTCTGTAAGGGGGTGGCGAACCGTGACGAGACGGAACCCCGATGGTTGACAGAAGCCTATCTCGACAGTCAGCGTTTTCGTGCACATGGCGCTCTCCGGCGCCCGACTTGAGCCGGCAACGTACAGCCTTGGGACGATGCAGCATGCCAACGTTGAAATCCCACAGGCACAACCTGCAGTCCTCGCCGACGCTTCCGAACCGGTAGTTTCTGTCGTCGCAGCGCCACGGGTCGAACGCTACTGATGTCACCCAGGATTGGTGACCCTGACAGCGTGCTACGATGGCTGACTCCACGACGGACCAGATAGAGATTAAGTCATCCTGGCCTCCTGTCAGCACGTACTTGCCATCCGGAGACCACGTAACGCAGATGAAGCCGCCGTAGTATGAATTGTAGAGGTCGAGCAGCCTGCGATTCGTCAATAAAGTCACTGCACCACCGGGCAGTATACGCACTCTTCTTTCAGGTAGTCAATGATACGGAGCGAGCCGTCTTCCGAGACCACTGCCAGATGTCGGTTGTCAGGGCTAAACGCAAATGCATTGATCCGCTGGTTCGACAGTTTCCATGATGCCACCGGGTTGGTCTTCTGGTTCTTGGAGTGAACCGACTTGTTGATCTGAATCTTGAGGTTGTGGTTGACGCCGCTTGCCGAGTCGCTCTCTCCGTTCATGGAGCTGTTTGTTGGCGACTCATCTTCCGGCGAGAACTGTGCGTCCTCCTTGTCCTTGTCGTAGACCACCAACGAACCGTCCATGTGCGCTGCCAGGAAGAGAGACTCGGAGCCGGGAATCCACCTAATCTCAGAGACGGGCGTACCGTTGATGATGCCCTAACAATGTCAGTCCGTTGTACGAGCATGTTTGACAGTCCAACGTACGTTCTTGTTCAGCCGAGTGTACCGCTGCGAAACGGGCTCCCACCAGATGATCTCGCCGGTAGAGAAGCCCATGATGACATCGATATGTGCAATGTTCTTGGTGACTGGGTTGACGTCGTGGCATAGGCAATGGGCCTTGGTAAACAGAATCTTAGTCAAGTAGTCGGCCTGGAACCTATCAGTACGACGTTCGCATCAGCCGCAATGTTGGGCTTCTAACCTTTGTTGGCGACGACAGGTCCAGCCATTGAAACGCTCGGTTGATGTTGGCGAAAGCGAACACACCGTCCGTCGGCCGGTCCTGCAGCTTCTTCGCCAAGCTTTCATTGACTATCACTCTGGAGATGAAGGAAGAATTGCTCTTAGTCATGTTGTTCTTCGGCTTAGCCACCTTCTTCTTAGCAGCGTCCTTGGTATTGGCCGGTGCCAGCGCGGTATTACCGTCGCCAAACGCCGGAGCCGAGACCATGGTCAAGGATGCCGGGGGCGCATCGCTAAGAGACCCGCCGCCTCCGTCACTGCTAAGCCCAGCCTCGGTCGAGTATCGGCCCTCGCTGGGATGTTCCTGGATATCGCCTCCCAGTGACAACGTCGTGGCGGAGGAGCCCTTGTAGAAGAAGGGCGGCGCGGCGCGCATATCAAGGCTTATCAAGGAGAGCTTGGTTCCCGAGGTCGCGGGCTGTGGATTCGTCGCAAGAGGATTCGGGTTCACGACTGGGGCTTCGGAGGGGTGCGGCGGCGGCGTCGCGAGGTGGAGGTCTTCTTTCAGCACGTAGGTGCCCTCGCCGACCAGGAATTGGTACTCGGGTCCCTCGGGATTGGAGAGGACGTTGTTCGTTTCGATCATGGGAGCAAGACCGGCGCCCATGGCCCCATAGGCGCCCGAGTGCGAAGGGTATCGCGGAGGGGGCGGAAGAACACTGGGATACCGTAAGAGGTGCTAAGGTCAGCCGTGATTTATGTCGAACCATTGTGGGCATGATGAAAGGCGTGACTTTGTGCCTGAAGAACGGCCTCGGGGCATGCTGTGGACGTCGCACAGCTGCAAGGTCTGCGGACAATGCAGCCGTGGCAAGGCAAGCGTTCTTGGGGTACTTACAACATGATGGGCTAGCTATGATATATGGTCCGGTCTACGGCTAATTCGACTGCGCCGACGGCGATTGATTACAGGCGATGAGTCTGGCAAGCGGCAGCGCGCAGAGAAAGGCTGGATGTTTGAGGTGGCTATCCTCGGACGTTCGGGAAGGACGTTTGTCGTCGGCTCCGCCTCACGTCACTGGCGGCCGCGGTGGGGGTTCTGGGCCTCTGGCAGCCACCGGGGCGGTGGAGAGAGGGTTGAAGGCGATAGTGACAACCGACGTTTTGAGAAGGTCGCCGCACGCCTGAGTGGTGTCGTTGGCTTCCGGGGACTCCTGGACCGGATGACAAGGTGGTCGGGGGCGGCAGAGAGGGCGAGTGGTAGGCGCCAACGACCAGATGAACTCAAAGGTGGCCGTTGAGGTATCTGTGAGAGGATGTGAGGCGTGTCACGAGTATTAATAGAGGTGAAATGGTAGATAAGAGGTTGGCACACAAGGCAAGGCAATGCAGGGTAGGTTGGCAAGTCTAGGTAGGTTGGTTCGTGGCCAAGATGCACCAATCCCAACCCAGAAAACGCAACTCTCGTACAGGCCGAGGGCTGCGTCTCGGTGTGGTTCTGCTTCCGGTTCAGTCCCCGCCCTTCCCATTTCCCCGGGGCCATGTCCATGTTCTTAGATGAGCCATCCTAACATGCCCATGAAGAAGGAATAGGTAAAGAAGCAGGTCAGCCTGGGGTCCGGAGAAGGATTGCTGCGACGTGAGTGGTGGGAAGAGGAACTGGAGGGGGGCGGCCACTGGGTGCAATACTCAACTGCGGGGGGAAAGGGCGCCGTGTACCTTCGTAGTCGCATCAGCAGGCTGCAGCACGCCAGGCGAGTCGTCCCTGACGCCCCGGTTCAGTTTGCTGAGACCGGTCCTCTCCGCCGAAGTGTGGGGTAAAAGTTGGACTCGAGGGAGTTCCGTGTCCTTCTTTCAGATCGCTTGCCCGAAGAGACGACATCTGGTAGGACGGTCGGCCGGGAAGAAAGATGACCAATGGAACGTGCCATCGTGTTGTTCGGCCTAAGCAACTGGGCACATGGCGATGGCGTCGCTGTGATGCTCCGTAGCGACGTAGATCCGCCGTCCGCCGATTAGGTAACCTAAGCTTAGTGAGAGAACGTATGCACAGTTTGCCAGCTTGATATCGACGCTTCACAAAGGCCAGGTTCTAGTATTACATGTTTCGGCTCAGACCTCGGAACTACCTACGGATACAGGTTTATTGTTCAATCCCCCAATTGTCTCACTTCCCGTTCTTAGAGCGAATGAGGCGGCACACATTTCACCTCATTCATCCACAACGACCTTATGTAATCTGCACATCCCCTGGTAGTTCATCATACCCCAAGCACTGATCCGCTAATCGGCTTCTCGTCTCAGCGGGTCTTGTGTCGCCGACACGCTGATGCCGCTGAGCTCCGTCAGTACCTCCCAGTGGGCCCCCACCGGAGTTATCCTTGCAATCAGGTCGTCGTCATTCGAACTTCTACCCCCGTCGACCTGCCGAGTCCCGTACAACCCTCTTCGAAGCTGCTCTGAGCCCGTCGGGCCAATTCGACCACAACTGCAACCCGACCCAAGAAAACAGCCCCAACTATCTATCAGCTTCCATCTCAAAGCTCTGCTTTACTTTATCAATCAGACCCTCTTGCAGAATAGTCAACACCAAATTTGTCATGGCATCGCAATAAAAATCACTTCTCTGAGCTCCAACGATATTGGCCATGGCTTCTGGTAGGTGGCCTGACGGGCAGTTATGCTGCTGCATCCCGGTCCTCGTGCTCCTGAGCTTCAAACTGACCACTTGCGTCCTACTCTAGTTCGTATCTGCGTTTGCGGTGATGAGGGAACTGGCAAGTCTAGCCTCATCGCTTCGCTGGTCAAGGATGTCTTCATCTCTAACAAAATTCAATCCGTCCTCCCCTCCATCACGATCCCTCCCCAACTCGGCACGCCTGAGAACGTCACGACCACGATCGTCGACACCTCCGCCCGACCTCAAGACCGCACCACCCTACGAAAAGAGATACGAAAGTGCAATGTCATCCTTCTTGTCTACTCGGATCACTACAGCTATGAGCGTGTTGCTCTCTTCTGGATGCCGTACTTCCGCTCCCTCGGCGTCAATGTCCCCGTTGTTCTGTGCGCCAACAAGTCCGACTTGACGGGTGAGGGGAACACACCGCAGGTTGTCGAGGGCGAGATGCTGCCCGTCATGTCCGAGTTCCGCGAAATCGACTCGTGCATCCGCTCGAGCGCGAGGGAGCACCGAAATGTCAATGAAGTTTTCTTCCTCTGCCAAAAGGCCGTCACACACCCCATCGCCCCGCTATTCGACTACAAGGAGGGGAACCTGAAGCCGGCTTGTGTCGATGCATTGAAGCGCATATTCTATTTGTGTGATAAGGACCAGGACGGGTACCTCAACGACCAGGAAATGCACAATTTCCAGTCCAAGTGCTTCGACAAACCTCTAACCGCCGAGGACCTGGAAAACATTAAGCTCTCAATCAGCAAGACAGTGCCCAATCTGTCGACTGAGAAGGGCATCGACCAACTAGGCTTCTTGCAGCTGAACAAGATATACGCGGAGAAGGGCAGACACGAGACGATTTGGATCATACTGCGCAAGTTTCGGTACACGGACAGTTTGAGCTTGGAGGATAGCTTCCTGCACCCCAAGTTTGATGTGCCAGAGTATTCTTCGGCGGAGCTGAGTCCTGCAGGATACCGCTTCTTTGTAGACCTGTTCTTACTGTTTGATAAGGACAACGATGGCGGTCTGAACGATAAGGAACTCGAGGCTCTTTTTGCGCCGACACCAGGACTTCCCGCCTCCTGGATCGAGACCTCATTCCCGTCTTCAACCGTGCGTAACGAAGCCGGGCACGTCACTCTACAAGGGTGGCTCGCTCAATGGAGTATGACCACCTTTATGGAACCGAAGACTACGCTTGCGTACTTAGCCTACCTGGGATTTGAACCCGCAACTGCTCGCGAAACCACCACGGCGGCTCTCAAGGTTACGAAATCGCGGAAACGGAGAAGACGCCCAGGTAAGGTGGAGCGTAACGTCGTGTTGTGTTATGTCCTGGGCGCCTCAGGGGCTGGCAAGTCATCCTTGTTGGACGCCTTCTTGAATCGACCGTTTGACACCCTCTATCGGCCAACGATCAAGCCGCGACGGGCTGTCAACAGTGTAGAGCTTCCCGGCGGCAAGCAATGCTACCTGATCCTAGAAGAGTTGGGTGAGCTCGAGCCTGCTATCTTGGAAAACCAAGCCAAGCTGGACGCTTGCGATCTTATCTGCTACACGTACGACTCTTCGGATCCTGACTCCTTTTCTCACATTGTCGAGCTGCGTAAACGCTACCCACAACTAGACGACCTCCCCAACATTTACACAGCCTTGAAGGCGGATAAGGACAAGACGACACAACGTAGTGAAATGCAGCCCGACACATACACCTCTAGCCTGATGATGAGCACGCCTCTCCATGTAACTGTCAAGTGGACCAGTATCAGCGAGCTGTTTATCGCGCTGGCGGACGCGGCGACGAACCCAAGCACAGCCTTCCCGCGTAGCGAGGAGCCGCCGCCGGACAGGACCAGTCTGTACCTCGCCCTGGGTGCCACGGCTTGCGCTGGCGTTGCGGCGTTCATGATCTGGCGGCGGTCAACGACGTCAGTCTAAAGAAGGTCTCCATTTCAGGCTTGTTGTTTCCCCACTTGCATCTGCTCGGAGTTGGTGCAATTTCGTACTCTTTGCCACCTACTCGTTGAAACATAAATATGATACCCGACTCCACCCTACACATATAATAGGAATCTTAGTGTCTAATCAAAGTAATATAACTGTTCTTCTTGTGTTGGTCACCTGAACTTTACTATCGTTGAATGCCGAAGTGCTCTAGAGCGTGTAGTAATTAGAGCCGTGGCAGAGTCGATACGCCCAGTCCTTCCGAATTCCTCAACAATATATATATGTACATATATGTAATATATATGTGCCCTTGCCGGAAGAGTCCTATAAATATGATATGCCAGGGTTTTGCTATAAACCCCGCCCACCCGACTGGACTATGATCTAGCATTCGGTGTTGCCTCCGGACGGTAGGAAGGTTGCTTATTCCCCCTTGAGTCTTCCACCATTGTTGTCACTTTGTGAACCATTTAGATACTGCGGTATATGCAGGATAGATCTGTCATGAAGCATGCAAGTAGTCATGCGAAGTTAAATCCAGTTGAATCTCCGCCCTCCTCCATGTCCCGGTACTCTGACATCATTGATTAGAAGACTGTTGTCGGCTCGACAACCTCACGTGCATAAACAAGTTCGCTACTGCTGATGGATTCCAGGTTATCCTTGTGACCACGATTTCGTATCGGTGCCCACCACGTAAACATGTGAAGATGCTCGCGTACGGGCAAACCAGGGACAGGCATCCCATGCCTTACACTGGTTTCGAACCAAAGCCTTGGCAAGACCACAACGGCCAGAACCCGATGTAAGTACTCTCTCCTTTGCAGATCCGGCTTCCTCTCATCTTGGCTACGATGGTCCAACGATGGCGGCGATGCGCACTTGTCAAGGCCCCCCAATAGATGGCGACCTGTACGAGAAGAGCCCGTGCGATTCAAAATCCAGTTGAAATCAGGCTGGGCAACCCTGGAAGCTCAACCTCATCGGGCAGGGCTTTGGCGAGTGGCTCTCCTCATCAGTTGGGAGAGATGATGTGCATGGCGCTTGACAGTTAGGGGCGATGGGTGGGTACATGCGGCAGAGTTTCTTGCCGTGAACTTATTTCTCTGACTACATAGCTTTGTTGTGGGCTCCCGGAGCATATACACTACAGGCTACGCTAAATCGCAGAGCTGCTCTGGCTCCATTTGGAAGAGACGCATATTTTAGCAAAACATGTATGTGCATGGGGATTAACCACAACTTGAAATGGACCCTAATATGGCTCTGATGACGACCCTTCGTCATACCGAAATCTGACTGGACATCCATAGCTAAACCTGGGCATGCCGTGGCGTCCCGCACATTGCATAAATACATTTGATACATATTAAATACATATGCGAAGCCCTGGCAGGCCCCAAACGAGTCCCACTGACCTTTGCAGTGACCAAGATTCCAAGCGAGCGTGTCTGTCGCAACAGTTCACCCATATATAATGGGATCCGGTCGTTCCCCCAACCTCGCGACAAGGTCTCAAGGCTCCCCGCGGTCGTCCTATCGCGGACCATAGAATCTTAAATGGTCACGCAATAGGCTTATTAACCAGTCATTTCCCAAAGGCCAGGAACGCTGACAGCCCATGCAGCTTCTTTATGGAAGGAATCGTATTAACACACCGCATGAGTCAAAACTAGGGCGCCTGGAAGAAGAAAACAACCAATATCATAATGGTATCTGGAACTTTCCGGCCGTATACAGAAAAATCAAACTTGTTACCATACAAACAAGAGTGAAAAACGCGATACTGGGGAGCAAGGGAAAAAAAAAAGACTCCAGAATGGCAGCTTCGTGCTTGGTGAGGCCCAGAAGGAGAAAAAAAAAGCGTCATGTAATCCGCGTCGGCTACCCAAAGCCTGAACCCGAACCAAACCCGTTCCGTTACCCAAGACACAGATAGTAGGCAGCCAAGTATACAGAAAAGCCCCGGTGTCTCAAACCCGCATCGTACACATTTTGACTCATTATACAGCCTCGTCAGAAGTTCTCGCCCAAGCCGTCGTATACCTAGACACAGTCCTGTTTTTTCGTTTCGTTTCGTTTCGTTTCGTAAGCCGCACACGAACACCGCCACCACAACGCACCGGACGTGAGACATGAGTTCCACCCGGTGCTCAGTTCATCAGCCGGCCTCCATTGACCGGGATAACCGTCCCCGTAATCCACCTGGACTCATCACTAGCCACGAAGGCAACGACGTCGGCGATGTCCTCGACGGCGCCCAGCCTGGCCTCCGCGGGCGTGAGACTCGCCCTCTCCAGGTCGGCGCTCCGCTGGTCGTCCGGCAGCGAGTCGAACATCTCCGTCTTGACCGTGCCCGGACTGATGCAGTTCACGGTGACGCCGTGCGCCTGCCCCATTTCCCGCGCCGCGACGCGCGTGAAGGCCTCGACGGCAGCTTTGCTGCCCGCATAAGCCATGCTGCCGGGGCTGTCGGCGCGAGCCGCGACGGACGAGATGTTGATGATACGACCGCCCGGGGCGATGTGGGGCTTGACGGCCTGCATCATGAAGAAGACGGCGCGGGTGTTGGTATCGAAAATGCGGTCGTAGTCCTCGGTCGTCGTGTCGTCGAGCGTCGCGCTGAGCGTCGCGGCGGCGTTATTAACGAGGATGTCGATCTTTGTGACGCCGAAGGCCATCATCGTGCGCTCGATGACCTTTTTCTGGTGCTTCGAGACGTCGGCCTGGATGGCCGTCGCCGAGGACCCACAGGCCTCGATCTCGGATATGACCTCGTGGGCCTTTGCTATAGATGATGTGCTTACAAACGTGAAGGCGACCTTCAGTCACGAGAATCACAGGAATCTAGCCTTAGCCGTGGTTTTTGCATTTGATCATGAAAGAAGGGAGGATAAAAAAGAGAAAGAGGTAGGGTGGAATCGGGAGACGCACCCTGGCTCCTTCTCGTGCGAGCTTCAACGCGATCGCGGCGCCGATGCCTCGCGCGCCGCCGGTGACGATGGCCACCTTTCCTGACAAGGACATGTTGGGCGGCGGCAGCTGCGGGAGCGGTTTGGTCCACAGAGCAGATGAGGCGCGCCTCGCGACGCTTTCGCTTGTCTCTCCCTCGCTTATCTGGGGTGACTGGCTTTGCTGATGCTGTTGCTGCTGGCTCAACGCGTTGCTCAGGTGAGACTGTGATAAAGGTACACTGTCAGCGACGATGTCTGATGGCATCCTCGAACGGAACGCCGGTGTAGTGCAGCAGAATACCGGGAGAGTCTGGCTTTGGAGCCAATGCGTAACGGCTCGGAAAGCCATTTGACTGGGATCCGTAGTCATGGCATTATCCTCAGTGCGTGCGACGTCCATGCAGTTATGCTGCGGCGGTTTGGGAGGTGTGATGCGATGACGAAGACTGGTCGACTGGCAAGCAAGAGGCTAGTACACTGAATGTCAGCCTGGCCTTGCACACATGCGCACACACACCCACCCGAAAGTCTCCCGTGCGTTGGAGGTGGTGTGTGTTGGTGTGGCGGCGCGGGGAACGTCAATGTGTCGATCTCAGTGGATGACCAATGTGAGACAACGGTCCAGGCCATACCGTCGACTCAAGGTCGTCACAGTCGGTGGGTAGGTACTGTGTTCCGTTGGTCAAGTAGTCTGCACAGAAGGACGCAGACCCCAGCCGTTGCAGCTGTAGTGTATTGCAAAGGTGGAAATCTAGACATCTAGCCACACACCATCGTTCGGGTTTGGGCTTTTAGAGGGGGGGGGATTGTGGTGTTCCTTTGGGGGTCAATAGGTCCTCTGACCTGATAGATGGTAGCGACCGAAGCCAATCGCTACAGCCCATCTCTGAAGGAACCAGTCAATTCAGGCGCCAATTTCACTGCTTCGGTGCTGATCCCTCGATCGATGGCAACTGCGGTCGGAATGCATCGAACCAGGGGCATATTGTACCACCATCAGGCTTCTGATAGTATCTCGGAAGCGGATGGCTTGTTCGTTTGCTGTATGGACTCAGAACTCATCACTGATATACAGTGCAGCTGCCTTCATAGCAGTAAGAACAGAAACAATTATTAATGAACGATGACACATTCCAACTAGAAAGCCGCCCGTAACTGGCTGTCCGGTCTTTTTCATGGTGGATGGCGAACACCCTTGCTAGGAAGCGGCAGATGGGATCACAGCCTCTGGTTGGCTGTTTCTCAGGAATGGTTTTCAGAGCTGGCTTGAGCGCGCTTCGCTTTGGTCTTGATGGCGGACAGGGGAGAGCGTCTCGACATCGAAGAGGATGAAGGTGGTGAAGCCGTTGGGCATTGAAATGAAATTTCGCATCCAGGTCGCTCTGGTGCAGTGGAGCCAGCAGGGCAATCAGGCCTTGAAATAAAAGAATCTCCAGGCACAAAGGGTCTCAAGGGGCGAGAGCGGGAGATGACCCCGACGATACGACACGCCGACGAGGGCTGGCAGCGCCGGTGGTGGATAGACAACCGAGGTGGTGACGATGACCGTCAAATTGCCAAGAATCCGACCAGCCAGCCCCCTAGACCTTCAAGGAGTCCCGCCTCTTGCTCTCCAGTGTTCAGTTCTTCGAGATGGGTATGGAATAACAGGGGCAACCTCGGCTTCGTGGAACCCGGCCGTGGGTTGCATTCCTCCTACCTAATCACTCCCTTGGGGGCATTCTCTGATTCGGACGGACTCGGTTTCGGCGGCACACAGAAGGCTAATCGTGCGTCAGGCAGAATCAGAGTGAGAAGGGAGGCAGGCAGCCCTTGTTGAGAAAGCCAAAGTTTCCTGGCATAAAGTGGTAAGTTATTCTGGGGAGGTTGAAGTGCGCTGGGCCGGGGCCGGGGCCGGGGTCCTGGGATCGCCCTGTACCGTTTGGGCATACGAACCGGATTAGTGTCGATTCTCGGTAGTAGCCATCAGCGCCGACCGATTCTGTTACGACGTCGGCTCGATGCGATGGGCGTCGGAGAAGTCGCTGACTAGAACGGCTTGGTACGTAAAAGTAGTATCTGTATATATGACATGAGATTCCTGAGCACCAGACGGGAAGGAGCGAACGGTGGAATAATAAGTGATACCCACTGAATGCCCCCCACGCATAAAGGACCGAGTCCGTCCTTGCTGCACATCATAGAACATTCTTCCTGGGTGAGCAGTCCCTGTATCTTTCGGAAGTTAATGAGCTAGTGAGGATACTGAGGGGCTAGGAGAAACCCGCTCCAGATTCAGCTCGGGTTAGAGATGAGAAGCGAGAGAGCCCCGGACTCGTGTTGTAGTTTTTCATTGTTTCACAGCTCTTCTGGATGACTTTGGACGGTGATGTGATGGACATGGACTGATTGGGCAGCCAGCCATGGAGCGCTTATTCAGGTTCCATCCACATCCAATGTTCGGAATTCGTGCTTTGGGAACAATCGACCGGAGCCAGCTGATAACTGACTTGGTTCAGCTCATCACCCAACGCCAGTGTTGGGGTCCTTGGCTTGGGACCAGGAATGTAGAGTAGTAGCGGAGTTAGGGGTCAGGTAAAGCGCCGCGTCCAGGCCACTCTAGAGTCCGAGTGTGCTACTGACAAAGTGGGTATGATTAGGTACTGTTCGGTCAAATCGGATGGTCACTCTGCTATAATGGAGATGGGGTGAAGGCGAGTGATGGGCCGGCTAGCCAGCCCTCTCCTTTTCTTCTTCTTTTTTTTTCCCTTCTTTCTTTTCTCTTTTTCCTATCCTTTTGTTTCCCCATCTGTTCTTTCTCTTTTGCCCCCTGCAAGCGCAAGCGCAAGTGCAAGTACCCGTCGGCAACGCCACAACGCCAGAACGGTAGCCCGTCAGTTGATAGCACACGAGCCAGGGGCTCTTACCGCCTTAATGCACGAACGACGACAAGGAAACCGGACGACTCATGTGTTTAAGCTTAGACACGCAAGCACGGCACCGAACAGACGACAACTGCGCTGTGCTATGAGGTAAAGAAGCTGGCTGGCGCATTAGGTAATCTTTAATGTGCCTGGTCGGCATCGATTCCCCTCCTGTCTCCGCCCCAATCTGGGCCGAAGCAGGCAGGGTGCCTACGTAGTAGTAGTACACTATTCACAAATAAAAGTCCATTATTTGGACTAGTTCCACCGGTCTCTCCCTTCTCTCTCCTTTCCCATCGTAGAGGACAGGTTGCTGGGCCTTGGTGAGCCACCTTGAACTACCTACATTGTAGGTAGTAGAAAGTAGCTACCTACCTTGCTAGTCATTCCCTCACCCGACGTACACACATTGACGGTCCATTACCACTGGCAACTGACATGCTGACGGGGCACGTGACGGGATGGAGACTTTACTGTATTCTTGCCAGACCACTTTGACTGGCCGCTTGAGCCTTGAGGAGTCCGGTTTAATTGACGCTAATGCGGCCTGAGTGGCGCCCTCCCCTCCGGTAGGTATCTAGGTATCTAGGTATCCATCAGCGTATGTCATCCGCCGATTAGGGAGTACCTGGTACTTCCACCTCTGGTGCCTCCACTTGGTTGGTTCAGGCAGACCGCTCACTTCCGACGGTTGTCTCTGCAAATAGCCATGTACCCATCTACTTCGACCCTCAAGTATCTGATCTCCACGACGTGGCCTTGACCTGGTAGCGCCTCTGCCTATCCATCCATTCGCCCGTTCAGACGTTTTCTGTGCGTGCTGTGGTCACTGCTGCCGCTGCCGCTGCCGCCGCCGCCGCTCTCTGACCTGCAGCAGAGTAGGGGGTAATTGCCTGGCCTGGATACGCCCGTCCTGTCTGTCTGCACCTGTACTGCACTGCCCTGCCCAACCCCATTTCTCCAAGGTTCACACTGACCGAGAACCATTGACACTATTGGCCTTACCGACTCGTACAGATATCTACCAACGACTTCCACCACCACCAACTCTTTCTGCCTACCTCACCACTACGGCACAGCATAACATTGCAGAAAACCCGCCAGCCGACTGCCCGCCTTTGACGTCCTGGTTCTGTCCCCATCCTCGCCCGTCAAGTGCTCTCAACAGCACCTTTCGCCGCTTGCCCTTTTTTTCCCTCTCTGTACGCAACGGCCGGCTTCCACAGTCGTTTTCCCCAACTCTTATCGTACGCTGTACATACCGGGTGCCGCTCTATCGCCTCCTCGCATACGATACTGAACATCGCGGCCGTCTCGAGAATCGATACCTTTATCCGTATCCCAAATCGACTCACTTCAGCGCTCGCTCTGGAGAAATCACCGCCTCCTTTCTTCGCCGCGCCTATGCTGCCCCCTACCCTTGACAGATGAGACTTCAACGACGCGCTCTTTACGAACGACATTCTTTGGATCACAAGTGGTGCATTCAACGGAAACCTTGGCTTTTCGGCCTCCCTGCGGGTCATTCGCTTTTCTAGATGATGGTGCGTACCCCGTCAGCAACCTGTCATGTTGGCTGGACCTTGAGTCGTTCGCTTTTCCAAAGGCCTTGCCCCGCGACTCGTTGAACCGGTCGTAGCCCCCCCTCGAATCTGGTGTCTCGGGCTGCCTGCTTTTTTCCACTTGAATCCCTTCCGTAATATGCCTCGGTTGCTGACTCTCCTTGCTATCCACAGACCTCATCTAGACCCCGCGCCGATGTTGGCGGCAGCTTTGCGAGTCGACGCGGTCATGCTGCCCAGCTGTCAATCTCAGACCCCAGCCACCATGTGACTGAGACTATTGGGACTCTGTACGGAGACGAAGAGGATTACTCAAATGACCAGCGACCTTCAAGTTTTCTTGGATCCTCCTACTCCGATCAACCCAACAAGCAGGCCGAAGCCGACCCCTCCGCCGAAGACCCCCGTAGACAAATGCTGCGTTCAGCCTCGGACAAGACGGGCTTAGGAGCGGGACAAAACGGATCTCCCGCGCTTAAAAAGTCCCAGACGATGCCGACGCGCTCGCCTAGTCAGCGAAGCAACTCACACGAAAATGGACCCAAGTCGCCGCCAATGTCCCTGCGGGATGTCAAAAACGAGTCCTCCCAGTTCCCCCTGGGTAGCATCGAGAATCCGAACGATATTGCGCAGGAGCTCAGCAACTTGCAAGCCCTAAGACGCATGTCTATGGATGTTGGAAACAATGCTGACCCCGATATGCTACCCTTTTCTGGTCTCTCCCTTGTAGCGATGCCTCCAATCGCCCCGACGGGAGATGATGACGAAAACGACCCTTCGAGACTGCTGTGGGTGCCTGCAGCCGTTCATCCAGAGCTTGCGCCAACAGAGTTCAAGAATTTCTTGGAGGACCGCGTCAAAACTATCAGGAGACGATCGGGCGAATCCAACGACAGCGGTATGAATCGGAACGACTCCAGTGGCGGTCTGAGGCGGAAGAAGAGTATGCTCTCACGGCAGATCGACAATTCCGGAGGCAGAGGAGCTGTGGGCTACGTTGATGGTGCCGAGAGGCTCGGACGGAAGAGCTCCCTCAGGGACTACTCGACTCCAGAGCTCAACCTGAACGAATTGGTCAAGGACCCTACCAAGGTAGTGCGAGAGCTTGCCCAGGAAGGCCAAGCTGAGGGTGCTGCTGAAGATATGCCCATTCTGCCCGTCGCCCCCGGCATGGGACTTCGTCGATCGACCAGGACAACTTACCGAAAGAACGGCAGTGTACGTTCTGGGGATCGTTTGCCCTTCTCGAAAAGGGTCACAAACCGGCACGGTCAAACAGACTCGCCCGACTCGGCTGATACGGTCCCCCCTCTGCCGTCCGATGTGCCCGAGGTGCCTCCTTTACCTAACCTTCAACGAGTTCAGTCAGAGCCGGTGGCGGAGAACTTCTCGCGTCCTAACCGGTCGGTACGCCGGCAGCACAAGTTTTCTCAGGAAATGGGCGCATTATCTGATGGTGCATTGTCAGAGGTCGAAGAGCCTGCGTCTCCTCTCAGCACTCGTTCCGAACAACAGCATCCCACAAGGACATCGTCGTTTTCTGCCGACACGAAACAAGCTGTTCCGTCCATTGTTGAGTCGCCAACAGTAGAGGAGAATGGACAAAGGCAGCAGTTTCCCCAGCGATCGTCTTCGCAACATGCAAGTCAGCAGACACCCTCTCAGTCTCCAGTGGAGGAGCCTCCTGCTCGTTCGAGCAAGCGGTCTGGGCCCAACAACTCTGTACAAAGCCCGACGACTCCTGCAGCACCTCAACAGCCACAGGTACAACACCCGAAGCACCCCGCCGCTGCTCCCAACCAGACGCCGAACGACTTGGGTTCCCACTCATCCGTCTTACCTAGCGGCGGTGCCTCTCGAACAGACACTTTAACTTTCATTCCGACCTTGCCGGCAGAAGAAAAGAAGCTGGAGGAGAAGAGGACTGGGGGCAAGCTCAGGAAGGAAAGAGATGACGACGCATCCAGCGTCTCATCAACGAAGTCTTCCGGGGGGTGGTCCAAGTGGCTTAAAGGTGGCAGTGATGACAAGGACAAGAAGAAGAAGGATGAGGAAAAGAAGAAGAAGCATGGCGCAGAAAAGGTACAAGACAACGCCCGACTGGATGTCCTACAGAACTCGATCGAAGGTGCCTCTACCACCAAGGGTAGAGAAAGCATCATTGTGGATCGCGACAACGTGGACACCAAGCTCGCAGAGGAGCGGAAGAAAGAGAGCAAGAAGACGGAATCCAAGAAGGAGAAGGAGGGCGGTCTCTTCGCAGGTCTCTTCGGTGGCGGTAAGAAAAAGAGCGAGAAGGAGAGCAGCAGCAAGAAGAACCAGCACCTGCGCGTGTCGGAAGAAGTGCCGTATCGACCTCTCAAGCCTGATGTCGATTATCATTGGGCCAGATTCCCGCTCCTTGAGGAACGAGCGATTTATCGGATGGCTCATATCAAGCTTGCAAACCCGCGTCGGTCGCTACTGAGTCAGGTTCTGCTCAGCAACTTCATGTACAACTATCTCGCCATCGTCCAAGCCATGCATCCTCAGATGCAGGTTCCACAGTCACCGCAACAAAGACGGCTGGAGGAGGAGCGCCGCCGCAAGGAGCAGGAAGAACAGCACCTCGCACAACAACAACAACAACAGCAGCAGCAGCAGCAGCAGCAGGATGGGGCAGAGCAGGACACTACGGGCCAGTACAACTTTGAGTACCATCGGGTATGTTAAGCCACAGTTGCACATATCGGATTTTTGAAGCTGACTCAATTCCCAGGGTGACCCGCAGTACGGAGACCATCCTCACGATGAGGTGGACTACGTGGATGATGCTCAGATTTACGAGTATGACCACGGCGGCGACATTGACAATGGACGCGGCAATGGCTACAATGGCCCTGACAGCTACGAAGCTCAGCCTGGCAAGCAATATTACCACGACCAGTACGGGCGTGATGGCGGCGATGATGCAAGGCGTAGAGATGATCGAGAGGACATGTGGTAAATCTCGGGGAATGGGTGAGAAGTGAAGAGGGCGGCAACGCCAAGCCGGGACATACATTGACGAGCAGAGAGGTCTCCTGGTGTGGTCCGGATCATCGAGCGAACCCGTTTAAAGGCGCTGTATAATCTTTCAAACGCATGTGCATAAGGCGGAGTTCATGGATTGCAAGTTCGACATGTATTCAGGAAGGGCTTTTGCTGAAGGTTCGGCGGAGTCTTAGGTGGCCCTCTTTTTCCTCTTCTTCTTTGTCCCCAACATCTTTGATCTCATCATTGTTACTATCCCATCGGTTTGTATTGTGGTGGACGGAGGTATGTTTGGCGAAGCACATGTAAACAGATAGCATAGCGACCGGGACGATCTGAAGGCTGCTTAAGTTCGATGATGTTGTTGCATGGGGACGAAGAATAGAAATATACCACAAATACGTCGACATAGTGTATCCGTACGGTGGATCCATAAATATTGACCACCAATTGTCGTTGGGCCGCCGTTCTGGCGTTGGCGTGGCCCGCCTTATACTCAGGGTTGGACCTCACGTGCCCAAGAGTGGTGTCCAGAGCAGTAGTTATATACCTATAGTGTCTGTTTATGTATGGGACGGGACAAGAAGACAGCCTGCAATGGAGTTGTGACAAGACCTGCAGGCTATGAGAGGCCCGAAAGCCCCAGTTGAATTCTCTCATTTCTTCTAGTTGTTGTCCATGAAGGTGAACCAAGGGGCTGGTCGGCGTCGTGTTTATCCCTGACAGGTCCAATTTGGGGCGCCTCACTAATTAACTACCTACCTGTACGTAGCAGGCACGGACAAAATGGGACCCAGAGGTAGGTATGGATCACGGGAGATGGAATATGGAAGAAAGGACCTGTGTTGATTTAGCGTGAGGCAGGTATCCAGTCCCCGCTGCGGTCGATACCTGGATGTGGGTGCCCCAGTACGGATATAGGTGCTAGGTATCCGTAGGCAGGCGTCTACCCAGCGAGCTTCCCGCCGTCCTGTCTCGCTTGCCACCCCCCAGGATGCTGAGCCTGAGGGCTGCTCTGAGAGAAAGAGCACGTTGGCCCCTGCCAGCTGTAAGAAGCCACGCTAAACCGTTTAGGGCAGCAGCAGCCTCTTCTGGCAGTGCGCCAATTCGTCCGTTCGTTGCTTCCACCTACACCTTGCACTTTTCCTTAACCTCCAGAAAAATATCACCAGCCTTGTAAGGGGAGCTTATTCCTTGTCTCGTCGCAAACATCACCGGCTGCTTCTTCCAACCTCTTTTCCATCTCCGTTGATACCCAAACCTCCCTCTCTACGACCTCTCCGAACCGAGCGACCGGTCAACCACCCGACGACAACACCGAGCCCGATCGTCCCCTGTGACCTCCATCGCCCAATCGACATCTCGCGATTACCCTGACAACAACCTAGCATGGCTGCCGTGAGTGCCTCCTTTTTCTCGTCACATCGAGCTTCAGATGGCAGTGGAATGTCTTCGTCGGCGATTCGTCTGTTGTTGCGCCCCCTCCTTCATATCTGTCCTCGTTACCGCGATGCTCCTTCGTCGACCCCCGGCCGGACCTTGACAGCTCCTACCTGTCCCGCTTTCAAGCCCCAGTACTGACATGCCATCAACGTTGATAGCCGCGTCCATACAACAACAACCCGGGCTACATGCCTAACGGAGCTTCTTCAATCCCTCCTGGAGCTGCGCCGCTACTCCCCAACCAGGGTCGTGTTATTCAGACTGGCCCCATCCGCGTCCTGTGCATAGCTGATGTTCGAGGTATGTCGCTATTCCATCAGATCCCGTCCCCTGGCCAGCCACGGAACTCTAGCCTGATTTGTTTGAAATAGGAAACCTCACATCCTTGAACGACCTGGCAAGACAAGCACGAGCCGATCACATCATCCACACCGGCGACTTTGGCTTCTACGACGACACCTCTCTGGAGCGAATTGCAGAAAAGTAAGGAATAAACACTTCACGATCCTACACCCGACCGCTGTCATTCTGACATTGGTACCAAGGACCCTTAAGCATGTTGCTCAGTACTCTCCTCTGATCTCGGAGCCCGTCAAGAAGGCGATCCAGCAGGGCGGCCCTGGGCCCGTCAAGAGCCGATTCCCCGCAAACGAGCTCCCCCTTTCCGAACTTCCTCTCCTCCTGAGCGGTGAGATCAAGCTCGATGTTCCGGTATACACTGTCTGGGGTGCCTGCGAAGACGTCCGCGTTCTGGAAAAGTTCCGATCCGGAGAGTACAAGGTGCAGAACCTGCATATCATCGACGAGGCCCGTTCGATGCTCCTCGAACTCGGTGGGGTGAAGCTGCGCCTTCTGGGTCTTGGCGGTGCTGTTGTTATGCACAAGCTTTTCGACAACGGCGAGGGCAGAACCACCATTGCTGGAGGCCAGGGAACCATGTGGACCACCCTTCTCCAGATGGGCGAGCTCGTCGATACCGCCCACCGAGTCTACGATCCCACCGAGACACGCGTCTTCGTCACCCACGCCTCTCCCGCTCGCGAGGGCATCCTGAACCAGCTCTCCGTCACCCTCAAGGCCGATTTCTCCGTCTCCGCTGGACTCCATTTCCGATATGGCAGCTCCTACAACGAGTTCAGTGTAAACCCTACCCTCGACCACTACCGCGGCAAGCTTGCCGCCTCCAAGGCGTCCTTCAACGACGTTTGGGAGACTGTCAAGAACGAGGTTGAGCCGGCCATCTCTCAGAACGAGGCGCAACAGAACCTACTCAAGAATGCCCTCCAGATCGTCGAGAAGATGCCCACTACTGCCGCCGGCGGTAACCCCTTCGGCGGCCCTGCTGCCGGCCAGGCTCAGCTCGGTCAGGTTGATGAGAGCGCCTTCAAGAACATGTGGAATTTCAATTTGGCAGATGCCGCATTTGGCTGGTTGGTGCTCGAGATCCAGGACGGCCGTATTGGAACCGAGATGCGTGCCCAGGGCTTCAACTTCTCGCACAGAGGTGCTAAGGCGGCCCCGCCCGTTCCCTCTGGACCGGCTAGTGCGAGCAACCTCCCCGCCTCAGTGCCTCCCTCGACGCAGACCACAGCTCTCCCGCCTACCAGCAGACAGTCTTCCTCCCAAGCACCCCCTAAGCCTGCTGTTGCAACGCCTCTGCCGCCTGCCAAGCCTGCGACTCCTCAGCCCTCTACTACTCCTGCGCCGCCCGCCGTACCCCCCAAGGATGAGCGTCCTGCACCCGCAGCCGCTAACGGATCGGCCAATGGCCCTGATCCTGTCTCATCGCCTGCGCCCAAGACGCCTGCTCAGGACATCATCGGTCTGTTCATTATGAATGTTAGTTCCGAAGAGCAGGCGCGCGAGCTCTTTGACGGTGAGCATAGAAACAATATCCTCAAGGTCGAGAAATGGGGCAACTCGAACAAGGTTGTCCAGTTCAAGACCGGAGAGGATCGTGATGCCGCTCTCAACAGCTTGCCCGAGGACCTCAAGACTCGTGCTCAAGAGGACCGGTCTCGTCCCCTGGTCAAGGTCTTTCAGCACCGCGAGAGCAAGTTCCAGCCTCGCGGCGGTGCTGGCAACTGGGGCAGCAGCAGAGGTGGCGGGAACTCGGCGAACACCGGCAGCGGTTACCGCAGCGCAGGTGGCGCCAGTGACTCTGAGAGCACCCGCCGTGGTGGCCGCGGCGGAGGCCGAGGAGGCCGCGGAGGTGAGCGGGGACGTGGCCGTGGCCGAGGCGGACTTAAGGGCGAAGGTGGTGCCTCGCCTGCTCCTGGCCCTGCCACCCCTGCGGAGTAGGACTCTTCGCTCGAACCCTTTGATGAACTATGGAAGATGGCGCGGGCTTCGGGATCGAAGCGAACTCAACCATCGAATGAAGTATTTGGAGCCTTAATGGCCAAATTTGGCCCCTCGGGAGTAGGGGAATGAAGGACAAAAAACAAGAACAGTTTTTGCCCAGTAACGAAAGGAGAAAGGGGAAGGGCCAAAGAAGAAAAAAACAAGTGCTACCAATTCTTGTACGCGTACCTTAATGAGACAGCTTGAGTGGGAGACGGGGGTATTTTTCTCGAGCTGGACGGCAGTCTATCCGAGAATCTTTTTCAAAAGAAACATTTCTTTCTCAATTCCTCTCCCGTTTATCCATGCTGGGAGTTCTTTGATCGATGAGGGACTAAAAAGAGCATTTTACGGCTTCGGCGGGGAGTTGGGAGAGCAAAAGGGAAGGCGGACTTGAGGGATGACGATGTTTCGTCTATTCTGGTTGGTTTATCCCTCTTGGAAGGCGGAAAATGGCTGTTGGGGGTGTCGGAACGGATAGATTCCAATTCAACGTCCAAAAACAAACACGCGTTTGTGTACTGCTCCCATGGGGTGAGTGAAATCTCGAGGGCTGGTGTGTAACAGAGTGCCCTGCAACTATCACAATACCGTTCGTGTGGGGGAGCGGCCCATTCCTTGAGCCCGGTGGTTCGCGCAGTCTACCTAGGTAGGGAATGCTTATAGCATCGCTCCAGGAAAAGATTGAAACTCTATGGTGAACGGGCATTGCAGACTTCGGGAACTATCAATTGTCGATGACGTTTCGATTCCCATCCTTCATCGCCCTTGATGAAGATGTAGTAAGGCGTCAGAACGTGTCCTCACTTTGACTCGGATTAGCATGGCCTTGGTCCTTGGCAAGGTGCACGAAATCCGTCAGCGTACCAACTCGGCTCGCACAATGGGCTATATCGCAAGCACCGGTTTCAGATGTTGGCTGGAAGGTAGGTACAAGTGAGCTTGATGCTTCTGTCGAGTGACAACCGTTAGTTGCCTCCTTTGAATGTGTCGAGATTTTAGCGCATCGGATAGCAGAAAGCTGTACCTCTTCAGCCAGGAATTTCGGGTCACTGTCAATACGAGCCTATTTCACACACACACACACACACACACACACACGAGAAACTCAAGCACCCGAGAAGATGAGCAACATGTCTGACAATCTGGTCGTAAGTGGCTGTTGTCCAGGGCTAGCAGCCGCCTTGATACACATTCTTTTTCGTGTGGAGTCTATCTGGGTGCCCACCGTCTATGCAGCCATGCCATTGATCCGTATTTCTTCCCGTATTGTTACAGATACACACATTGTACATAAGCCTTGCCGGCTCAACCCGCCCCTTCATTGGGGCCCTCCTCACACCTCGCCTCTCCAACCCCTAATCGCTTACGCGACAGGCTTCATACCCTTGTGGATAGCCGCAACGCCACCTGTGAGGTTCTCATAACCGTCACCCGAAATCACAAAGCCGGCATCCTTAATCATGTCCCTGAACTCTTCTTGGCTAGGGAAGCGCTCGATACTCTCGACAAGGTATTGGTAGCTGTCCCTGTCGCCAGCAACAAGTTGGCCGATCAGGGGAATGGCGCTAAAGGACCAGCGCTTATAAATGGTGTTGAAAAGCGGGTAGTTGTCCGCCTTGCTGAACTCGAGACATGCGAAGACGCCGCCGGGCTTGAGTACGCGGTAGGCCTCGCGCAGAGCGGCGGGGATGTTAGTGAAGTTGCGAATGCCGAAGGCGACGGTGTACAGGTCGATCGAGTTGTCCTTGATAGCGCCCTCGGGTAGTTTCTCGGCGTTGGCCTCGAGCCAAGACATGGCGGCCTGCTGGGAGGCGGGCAAACTCTTTGATCGATCGCGGCCGACAGCCAGCATGGAAGGGTTGATATCGGAGATGGTGACGCGCACGTCGGGGTTGTGGTTGAGGTTATGCGCCGTGTGAAGCATGCGGAAGGCGATGTCGCCAGTGCCACCGGCAATGTCGAGGATGTGTTGAGGAGTTGGAGGGTTTGAGGCCGACAGGCCCGGTTGGAGGCCCGAGACGAAGTGGTCTCTACGATTTAGGTGTTAGTGGTGGTGTAATGGGATGCACTGGGTAAGGAGGGGAGACGTACTTCCATACTCTGTGCCAGCCAAAAGACATGAGATCGTTCATGCGATCATACGAGTCGGCGACGCTGTGGAAGACGCCGGCAACACGGTCGGCCTTCTCAGATTCGGGCACGGTCTTGAAGCCAAAGTGTGTTGTCTTGCTGTCAGCGGACGAGTCGGATGTGTTGATGGACCGTGGGGCGATTGCGAAGGGGCGAGAGACAGGAGCAGGTGATGGTCTCGAGAAGGATCGCACGCTCCATTGGGAGCGGAGGGCGCGTCGAGATGCCATTGCTGAAGAATGGCTTGGTGTCGCGGGAGGGGAGGTCCTAGAGGCGCAACGAAGTCAGTCGATCAGTGCTTGGGAGAGCTTCCAAAGATGGATTTTGTGGTGGAGAAGGGAGATCTGGTGTGGCTGATGCACACTACTTCGGTAACGCCGGGGTCAAGCCACATTCTGAGAAGGATTGGGGTATGGGGCGATCACCCCATTGTATAAGTAGTGGGGTTGACTGGTATCCTACCTTTAGACGGTGGTCTCATTGGATGCGTTTTCAGTCGTCTCCTCCTTGCGTGCTGCCCGGTGATGGGCGAGGACCTTGGCGAAGGTGTGAATTTGTTGGCGGGCGAAATAGGCGATAACGCAGAGGAGCAGTGTGAGCATGAGAACCAAAACGGCGATTTTGGTAGCGGGACTCATATTTCAGCACTTGATTCCTGTAGTTGAATGGTTGGGTTCTTGTATTTCGGAGCTTGCATACGAGGAGAAGGAGCTGTCGAAGGTTGGTGGTGAAGTCTAGACTCTAAACTTGCTGGTTTCGTGGGCGGATGGAGGAGGTGAGTAAGTAATTGCTGTGATGCCTGATGTCAGTAGCGGGTATGGAATAAATGCTAGCAAAATCTCTTGTTCGCTATGAACAATACTTCTCTCGTATATCCTGGCAAGGCTGCTTTGTAGAGCCAGGCACCCAAAACCACCTCACTTACACCAGCGGCATCCTTCACCGAGACGCGCCACTCACCGAACCACCTACCTGGAACTGACTTACATTATTAGGCAGGTACCTAGGTAGGTACCTACCAATATCGGCAAGTGGGTCATCATGAGGGCCCTTTTCATCGGAACCACGGACACACGGTTTTCCACGCATTGATGCACTGTACTGTATGAGCACTGTCGGGCAACACCCTTCAAGACTCGGACACCTCCCGGCCCTGGTGATCCATTCTACCGCCATACGAAATCGATCTACGTATTACGAAATCATTGGGCAATGGATCCAAGCTGGGAAACGCAGTTCCCCCCGACAGTGTCAAAGGCTTGCAGTCGCTGTCATGCACGAAAAGTCAAGGTGAACCAATCTCGCAGAGTACTACGAGAAAGACCAATTGACCATTATGAAGTGTGACCTTCGGGTTCCTCGATGCTCGGCATGTCATCGACAGAATGAGCAATGTAATATCACCGATCGCGTGACGTACTCTTACGCTGCTGTCAAAAGCTTACAAGATCGGATCGCCGAGCTTCAAAATAGGCTCGATATCCTTTCTCGAAACTCATCTGACCAACCTGCCAAGGCGTCTGAGCTTGGTCACTTTAACGATGTCCGCAAAGAAGCCGAAGAGATCGGTGTTCTGGCTATCGGAAGACCTAACAGCTACTCTGAGAGGATATACAGTGAGTTCTGCCCAGCCTGGGTCTCATGTGTTGGACCGCCTCTGTGAATACTGAACATTGATCAATTTTGCGCCTCCCAGTGGGTAGTGCCACTGGCTCAACCTTTGCCCGGATCTTCTTCAAGCAGATCAACCTGGAATCTCTCCCCCCATCATTGCGGTTAAAGCGTGGGGACTTCTCTGGCTTGGACCAACAGCTTCTTCGAAGAAATGCAGCGCTCCCGCCACAGCCAGTTGCAGTTTTCCTCTTGCAAACGTATATCCGTCGCGTTCATATTTGGTGGCCATTCATCTCGCTTCCATACCTGAGGAGAAGCCTCGCAAGCATCTATGAGGACCCAACACGTTGTACTGCATACCAGAGATTTCTAGTTCTCTTGGTTCTGGCTTTGGCTTCTGCCACTTGGCCCGAAAGCCAAGAATATCGGAGAATGATGGACCTGAACAGCCCAACCGATTACTTTCAGACAGGGCTTTGCTTCTTTTTCAACTTCCACGACCACCCGAGAGACCTTCAGGGTCTTCATTCCGTACTCTTATTGGGCTTATGGATGCTAGAATCGAATATTAGGAGCCATGGTGATGACCTTTGGCAACTGAGCCGCTATGCCATGTCAATGGCTATAGAAATGGGGCTCCATCGGCGTTCTGTCACTGCAGGAGAATTTACTGCTGAGGATCATGAGATTCGTAGTCGTACCTGGTGGTGCATATACAGCTTGGAGAGGCAGGTCGCAGTGATCACAGGTCGAGTACTATCGGTTCGAGACCACGCGATAGATGCGCCAAAGCCATCACTTAGCAGCCTGGACGGCCTGACAACTGCTGAAGTGCAAGCGGCACCCGTATTCAAACGCCTGAATGTGAGACTTTTCCACCATCTTGTAAGATTGCGTCAAATAGGCGGGCGTGTTCTCGAATCTGTCTACATCGCCAGGGCGCCGGATGGGCGAGCGTCCAGAACTACATTCCAGCAAATCCGCAGCGAAATCGAAGATGTACAAAAAGAACTGGAAGAATGGGAGGGGGAGATGGCACTTCTTGAAATTGGCGGCACGCGAGAACACTCTGAGATGAAAGTTGAATATGGGCTTTTACTTCTTCTCATGTACAGGCCATCTCCCACCTTCATGATACCCTCCAACGAGATGGTTGAGATATGCTCTCGATCTGTGTCCAGTATAGTCAGCCAATGGCTAGATCTGGAGCTCCATCATGGCATCCTGGCCGTCTGTCGGTGCGTCCGTCATGTACACTCCATCTTGATGGTAGGACTCGCAGGCTTGTATTGCGATTGGTAAGCTCCTTTCTTGTCCAGTATCTGCATGAACCCTTTTTACAACAGGAAACTTTCTACTACCCCCTCCTCATATATCAGAAGCTAATGGAATGCAACCAGGCATATCAGAGCGATGACCCGTAATCCTGACCCCACCCTCATTCACTCCCATGGGAGTGATGTGTCTGCATGCATTGATCTTATCGAGCGCGGTACTAGCCGTATGAAAGAAGAAGGATTACTCAAGTATGGCGACCTTCTTCGAGCGGCACGGATCAAAGTGTACGGGCCAACGTCTTATGAGCCACCCAGCGTACAGACTCATATGACAGATACCCCATCCGCGCCACCTGCTAGCTCTTCTGACGCGGTCGGCATATTCGCTTCAGAAAGTCTACAGAATCCTGTGCTCTTCCAGGGCGAAGGACTAGAGACCTACATGAGCCAGGTGACGGGATATTTCGACAACACCCATATTGGCCTGGATGAAGGTCTAACTGCCTGGTTCGATACTTTCATGGACGAACTTCAACCGGGTCAGAATAGGGAGATGAGATGAAATATTACTGCGCTACCCAAGAGGCCTTCCTATCGCGCAAGTAATATAAGAACTATTGTCCATGCACGTTTCCTATGTATACCATCAAATCCGGTTTGCCAATCAAAGTTTCCGCTACGGCCATCTCATTGACATCAACAACCGGCATAGCCTTTCCATGTCAAATTAACATGTCGGGATCGTATACCTGTAAACTCGGAAGTTCAACCGTTATCCGCGAGTCATCATTGCATTATTCTAGGATTAGCTGTTGTTATCTCAGGAGGCAAAGGACTTCGGACTGGACCGAGTCGAAGTGGGGACGATTTCGCATGATATCGCCAAATTTTCGGCTCTCACCGAGCTGAGCGCCCATCTGCATGATCTAATATGGGGCATTGGTACACGCAAGTCACCGCTCAAGCTATTACAGCAAAGTTAAATATTGGGGACCTCACATCCTTGTTTTGTTACAAATTTCACATCTTGGCCACAAAGCAATGCATCCATAGACTTATACGGCACATTGTCAACCACATTTCAAAATAGCCATGTCTCAGTCTCAACCAAAGAACCAGCCGGCGACGAGCCATACATCTGTTCTCAACGCCAGAAATGCTTCGATTCTGGTGAGTTCAACAGCATCGATCTGAGTTAATCACCGGTGGAGCTAACATCTCGAAAGGTCGGTATTCGCGATGGTGTGACACGAGACTTCCGATTAGTTCCTAGAAACCAAGCAGTGGTTTCAGTATTTGACTCCAGCTTCCTTATTGGTGATGGAATCTGGGTAAGTGCAACTCTACGACTTTCCAATAATCCCCAGGGGGTTCATAGCTAAACGCTTGGTGATAATGTACAGGAAGGCATTCGTGCCGTTAGGGGTCGCATCCAATTTGCCAAGGAACACATCAACAGGTTGTTCCAATCCGCGAAGGCCATGTACATGGACTTGGGCCTGACTAAGGGAGACCTCTTGTCACTGCTTCATCAAACCTTAGACGTCAACGACATGGGCAACGAACCTCACGTTCACATCCGCCTGGTGGTGAGCAGAGGGCTCAAGTCCACGCCGTACCAGAACCCGCACGTCAACATCGGCCTGCCACTCATTGTCATTATTCCCGAGATTAAGAAGGTCGATCCAGAGGCAAAGTCTCGCGGCTTGCGTCTAGGCACCACCTGGGTCCGTCGTGGGCCGCCAGACGTCAAAGACGAGCAGTGGAACCACATTTCCAAAGCCACAGACGTTCAAGCTTGCGTGAGCGCCAATGTCATGGGCGTCGATGAGGCTCTGATGTTGGACTTGAGAGGATTCGTAAAGACATGTAATTCTGTCAATTTCTTCATCGTCCGCGGTGACGAGGTGTGGGCACCGACGAAGGACAATCAGATGCAGGGCATCACGCGGCAGAAGACCATCGATGTCTGCCGCGCTCATGGTATCAAGGTCCGCGAGCTAGATTTTACTCTGACAGAAGTTTATGGGTCAGACGAAGCTTTCTGCACAGGAACATTCCCCTCACAGATCCATGTCGTTGAAGTTGACGGGCGGAGGATTGGTGATGGGAAGAGAGGGCCCGTTACTGAGGCAATCCAGAAATTGTATGCGGCTGAAGTCGAGCGGGATGTGTCGAGGGCCAGAGAGCAGATTTTGGCAGACCTCGAGCAGACTCGAGATTTGAGTGTCTTGGAAAGCTTGAAGTCTAAGCTTTGATTCTTTGTGTTGATATCACAGCAATCGAATGGGGATATCCCGTATACTTGGTGGTCGTTAAATCACGTGTCGACCACGTGATTCCTTTCCTCCCACCGTAGTTCTCCTACGCCAATCGACTCTCGATCCCATTTATTACACTTCAATCAGGCGCTTGAGTATACAGACTCGCAATCAACTCATATAAGATAGTTTCCGTCTTTTTTCGACTGTGCGTCTCTTGCCACAAATATGACGAATGCCACAAGGCTGTTGATCGAAAATGGGATAAATCCCATCGTTGGATTGACACGGCCCTGAAACGGCTTTTTCCTAGTGACGCCTAATTCATCAGTAAAAGCCCATGAGTTAACAGAGCGAGTATTTCAAAGTGCCTTAACTTGAGCAATATACCGCTCCATTAGCTAACAAGCAGCCATTCCATAATCGCTTTTTCGGTCACAGTGCAAGTTTGTGGAGCACGACTCGGGGCAATAGCCTCGGACTGGACCGATATCTTCACCTCGATCATCTCGGTCCCCACCGAGAAAGATCCACCTTCGCATTGCGTGATAGCCCAAAACGATTTCGTCAGTCTAAATGTTATCATTGTCTCCATATCGACGACGACGCGACGAGAGAGTGAAGTCGACGTCGGGAAATGATGTGGAGTGGCATTGAAATATCTGTGGTCCGCCGCGGCTTACAAGAGTACCGATCGCGCTTTCATCTTGGCTCCAACTTGGTTTTCATAAAGTCTTTGGTTCTATTGACTAGTTGAGCTGATTCGTCTCTTTGTCCGGTTTGGAACTTAGCCAGCGCCTCCGCGTATGGCAGTTTAAAACCGTCTTCAAGATGGATCCCAAACCAGTCGCGGTTGACAGCAACTCAGCCGACCAGGCGGAGGTCAAAGATGCCCAAGATGGAGTCACGCAGTACGACGAGACTCTGGCACCGACGCCCGCCCAGAACCGGCGTCTGCTCATGAAGACCGATCTTGTGGTCCTGCCATGCGCCGTGATCAGCATGACGCTAGCCTTCCTTGACAAGGCAAGTTGACAGTCCGTCCTCAAGCACCGCAAACCTCCCCCACTGACCATGTGAAACTGTGAAGAACGCCCTAGGCTTTGCTGCTGTCTTTGGCCTGCGACAGGACGCCAACCTCAAGGGCCAGGAGTACTCCTGGTTAGGCAGTATCTTCTATTTCGGCTACTTGGCTATGGAGTTCCCCGCCCTCTGGCTGATCACAAGGGTGCCCACCGGCAAGTACATCGGCACCTGCCTCGTCCTCTGGGGCGCGGCCATCTGTCTCATGTCGGCGTGCCACAACTTTGCCGGCCTCGCGACGATTCGCGTGCTGCTGGGCATCTTCGAAGCCGCCCTGCTGCCGTGTATGCTGGTCCTCAATTCGACATGGTACCGCCGGGAGGAGCAGCCTCTCCGCACCGCGCTGTGGCACAACACCTTTGCCGGCGTCTTTGGCGGGATTCTTTCGTACGCCATTGGCAACATCAAAGGCTCGCTGTCAACGTGGAAGTACATCTTCATAATCTACGGCGCTATCACGATCCTAACCGGGTTCGTTGTGCTCTTCGCCCTCCCGGACTCCCCACAGACGGCGTGGTTCTTCACCGAGGAGGAGAAGAAACGCGTCGTCATCCGGCTAGCCGAGAACCAGACAGGCGTCGACACAAAAAAGAGGTTTGACTCGCGGCAAATCATCGAGGCCTTGAAAGACCCCAAGTGCTGGTGCGTCTGGGCTTGTGGCATCGGCTACGCCATCGCCAACGCGGGCATCACCAACTTCAACCCGCTCATCATCGCCGGGTACGGCTTCAGCCAGACGAAGACAGTACTCATGGCCACACCGCAGGCAGCGGTCGCCATGGTCGCTGGTGCGGCACTTACGTCCATTTCTCTCTTCGTACAGAACCTACGGTGTCTGTTCTGGATCGCCTCGGCACTGATCGGGCTTGTGGGCGCCGTCATGGTGCACACGCTCGACGTAAGCCTGCAGCGGGACGCGTCGCTGGCTGGCGTGTACATTATGGGTTTCTACAACGTACCGTGGGTGTTCATGCTGAGTCTGAACTCGTCAAATACGGCTGGCGCCACGAAGAAGAGCTTCATGGGTGTCACTGTCGCCGTGTGTTATGGTATGTTTCCCCCCTTACTCACTATCTAGGGGGCTATGACTGATGCTGACTGGTCGATCTATAGCCGTTGGGAACATTATTGGCCCGCAGCTCTTCCTGTCGAGCCAGGCACCAAGATATCCTCTCGGAATTGGTGCCATGATGTTCGCCTTCACCCTTATGGCTGTATCGGGGCTGGCGTATTACCTGTTGTGTGTTGCCGAGAACAAGCGCCGCAACTCCGAGTATGGAGTGCCTGAAGATATGCTCCAGGCTGGGCTTGAGCAAGAGAAGGAAGACAAGACGGACTGGGAGAACAAGGCTTTTCGTTATACATATTGATTATCCCAGCCGGTGGCTGGCTGCATTGTGTAATGAATCTAAAGACCAAGTTCAACCCCCTAAGTATTACCGATTCATATCCCTCATGTGGTTAGTGATTTGCGGTGTGTAATCGCAAGAGAGCGACATTTCAAGCTGAAAAGCATAGTGGTTTTTACGTGATCTATAGGCCTTTATGGCAAAGTACTCGGACGCAACTTACTGCCACTTTGCAGAAAACTAGTTAAAGATATGTTTGCAGTTGAGGAACCGCAAAACACACGGTTCCCAACATATGCTGAAAGAAGGAGTGAAAAATGTTGTTTTCTAATGCGCACCATCCCCGTTAATACTGGCAATTGTAGTGTTTGATCAATACCCTCAAAACAGCTTCCCCAATGGGCCGACCGTCCGGTAATACGGTAGGAACACCGCATTCACTCCAAGAAGAAAAAGAAAAGAAAAAGATAAAAACGTTATCGGCGCGAAGAAAAAGAGACCACGTCTACATAATTAATTAACTATGCCGATAGCTGAAAGTCTACCAGTCTCAAACAGAGACGTGCAAAGCAATCCGAGCTCTCAAATATCGTCCGGCACGGAGTAAACCATAACCTTGTCGAGCATGCATCTCGCCGCCCCTCCCCCCTGTCCAAGGTTCGGTTCGTTATCGTCTATCGATCAGGGTCCTCCTGCGTGGCCCCCGCGCGGGGGGGGGATCTCGGCAACGGGCCATGCACGGCTTGGGGGTCACTTTATCTATCACGGTTTAGCTCCTAGAGTGGCTCGCTTTCCGTCGGCTCAGCCACGACGTCGAGTGCCGGCCGATGATAGACGGCCATCCCTCGGGATAGCTGTCTCGGCTTTCCTCTAACCCGTTAACCTTTCTTTTCAAATTTCTATGAATTACTGGAATTGAGTCCCTGGTTTCCTATTCCAAAGTAAAAGCTTCAGTTTGATTGCTTTAGAAAAAGATGATGAAGTCTTCAAGGATCCTTCGCCGCGCGCCCCTGCGTTGGGCCGTACCAGGAGCTGGCGAAACCACCGCAGCAGCTCCCTTCGCAGCACCGTCGACAACGATGACCTCTCAGACCCAGTGTCGCCGAGAGGCAAGCAGCCTCTCTCAGCGACCCAACGCGAATCACGTCTCCTTCCCGGGCGCCGTCAAGAGCGCCTTTACGAACACCCTCAAGTTCGAGACCCCCGGCGACTACCCCGCCGTCCCAACCTACCGCGTCGTCGACCAGGACGGCACCGTCGTCGACGATGCCTTTGTGCCGGACCTGGGCGAGAAGGAGATTGTCAAGCTCTACAAGGACATGATCTTTATCTCGGTCATGGACCTCATCATGTTCGACGCACAGCGCCAGGGCCGGCTGAGCTTCTACATGGTCTCGGCGGGCGAGGAGGCGCTGAGCGTCGGTTCAGCGAGCGTCCTGGCCCCTGAAGACGTGATTTTCTGCCAGTACCGTGAGCAAGGTGTTTTCAAGCAGCGCGGTTTCACGACAGAGGACTTTATGAACCAGCTATTTGCCAACTCCAAGGACCCGGGCCGGGGGAGGAACATGCCGGTGCATTACGGCAGCAAAAAGTTGAACATTGTGGGCACCAGCCGCTCCCATTCCTACAAAGAGCCTTGCTAACTACTGAATCCAGCACACAATCTCATCACCCTTGGCAACACAGCTGCCACAAGCTTCCGGGGCAGCCTACGCTCTCAAAATTCAGCGGATGCAAGACCAGTCTATACCCCCGCGAGTGGTTGCTGCTTACTTTGGGGAGGGCGCCGCTAGCGAGGGCGACTTCCATGCGGCGCTGAACATCGCGGCCACGAGGTCGTGCCCCGTAATCTTCATCTGCAGAAATAACGGCTACGCCATCTCGACGCCAACGCTGGACCAGTACCGGGGCGACGGGATTGCCAGCCGGGGTCTGGGTTACGGCATCGACACCATCCGGGTGGACGGCAACGATATCTGGGCCGTCCGGGAGGCGACCAAGAAGGCGCGCGAGATGGCGTTGGAAAACGGGGGCAGGCCGGTTCTGATTGAGGCCATGACCTACCGGGTGAGCCACCACAGCACCTCGGACGACTCGTTTGCGTACCGAGCCAGGGTCGAGGTCGAGGACTGGAAGCGGAGAGACAACCCCATCACGCGGCTGCGCAAGTACATGGAGGCCAAGGGCATGTGGGACGAGAGCAAAGAGAAGGAATGCCGGGAGTCGACGAGACGGGAGGTGCTCAAGGCGTTCAAGGAGGCCGAGATGGAGAAGAAGCCACCCATCCGGGCCATGTTTGAGGATATTTACGAGGAGCTGACGCCAGATTTGAAGCAACAGATGGGGCAGTTACGCGAGCATCTGGACAAGTATCCGGAGGAGTACGACTTTAACGAGTTCGAGGGGGGCAAGGACAGCTTGAAGGCGTAGAACAGCCATGTTACATGATAGCTGCAAAAGAACAAAAAGAACAAGGCATCCTCAGCGATAGAGCCAAAGGGGACGGGATTGGCCTCCAGATACCGCTCTCCGCCCTGTCTCCGTGTTGACAAAACGTCTTAGGGTTTTGTCTTTTTTTTTGTCTTTTTTTTTCTTTCCTTCTTTTTTCTCTGGCTCCATCCCCTTCCCTCTGCTTAGATTTGGAGCGTTGGCCCGGATATTGCATTCATTGCCAGGTCGTGATGGCGCAACAAGAACAACCAATCCCGCCTCTCCAACCCCCACAGCGCTCGAGTCGGTCTTGTCAGAGCATAGGCCTCGCGGGCGGAATACGAAGGCGTAAACGGAGCTGCACGTACATCGTAGTTCCTTGATAAGCAGCAATTATAGTGTCCGTGGGCCGTAGCGCCGAACCTCCAATACCTATTCGGTGGCAGGGCGGGGTTGCGCCTGCTGCTGTCACGCCGTGCCATGACCTGCCAGCGCCTGCCAAACGCTGCTGCAGTGCGCAGCAGCGACTGCACGGTCGGACACCAAACGTAGCGTCTTCACTGAGGTAGGTGCGTATCCAAGGCTGGTCCCTCTTAAGCTCGCTCAGATTACCCAATACCTAATACTCTACCTAACACAGTCACGCATCCTCTTTACAGAACAGAGTATCCGTACTGTAAACCATCTAATACACTAGCAAAATAGGCTTGTGACGGCCCACACTAGGTCGACGACACGTCCATGATTGGTGTGGGCGATGGTTGAGGGTTGGGACGGAACCAAACGGTAGGTGTGACGAGAGGAGGACCGTTCCATGACATAAGGGCCTCTTTCGTGTGGCCGCAACCCAAGACCTAGCAAGGTACTTTGGGCTGTGGACGCAGGGATCCCCTCCGAGTCTTCACTTGCGTGGGCGCTCCGCTGCCCAGTGGCTGCTCTGGAGGGGGAAAAGTGGACTCCAGCGATGTCAGAGGCATTGTATATTATTGTACGGTATGGGCCTGCGGGATAGACAGTGTGGCCTGGCCTTGGGTACTTGTGCGTCTTGCTAGCAGTAACGGTGTGTGGTGTGTGCATGTCCCCGTCCACCGGCCACGGCCCATCAGTCAAACCAGACCCGACCAACACCTCTTCCCTCCATGCTGCTCTGTCGCTGCTTAACTTCAACCGAACCAATCCCCCCGTAGACCTTCCCCGTACTTCGCCCGCCGACATCCTTTCTTCTTTCATACTGACGACGACGACAACTACGGCAACGATAACGACCGCACCTGCATCGAGGAACTCCTTCTTCGTCTCCTTGTCGATGACCGTCCCCAAATTGAAGCCGTTTTGTTTGATCCGTTGATTTCGGTCGAGCCTTCCATACATACCATCGCCCCTGTATCGCCTTTAGTGGCTATCCCGACCGAACTGATAACATTGAAAAACTGCCTCTGCCCACAATACGTCAGCACCGCCCGAGCTGTCCTGCCTCATGGCGTAATCCATGGCAGAACGAATCGCCTCTGCAAACCCGCGCTCCAGATCGGTAGTCGACCACGATCCCTCCGCGCGCCTCCCGTCCACGCCGACGACAGCGTCCTCTGCGTCGGGCTCACCCGCCTTGGCTTCGACCTCGCCCTCCCATCGGTAGGTAGCCGCGCTTTTCCCCGTACTTGCCGCTTTTCTTTTCGAGCTCCTTGCACTGTTTTTATTTTTATTTTTGTGCGTATCGCGAGAGACCAAGAGGGGGCAAGGGATATCCGAAGGAGAAGACAAGAAGCAAAAGTAGAAGGAAGAACAAGAAGAGGAAGCAAAAAGAAACAAAAAGGGAACGAGGGGCTTCCAGCAAACGAGAAAAAAAACACTCGCTCGGAGCAGTAGCAGTGCTGGGAGAAGGCAGCTCAGTGTTCAAGTTGTCGAGGGGCAGCGAACAGTCACACAGCCAAATCGGCGCCTGCCCGCCTGCCCGCCCGCCCGCCTATCTGCGTTCACCAAGCCCGTTCAACTTTACCTCCTTCGCAACTGCGTCGTTTGATCCTCAAAATCACACTCAGAAGGGACAAGAAAAAAAAATCACTTTTGCCTCAGGATCCGGCGTACCTACCCTTCTTCTTCCTCTATATACCTGGAGCTAGGTACTCGGCCGGTTGGATCGAACTTAAGCGGGTCACTACCTACCATACCGGCACGGCACCTTACCTCTAGAGAGAAGAAAAAAAGAGGGAGAAACAGAGAGAGAGAGAGAGAGAGCAGGAAACGCCTTCTTTCCCACCATTGAAACACGGCTGCATCTGCATCGCACTGCTCCTTCACCCGCATCATCGACGATTGATCTTCTCATCCTCGACGCTTCTTTTTCCTCTTCGCCTCGATTCCTCAGTTTTTTTTTCTTCTAAAAAAATTTGTTTTTTACACTTCGATTTTTCGGTTCGCTTGGTCAGCCACGGCCAGTGCCATCCAACAATCCCCTCTCCTCTACCAGTCCATCCATTCCTTACACACCAACCTACACTGCACCGCATCCACACCACACATTTGACCTGTTGGGCTACAGATGGCTGTTCGCACCCTCGATTCGGCTGCGTTGATTTGATCTTCACCTCTTGTCTTTCTGTTTATTGGTTCGGTCGGCATGCCTCGCAAAAACCAGTCACTCATGTCTTCTAGAATCACTAGATCTTCTGCTCGGCAAGCAGCGAGTCTCGCAGCTTCATCCGCCCAGTCCACCGCCGGCGCCGATCTTACCACGACCGCCCCGGCTTTGACGACAACCAGTCCTCAAAATCCACCCCCGCCTGCCTCGCGGAAGCGAAAAGCTCCAGCTCAAGCAGCTAGCCCTACTTTAGGAACACAACCGCCAACGAGCGCTTCGACTAGACGATCCAAGCGTCAGAGAGTAGTCGACGCTGTTCCGCCTCCTCAACATCCTCCTACACAGACACCTGCTCCGTCTCGCCCAAAGAGGAAGGGAAAATCCACCTCCACCATGTCGAGCCCAGAGTAAGAAGTCCCGCATTGATCCCTTGTACATCTTTGGCTGACTGTGCTGTCCAGCACTCCTACCGACCTCGCAAACGTATCCGAGAACACTGCTCCTTCGGCCTCTTCTAGCCGGAAATCGAGCAGGAGCAAAAGGACAGCTCCCAGCGCTTCGGGTAAGTCGATGCTGCTACCAACACCGCTCACGTGAGGATTATGAAACTGACATGGCTTACATAGATCCTTCCGCCAACACATCCGGTTCTTCTCGTCGAACGAAACGAAATGCTGCGAACAACGCCGACCAGGACACCACAATGACGGGCACAGACGACACAGAGAAAGATCCTATTCCTCCCCCACCCCCGCCTCCGCCTGAGCATCATGACGACGATGACGACGACGACGATAGCGATGAGAACGATGATGATGATGAGGACGGACGAAGATACGATGACGAGGACGATGATCCATTCGGAGGGTTCGGCGGTCCTGGCGGCCCCGGAGGTCTCTCGAGCACTTTGCGAGCGCTTACAGGCATGATGTCGGGTATTTCATCACGCTTACGAGAGCTTCTCAATAACCTGCGTCAGAAAAATGACCCTTCGATTCAGTTGATTGCTCTGCAGGAGCTTTCGGAGATCCTCTTGGTCTCAAACGAGGATAATCTCTCGGGGCATTTCTCACCCGATTCTTTCGTCAAGGAATTGGTAACGTTGATGCAACCAAACGAGATCACGGGAGAGGAGAACCCGGAAATTATGCTTCTTGCCTGCCGTTGCCTGGCAAACTTGATGGAGGCCCTGCCCGCAAGCGTGGCCAACGTTGTATATGGAGGAGCTGTCCCGGTTTTGTGTCAAAAGCTGCTGGAGATCTCATTCATCGACCTCGCTGAGCAAGCTTTGAGCACCCTCGAGAAGATCTCTGCCGAGTACCCCTCCAGCATTGTTCGAGAAGGTGGCCTCACTGCCTGCCTGTCCTACTTGGACTTTTTCGCAACAAGCACCCAAAGAACGGCCGTCACCACTGCCGCCAACTGCTGCCGCAACATCCCTGAAGATTCTTTCCCAGTCATTCGAGATGTTATGCCTACCCTGCTCAATGTGCTGGGGAGCAGCGATCAGCGAGTTGTGGAACAAGCCTCCATTTGTGTCTCTGGGATTGTTGAAAGCTTCAAATACCAGTCTGCAAAACTGGAAGAGCTTGTCAGTGTCGACTTGCTCAAGGCGGTTTTGAGATTGCTTGTACCTGGCACCACCAACCTCATTAGGTCGGATATTCACACCCAGTTCCTGCGTGTCTTGGCTTTCACAGCTCGCGCTAGCCCTCAGCTGTCGGCGGAATTGTTCAAGCTCAACATTGTAGAGACTCTCTACCAGATTCTGACTGGCGTGTCTCCACCAAGCGGGACAGAGGATGTTGCCTCGAAGCTCGACAGCGTTGTTATCATGCAGGCGTTGATTCACCGGCCCAAGGAGCAGATCATCGAGACGCTCAACGTCATTTGCGAGTTGCTTCCAAGCCTGCCCCGCAATGCTGACCCTTCATACGGCGACTTCGTCGAGATGAATTCGACAGAACCTATTACTCCATCGTCCACTGCACCTGGAAAGGCGCGCAAGTCACCCAACGATAAGAGAATTGAGCTTCTTGACGGCTGCAAAGCCGAGGTCCGCCGTTTCGCTCTCATTCTCTTCCCAACCTTAACCGATGCATTTTCAAGTACAGTCAATCTCAATGTGCGGCAAAAGGTACTTACTGCGCAACTGAAGATGCTTTCGAACCTGAACGAAGAGATTCTCGGAGAAGCATTGAAGACTGTTTCATACGCTTCGTTCTTGGCCTCAATTCTGTCTCAGCAGGACCACCCCTCACTCGTCATGCTCGCACTCCAGGCTACGGAACTTCTCCTCAGTCGTCTGGAGGATGTTTACCGGTACCAACTGTATCGTGAAGGTGTTATCTCGGAGATCACGAAACTCGCCACCGAGGAGCAGACTCCTCCACCGGCAACAGAGCCGACTGGGTCGCAGGAGACCAGCAACACCGACCCGCAGGCTTCTGCGGACTCTGGAGAGCCGTCGTCGGACAACGAGGAGTCAGAAGATGATGAGGACCACGAGGAATCAGAGGATGAGGAGAACGAAGAAGAGAACGAGCACGAGCATCATCCGGACGACATCACGGGTTCACCAGTCAGCTCACGCGGCTCAACCATGTCGCTGGACGGACCTCCACAGCACTTATTGTCTGACGTTCCTTCGATGCTGAGTAGGATTCGCGAGGTGGCTAAGAAGTTTTTGGAAAGCCATGAGACCGAAAAGCATGGTAAGACCATGAAGAAGAAGGCCCTTAAGATTCTGTCCAACCTGTCGGATCTTGCCGAAGAGATCGAGGCCTTCTACCTTCGCAGAACGGCGACCAATCTTGCCCCCGAAAATGGGGTGGAGCTCTTCAAGAAGCTGGCTTCATCATTCGACGCGGACGTCCTAGAAAGTGTGACAAGTGCAGAGCTTCTAGCTTCTGGGCTTGTAAGAGTACTCTTGGAGGTCTTCAGCAACCCTGACGAGGAACTAGCCCGGACGGCACAGTCGGCTTTCTTGCAGGTGTTCATGGGTTACTCCGTCAAGTCTAGGCCTAAGACCGCAACTGCCGATTCGCCCGCGACTCCGTTCAGCGTCATGGTTCACAAACTTCAAGATCTTCTCAGTAGATCCGAGCATTTCGAAGTTATCACAGTCCACCAAAATACCTTCGACGGCAACCGCAGTAGTGCTGCGTCCATGCTTGCGAAACAAATCCGGCTGAGACTCGTTGCCGATGACGACTCTGACATCCCGCGGTCTTATCGGAACATTATGGTCTCAATCCATGCTATTGCTACATTCAAATCACTGGATGATTACTTGCGTCCCAGAATCAGCCTGTCGGAACGACCACGCGGCTCTCGGCGAGCCGATAACTTGTCCAGAGCTCTTGCTTCGCTCGCAGGCTCCGCCGGCTTGCCTTTAAGCCACGCTGCTGCTAGACTGGCAGAACGTGCTTCAGCTGCCTCTGCATCAAGCCCTATCCCGCCTCCGCCCAACGCAGCTACGTCTAGTGGTTCGCGCTCTCTTCGCAAGACCAAGACCAAGTCAACACCGCCATCTGAAGCTGCAGCTAGTCCCGACACCTCTTCCACTACAAGAGATAAGGGTGTTTTGAGAAGGTCTGCCCGCCGTAGTGCGGCGTCCACTACTGAAAGTCCCGCACCTTCACGGCCGCCTCCGGAAGAGGACGACTTGGAGAATGCACTAGAATGCGCAGATGAGAAGCACTTGTCCGATGACGAAGAGATTGGTGGCAGCAGCGCTCTGGATGCTATTGTGGGTGACCTGGATGAAGACATGAGCGAGTCCCCCGGTCCTGAGCCCGGTGCCGTCAACATGGAAATCGCAGCTGGTGGTAGGGTCACTGCACGCAAAGAGGATGGTACTAGAGTCCCCACGCCATCACAGAGTGCTCTCCCTACCCGGTCCGGCGCTCTCCCTCCTCCGCAGTCGCAGAGTACACCCACGCCCTCGACTTCGTCGTCACGGCCCATGACTTACGCTGCAGCTATCCAAACTGTCCCCCAGGACTGGCATATCGAGTTCACTCTTGATGGCAAGGTCATTTCTAGCGAGACTACCATCTACCGTGCCGTTCATACTTCAGCCGCCAACTCCGATGAGCATTTCAGCCGGAGTGTCTGGTCAGCGGTCCATCCCATCAAGTTCCGCCGTGCTCCTGGTCCGCCACCTGTGGAAACCCTGTCCTTCAGCTCCAACGCCGAGGCTAGTACGGAAGATAATGGTGACGGAAACGTGCCGGCATCCCTGGCCAAGCATCCTTCTACCGCCTCCATTCTTCGTCTACTCAATATCCTTCATGACTTGAACGCCAATATCGATGATGTTATGGTAGAGAACAGCGAGAAGGACGCCGTCCGACTCAACGTGGAGCCCTTGTCACAGTTTGTCAACACCAAACTCACTGCCAAGCTGAACAGACAACTGGAGGAACCGCTTATCGTGGCGAGCAACTGCTTGCCAAGCTGGGTAGAAGATCTTGCAAGACTATATCCTTTCCTCTTTCCCTTCGAGACGAGGCACCTGTTCTTGCAGTCGACCTCATTCGGTTATGCCCGTTCCATGACCCGTTGGCAGAATGCCCAAGCTGCGGACGACTCTCGTCGTGACCGTCGTGACGACAGACCTTTCCTCGGGCGACTGCAGCGCCAGAAGGTACGCATCTCTAGATCCAAGATTTTGGAGTCAGCTTTGAAGGTCATGGAGCTCTACGGCGCTTCTCAAAGCATTCTCGAGGTTGAATACTTTGAGGAGGTAGGAACAGGCTTGGGACCTACCCTTGAATTCTACTCGACGGTGTCGAAGGAGTTCTCTAAGAAGAAACTCAAGTTGTGGAGAGAGATGGACTCGAACGATTCTGAAGAGTATATATCTGGTGCGAGTGGCCTCTTCCCTCGGCCGCTCAGTGACGATGAAGCCAGCGCTCCAAATGGTGAACGGATTCTCCAGCTCTTCAGGACTCTTGGAAAGTTTGTTGCTCGGTCAATGATCGATTCCCGTATCATTGATCTGAACTTCAACCCTACCTTCTTCCGCATCGGAGATGGTTCGTCGGCACCCGGCGTCAAGCCATCTCTTGGGGCGGTCAAGGTCGTCGACCCTGGCCTGGCTCGGTCTTTAAAGACCATCAAGAAGTTCGCCGTGGCTAAGAAGGAAATCGATGAGGACCCTTCACGCACCCCTGCGCAAAAGGTGGCCGACACCGAGGACATTGCCATTGACGGAATGAAGCTAGATGACCTGTGCCTCGATTTTACCCTACCCGGCTATCCCGAGATCGAGCTTATACCTAACGGCGGCCAGATCCGAGTCACCATTGACAATGTGGACTCGTACCTGGAACGGGTCGTTGATATGACTCTGGGCACCGGTGTCCGCCGCCAGGTCGATGCATTCCGAACGGGCTTTTCCCAGGTCTTCCCCTACTCGGCTCTGAGCGCTTTCACTCCTGACGAACTCGTCACGCTGTTTGGAAGAGTTGAAGAGGACTGGTCGCTTGAGAGTAAGCTTCCGTTCCCTTCCTTAGCTTAACTCGACTGCTCACTAACCTCCTCGATAGCACTTATGGACTCGATCAAGGCAGACCATGGTTACAACATGGACAGCAAGAGCGTCAAGAATCTACTACAGACTATGAGCGAGCTCTCTCCTCCTGAACGCCGTGACTTCTTGCAGTTCACCACGGGAAGCCCCAAGCTCCCGATAGGAGGTGCGTTTACCTTGCTAGTCCCCTATAAGAGATACATGCTGATGTATATATACAAAACAGGCTTTAAGAGCTTGACGCCCATGTTCACTGTTGTGTGCAAGCCGAGCGAGCACCCATACATGTCTGACGACTATCTCCCCAGCGTCATGACCTGCGTGAACTATCTCAAACTACCCGACTATACCAGCATCGAAGTTATGCGTAAACAGCTCTCCACTGCGATCAAAGAAGGCCAGGGGGCGTTCCATCTGTCTTAGATGGCGTTCCCGCTTAGCAAGAAACTCGAAAAATACGAACTGGAGAAAAGAAAAAAAGAGAAAAAAAAGCGGTAGTATTGATGGTCAAGTGACTACGGCAGCGGCAACGGCACGTCACGTCCGTATGAAACGAAATGGAACATGCATCAACGAGCATTGCACCTCTCCAGAGCAGAGGAACTCGATGCTTTGATGATAGTATTCAAAGACTTTATGGATGGTAATGGCCTCGGACGGGATGCACCAGTTTTGAGTGAGGTGGACTGAAGGGCGAAGGGGCAACATGGAAGAACCCCCCCTCCTCCCCGCAACTCTAACTTGCATGGCAGGGTTGTTTAGGCGTAAGAGCTTCTTTTCAGTTTACTTCTTTGCTCTGGCCTCGGGGCATTTCTTCATTGATTCGGCACTGTCTCAGGGTCCATGACCAGGCCCAGACCCAGGCCCATTTGAAGCCTGCTTTGATACGAAGTGCCGTAAGGGTTTTCTAGTTGATAGAATGGTCAAATTGATTTATGAGAAGAAAGTCATGTTTTAGAGTGTCTGCCGAGGCAATCATGATGTGTAGGGTTCACGGCATGACCGATGAGGCAAATGTGGCATAGTGACCAAGAAGTGTGTAATGATGCTTATCTGATCTGTCCACCGTTTGTTCCATATTGCTTCTCTCGCCCACGCGATGACTCCCATCAACCGGTCACACAACGGGCCGTCGTAGTCCGGCATGCAAGTGTAAAAAAAGTCTCGTCATAGGATCTGGTGTTCCCCTATTTGCGCAATCAAAGGTTTGCCCGAGGCACCCAAAAAACAAACCATTTGATCCCGTCCCGTTGGCACATGTCTCCCATGCCCGCCTATAGAACAATTGACAAAAAAATTTCATTCAAAACATTGTTCCTCTCCTTCCCCGAACCTCTTTTCCGCTGCTTTCTTCACCACGATTTGCTTCCTCGAGCAATTGAATAGAGAAGGGTACGCAGTAACAATAAACAAGGTAGCAAGAGTGTGTACACCATCTACGCCCGCCTTGCCATATAGGTCTTCCCCACGTCATAGAGAGCAAAAAGCAGAAGGGTAGTTGACGACTGACAAAGTGACCTCTTGAAACATCTCTTGCCTCGAATAGGTACTGCGGCAACCCCCCTCCCCACCACCTTGTACATCAAAAGGTGGCTCCGGGCTTCAGCAGGTGCAGCTTCGGCAACTGCCTCTAGCGGAAACCGGCCTTGACTTCGGCGCGCGGCCACTCGAACAGGACGTCACCGCCATAGACATCCGCCGTGATGCGGCTGATGCGCAGTTCCACCTCGCCATAGAAGCGTTCGCACTCGCGGAGCACCTTGGTCACCAGCTTCTGGCTCAGGGCAAGGTCGTCCGCATCACCAAAGTGTTTCTCAACGCGCTTACGCAGTGTTTCGATGCCTTTACGAACCTCACGCGCGTCATACGTCGCCAGGACTTTGTGGAACGTCGACTTGGAGTTGGACGGCTGCGCTGCAATGCTCGACCCGGGCTTACCCGACTGAAGCTGCCCCTCGATGTTCTCAATATATTCGAGAAGCTTGCCGAGAGGGCGGCGCATAACCGCGTTCAGGTATAGACCCATGTGCTCATTCAGTTCATTGGTTGCAGCCTCGCGCCAGTCTTCGAGGACATCGAGGCCGTGCGTGTTGACCTCCTCTAGGAAATGGTTCATGTTCTCGATGAGGAGGATGTGGAAGTTGAGCGCCTCCTTATCTTCTGGATCCGCGCCCGCCGCGCCGACGCTGACAGCCGGGTTCTCGCGGGCGATAATTTTGAGCGAGTCGAACATGGACTTGAGAATGCGGCCGTATTCGCGATCGACTGTCTTGCGAACAGCCAGGTTTGGGTCGATGCCCGTAAGAATGTTTTCGACCGCGTTGGAAAACTGAGGAAAGACGCGAATGAACGAAATAACGCCCTTGCGCTTATTGATCTTGACCTTGGTCTCTTCGATGGCGCGGATTTGCTCATCGACAAACTTCTTGAAGCGGGACTCCAGGACGTCGTGGAGCTTTTGAAGCATGGCGTTGAGAAATTCCTGGTTGGATTGTTGGTAATCAACAAGGTTCCGCTCGAGAACAGCCAGGACGCCGGCCCCTTGCCTTGTTCGATTAATTAGCATCTTATCCGTTGAGTGGGCTCTTTATAGACTTACAAAGGATCTGTCTGTATGACCCATTCGATTAGTTTTGCAACTTCCGTCTCGAGGAACATAAATATGACTTCCATTGCTTTGGTCACTCTCCGAGCGAGATCGCGGTCTGGTTCCATTAGGCGATGGCGGCGCAAATCACCACCTCTTCGATCTTTCGGTCTGCTCGCTGCGACCAGGTCAGGGAAGTCTGACTGCTCCAGCGTCGTGGCATGGAAGAAGTCAACGATAAAGTTTTGTTCCATCTCGACCAGCGGCAAGAGGTCATCCAAAACATGGCCGAACACCTCGTAGGGGAAGCTACGATTCTCGGTTCCCGCTGCCTCTTTGAGATTCGTTCTGCTGGCGGTGTCGATGGGTGAACGCAGACTCTTGGCCAGTGTTTGACTACGCTTGACAGTAAGCTTCCTGACAGTGGTCGCCTTGCCTTCTTGTTGCTTTTCGACTTCAAACGAAAACAGGAGCTCGGTTGTCTCATCAGCAGTCATCTTGCGCGCGTTGCGCTTCCATGCCTCCAAGACCTGCCGGAATTCGTTCTTGTACACGGGATGGCTCTTATCTTGGTAGACCTGTATCATGCGGTCCCAGTTGGCCGGATCGACATCCTTGGAGTACTTGATCAAAGGACTGTACTTCCAAAGCATGTCTCGACCAATATCGTGATGACGGGAGTCCACCTTCCTCGAGAGGGCCTCGCGAAGCGCTTTGTTAACCTCATTGTAGGCCACATCGAACTGCTGCGCCATGTATCCAACCAACCGTCGTGAGAAGGCGGCGCTTTCTTGACGATACATTTCTTTCTTTTCTTGGACGATTCTCATCTTGCCGTAGTCGGTGTTCTCAAGCCCAACAGCTTGGTCGCCTTCACCAACAAGATCTTCGCTCTTCCTTGGCTCGCCTCCTAGCAGTGAGGGGTCGATCTTGATCATGGCCTTGTAGAGGGTGACTAGGGACATCTCGATATCGTCGAGGCCTCCGAGATCCTCAAGCGGCGCGGCCTTCAAAGCATTGAGATCGGCCGTGGTGATGGTTGTCGTCTCCAAGAGAGATTCAAGCTCCTTTCTAAGGAGTTTCTGATTGGCCGTCTGAACCTGAAGACCCTGGCCTTGAGCTTCAATGTATGCAATATCATCGGAAAGCGTCTGTCTTGCGTTAGTAGAAATTCTCCACCAGGCATCCAGCCAACTCACCGACAGTTCGACACTGTAAAGTGTCAACAGGTTCTCCATCTCTTCACACTCAGCGACTGCCAGGTCGATGCCACGCTTGATGGCCTCAACTCGATCATCCTCTTCTTGGAATCGGGCCAGCCAGCCCCCAGCTTGAGCTTTGTTGAGTTCTCTCTCGAGCTCAGTTCTCATATCTTCGACGTTGCGCGATCTCATCTGCTCTCCAGGTACCCAGCCGAAGTAATCCAACCACTTGGTGAACTCTCCACTCTTGTTATCCAACACAGTGGGGTCAATGCCTAGAGACGCAAGATATTTGGCATCGTTGCCGACAACGATCGACTTGCGACTTTCTTCGTTTGCTGTTGACTCGTCGGGCTTCTTGGGCTCTTTGATTGAAGGTTGCACGCTCGTCGGGCGGCTAGAGTTGGGTAAAGTGATCTTTACCTCGGGCACACCGGATGTACGCTTGGAAGGTTCTGTAGGAGCTGCTGATGGTGCGGGTGAAGCAGCTTTCTCAGCAGCTACCTCCGGAGATGCTGCTCTCTTGGGGTCGTTAGAGGAGGTTGGTCTGGGCGGGGGTTGGAACACAGTGGTAATCCCTTCCGCCGGCTCGGCGCTCTTTGCGGCAAGTTGTCGTAGTCTTTCGCCAGCACCACCAGGTCGGGGCCTGAAGGCTGTGGCAGCAGACGCAGCCTTCCAAAGAACGCCAGCGAGGTCTCCCTTGGACTTCTTGGACTTGATCATCGGGCCCAGACCTGGCCGACTCTCTTCCTCCGGCTCAGCAGGCGGCTCAGGAACGGGTGGGGATACGGAAGCTGCAGGTGCCTTGGGAATAGGCTCATCAACCGGAGGTAGAGGCGCTGGGGACGGAGCTGGAGGGGGGCTCGTTGTTATGGGGGAAACCGGGGCAGGGGGCACCGGGGTCTCGGATGACGGCGAGACGATTGCAGGAGTTGGCCTAGTAGGTGTAGCCCCCCCATTTGGCTCAGGCGTTCTGAGCGTAGGAGGAAAATCTGCTGTTCTCGGATCAACCGGCGTGAGGGGGGTGACAGGCCTATTATCTCTGTAAGAACCAACGTCTGACCGCTGCGATATTGAGTTCTTCCTGGCTGTGCTTCTTGGCGGAGGAGCAACTTGATCTCTTCGCATCCCTGGGCTAATTAGCGGCGCGGGAACCAAGTCTCTATCGGCGAGTCCCTGCGGTCGTGCCGGGTCCATCGGAGGTCTCTTTCTTTCTGGCGGCCGGCCTCCTTCTTCCGATATTGGTGGCGGCGGTGCCAGGACAGGCTCAGACGGCTGCTCGGCAAACCTGCCCATTGCCCCCGAGCCAGGCATACCGTTCCTCGAACGAGGCGGCAAACTGCTCGCATCCTCGCTCCTGGCTCCTAGAGATGGGGCAAACGATTCCTGGCTCTGGTTTCCGTAGCGCCTCAGCGTAGGGGGGTCCTGAGAAAATGACGAAGCCATGCTTCCGACGGGCGAGTGAGAAGGCATTCCGTTAAGAGGGGGCGGCCGGCGTGGGCCAGGTGGCCCTGGAGAAGGAGTGCCATAGTTGGAGGGTGCCGTGTTCACGGCCAAGTTGGACTGACCAGAAGCAGCATCTAGCGTAGAAGGGGGCGGTTTGAAAGAGAGCTGGCCAGGCGGCGGCGGCCTTCGATCGTTTCTCAGGATCTGAGCTATTTCAGAAGGGTCAAAGCCCAACAGTTCGGGGTTCTTGCCGCCCGTGTATTTTCCATAGATCTTGACCAAGCTGGCAATGAAGAACTTCTTTTCCTTGTCCGATTGTGCATTCCAGAAATAGGGCTTGCCGAGAGTCACGACGAAGCCAGTGTCCCCGGCCCATTCACGAAAGTTGGGGTTAGCCGACGGCCCTGTAAAGGACTCGATGGCAGAGAGGTCGTCAAGGTTCCATGTTTTTCCAATGGAGAAGGAACCGTTCGCATTCTCCTTTGTCTTGTGCATACGTACTCGGCCACTTTTCCTTACAGCGACGATTATAACGCGGGGTTTCTGGGTTTCGGGGGTTCGTGCTTGAGGCGGCGGCGGAGAGGTCGGGTGGGAGGAGTACTCGGTGATTCGGATGTGGGTGATGTATGTCTCCAGCACTATCGTCATGAGGCAAGGGTTAATACTATGGGCAACCATTGGAGTGTTATCCCCGGAGGGCCGGAAGGGGGGGGAAGAGGAAGTGGATTCGACGCACACGATCCGTCCACATCCTTCTTGGTGAAGCAACTCTCGATGATGCGCCGCTTCTCATCTTCGAATCGCTGGGCCCTGCTGTCCATGGCTGCTCGGTTGGGCGGTGCCGTCGCAGTGGGATGGAGCACTCATGAGGGGGTTCGCAATGCCACGGGAGAAATCGCTTGCATGACTATCGCGGCAAACGGATGGGTCGACGAGGGTTGACGCAGCGATAGCGGCAGGCGCTCGGAAGGAGATTCGATTCAGGTTCTGGTGGGATTTCGAGGCTGGGTCGGTCGTGATGCGTGCCAGAAGGGGAGCGACGTGTGCAGGTAGGTAGGTGTGTCGGGCTGGCCCTGGGAGTAGCTTGCTGCCAGTCTCTGGTCCCGCTGGGTGTTTGGGGTTGGAGGTACCTTGTCCCTTCATTCTGGGGCACTTCTGTTAGGGCGCGCCTAACCAGCGACCAGATAGTGCCGCCACCGCATCACCTATCATCTGTCAACATGTTGCTGAATGCAGCAATATTACTCCAGCCATCTCTGCACGATAACATTGTTGTATGTTTATCTCGATTTCGAGGGCCGGAAGCTGGCGGAATCCCTCTTGGCGCGTCGTAATCGACTATCTCTAAGCAGTTGAATTCTGTACCCGACTCGACGATACATGGACGGTACCTCCCCAAATGAATGCCTGTCTGTCTGCTGCTACCGGACGGGAACGTGCAACAACGTCTTGTTCCCTGGGCCATGCAATTGGACGCTGGGACTATTTGGAGAGGCATGGGGATGGAGGGTGGTCCTTCCTGCCTAGTGTACGGATACTCCGTACATGATGCTATACCTACAGAAAGTTACCGCGGAATGCGGAACAGACCGCCGCCGCCACCAATTGACTTCTGCTTACCAGGACATACCCTTACAGCATAGCATGCGATGCTTGTTGTCTTCAACACCGCTTCCAACCATGATTTGGTCTCATGCGAACAAGAGCAGATTGATCCCGAAACCAACTCACCTTTCCTTCTCTTCTTTTACTTGTCCATGTTTTCAATTTCTATATCACTCCCAGTTACCGATGTACGAATACGACGCCGATGTCAGACGCATCGGCTGGCAGGGGTGTCGTGTCGTCCGAGAGAGCTCGGGCACCTGTCGTCATGCCTCCCACTCGCCCTTGTTTCAAGTTGCCCTGGTCATAAATGAGAAACCCCCGTTATTGCAACATCCGGGCTTCCGAGCCTGTCTTTACGTCTCTTCCTCCGCCGAAGCTCCGGCATCTGGTGCTCCACGCTCAGTGGGGTTTCGGCCCGCCATCTCGCCGACTGCCAGACATCACCCGGTCCTCTCACGGGGTTTGGTCATTAATAGCTACAATCTCTTACATCAATAACTATGTGGAGGATTGTGTCTTGTTTTCCTACCGAGATTTCACGACCGCGGGCCATGATTTATTTAATATCTAGCTAATTAGTAAAAGTGAAACATGAGTCGAAGCCAGAACAACCGCCCAGCTTGGTAAATACATAGCGTACCATTTAAGGACACAAGACAGCGCGGCACCGTTTTCTGGAGCAATCTGTGATTTAATGACAGCTTTGGAAAAGACTAACAAATTGAACGCACAAGGCATCTTGTCAGGAACCACGCTGAGCTGCCCGATCAGGCCACAATGTTGGCATCCTATTGATTGTAAGACGGCCAATGACACCACCGGCATCAAGGTTTCGACATTGGGGCCATTCTGACTAGGGCCAGCGGAAAGCAGCTGGGAAAACTCACAGTCTGATATATCCCGAGCCGTTTCGTCCTGGTGGGAGTCAGTGCGAGGGGCTGATCAGGCACCTCGGAACCGGTCCACGAGGTGCCGAGCTACAAAAACGGAAGCATGACAAACGTACTAGCATGCCTAGGGCTGCCTAATGGTGAAATCAACCGCTTCTCCATGAGTGGTGTAAACGGTTTGGCCTCTCAGGAAGATGATAAGTGTAGCAACTACATACATCGCCGTTGTGGTTCCGCAGATCCGGCTTGCCTCACTGGATAACAAAACAACTACACAGCTGCCATAATCCATCTCTTCTCCAACATTTCCAACTCCCCAAAAGGACATAATGTCGTTCCATCTAGATTCTACCATTTCTCTTATAGAAATCCTCTCCCCGCCAGACATGGCCCGTCTTCCCCGTCGCCTCTCAATATGCAGCCCACGATACGGCATGCCCAGAGGAAGACGCCACTGATACGCAAATCAGCGGACACCTTTATGCTCAGCCAAGAGGATATAAATAAGACTGATTCTTGCAATATTTCGAGGCTTCTCGGGGCATTAGAATACTAGTTGGAAGACCGATTATGGGTCATAAAGGTAAAATCATAAAGGGGAAGGGCTTTTTATAGAGTGGGAAGGGACCAATGCAGGTCTCAATATCATGGTCCTTTTGCGCGGCTTACACATCTCAAATGGGCTTGACCAAGTGTACCACGCCAACGGACGTGGGTTCAGCATGACATGCGTGCTGTTTGTTCCCCGCAGCAGTCTATTGTACTGATCCCTCGATATTGGACCAACCACTGCTGCCATCATCATCATCATCATCTTACAGATGCAGAGGCTTTCGGGCCCGTACGATCTGGAAGCCTTGAGCAACAAACTTGCTGAACGCACTCAGAAGGACTGTTATACCTGCTTTTTCATAGTCATAGTCGGCCTCCTTCGGCTGCTGTTGACCGCCAACCTGCCTCCAGTCTTGGATTTCGTATTGTTTCGGCAGACTGCCACAGGGACCATCGCATGCATCTTCAGTGGGAACCCGTGAGAGGGTTCCAATATGTTGAGCGCCAACGGCTGGTGGGAAAATGTCACCTAGAGGTACGGGATACCCTCGGGAGCCCCTGAGCAGATTTCGGGGCAGAGTTGGAAGGAGCGGCGAACATCACGGCTTCCTTGACCACCAGAAGACGATTGGGCCCCCGTGTAGAACTCGGAATTGTGATGTTCTAATAACACCGACCAAAATCACCAACATCGGACCATTGGTCCTAATGCCGTTATGTTCTGCTTAGCCGCTCGCGGGGCCCGCACCCGGCATAAGCGCCTTAGTCCCCCGTTCATCACCATCACTATCGATGCTCTTTGACTTCGAACCAAGAGACGATCGCCTGTGACAACGGAAATCAACCCCCCTCATGGTTGCAAACATCATCTTCTTCTCATCTCCAGCCCCTGTGACTTCATCACTCGTACCTCAACCCCCTTCTCTTTGACCCCCGTTCTATGACCCCCCTCCCCCCTTCCTTCCCTGAAGCCATATCCGCCCACAGCCTCAGCCACGAACGATTGTTTCTCGCCTGCCCAGCCCTTTTGCTCCGCGCACACCCATCCAATCGACTGACCCGCCCGTCTCCTTCTCGAACATTTCCCCGGCTTCGAATCCTGGATCCACGGCGCACCACCTGACCAGGAACCGCCCCCCCCCCCTCCCCCCAGTCGCCTATTGGGGCCCCGAGATGGCCTTGGGAAAGGGTGGAGAGACAATATTACCGAAAAAACAAGTAAAGGTCTAAAAACCGCACGCGAGACGCCGTCCAAGATGGGAACGTCCAAGTGCGACCAGTGACGAACGACCACAATCCTCCCCACCCTTCTTTGTCTTCTTCAAGGGGATCGATCCCGATAAATGAGGCCCGCCCGGGAGATGAGATGAGAGCCTTTCGGACTTGGTGCCCACGTCGCATCAGAGTCCTACGAGAAATTTACAATCAACAGAGTGCGAGTCTCCCGCGGTCCCGGCAGATTGCGCTCCCAATTAAACGAAGTCGTCTCCATCTCCGAACCGACCCCACCCCCCTCCCGGGCTCCCGGTCAGCTCCAGGATGGAGCTCGGGAAAAGCAGACTATTGGCCGCCGCAGCCCCGGGGAGCACAGACGTGTCCATTCTGCATAACTCGGGTTGTCGCCCCCTCTGGTTTGTCGCGACTCTGCAGAGTAGCTGCCCGAACCCGAGTTGTATCCACGACGGGAGGGAAGCGAGGAAAGGCTTCGTTGACTGACCCGCCCCACATCGTCAACCAAACTCTAGGCTTTCCCGAGCTTTCGCAGTAGGAGACCCGGTTTGCGTATCCTCTTCCAAGCCTTCGAGCTACCGGGTCCATGACGGCGGGCAGTAATACGCTTGCTCGCTACCCATCTCGCTCGTGTTTTCCATTTCCCCGACCCAAGCTACCTCAACCTGGGATGGTGACCTCTGGCGGAGGGGAAGCCACGCAAGCACCCCACCTCAGATGGAGGGTGAAGTTAATGACCAATTCGCTCCCCCTCTTCACCGTAGCGTAGCGTCACCGGCGGCATGGTGACACCGAGTAATTTTGACAGTTCAGGCCCCCGAAGGAGGGGGTCCGAATGTCCCAGTCCATATCGGAATCCGCATGTCAAGCCGTAATCTAAACTTGTGGATAAGTCGGGTATTGCCCCCAACTCAACTGAGCCCAAAATGGATGGCTGATGTGTGGAACGGGTCATCGATGCCAGTATCGTGCAAGGGACAGCACAAGTCCTGCAATTCACGTTCTGCAAAAGAGAGGACAAGAGCGGTAATGGAAGGAGTCTCTGTTTCATCCAATAGGCGGAATTTGTACTAGAACACCATAAGAAAAAAGTCTAGAAACACCATTCTCGGCGACGCTTTGTATGCGTACTATATGCCTCAAGAGATGTGAGCGTGTAAAGTAAGGTTATACAGTGGGCAATCGCCCTGAAAACGAGCTGCGGCCTAAAGCATACCGCAGCTCTTTTGCTTTTTCGTTGTTGCTGTTTTGGTTCCCCCCCTGACCCAAACTTTTTTCTATCCCAAATGACACCCGAGTTGACGGATCCCTTCAATCCATGTACATTGGATCACCTCTCACCTGGGACATGGCCATTCCCATGTCACCACCATGCATGCTCTGCATCGTTGCCTGCATATTCGGCATTGACCTGCTCATGTTGATTCCGCCCCGATTCGCATTTGGATTACCATTCTGCATCATGAACCGCGCATCACTCGCACCCCTCTGCTGCACTTGCCTTGTCCGTGGTACCTCGAGGGTAGCTTGTCGTTGGATTGGCTGCTGGGGCACAGGTTTGGCGGTGGGCGTGTCCATTACAGCAAAACTGTCATCGTCCTCCATCTCGGCGTCGGCGTCAGCGTCTCCGTCGGCGTCCCCATCAGCATCCCCATCGGCATCTTGGTCGCTAGCATCGTCGATTGAAGGAGGGCCGCTGATCGACGCGGCTGGGTCACTATGGCCAGTGGTGCTCGTCGTCGATTGCTGCTGATCGGGGCTCGGAAACTGTTGCACTTGTTGCTGTTGCTGATGCTGCTGCTGCTGTAACGACTGCGCCTGTTGTTGTTGTTGTTGCTGCTGCTGCTGCTGCAGGTTCTGTTGTTGTTGAGGGGTCGGAGTCGGGGTCGGGGTCGGTGTGTTGCTGTTTGTTTGATCCAAAGCCTTTTGAGCATTCATGCCATTGTTGGCGACACGATTCATGCTGATGACCGTCTTCCACCGTTCAATGGCCCTGACGACAACGTCGTTGAGATCCAGTTGTCGGTCCTCGAGCCGCAAACCTACGCCACGGCCACCGCTCTTGACCCCTGCTTCCAACACGTGGGTCAAGAGCTGTCGCTCCAGGGGAATTGTAGCCGGAGAAAACAGTTTGAATTCTCGTGGCTGCTGTAGACGATTCAGCTGATCAATCTGAGTTTTCAAGTTGACGTTCTCCTGCTGCAGTCTGTGTTGTTCGTCCTTCATCTTGTCAATCTCGGTCTGCTTCCTACCCACGCTTCTTGCCATCTCCAGTAGCCATAGTTCATTTCGCCGCTGAACAGGCAAAGAGGTCCAAACAGCAAAGGCCGATTGCAAGTGCTCATTGACCTGCTTCTCAAGAGTTTCCGCCGACTTTTCGGCCTTCTTCACGGCGTCACGGGTATCTCGGACGAGACCCTCGCGGGGGGGATATGTTAGGTCCTCCATCACTGCCGTAGTAGCAGTGGCGCAAGTTGCCTTCCAATTACTAAACTCTTCTCTGAAGAAGGCCCTGAGCGCGTCGTATTCTCTTTGCCCAGGTGATTGGACGGACCAAGAGGTGGAGGTAGGATGCTGTGTGGAAGAGAAGAGAGTAGGCGGCGAGGCGAGGCACTGCAGCGTCAACGCAGGAAAGTCGAGGGCAAGAGGGTCAAATTCGAAAGGCATAGAGTTGTTGTCGATGTGTTGCCTGGTTCGAGGTTAGTAATGTAGGGCCTTCCCTGTCATATGTCGGAAGGATGCTCACTTGGCTGCTCTCCAAGAGCTCAAGAGCTCTCTGAGGGCGAGCTCCGCCGCGCGGGCGGTATCCATCGCATCGGCAAGCTTGTGCTTCACATCGAACTGGGCCTTTTGCATCACCTGCTTGCTCACTTGCCTTGGCCTCCTGCCTGCATTCTGGCTGCCCTCCCCATCGGTAGAGGTAGCAACATCGCCGTTTTTAGAAGGAGCATTGTTGATGACACCGGTGGTCTCCCAAGAAGGGGTCCAAGGGTATTTGCTCAGCGTCGAGTCGACGGCATATTGGCCGTCCTTGGGCAAGGCGGGAGACCTGTGGGATTCGGCATCTTGCGTCGCGTCCCGCTTGGACTGGGCAGGCCTCGGCGTGCTGGCTGGGGTCGAGGCATTTCTGGTGCCCATCGACCCCCTAGGCTGTCTCCGCGTGATGCCACCTCGCAGACGCCTGATGGCGTCGACGTCGTGAATTCCATCTGGGGGCTTGGGATTCTTTTCCTTGATGTAGAGATCGAGGTGTCGGCCGAGAGAGGAGGAGGTGAAGGCCTGACCACAATAGGGACAGTTCTTGTCCTTGGGGGCGCTCAGCTTCTGCTGGCTCGAGTCGGCGTTGCTCGCGGTTTCTGCCATGGCGGCGAGAGTTTGGGGTGTACAACGGGAGGGCGGGGGACAACGAGTGGTTCGGAGGATATATCGACGACGTCGAGGACACAATGGAGATCGGTTCGAGGGCTACAAGGTTTTCGTCTATGGGAAGACTTGCAGCTGCTCCAGGGGAGCTATGTAATCGGGGTTCATATGTATAGAGGGGTCGAATTGGGAATGGTCGACGGCAGAAGCAGCAAATTTTAAAGTAGGTTAGGGTACAGCAAGGAAATGAATAGGGAATGGGGAAGGACAGTGTTGGGTAGGTAGATACGTAAGGAGACGAGGTATAAAAAGAGGGCAATGTAACAAAATGAGGGACTAGATGCTGAAGAGCCAAACGAGTGTGCGAAGAGAAGGAGGTCGGCGGGAGGTGTTGAGGAGCAGCAGCAGCCCTCGTACGAACAGAACGCGGCCCAACCCCTGTGCGTGTATATGGAGAGGATGGGGCTTTCGGGTTGGGGTCGTCGGTACGAATGGCGGTCGAGGTAGCGAGATGTGTTGGCGAAATAGGAGAATAACGGTGGTGGTGATGGTGGTGGTAGGAGAAGGAGAAGGAGAAGGTACAGTTGGATCCCTGGTATTAAGGAAGCACTTCTCTGTCGCTGTTCTCCGTCTGGGTTTCTCTCGCGCGCCGGTGTGCAGCTCTCTCAATTCAACCGTGGACACTCACAGTCTCTCGACCTCTTTGCATACACACAAAAACACAAAAAAGAGGGACGAAGGGGATGTGGATGAAGAATGACACGGCAGTGGTGAAGTAAAGTACAGAAGAGTAAGGGGAAGATGCAAAAAAAATGTCACTGAGGATTTAATCATTGCATACTTTTATTTTTATTTTTTATTCTTTTAGTAAGGCACAGGAAGACGGCAGGCAGGGGTAGCAAGCACTACGGTCCACAGTCCAAAAAAGACGACGAGCAAGCAAGAGCTCTCTCTCTCTCTCTCTCTAGTCGGGTGTGCACCCCCCCCCCCCCCCTCCCCTTTGCCCTCATCCCATAGGTCGGTCCCATCCGCCGACCGCCATCCATGGCCCATCCCATCCCATCCCATGCTCCCCAGATTGCCAGTGGCTGCACAGACGGAGCCAAGGACAGCCCAGGCCAAGGCCAGCTCAGGGCCGTACAGCGGTCCCACCTCTACACGAATGGGCTTTTAATAGCGATTGCTGCTATGGTGGGGGTGCCTACCCGTAGTGTCCACCGCAATGCATTGCACCCGCCAGCTAACTGTAGTCGTAGCCAATAGTGAGCGTGCAAGAGAATAGGGGCAAGAACCCAAGTTGAGCTTCATTTTAGGTACCTAGGTAGGTAAGTTGAAACTGAGCAGCCAACAAAACACAGGAAAAGTTTTGCTGCACCGGGGTTTCCAATCGCAAAAGTACCTGCTCACTCACTGCATGTCGGCCTGGGGCCAACTAACTACTACTACCAAGACGTATTCAAACCATGGTGGGCCATCGAACCATGTTCAGGAGCATCTCGTAGCCTGGCCCTTGTGTTCATCAACAGCATACCCCCCCATCGCTCCTTCATAGCAGTCCCTCATATACGGATACAGGTGGTATGTATATAGGTACCCAAGGTAGATAGGTAGGTAGGTAGGTATCCGTATAGGTACTCAATAGTTGCCTCCCTTCCTTTCCCTTTTTGCCTTTCCTTGCGAGGTTACATGGCTCAGCCATAGTTTCCCAGCCCCAACCACAAGCAGCTCCTCTACATGGTATTGCGCAGTGCCCATCTCCCAAGACGCTCCCCACGCGAGCCCAAAGCCTAACTCGACACCTCTCCAACCGCCTATCAAGACGCCCCTAAACTCGCCCAGCACGTAATGTGTTCGAGTTCGCTTAGGTTCACAGAACGAACGTCAAGGCCATTCCGCCCATGGTCCTTCTCCCCCATTCCAACCTTCTCTCTCTCACATGTTGCTTAGTGCTGCTAATCTAGGTAGCCCGCGGAAACGAGAGGAACAACCCGGCACCGCCCTGTGCATCACTTTTACCGGCCTAGCGCCGCCGGGGGTCCCTTGGGGGAGGGGTGCACGGTAAACCTTTTATTCGAGGAAGCTTCGCCCGAGCATTTTCGTCCATGGTATGGTCTTCCCCCCCTCAACATGCCGAGCCGAAACGACAAACACCTTTTCAACCCTGTCGAGCTGCCTCATTGAGCCCAAATTACGTGTCGGATAGCCTGGATAAAGTCTATAACTCGAGTCCACCTCGGGAGGGGGTACAGACAGGGCACGCACTCACTCATTATGGTTTAATGACCATTGGACGCGTCCCGAACAAAAGATTGAGAGCAGTGAAACTTTAGCGCAGTACTGATTTTGACCTAATTAGAAGTATGAGCTGAGCGTTTTGCTACGATGCCCGAGTGCTCGTGGCTTTTTCAAGGATACCAAGATCGGCAGTTCGACACCTCTGACCAACCCTGCCTGACCTGCGGTATCAGTCCTCGTTTCTCACACAAAGTCCTCAAGATACCCTGGTTCAGCATCTTCTCTTGGAAGTCCGTACTCACGCCGCATTGAGCACAACACGCTCCCCCCAGGTAAGCAAGTGCTTGAACTTTCAAAAAAGAAAGAAGAAAAAAGATGAAGAAGAAAAAAAAAAAACACGTGTTAAAGCATTCCCTGCAAATTTGCAATGCCACGTTGTCGAACTACCTAACCAGTTTTTGTATGTTTAAACTATCGCGCTTATTCTTTCAAGCCTAACCTCTAGGTATCGCCGTAGCCAGCAAAAACTGTAGCGTTGATCCCGCTGCCTGTTCTGGACTTACCTTTGATCGGCCTTCGGGTGATGCTGAGACTCAACCCTGTGTCTTCTCATAGTCTGCAACGGCGCCTTAAGGCGTTCCTGGTCCGACTGCGGCGAACAGCACAGCGATTGCAGCAGGTGGAACATGGAATTCATTCCTTCATGCTCTCCGTCTCGTAGCTTGTGGTTGTGTTATTGTACTATTTGCAATGGTAGCAAGCCGTTCCCGCTGTGAGCTGCTAACCCACCCATTGGCAACTGAGACTAACATCTTGCTTTTAACTTGCCGGGTTGGCCCGACTGGCCGACAACCTGGGGCGCGGGCAGGCGTTCCTGGTTTGTTTCTTTGGGTTACTGGACCCACACTGCTGACTTGTGTGTGTCCGATCTCGTTGTTCAGGCAGGGGTGGGGGAGGGCTTCCGGGAGATCATCCAGGGGGAGTCGGTGAAGAGCCTGGTGCCAGTGGTGCCAACAGAGTCAGTCGTATCTACCTGGCTGGCAGGTTTCGTCTCATACCTATTAGACATTGCGCATCCGCGACACACCATCCTAAACCACGATTGACTGGCTGCGCGAAGGCTTGCGGACTGCCTATTGTTTGCCTGCAGTTTCGTTTCCCCCTCTTTCTCCCCGTGTTTGCCCCAGGGATAGCATCCAGCCCCGAAGAGACACCTCTTGCAGCCGCAACATCTTGGGTTAGCCCTGTCCGGACCGTCCATTAGGGGCTTCATCTGCAATCCAACGTCAGAACCTGCACGACACCGATACTTTCCCGCTCCTTCTTCAACAGCGTTACTCCAGTGTCCCGACGCGCTTTGTCCACTTCCCAAAGCAGCAGGCGCATGCTGGCCTGTCCTGCAGCTTCAAAATATCACCTTAGGGCTACTGCCTGGAGTTGTTGCTGTGAGGGAGAAGAGAGGCGTTGTTGGATGAAGTAGACAATGGTTCTCGCCATTCATAATGCCGGGCAGTCGCCCGCCACTTGTGCAGACGAAATCCATGCTGCGAGCGCTCTTGCCTAAGCCTCATTGAGGATAGTCCATAGTGTTGATTTAACTGGAGAGGAAGCAAACCGCTGCCCCCTTTTGCGCTGCAGAGACTTTTGATAAGATGCTCATTACGCTTCTGCAGCTCCATGCAGACACTCTGCATGACGAGAGATGTTTCCGTTGGTTGAAGCATCACAGTCGACTTAGGATCCGGAAACTGCCTTCCCAGGAAATTGAGGCTACGAAGGGTCATAAGTTCTGAAATTGCCAGATGTCATGGGCTGAATGATTAAGAGGCGTCTGGTTCCGCAGCTATTTGTTAAACATCATCGCCAGCTGCTGAAGATGACCCCTAACTTTATCTCGTGGACGATGGACATTGTGAGGTTGCTATTGGATTTGATTAAGAAGGCGGCGGCCTCAATTTGGGGAAACCCTGGGGAGGAGGTCGTGCCTGTTGATATTGCCCAGACGACGCCCGTACGAATGAAAATGGATTGCCGTTGCGATCTGTCCCAGTTCATTTAAGTATCCGCCAAACAACACCGAAGGTTCTTGTTCGTCATCTTTGACTTCTTCTCATACCACAGGTAAGGCAGGTAAGTATCCATAAAAGAAAAAAGGCCATCGGCGCACATGCTGATTGGACCGTGGAGCTTGGTCCACCGATTCGGGCTCCACACAAGCTCTTGACCAGTACCCAGAAAAAGGCGGGAACGAAGCTTTCCGATCACGTGATGTCGGACGCGCCATAAGCCGCTTGTCCCGTCTGGAACCGCGTCGCTGCTTCCTGCCGTTATTCGCTTTGCGCAACTTCAATCAACGGATAATATCATCCATTGTACGTAGACTCATGCAAGCACCTGCCTAAATAATCAACAAGTACTATTCGCGATGCCACCTGGTAAGCTTCTCATCTTCCCACCTCCAATTCTACTCTGCGCTGTAATCGAAGCGCGTCTGGTTGCTACAACACATCCGATATCACGACGATCGCGCAATCCTCCCCCAACCGCCAAAATGCCGCGCCCAAAGACGTACAAACAAAAAGGACCCAGAAAGCTGATTGCTTCTGCAGCCATTAGTGACGACGAGCAATCCGATCCGGGCGACGGAATCGCGATCCCCCTCAAGGAGAAGCGTGCCAAGTCCCGATCGGCCGAATACCGAGACGACGTCCTCCAGACTAAGAGCGAAGAGGAGGATATCCCGGAGATCAAGGGCGACTTAAACGGCGGCCCCGCCAAATCAACAGTAAAGAGTGACGAAGACGAAGACGAGGAAGATGAGGACGAGGATGAGGATCTGGAGCCCGACGAGTGTGTTCTCCAACGTCACTTCCCGGCCGAATAAGTCGGGCTGACATTGCTTCAGGTACATTGTAGAGAAGATCCTCGACCATCTGGTCGCCGAAGACGTAAGCGTTCCCTTTACTTCCCTGCGCTATTCAGTGGCCAACATGTTTTGTAGGGTACCGTCAACTTCCGCGTCAAGTGGGAAGGCTATGAGAAGAAGGCCGACCAGACCTGGGAGCCCGAAGACAGCTTGAAGTAGGTTGCGACATTCGCTAAGGGGAGGCGGGTGGGGCATTGGGTCGCATAATAACTAATACATTGACAGGGAAGGCGCATCCGAGATCTTGGAGGGATACCTGAGAAAGCTCGGTGGGCGCGAAGCGCTTTTTGAGGAGAAGTCCAAGGCCAAGGCCACAAAGAAGCGCGGTCGTCCTTCTGGATCTTCGGCCACACCACCAGCAACCACCAAGAAGTCTAAGCGAAGCGGCCACCCCGCCGAGTCTACCCCTCCTGCGTCGGCAAAGGAGGCCAAGAGCAAAGCCTGGACTTTACCTAGCGGCAGCTGGGAAGAGGAGGTCGAGAGCATTGACGCCTGTGAGGACGAGGAATCCGGATCATTGATCATCTATCTGAACTGGCGCAATGGCCAGAAGACTAAGCACTCCAAGGACGTCGTGTACAAGCGATGCCCCCAAAAGGTAAGGCACATGCTGCAAGTAGCCCCACTTTAACTTTTCGAGGAAGATGCTTACAGGATACCACTTGAAGATGCTGCAATTCTACGAAAGACACATTCGTATCATCAAGGCGGGCCCCGAGCCCACGGAGGAGGCCCAGGTTTAGTACAAAAGCTCGACATTTAAGGGAAATGGTTTTTTGGGCTGGTCATGCATCTGTTATCGCCGCGGGCTTTTGGGGACTGTTACGCCGGCAATTTGTTTTTCTTCTCCGTCGTCTTGGTCTCTCTATCTTGCGGGGGTTCTCTGAAGATGGTCTAGTAAGGCCTCACTTGTACTTAGGCTCATGACTTTCCGGCTAGGCCTACTATCTACCCGAGTAAACAAAGGTACAACACAGGATTCGGATTTCCTATTGCTGGAAACAGGCTGTGGTTCCCCTCTCAGTCTTTCGGTGCAAGCGATCATTTTCTGTATTCCCATCACCGACACAACAGCAGGAAATCGGGCTCCTTTGGGAGCGATTCAATGGGTGAATCAAGATCCGGCCCATGTCAGCCGTAAGCCTTGTTACGAATTCATGAACAAAATCCATCCCGAATGGATGTCGTCGGTGCTGAGTTCAGGCACGATGCAGGTACCGCCCGTGAGATCGTCTACAAAGTCTCTTTGCACTCGGATATGTATGGAAAGGTACATACGAATACACGGAAGAAGAAAAACGGTGGGGGGCAACCAAGCTGAGAAGCCCACGAGGTTGGGTGAGGATGTCAAAAAGCCGGTAAGGCCCACTAAAACAGTTGGAGACCCCTGTTTTGCAGGCGGTTGGGTGTCGTGTGTGGTGTGGTAGGCTGGTAGCGTTGCCGCGCTTTTTCTCGACCAGCCTCTCGCATTTCTGTTGACTTGGGCCGTAAAGCTGGTGGCGGGGCAACGCTGCTTTTTAACGTGAAGCTGCCCGCGTTGCATTCCTCGCCTTCTGGTCTTCCGCTCTCCCTTTTGTCTGGTATATTCCTTGTTGATAGCCTGCTTCCATCTACAATTCACGGACCTCAAGAAGCAAACAATCCCATCGTCCGTTTCGGCCAACCTACTCAACCTCCGCCACAACCGCCTTAGACTCAATACACATCACATATCGGTGCTTGCGATCTTGTATAAAAAAAAAAAGCGCTTTATCCAACCGCTATCCCACCCGCCGACACCATATCCTTTCTTCAACCCTTCCTCTTGGACATACCGTTGAAAATCATCACCGAAACCCTACTTTTCTCCCGAGACCCGAACATTCTTCGGCGCACGGCGACTCCGCTCGAGCTCCGTACCTCTTCCCCCCCAGCCACCGGGACTCAGCAGACACCACCCCACACCAGTTCCACACCGCCCATCACACCTCCATTCCCCGTTCAGGCCCTCCTCGCTGGTGTCAGATCGTGACGGGAAAGCCCCCGCACTGCAACCGCAGCCATGGTCAAACAAAACGATGTCATCGCCATCATCGTCATCATTCTCTTCATCGTGCTCGCCCTCGTCGCATTTGGCATCTATAGGTTGGTCCATACCGCGCGCCAGAGCATGAGCGTGACGTCCGGGTCGAGTAGCAGCAGCTCCGACGAGATTGTCGATTGATCCTGGCGTCACTGGTCGCTTGCTGCAGCTGCCGCTGCTATCAGCGCATTTACACTGAAATGCCACGCTGCATCCTGTCTTGGGCGCTGCGCCCTTTCTACATCTACAGCACACCGCTGCTACGTTGCAAGCAGGGGCGGCGGCCATCTACGAAGCCGCTGAAAACGAAAAGAAGAAAATCAGAATGATTTAGGACGAAGAAAGATGTAATGAGGGGGGGGGGGGAACGACAACTCTGGAATGGACATGAGACATGATTTATTGGGCATAACTGTTTGGGCATTTTCCGCAGCATCTTATTTTTGTTTTTTGCGTGTTCATATGTTGGACGGAGTTACAAAGGATACCGAGAGCAACTGCACGGCGAATATCTACGAGTGTACGATGTCAACAAAGTCGAGAGACCATTGTTGGTACTCGACATGGGACGGGCAGGCTGAGCATCGGCTCGGCGTATTTACAGACGAGAGGAGGGTTCAGAGAGCCCGGCATACATAGAATCGAAGCCCTTGAGGTTGGGAGCACAATAGAAAACCGCACCAAGCATGACGCATGGCATTCTTCTCACGCTCGCTTCTTTTGATTGGATCTCAAGCAGCAAGATCAGAACCTCATGGACTGGGCCTATGGGCGCCAATACTCGCCGGCCAAACAACAACTTGGTCAACAATGACAGCCTATCAAGGCCACCCATTTGGTATATGTTACCTGTGTGAATCTTTGCCCTTATGGTACATAAATATGTCTTTAGCCATGTTTCTTGGAGTGGCCGCCATACCTCAATGACCAATCTCATTACCCAAGCCGCTGCAAAGGCTCGATGTCAGGCCATTGGCAGCATATCTGTCCTCGTCGGCAGCCACAGGAATAGTGTCTGCCTGCTATTCCATCTATGCTCATAGCTAGGAATGCAAAAGGAGGCCAGGGTATCGGGTCGGCCGTGTCTTGGATCCTGGAGCGGTCAACGGAAGGCGCCGCGCCACTTATTGCTTGTCAATAGGAGACGGAGCCCATGTCTAGAATTTTTTGCGACTAATGAAGACTCGCCAAGGGTTTAGTTGGGGATCCCCAAATACCAAAATACCAATTTTTCTTGCAACTGGCACCCTTCAAATGCCAGGTCAAAGCGAGACCAAATCACAACCCATACGCATATGACCGACCAGCTGCCTGTCATTAAGATACTTCAAGGCGACTGCGAGATGAAGATCGTGGGCAAGGAAACGAAGCATACCGCCTCTGACGCCAAGAACAGGCTAGAAAGTGGGGAGACAGCCGCCTCGGAGGGAGCATTCCCGCATGACGCGGTAGCAGTTACGGTGAATGATATGCAAGTGTCAGTTGCGAACGTCACCTTTAGTATGATGGGACGTGCGACCAACTACGGCGATGATGTAATGGCGGAAGAAGGTGAGGAGGAGACTGCCAGAGCGTCCAGATACGACGTTCAGCCTCAGGAGAAGTAGGATGGGGAGGACCGGAAGATTTGGTCCCAGATTATGAGCGGGGAACCGGCATGGGAGGCAGATTAAGGGTTGAAGGAGGTCTCGTGGTAATAATGGTTTATCAGCTGGAAGAGAAGTATCTTCCAAGCGAGTTTGCGGACTCTGGATGGCGCGTGGTGCTTGGTTTGCCTCAGAATTCAAGGGCACGTCTGCTGCGGCTGTGCCGCTAATTCCAAAGAACCATTTTCAAACAGACATCGAGAGCCGCTTGGGAGAAGTTGCGGGGATTCGGTGAAAATGCTCAGAGCCATCGTACTGTACAGGACAGTCGGTGCAGAATGATGTGCAAACGCAAACATCTGTAGGCACTGACGACAAGCGTGTTTGACTCTACATCACTCTCTACACTCCAAACCCTGTGTGACTAATGATTTCCGCATCTCGTGGACTCAGTCACTTACAGAGTTGGAGCTTTCGAATGATTCACTACCACGAGAGGTGAAGACTTCATCGGAGTCCCCCCAGTCAGCCCTACATATAAGAAAGCACAATCCACTCAAACGAAGCATTCAGCACAGAAAAGAAAATCAAATCAACATCAAGCAAAGCGTCAAAGTAGAGCCAGCGAGAAATCAATTCCTGACACGGATGCAAGAACACCAGATCATTCACTCAAGATGCCGTCCTTTACCCGGATGCTGCGTCAAAACGGACGCATTATAGGCCATGTCAAGGACAATGTAGCCTTTCTCAATAACAATCCCAAGCCCGAAATCCCAGAACGAGACACAAGAGCAGGGAACATAGGCCCCGTCGACGACATCTGCGAAAACGACTTCCCAGATACCGAGTCCCCGACCGCAGAACTTCTGCGCCTCTCGCAATCCCCCTCGACGGTCGAGGTTCTTCAGACCCTGTTAGATGAGCTTGGAAAGAAGCTGCGGGAGCGGAAGGCCGCCATCAATGCACTAGGAGAGGCCAGAGAAACATTGGACGGTGTGGTGTGGACCATTGCGCCCTATGACTATGCCATGTTCATGGCCGGCCAGGAGGTACCCCCTGAGGAGGAAGAGTGGCACGGAATCTGCCCCAGGGCAAGGAGACAGGCTCATGAATGGCTCTACCAGAGAGGACGGGTCACGAGCCGCATCGACCGCTTCGGTCAAGAGGTTGAAGAGCTTCAGCGGAATATCACGGCTGTTTTCGCCGCGATGAGACAGGCAGATGATATCCAAAACATTTGTCGCCGAGCTTCTATGGGCCCAGCCGAGCTTCCTCTCTGGAAGATCCCATTGGTCGAGAAGGCCCACGAGATTCGGCAGAGACAGTCGGACCACGAGAATATCCTTAAGGGAAGGGGGGGGAGCATCAGGTTTGCATCGATGGAGAGTGGATCAGGATGGGCATGACCCGCCGAGACAACCGTGAGCGATCAGTAAATTATGAGGCCCGCGGCAGTCAGGGTCAATGGGGGAGGAGAAGTGGAACCTGCAGGAATGACCAAAATGATTAGATGACTTTGACAGGTTTGCGGTCTGAGGAAGATGGCAATTATTACAGAATTGAGCAGAGAGCTGACACAAAGACAGTGGAACGTATCCTGGCTATCCCTAGAGTTTCTCTCAGTGATGGCCACTAGCCCATAATGAAAGAAAGGCCATGGAAAAACGTATGTTACGTTAGTGTAAAGTAGATTCACCCCAGGAAGGTCGTGTATGGCCAACAGGCGGGCAGAGAGGTAGGTATGCGATCTGAAGATGAACAAAAGTGACAGCCTTTTAACCCTATCGATTTCGGTGGCCTCACATGTGTAAGTTGTCGGCCATGCCATATTTCAACGGCATTGGCGTTGAGGTATTGGAATCTACTAAAGAACAAAGAAATGACACAATGCCCCTGTGTTTGAGAATTGATCGAACCCTCTTCCGGTTCATCATAAATGCTCTGGCGAGTTGGAGTGGGTTGAGTGAACCTACCGAAGGACGCTCTGCTACCTACCTACTCTAGGTAGACCACCCCACAGTGGACACGGGAGGTACGTACCCCATCCCCTCTTTAACCCCACCGACGCGTCACGGCACGTCAATCGCGTCGGCCAATTTGTCACTTGTGCCAAATTTCCAATCTCAACTACAGACCTTCAAGGCAGATATTGTCAGCGCATTATAGCGTATCCGCGACACAAGCACCTGCGATACACATTAGAGGAAAATACCATTTAGCACGAGAATATCTGGCTTCCTTTGGCGCACAGTCGTCCGCATCTTACAATGCCCATCCTTGAACGCCGCCGACCAGGCCAACGGCGCCCCGAAAGAAGAGTAATCGACAACGACGACGAGGCTCCCGGAAGCGACCTTCCCGAATACGAACCGCTCGCTTGCCCTCTTACTGCGGAGGCTAAGCGCGCCATCGCCGAACTCTCCAACAGCCGTGATGTTCACCGTTACCAGAACCACGTAAAAGCCTCTATCCGGCATCTCGGCACCTCCGTTGCTGGCATCAACGACAGCGTCCGCATCCGTCACGAGCATATCCAGCGCCTTGTCGAGAAGCGCGCCGAGTCCAACGACCTCGGTAGCCAGGAGAAGTCACAGCGCGAGGTCGAACTTGAGACCTACACCGCGACTCTCGACGACGAGGTCCCTCGCCTCACGGCCGAGGCCGAGGCCGCCCTCCGTGACCTCATCGACAGGCAAGTCGAGCTCGATGACGAAAAGGCTGCCATGGCGGAGACGGTGTCGTACTTTCAGGCTATGCCCGAGCAGGCGCCGCGCCAGCGCAGGCGGACCCGCGTGGAAGCCCATGGCGACGACTCGAATATGGACGAGGAAGGGGACACGGTGGACGACCTGCCTCCGCCGCCGGATCACTCTGTCATTGACATTCTCCGCCAGCGCCGTGCCGATAAGACCCATGCTTACCAACGCCAACCCGCGTATCAGCGCTACGCCTTAAACAACGACTACGCCGCTTTCAAGAAGCTCTGGCACGACGCCGCGCACGGGGACACGGAGGTGCCCCTGCCTAACGCCAAGCGGTGGTTCGACAATGCTGGAAACCCCGTTATGCCTGCTACGCACCGCCAACCCGGAAACATTAAGGGCGAACCCGGAGCTCAACGGGCGGACGATAGTGATGAGGATATTGTTATTGCGGGCGAGGTTATAGATTATAGGTGCCCGCTTTCGATGCAGTTGTTTGAAAACCCGGTCAGCAACAATGTCTGCAGTCACACGTACGAGAAACAATGGATCGTCGACATGTTGCAGAAGGCGCCTACGAAGCGTGCGCAGTGCCCCGTTGCGGGCTGCTCCATGGTATGTACTTGTTATGAAACTCCGAGAGCGCTCCGTCTGACGAGAACTTTAGGAGCTGGGTCTCGACAATCTGTACGACGACCAGGTGATCCTGCGCAAGATGAAGCGCGCGCTGGAAGAACAGCGTCGCCGCGAAGAGGAAGAGGCGGACGACAGCAGCTCTGATGACGAGAATGAGGACGAGCCTCGTCAGGTCAAGCGTGAAGCTCGTGGCAAGAGTCAAAAGCGCAAGGTTGAAGAGATTGACGACGAATGAGAGCCTTCTGCGGTCAAAACGGCGTTAAAGGGATGGATATGAAAGTAATGATACCCAAGAGTCAAACTATGTACGAGCTTTTAGCCACGCAAGTGGCCTTGAAATTGAAAGGCTGCGCCTGTGATTATTATGCACATGATTTCGTTCTTATGACTCCTCGCCATGCAATCCACGCGCCGATTTCCCCCTGATTATGCAATGCTTACGTTTCGACACACTCTCTACGCGACGCAAATCTTACTCGGATGCATCGCACGCCATCGCCAGCGCAACGCCAGCCCCTAGTAATGAGCTCTCCTTCGCCAGCACGAGGTCGATGCTCCTGTCTTCCCGGTTGATCAGAGCGTCTACGTAGTCCTGACACATGGCCAGGTATCCCGGATAGCACTCGATAACGCTGCCGTTGTACGCAACCATGGTCCGGACCAGACTCGACTCCTCCGCTAGTCTGTCAGAGGCCTCTTCCTCTGGCTCTTCGCTCAGCGCCTCGAGGCGCAAGGACCAGACTGCGTGTAGGCAAGCGGCGATGATGGCGGCCGACCTTCTCGAGACGAAGGATGCCAGACTACGCAGTGCTGACATATCGGACGAGGTTGGTGTGTGAGAGGAGGGATAGAGTGAGACGAATAGGTCTATGGAGGATGTAAGCATCGGCGACGCATCTCTATGACATGGTTAGCGCCTTCACGTGGATGACGGTCAAAGGGGGGGGACGTTACCCTTCGACGGCAGATATCGTTTCCGATTTCAGAGAGTACGGCTCCTCGAGCGACTTGGGCACAACGCCCCCGAAGAGCCCCGTCGTCTCGATTGCCTCGATCAAAGCAAACCTCACCACCTCTCCGAGATAGTAACCGCTCACCATCATCTCCAGAGGCTGCAATTCAGGCCTCGGGTGCCCCTGCTTCAGCAACCTGTCCCAGCGCGTCACGCTCAGCACGTCCTGCCCGAACATGCCGAGCTCCGTGTTAACGATCACGTCGCGCGCCTCATCCCACCACTCCCGCGGGCGGTCGCCGAACTTGGGCCTCCCGATGAGAGACACAGGGAGGTATGCGGCAATGTTGACGCCGGTGCCGAGGATGAGGCCGAATCGCGTGGCCGGGTGAACGTAGGCCTGCGAGAGCAGCGTGGCGCCGCCGTCGTTGAGGATCACACGCAGCTGCGCGTTCATGCCCCTCGCCGAGCAGGCTGACTCGATGACCTCGCCGAGGTCTTTGCCCATGAGGCCTTCGGCGGCGAGAAAGCCCTTTCCCATACTGTGGATACGGCCGCCTTTCAATGATGTTTGTCTTGAAAGTGCAAGTTAGCTCATCGCGGGAGTGTAAGCGGGGCGACTAGTGACTTACTCTATGGGAAAGCTCCAAGCCAGCGCCATGGGCATGGGCTGTGAAGGGTCATGTCCGTCTTGTGAGACCATCTCCCATATCCTCTCGGCCATCCAGTCGAAAAAAGCCATGCCCTCCAGATTTCTGATGTCGCTATCAATCTTGAGCGAACTCATCCGCACAACCTCTCCCTCACTTCCCTTGGCGTCCCGGCCCCGCAGTTCCACCAATGCGACACGGAGTGTCGATCCTCCAACGTCCACCGCCAGATACTGACCGGCTTCGTACCCGTCGGGGAGCTGATGGTTGTACGAGGGCAGCATGCAGGCCATACTCGTCTGCAGCTTGTCCCTGAATTGAGCCTTCAGGGCGTTGGAAAGGGCGAGTAGGCCATTGTCGAGCAGAGGGCCCAGGAGCAGGTCTTCGGCCTCCTTCAAGAACTCCTCGACGTCCCGTGATGATGATGTCGTCGTCGTCGCGGACTTGGGACACTCGACGGTCGGCCTCGCCTGTTTCCCGGAACCGGAATAAGGGGTGATCCAGAAGGCCAGGAGGGCTTGTATCAGAGACTTGCCCCGGAGCAGCTGCTTGACAACAGCGGCCAAGAAAGCTTTCGGAAACGTGGTCATGGCAGGAGGGTACTGCTGCATGGTACAAGGAAAGGTTTCGAGCGAGTTAGCTTAGAACGATGCTGAACCATCCAGGTGACGAGATATTGGACGGTAGATAAGCGGGACAGGTCACAAGCCATATCATCCGGAGACAAGCCAGGCGAGATAGATGTGTGAGATGCGCGAAAAAGAAGAGGAGGAGGGTCGCAAATATGCCGTGCACAATGTTTAAACGGCAGCCTCCACGGCGGACTGGTAGCAGATCGGAAAGGCAGGTCCAGGTACGGGTGGATGGGACTTCGATGGTGTGCACGTAGCAAGAATGGAACCTGCCGGTTGGCTGTTCGACTACCCGGGGATGGTGTATGCTGGGGACGTCGTATCCAACGGGGTCGGCAGCGGGATGGGTAACAAACGGAAGGCAGAAACAGGCGATGGCGACAACGGCCAACGGCCAATGGGCTACAGAGTAGAGCAACCAGCTGGAAGCGAAACCATGTGCCGCCTAGACAAGGTGAGAGCGGGAAAGACCGAAGTAGCTTCACTCTTCAACGTCGCACAGGCGATGGGGCGACACACCGTATTCCTCCTGCTACCAGGTTCAGCTAGCCTTGTTCAGTCAAGGCCCGATGCTCCAATCCACGTCACTTGGGGGTCGAATGTTCGTGTTGATATGGATGGGCCAAACGGAGAAAGGGGGGTTCGATGATGGGTGGTGACGGTATGGAGATGGTTACTGAGGATGAGCCATATTGCGAACCCCAGTAGATCGCGACAGGTAGCCGAGCACGTGTAACAAGCAACCGATGCAGTAGTGGATGGGTGAGAGGCTCCTCGCCTCGACGCAACTAAAGGAATATGTAGGTAGTGTGCCGAAACAACGGGACGCACTTGTTCGACGCCTTCAAGCAGCCAGCCAAGCCACCATTCCCGCCCTCGGTGCGGTACTCTTAATTGGGGGGGCTTTAACCCACCCATTGGGTTTGGTTGCGAGTCGGGTTCTCTGGGCCACCCAGCACACGATAGGCAGTGAGTGGTTGTTGCAGTTCAACTTGTTCGAGGTGAGATGCGATAATGGACGGGGCAAGGAAATCGCCCCTCCAGTTGTAACGTTGCCTTTGGTAGATCAAAGCACACCACCCTAATGCTAAGAAGGGGAACCCCCCAAGAGTGGTTGGGGGTGGTTGCCTTTGACGGCACCACATCACAAAGACCAGGCAGGAACACCCCAGTCCAAGTGCTGGAGGGGGACAATTCCCCGCTCTCTGGGAGGACATGCAACAACCAACAGCGGAGTCACTTCAAGGAAGCAATCATGCCGCAACGACACAACGTGAGACGTGCCCGGGTGCTAGGACCATAGGTTTCCCCCAACGATGAAGCCTTCTGTCTCGTTTTGATTCTTTCTGGTCAGTCCATCCCGTAGATGTCGCAATCAATCAATCGCGTTGCAGGACCTGTTGGCAGCGAGCGTCTTCCATTGCCGACGTCCGACTGACATGGCTAGGCTAACACCCTTATGCAACCAGCACGAGCCGCTCGGCATGGACACTACTTCTCCAGAGCATCCAGCCGGGCGAGAAGCGGGAACGATGCCCGTTACGTTAGATCTCTCCCATGCATCAGCTGTATGCGAAGCACAGGACTCCGCACGCCATGCAGTGGTAACAACAGCCGCCGGATCGCAAAACCAGGGCTCCCGGCTTCACGTCACAGACGGACGGACACTTTGTGGCTCCCTCCCACTGCCGCCGCCCATGGCAAACGACTGCACTCGCCACCCATGCCATAGCGCCTCGAACTTTGCTGATATCAGTGCCTCTCCACACAGTACAGTAACCGTAACCTCTTCTTTGGAGGGCATCTTCCGCAAGCGCGCAGGCGTGGCTTATCGTCCCGGCCGCGTGGCTACTTCAACACCACCGCTGCCTTGAACTGACATGCCGACCCTTGCTCGGGGACTTTGGGCCATGACGAGTCTAAATCGTGGATGACGATGACCATCGATCCGAACGGGGCCGAGCAAGTGTTGCTCTTTACCCAACTCTATCGTCCGCAGAGGAGTTGATAGCCCCCTTATCAACCGACCACTCCGCAGGCCACATGAGTCGGAGCTTCGCCATCCAATCCCGGGAACCAGGTGACTCGGCCTACACCTGCAACTGGCAACGTTGATAATAATTGATGTGCCCTCCCCAGTAGCTTGTGGGACGCCCGCTCTCGTGGTGGGACTTCTTTTTCGCGCTTCTCAGACACCACCGATAACGGTGACGTTCCATCCCCCTCCACCTCCGTGGGGTGGTTTGATGAAATCTTCAGCAGACTTTGGGGCTGATTCCCGCACGACTGCGATGTCAGGGCGTCTGCGACGAAGGGTGCGACGAAGGGAAACACCCCTTGAGGGAAGGGGGTGAACCCTAGAACCTGGTGGCCAGAACCTTGTGGCCGCCGTCCTTCGATGCTGTCGTCCCTCATAAGCAGGGCTCATTCGGCTTTGGCCCCTTCTGTTATCTCGCTCCTTCACGAAGTTGAATCCAAACTACCAACCCCAAAATCACCAACGTTCCTTGCGGCTCACACCTACTGTCCCTTCTTGTATCGTTACAACCCTTACTAGTCCACATTCATAGAAACATCCCACGATGAGGCTGATTATCCGCGATGATGCTGACGCCGCCAGCGCGTACGTAGCAAGCTACATCGTTGACCGCATCAAGCACTTCAATCCCACCCCAGCTCATCCGTTCGTGCTCGGTCTGCCGACCGGAAGCAGTCCCCTGGGTGTGTATAAAATCCTCGTTCAGAAGTACAAGGCCGGAGAGGTAGGGTCCTGTGCCTATAAGCCCAATACTTGAGGCCTGTAGCTTACAACTATAGATCTCATTTGAAAATGTCATCACCTTCAACATGGTACGTGAGCTCTAATAAAAACCAGTCTCATATTCTATCCCATTGCGACCTTTTCTGATGATGAACAGGACGAGTACGTCGGCATCCCTCGGGATCACCCAGAAAGCTACCACTCGTTCATGTGGAAGCACCTCTTCTCCCACGTAAACATCCACCCCAACAACGTCAACATCCTCAACGGCAACGCCCAAAACTTGGAGGCCGAGTGCGTCGCCTACGAGGCCAAGATCAAAGCCGTCGGCGGCATCGACCTCTTCCTCGCCGGCATAGGCGAGGACGGCCACATCGCCTTCAACGAGCCCGGCTCCAGTCTCGCCTCGAGGACGCGTGTAAAGACTCTCGCTTACGACACCATCCTCGCCAACTCGCGCTTCTTCGACAACGACGTCGAAAAGGTCCCCAAGCTCGCCCTGACCGTCGGCGTGCAGACCGTGCTCGAGGCGAGAGAGGTGGTTGCCATCATCTTGGGCGCTAAGAAGGCGCTCGCCCTGCAGAGGTGCATCGAACAAGGCGTGAACCACATGTGGACGCTCTCCAGCCTGCAACTGCACCCTCACCCGATGATTGTTGTGGACGAGGACGCGACCCTGGAGTTGCAGGTCAAGACAGTCAAGGTGAGACTTCCCTCCCCCTGCGGGTTCGACCTAGTAAAATTTACTAATCGATGAACGCAGTACTTCAAAAGCATCGAAAAGGTCGCCAGGGAACAAGGCTTTGAACAGATCCTCCCCTCTAGGATCCGTACCGGTCCCGGTCCCGTGCCGGTTACAGTCATAGACGAGGTCGAGACCCCTACTATCCTACACCCGCAGCCCACCACCTCGCGTTTGCTGCGTGCCTCGCCGGCGACGGAATACCCCATCCGCTCTACGTCACCCGACATTGAGCTCGTCTTCGAGAGCATGGCGTCCCGCACCAAGTCGCCTACCGAGCAGCAGCTTCGCGCCGTCACGCCCGACCTCGTCACCGACAGGATGGCCACGCGGATCCCCGAGCCCGCGCTGGCGGGCCGTCTGACGCCAACACCCGAGCAGCAACCGCAGCTGTCCAGATCAGTGACCCCCGACCTGATCCCCGACCGCATGGCTTCGAGGATCCCGGAGCCGGCGCTTGCGCGGCGGTTGACGCCAAACCCGGAGCAGCAGATGATGTCAAGACTGAACACCGTTGGGGCTTGATCGAGTGCATACATATGGAATTCGGGCGTTCTTTTCTTCTTTTCCTCCTTTTTTGGTTTCGGGGGGTCCCTCTCCCCCCCGGGTGAGCATATAGCGTCACTGAATTCTCTCGTTACTTGCTAGAAACAAAGTGATATGTCATTTGAAAAATCCGCACTGCGGTCGGGTAGCTGGGAAAAGGTCGCGACCAGACTGCAGCATTGTAGACTGTGGCTGAGATAAAAGGGGGCGCGAGAGGCTCGTGCTAGGCGAGAACTTGGTGGTATGGATTGAAGAGCTTGCGCGTCCGCTCAGGACGAGGCTCTCTATGATTGTTACAAAAAAGATACGAATGAAAGTGAAAATAAAATTTCTGAGACCATGTACTCGTGAAAGAGATGTAGAATCCGTATCAGGATTGTATGCGTTGTGATATCAAATGGTTGACCGTACGCAACTAAGCTTACGTCAGGTTCAACTTGCCATGCGTATCTGGTACTCAACAGGCGTAGGAGTAAGAGAAGTGTCCAGCTCCAAGGGGGGCGCGAGCCGAGCGGGCTTTGATCTGGTATTCTTCGATTCGCTTTTGAGTAACTACATCACCTAGATTCGGGTATAACCATTTCCCGTATGCCCTCCACTCCTCCCTGCTGCTCCGGCTGTCCCGATGCCAAGCAGGTTGAACCAGTATCATATAATACAACACGCCAAGAAAGCAAACAGTTGTATGGCTTCGTAAATTCATTCAGATAATCCCAACTGGTCCCGATTATGACACAAGTGCATGAGATGAGCGTGTCGCCGCTGAGTCTAGATATAATTGAAATGTCAAGCTGAGATGACGTTCAAGATTCGGCGGTGAAGTAGCGCTTCGCCTTGCTCCGCAGCTGCTGTGCCTTGATCTCCGGCGGCACGATGGTGTGATGGACGACATGAGGGCGGTAAATTGCTTCCACTGGCGGGATCCTGTCGTGATCTTATTAAAATTACAACGCAGAAAGTGGGGATAAGGGTCCTTACCAGTCATCCACACTGAGAGGAAAGTATTCATAAAGCAAGTCATCCTCCTCCCTGGGGCTCTGACTTGGGTTCTGCCCCGTGGGGGCCGTTGACTTGTTGAACTGCGGGCTCTGCACATCCGAGTTGGACCTATTGGGACTCCTCTCGTCTTCCGAGAGAGACAGGTTTATGGGGCCCGATATTCCGGCCCGCGCCGCCGAGCCCGATGTCGATGTTTTGGCCAGCAGCCTTGATGGTTCTGACGACCAGGCTGGTATTGGAGGACGGCTGATCCCCGGTGACATGGCCATCTTCTTCGCCGGAGGCGGACCTCCGCTCGGATCCCTGTACATTGGCGGCGGTGCCCAGTCCGCTTGTTGCTGAACGCCTCCCAGGACCTGATATTTCGGTATAGGCGTTGGGGCGCCGTTGTTGCCATTGTTGCCGCTGTCCTTGACGGGAGTTGCGCAAGCTTCGCTGTTGCTTCTCCCTCCTAGCTTCTTCTCTCCACCGGTCAAGGGTATGTCCTTCCGGCTGTCGAAGTTTCGTGGGCTGCGGCCTCTCACGATAACGGGCCCAGAGTGGACCTCGGCAATCCTGGCGTACTCGCCGTTTTGTTGCTTTCCAAGGAGACTGATTTGCACCAGGTAGTGCTGCTGCAGGCCTTTCCTTCTTCCGTTGTTCGCTGTAGCGTGCTTGAACTGCAGCCTCTTCCATGATAGTGTGAGAGATACTCTGTTCGCATCGACTTCTTGCCCATTTGCCAGGTCCAAAACAATGTTGGGCGGTCCGCCAGTAGACTTGGGTTCCTCTGCGCCTATCGGGTGCGCGCTCTTCCAAGGGATTGAGATGATCTCCGTCGCTTTGCCCTCGATGGACTCGATCGCCGTTATCGAAGCCGCCAGCTCGAATATGGGTATTTGCCGGCCTTGTTCGTCCACAATGTGCGTGATGTGTCGAGGAAGAGTTACCTGTCCAGAGCACTGCCACAAGTTTCTCCGGTAGCAGGTCAGCTCGAGAGGTCTACCACTGTTCTCGGCACCAAAGACGTCCTCGGCCACGAAGAACATGCCGTACAGTTCGGCCGACATGTTTGGCTCCACATGCTGGCCCGTCCCGTCCACAACCGTGGCTTTTACTAACGGCGCCGAAAATCCCAGGAGCTTATTATCCAGCTCCTGCGTCGGTGAATCCTGGCTGAGATCCTCAAGCGCGGGCTGAGCCTCGTACTGGCGATTCGAGTATGCGAATGGATCTTCAAAGCCCGTTGCGGAGAAGTCTTGGAAGTCATAGGTCGGCGTAAACGGTATGGTAGGGAAGGCTGTATTTACAGTTTCCCTAGGATAGCGAGAAGGGTTAAGGTTAGCAAAAGTGACTATCATCCCATTGTTGCGACAAGCTGACTGGCGGAGAGAGAGAGGGAGAGAGGGAGAGAGAGCTGTCCCCAAGTGACGTTCCTGCAGCCCCATCAGTTGCTGGGCGATACTTACAGCAGAGAGTCATCGAACATGGAAGCGTCTATGCCGTCCGCCACGGCGCTGCTAAGAGCCATGCCATCGCCGGGCGTCACGCTGGACGACATTGAGTGGAACGCAGCCATGGCATGGTAGGGCTCCTGTCGCAAGCGCCGGCCGACGATGCGCAAGCTACGCCCTTGTACTCTGTCGCAAGCTGAGGAGCGGCTGCCGGCGGCCCAAAAAACGTATCTAATGGCTTCTGCGTGTATCCGCTGGGGGGATGGCCGCAACCAGGCAATGTTCGGTTGAAAGTAAAAAGAAAGTCGATTCGAGAAAGTGCAGTTGGCCGTAACGCATGCCTTGTCTGAGCGAGGATCGATGGAAATGCAAAAGCGGAGGGATCTCTTTGGAGAGGAGCGAGAGTGGAGAGCCAGTGTTGATGGCCGGTACGCTGCATCCACCCCTATCAGGAAGCTGAATGACCCTTAGCTTACCATTGGACGATTGGGGTTATCGACGGCCACAAGTCACCGCACTGTGGAAGCAGTGTTGGGGGCTGGTTGGGCGCGAGGCATCTCGGCGGGCTGGGGATAAGGAGCACTGTCACTGAATGGCGCCGATATGCGGGGGTTCAGGGATGAGCCCGCAGGGCTATAATTGTGGATCAAGGACCCCAGAAACACAGTCTCCCTCGGTCATGTCACTGTACAGCTACAACTCCCTTACTTGGAAATCCTTTCATGTGCCAAATGTCTGCGTGTTTAATCTAAGTCGACGTCGTACAACGTTGGGCAATAACAAGCAAGGATCTAGATCGCGTCCTCTTTGTGACTTTAACACTCTAATCTTATAACCCGCAGCTCGTACTTGAAACGTTATTCCCTCATCTATTCATGACATAGGTAGTTCGGATGGCAGCTCTAGGTGTGTACAGTCTATGGTTGGGCCTGACCTTGCTCTTAGTTCTTTTCCCAAAGCTGCCTACGATAGCTCGGGTCTCTTGACTCGTCCGGTTGGTCCTTTTATGGAGTGATCGGCGATTGGTTCTCCTTCCGGCTCGACACCAGCGCCCCAGCTTTCCAGACCTCATCCACAACCAACTGAGTAGCGCCGTCTCTCACTTCTTCAGATAAGACGACCAAATCAGCATCAGCCCCGTCTTCCAGGGAGCCCTTGACGCCCTGGAGGCCGAGCATCGCTGCAGGCGTCGCAGTCACGGCTTTCAAGGCCTTGGGGATGCCCGTGCCCGACCAGCGAAGAAAGTTGTTCACACATTCCATCAGGGTGAGGGCGCTATCGCCCGTTAGTCCAGGTCCGTCGTCTTGAAGATGGCGTCAACTCACCTTCCAGCGATGGTGTTGGTTCCCTCCAGCAACAGCGTAGAGCCGACCTTGATGATGTTGTTCACATTTTGCCCATTAGTCCACTGGTATGAGCCGTCTGCGAGGCCCATCATGTGCATCGCGTCCGTCACCAAGATGAAGCCATCAGGGTGCGCGTTGAAGGCGATCTTGATTGTTGTCGGGTGGAGATGAATGCCGTCTGAAATGATACCAAAGTACGGCCTGTTCAGGCGCTCGGCAGTACCCAAAACACCAAAGACGCCGGGGTTGCGGTGGTGAAGAGGCCGCATGGCGTTGAAGAGATGAGTAATCATTGTGGCCCCTGCAGCCACTGCGGCTGACGCTTCCTCATATGTTGCCTCGGAATGGCCGATGGAGTAGATGATGCCTCTTTTCCGTAGCTCGGGAATGATGTCGGTCATGTTGCCCCTTTCTGGTGCCGCCGTGATCATCTTGATCGGGATTGTGGCTCCATTCGCGGTAGGCTCAATGTTCTCGACGCCGTAGCAGTCTTTCAGGTCATCGAATGTTTCTGCTTCTTGCAAGACGTCGACGTTGTGGACGCCGTTTTTGGAAGGACTGAGGAATGGCCCCTCGACGTGTGCCCCCAAGGATTCGGCGCCATCGCGGGCGGCTTGTGAGCCCCCCGAAGGCCCAAGATACGGAAGTGCCTGTGAATTGTTAGTGTTCCTCCAGATACGGATAGTATCTGACAGGCTCACCTTCTGGTAAAGCTCGGGTCTTTGGCTGGTCAGCGTGGGGACGTAGGACGTGACGCCCGTGGCCACGAGCTTTTTGTTGAGCTCGCGGACCTTCTTACCATATTGCGTCATGTCCTCGAGCAGTGTGGAAAAGTTGAAGCCAAAAGCACCATTGAGTTGGCAGTCGATCAAGCCAGGGGACACGATGCGACCGCCCAGGTTGATGGTTTCATCTGGGAGGCTGAGGTCGTCGAAAAACGCTGCTTGGCTGTGGATGATCTTGCCTGTGACGGAGCTGACCCAAATGTCTTCCTGCACCAAGGCGTCGCCTTTGACAAGGCGGCAGTTTGTGAACTTTGTGATGCCATTTTTTGGCGTCTTGGGAGTGGCAATGGGCATCTTGTTAAACTGGGTGAAAAGTGCTAGCTGGCTTCTGGGCGGATATGGGGTCGATCGTTGGGTTGATCTTCAATAACGACGCCATGGACAAAGACGAAGCAGAATGGCAGGAGGGACTGAGTTGGGTATTATTCACCACGCGTTGCGGCTGCGACAAATGTGACCGGGGCGTCAAAGGCTAATGGTGCCGGCATGGCCCGGCTTGCGTGGAAGTCTCATGGCTTCCCATACCACCGGCACATCGTCATCGCCCCTCACAGTCGCAGCGGGACGTCCACCACACATGGTGGCATGAGATAGGACGGAGACTTGTGGGTGTGTGTCTGGTAATGGCATCAAACGTGTCTTTGGGAGGGTGGGGGGGGCCGGGCCGATGGCACCGGTGCCGGTTGCACTGCCATGTTGCCTCATTACATGCTGTGTTCCCCTTCGAGTCATAGAAACTACTTGACCCTCGGCCGGTCCACAAGGGAGAAGGCGTTGGTTTCTGGATCTTTGTTTCACTCCCACGTACCCAAGCACCCGGCGCAACCACCAGCCATTGCTTCCCGATTCCAGATTCGGCGACTGGAGACTGAGAGAAAGAGAGCCCCACATTGTATCAAGGCCCTGGACCATCGACGTTTGAAGTGCTTAAGGACGAGCGTCCAATGTGGGCGTGAGAAAGAGGGACGCCCGTTTGCCATTCGGCGGTGCAGAAGGGACAGAAAGAAGGTTTGACGTGGTGAGGCTCCATGTAACGTTCCGTTGTCGAGACCGATGATCAGATACGCTAACATCAGAAATGGAGCGGCACTCCCCAGTACGTACCTATCCGCCGAGCACACGTCCCAGTCCGGCACAGACACCTGCCCCACACACCACGAGTGCTCTACTACCTAGGTACCTAGGTAGGCCTAGAGATAACGGCGTGGACGCCCAAGAGGTCATCAGCCAATCGAACGCCCTCGGCTCCCGCTGTCAGCACAGCCAATGATGGCTGATCGTGGCTGGTGCAGCAGCCCACCACCGCGCTCGCCGCACATGGCATCCCAGGCGACCTCCTCCACGTCCTCCTCACAGACGTTCCTTCATGTCCCGTGCGACGGCCCCGGGTCAAATCCGTCCGTCAACCGGAATTCAACGTTCACATCCACGTCTACATCCGAGAAGGGCCATCGTTACCTCCCCCCTCCGAAGACACGCTACCTCGAGAGGTACTATGCGCGTCAAAACGTGACGACCCGTAGACCACTAGCCATGGCCCAGCTCAACATGGAGCTCGACCCACTATGGCAGGATCTCGATTGGTACGTTGGTTCTCACGCTCGACCCGCTCTCCTCCATCATCCCAACTTGCATCGCCCTTCTCCCCTTGTACTGTGGTAGCAGCTCTCATTATGGCTTCGCATCCGGGGGGAGATGGTGCAAGTAGTTCGACCACAATCCGATTCGCCAGCTGACATGCCATGCTGTTGCGCCGTACAGGGCCATTGGCCAGATGCTCATCATGGGCTGGGACGGCACCGAAGTGACGCCCCAGATCCGCTCCCTCATCGAGGACCATCATCTCGGAACCATCATCTTGACTGCCAAGAACCTTAAATGTTAGTAAGCCTCGTTGTATCTGACCAGGTTGTTGGAATGGCAGGTTGTAGATCCGTGCTGATCCATTCCCACGTAGCTGCTCAAGAAACGGCCAAGTTGGTCAAAGAGCTCCAGACTATCGCTCACAAGGCCGGGCATCCCAGGCCGCTGCTTATCGCTCTGGATCAAGAGAACGGGGGTGTCAACAGTCTATTCGACGAAGACTATGTATGCCAGTTTCCTAGTGCCATGGGTGTCGCCGCCACGGGGCGCGTCGAGCTGGCCTACGAAGTATCAAAGGCTACTGCGACCGAGGTCGGGGCGTGCGGCATCAACTTTATGCTCGGTCCCGTCCTCGACGTCCTATCCAACGCCAGGTACCAGCCCGTCGGGGTTCGCGCGACCGGGGACGACCCACAGGAAGTCTCTCAGTACGGCATCGCAGCCATCAATGGTATTCGCGATGCCGGTCTGGCCAGCTGCGGGAAGCACTTCCCGTCGTATGGGAACCTTGACTTCCTAGGCTCCAGCCTAGACGTCCCAATCATCACCCAGACGCTGGAAGAGCTGAGTCTGAGTGCGTTGGTACCCTTCCGCAATGCCATTGCCACGGGCAAGCTTGACGCCATGTTCGTGGGGGGATGTGGTATTTCCAACCCTTCCATGAATGTGTCTCATGCCTGTCTGTCCAGCCAAGTCGTGGACGACCTCCTCCGTGAAGAGCTAGGGTTTGATGGCGTTGCTATCTCAGAATGTCTTGAAATGGAGTCCCTTACCCATGACCTTGGGGTCCAGAACGGCGTAGTCATGGCCGTGGAGGCTGGATGTGACCTGGTCCTGTTGTGCCGGGCTTACGAAGTGCAGCTCGACGCCATCAAAGGCCTCAAGCTAGGGGTTGAAAATGGCATCTTCACCAAAGAACGTATCTATACCTCATTGAAGCGCGTACTGCGGTTGAAGGACACCTGCACGTCTTGGCAGGCAGCCCTCCACCCACCCGGGATCTCTCTTCTCTCTAAACTACACCCAACGCATATGGCACTGTCCAGAAAGGCATATGATGACTCGATCACGGTAATCAGGGACAAGGAGAAGCTCTTGCCATTGTCGGAATCCATGCATCAGGACGAAGAGCTGTTGCTTCTTACACCGCTAGTAAAACCGTTGCCAGCCTCAAGCTTGACAAAGAGCATCCTTCAGGCCAAGGATGGTCAAGGGCTAACTCCAACGACTCACAATAAATGGCTTCACCGAGAGAAGGGGGCCATAATGAGTGGAGAGGGGGTGTTCAGAGAGTTTGGACGCTCACTAGCACGATCTCGTCATGGGAAGCTCCTTCATACGAGTTACACAGCCAACGGAGTCAGGCCAGGTACGCTGTCTTCTCTTCCAAACCCGGACCGCTCAGCTGATTGAGATGCCTTAGTCCACGAGAACCTCATCCACAGAGCGTCCTGTATCATCATCGTCACTGCGGATGCCAACAGGAACCTGTACCAAGCTGGCTTCACGAAACACGTAGAGATGATGTGTTCAATGCTGCGAACGCGCGGCCAAAAGAAGTCTGTGATTGTTGTAGCCGTAAGCTCGCCGTACGACTTCGCCATGGACAAGTCGATCGGCACCTACATCTGCACCTTTGACTTCACTGAGACTGCAATGCATGCCCTGGTCCGCGCTCTATGTGGATACATCGTGCCAAAAGGAACCTTGCCAGGGACGCTGCGGAAGAGTAAGAAGGTGCTCAAGTCACGCCAGCACTGGATCGTGGAAGAGTATGATCGCCACCGCGATAGCCATGGGCTCGAGGAGCTCACCAAAGCTGTTGCCCGGGCTAACATCGCTGACTTGGGTCACTTGGAGTCGATGCCCGCCGCGAGCTTCGAACTATTCAATCAAAACATCGGGGAAGCACACTTTGTTGTCAGAAACAGCAGTACCCATGCCTTGTACGGGTTTGCTGCCACCTACTTCATAGACGGAATCGGCATTCTGGGAGCCATCTTCGTCGATCCTTCCAAACGCAACGTGTCGGTCGGACGATCTCTCCACCGACGGGCGTTGCGCCATCTCGTCGGCCAGCGAGGCGCCAAGAAGATGCAGCTTGGAACCTCGTTTCCAGGCGTGCTATTGGGCATCCCCATCGACGAGGGCGGGGTCAAGGGCTGGTTTAGCAACAACGGCTGGGACGTCCAGTTCCCTAAACGGCTAACCAACCTGATAATCAACGACCTGAGAAGCTGGACCATACCCGAGGGCTTGCTGCAGAGCATTCAGCGAGCGAACCTAAGCTTCGATCTGATACATGGTCTGGACAACGCCGAAAGCGTCCTCAACCACGTTGGCAGCTGCGCGAACCCAGAGGTCTTGGAGTTGTACAGGTGCGCTCTGCAGGAAACAAAGGCTTGCGGTATAGTGCGAGCAAAAGGACCGGGCGACACGCTGCTCGGAACCATCATCATCTGCCGACCGGGCAGCCCACTCTCAACCTTTGTGCCTCCGCTGCTCTCGAATATGGACGAGGGGATCGGGGGCATCCTCGCGCCGGTTGTACACCCAGGGTCACAGGACGCCTTGGTCCTCCAGGGGCTGACTCTGATGGGAGTCCGGCAGAACAAGGCGCACAAGTCAGCAAAGACAGTGCTTAGCTGGGTAAGCTCCCCTACGCGGACGGGATGAGTACCAAGGCTAACGAATCGACGGGTAGGTGCAAGACGACGCTTACGAACATATCATGGCGATGGGATTTGAAATTTTGCAGGCATACGAGGAGCTTACGACTGCGCCGGACAACGTGAGTTTTGCAGCCGGGTTGGGCGTTGAATTGGAAAGCTAATCGAGAGCCTCTCTTAGTGGACTGATTTGAACTAGCAACCTCTGTGATGTGCCTAGGGGCGGCTCAGAGTATGGTATACCCTCCGGTTTTTCGCTTCATCTGCATTGTCTTGCATCCCAGCAGCATACCACCAGTCTGAAGATGGAATTGCCTGTCTATTTACGTACGAATATATACTAATGTGTCTTGATCACACATTATTCAGTTTGCAGGCGTTAACGAAGCTCATCGAGACTTTAGCAGTCGCTCAAGACGGAAGCGAGTGAGAACTCGATGCTTGATGCCTGATATGTGTGAGATCCTCCCGAAGTTACATCGCAGAGGCACACTTTGAGACCCTAGCTGTAAGGGTCTTGGTGATCTGCTTTAATACTGACCAGATGTGACGACGGGGCGAAACCGACTGGCACGACGCCTGATCCTCACCGTTGCACCTGGATGCCCCGATGTGAACAGCGGCCACTGGTCCGGATTTCCGGCCTCTCCGTCGCTCCAAGGAAGCATATCAAGGGGCACGCAAGGGTCTGCAGCTTGATGAGGTCCGGACGTGAAATGTAACTCTGCAAGATGAAGAGCCACTGGAAGGGTTTGATTTAGCAAACAGCTATCCGGATGGGCGGAAGCCACATCAGCCCGTCCCGTCCCTCTCGCTCTCACCGTCCTCTGTAGGTACCCCGCATTGGTGGGAAACCTCAAAACCGAGGTTTGGAGAAGACGAGGTGTGAGGGGGTACGTACAGTAGATACCAGGACCGGCAGCTTACCCCAATTCCGGCACATTAGCAATCGTGGGCCAAGTACAAAAAAAAAAACTGATAATCTCGTGATCATACACAAGATGTGAAGCCGGCATTAGTGTAAAAATGGGAGAAGCATCGCCGTAGCGGCGGTATTGGGGTTGTGTGAATGGTCACCTACCGCCTGGGATGTCTGGTGCCCAGTGAGAAGTACAGAGAGAAGGGGGCCGAAGGCGCAGACCAAAGAGTGGAGGTGAATCGTCCGTGGTTCGCGGGCAAACTCTGGCCGACTGGGGTGTGGTGGAAATGACCCTGCGAGAGCTACGAGAGAGCCGTGGGGATCATCACCCGGCAAGGTCTTCTTAGCAAGAGATCTTGCGGATGAGGAGCTTGTCTGCTGTGTCCCGAACCATGAGTAGTGATTTCGTGGTAAGACCATGCGATGCCACGAGAGGGGGCCTGCATCATGAGAGAGCCGGCCGCTTCAAGACCTAGGAACCATGATCGGTTAATGCCTTTGCCTCAACGCTCAATGGCTCCGCTATCTGCAGCGAGTACCATCCGGATCGGGGAGTAGTTACCGCTTATCCGACAGGTCCCAGTTGGCTGGTCTTCCCGCTGGAACGGGCTAATGGCCTTTGGCAATGGATAGCTACAGAAGGACATCATGCCATTGGGGGGAGAAGGGGGTGCATCAAAAGCCTTGCGAGTATTGGCGTCATTACCAATAAAGGAAAACCCAGTTCTAAGTCATCTAGCCCTAAATATGCGGATAGCCTCATAGATTCGTGAACATGGCAAAACCGAGCGCATGCGCAACCGCCAGCACCCGTCTCTTAAAGCTTCATGACGCGAAAGTCGCCCATTAGGACCGCAGTGTCCTTGAGCTTACCGTCTCCGCCGACTTCCAGAACGCCAACCTTATGTCCCTCGCTATCAACGATCGTTGCCCTGGCGCCCTCCTTGACCTGGTACAGCCTGACTTCGACATCTACATTATAGTCGTACACAGCGCCGACGACTCCTTCATTGCCCAGGACGAGTACCGTGTTCTCGCGCACGTAAAGCGGCAGCGAGCCAAAATTGTGCGTCTCCTTGAACCAGCCGGGTCCGTCGCGGGTGTCGTCCGAGAAAAATGAGGTCCAGCGCCCCTCGGGCAGGTAGAACTCGACCTCGCCCGACTCCTCAAAGATGGGCGCAACCAGAATGCTGGGCCCCAGCATGAACTGGCGGTCGAGGTACCAGGACGTCGGATCCTCGGGGAACTCGATGCACATGGCGCGCAAGGAAAGGGGAATCCCTTGCTCCACGGCGGCCTGCGCCTCGGAGAAGATGTACGGCATCAGGCGCGACTTGAGCGCCGTCCACTTGGCTAGTGTGCGCGAGCAGCCCTCATCGCTAGCGTCGTCATCGTCAATGATCCACGGCACACGGTACGAGCTGCTGCCGTGGAGTCTGCTGTGGCTGCAGAGCAGGCCCATGGCCACCCAACGTTTGTAAATCCAGGGCGGCGGGTAGCCCTCGAAGCCGCCAATGTCGCAGCTCCAGAAGGAGAAGCCGCTGAGGCCCAGGCTGAGGCCACCACGGATCGACTCAGCCATGGCCTCGGGCGTGGACTCGCAGTCGCCGCCCCACTGCAGGGGGAACCGCTGGGTGCCGGCACAGGCGGCTCTGGCGAACAGGACGGCCTCGTTTTGGCCGTAGCGCTTCTGGAGCGCCTCGTAGACGACCTTGTTGTAAAGGAAGGCATAGTAGTTATGCATCCTGACTGGGTCGACCGTCTTGTCGTGCCACTCGACATCGAGGGAGGGGATCCGCTCGCCAAAATCCGTCTTGATGGAGTCGACGCCCTGGTCAAAGAGCATGTTGAGTTTATCCTCGTACCACCGGCACGCATCGGTGTTAGTGAAGTCGACAAGGCCCATGCCGGCTTGCCAGAGGTCCCACTGCCACACGTCGCCGTTCTTGCGCTTCACGAGGTAGCCCTTCTCGGAGGCCTCCCGGAACGCCTCGCCATGCTGCGCGATGTACGGGTTGATCCACACGCAGACCTTTTTGCAGAGGCCCGATTCCTTGAGCCGGGCGATCTGCGCCTTGGGGTCAGGGAAGCGCTCTGAGTCGAAGACGAAGTCGGTCCAGGTGAAGGCCTTCATCCAGAAACAGTCGTAGTGGAAGACGTCGACTGGCGAACCGCGAGCCTTCATGCCCTCGAGAAAGGTGTTGACTGTCTGCTCATCATAGTTTGTCGTGAAGCTTGTCGTCAGCCAGAGGCCAAAACTCCAGCTGGGCACCCTGCCCGCCCTGCCCGTGAGCGTAGTATAGCGCTTCAGGACATCCTTGGGTGTGGGGCCGTAGATGATGTACCATTTGAGTCTCTGGCCCTCGACCACGGTCTGCAGGCGGTTGCAGCGCTCGCTTCCGATCTCAAGCTCCACCTTGCCGGGCGTATCGATGAAGACGCCGTAACCCCTGGAGCTGAGCCAGAAGGAGACGTTCTTGTAGGCCTGCTCACTAGACGTACCACCGTCGGCGTTCCACAGGGAAATGGATTGGCCGACCTTGTTGTAAGCGCCGAATCTCTCGCCGAGGCCGTGTATGGTTTCTCCGACACCGAGAGTGGTCTGGGTGAACATGTAGTGCTTGAAGTCGCGCATGTCACCGGTCTGCATTGGCGTGTTTGGGGCAGGGTTGTATGCGAAGCCGACGCTTCGGTTCCCAAGGGATGTCAGCTGCTTGGATCCGTCGGTACTGTGGAACTGGACATTAAAATCCGGATGAATGGTGGCGGACAGCGAGCCCGATGATAAAGTCGTGCCCTTGTCGCCCTTCTGAATCTGCGCCCTGACGTCTGGTCTGCCATCGGGGAACAGCTCGAAATGAGGACCCTTGCTGAGCGCACCGGCCCAGTGAGTCACCTCGACTGAGATGGCGCCGTCAAACTCAGCTTTGATGTCCTATTCTGTTTGTCAGAAATGAGCTCCGGGAGGACTTTGAGGGGCTGGCTCGCTCGCTGGCCGAGCCTCCGACTTACAAGAGTCACGGTGCTCGCATTCAAGGTGTGGCCGCGGGTTCTGATTTTCCTCGTCGGGCACAGCAGGCTGAGACCGGTTCCGCCCTCGATCTCGGTGGTGTAATAGACCTCTTCTGCATATTCCGTCGCGGTGCCCTCGGCAGGCAGCCACATGCCATCGCGGAGGCGAACCATGATGAACGTCGATAAAAGGCGTGTCTTACGCACAGACAGACGGCGGACAGATATGTTGTGGTTCAAGACACGATCCGAGCCAGGAAACCGTTCAGAACCTGAGTGAATCTTGTCTCTTGTACGGCAATTTCATGAAGGCACAAGGGCTGCGAAGGCCCGCTACCGGGGCCATAGTCGGCGAATCCCATCATCGTAATCCCGCCAGTATCCGCAAGGGAGTGAGCCTCGGCCATGAAGCCGCTGATTTATGTTTAGCCATCGGTGCCATCTGATTGGTTCCTGGGCGTGGCCCGACAGAACAGGATCGGGCGGGCTGGAGCGGGATGACGACTAAGGGGGAGAGAAAGGAAGACACAGACTGGTTAGGTAGATAGCAGTGAGCGAAGCGTGAACCTAGCGGCAGAAAAAGAGGAGGGGGAGACTTGGGGGGGGGCAAACAACGATATCAGACGGCCACATCAGAACACGGCAGGCTGCTCGTCGTTCTTGCAGAGATCTGGGGCCCATCAACTACTTCAATGTTGTGCCATTGGATGGTCGTTGGTGCGGGGGTGAACGGTAAGAATTGGTCGGATTTGAGCGGTTCTCGGGGTCCGGATCAGCTGGAGCCGCAACCGGTCCCATTGGTGGAAACGACAAGCACCGGTTATTCGCTTGATCCGGGGATGAGAAAGTGAGGGGGGTGGGGGGTGCTTTCCCCAACTTTTGCTGTCTCCAACTGACTTCCCCTCATACAAAATTCCCCATCACCACCAGCTTCACGAGCCGATATGCACATCAAAATGGCCTGCTGCAAATCAGTCACCTAATTAGATGCTCAACAGCTCTGGGCTGTCGTTAGCCCGCTCGTTTTGGCCACCAGCACCGTCACACTCCAGGTCTCCGGGAAGCCAAATGGAGTAACGGCCAGGGTTCTTCATGTCTGCCTGTCCAATGAAATCCGGACAAGACCGCTGCAAGAGCAATCTAGCAGCCACATCACTCCATGGGGGTTTTTTTTTTGTCTTCAAGAGGGGAGAACTGGGGTAAGCGGGGGCAGCCAAGATCGATGTAGAGAAAGCTATTCTCTCACTTCGCCTGTGTTCCTAATGCAATTACGACTATTCACTCTGAAGTTTGGATCCATGGCATCATGTCGCTGCAGAGTCTGGTCGCAGCAGCTGCACCAGCGATAGCTGTATTAATACCTTCTGACAGCCCACCTCGTGTACCAGAGGCTTATACTTCTTGAGTGTTGACGCTGTATTCAAATTGCGTCAATTGGCGATTTATTGACCCCGTTTACCGATCGTGGAATCATGAAGCTCTCTTTAACTTTCGCATCGTCGCTGCTAGTCGCGGCCGTCGCCGCCCAGAACGGCACCTATACGAACGGCACTGGCACACCCGTCTACAAGAACCCGAATGCAACCATTGACGACAGAGTGTCTGACCTTCTCAAGCGCATGACCATTGAGGAGAAGACTGCTCAATTAATCCAGGGCGATATCACCAACTATCTCAACCTGACCGATGGTACTTTCAACCAAAGTGGTCTGACATGGCTTGCGGAGAAAAGATCCAGCTCCATCTGGACCGGTCTCTACACCAACCTTACTACCCTCGCGTATGGAGCCAGGGTGGCCCAGGACTACTTGGTGCATAACACGACGCTGGGTGAGTTAGGACGTGATGGGCTGGATCTAGTGAAATGCTGAGACCTCCCAGGTATCCCGGCTTTCATCCAGAGCGAAGGAATCCACGGTTTCCTCGCCCTAAATGCTACCATATTCAACTCGCCCATCGCTCACGGCTGCTCTTGGAACCCTCAATTGGTCGAGAAAATGGCCAGAATCATTGCTATCGAGTCCAAAGCTCTCGGGGTCAACCAGCTCTTTGCCCCCAATGTCGATTTGGCTCGTGAGCTGAGATTCGGCCGTGTTGAAGAATGCTATGGCGAGGACCCCTTCTTGTATGTGCCATTGACCGCAGAGACCGTCTTCTACTGACACAACGTAGGGTTGGCGAGTACGGCTACTCCTACACAAAGGGCTTGCAAGAGGAGGGCGTCTGCGCCATGATCAAGCACTTTGCTGCCTTTGCTACCCCTGAGCAGGGCGTCAACACTGCCCCCGTTCACGGCGGCCCCCGAGAGCTGCATACCACCTACCTCCCTCCGTTCAAGCGCGCCATCATTGACGCCGACGCTTGGAGCGTCATGTCTTCTTACAATTCCTACGACGGCGTTCCGACCGTGACCGACCATCACCTATTGACCGAGATTCTCCGCGAGGAATGGGGCTACGAATACTACGTCATTGTAGGTTGATCTAGCATTGGCTCGGGCCTGGCTAACAAGGACCAGTCTGACGCTGGCGGCACCGCTCGTGTGAGCTCCGCTTTCCTCATCTGCGGAGAGACGGACGATTCTTGCATCACCCTGAGCGTAAGCATTTCACCTCCCCATCAGCCCGTGACAGCTTGCTCACATCATACTAGACCCTGCCTGCCGGTAACGACGCTGAAATGGGCGGTGGCCGCTACAGCTTTCAGTACGTTCCCGAACTCGTCGCCAACGGGACTCTGCCCGAGAACATTGTCGACACCGCCGTTTCCCGTGTCCTTCGTGCCAAATTCAAGTCCGGCCTTTTCGAGCACCCTTACACCGGCGTCCCCAACGACAAGTTCTTTGACTACGTCAACACCGAGGAGCACCGCAAGGTTGCTCGTGACCTGGACGCTGAGAGTATCGTTCTGCTCGAGAACCACAACGAGACCTTGCCCCTGAAGAAGGATGCTCATGTCGCCGTCATCGGTCCCATGGCCCACGGCTATGTCAACGTACGTGACCCAAGCAGACAGACCACAACCGAACACTAACAAGACTTCAGTACGGCGACTATGTCATCCACACTGCCATGGAGCGTGGTGTCACTCCCTTCGACGGTATCAGGGCCGCCAGCGAGGGCATCGTCACCTACGCCAAGGGTGGAGAGCGCTGGTCCAACGACCAGTCCGGCTTCCCCGAAGCCATCGCTGCTGCCGAGGCCGCCGACGTCGCCGTCGTGGTTGTGGGAACCTGGTCCCGCGACCAGAACGAGCTTTGGGCCGGTCTGAACGCCACCACTGGTGAGCACATTGACGTCCACGACTTTAAGCTCGTCGGCGCCATGAGCCACCTGGTCAAGGCCATCATTGATACTGGCAAGCCCACCGTCGTCGTCTTCAGCTCTGGAAAGCCCGTCACTGAGCCTTGGATCTCGGACGAGGCCGGTGCGTTGGTCCAGATGTTCTATCAGGGCGAAGAGGGCGGTCATGCACTGGCCGACATCCTGTACGGCAACGTGAACCCCTCTGGAAAGCTCTCCGTAGCCTTTCCCCACGACGTCGGCACCACCCCCGTCTACTATGACTACCTCAACTCGGCCCGCGCATCCCCCAACCCGGGTAAAGAGTACCCTAACGGTACTCTGGTCTTTGGCAGCAACTACGTTCTATCGTCTCCTCTGCCGCTGTATGAGGTGAGCCTAGCCTCAGGCGCTTTGGGCAGGGAGAACGCTCTTCTGACATATTTATAGTTCGGTTACGGCCTCTCCTACAGCAACTTTAACTACGCCGATATCAGCGTCTCCTCGTCGACCGTTTCCCCGACCGACACCGTCACGCTCAACGTTAAAGTGACCAACAACTCGACCCGCGACGGCGCCGAGGTCGTTCAGGTCTACATCAAGGACATGATCTCGTCTGTCGCCGTTCCCAACAAGCAGCTCCGCGGTTTCTCAAAGGTCTTCATCAAGGCCGGCGAGACTGCCAACGTCTCCATCGATCTGCCCGTCTCCGGCTGGGGCCTGTGGAACAGGAAGCTGCAGTACGTCGTCGAGACGGGCGACTTCACCGTCCTAGTTGGCTCTTCCAGCGATGATATCCGTGGCAACGCCACCGTGACTGTCGTATAGGATGTGTTGCTACTGCCTGCTTGACACAGGTGCCGTCTTTCAGGGGCGAACAGTCAGCAGAGGATCTAGGCACAAACTTTAGGTCAGCTTTGGCCGCCTTCTCTGTAGAAATTTCATTGCAATGTTTGAATGATAAGAAGAGACGAGGGGCGAATGACGGCCGCATTTTAAAAGTCTGATGAATACAAGGAAACCTTGATCCTCTATACCTTAACCCAGCTTGGGGCATCATCCAAAAGATCATAAACTTTGCTAGCACCCCTTATCGACATTGACATCATCGTCCTTCTTTCTCGGTATGTCGTTTCGACCTACCTCTCTAACACGCGCACATCGCATTTCAAGAGGATTTGGATAGACCCTCCGGGTTCGCCTTGGCAAGAGCCACGGGCTCTGCGCGTTCTCCTCCTCCCCTCCAGTTTTAGCATTTACTCTACTCGAGCAACGAAATGGGACCTATATCGTTCACAAGGACGTTTACCCCGATTTCGCTAGCCTGGAAATCTTATTTCAACTCCAAATACCCCTTTCCATCTGGAATAGAACATAGCGAGAGCGAGAGAAAGAGAGAGAGAGGAGGGGGGCAGGCAGTCTGGAGTTGCTCCAACGACGCAATGACAACGGGATCCTCCTCTCTGTCTTTCTCCCCATGGCCAGCGTCCAAGCGGGCTTACAACCTCCCGGTTCGAGTTTCCGTTTCGTTTGCCTTGTCTCAATTCCCCCGGCCCCGATCGGGCCACCACTCTGCTTGTCTCTTCCTCGAACGTCGGATGAGAATCATCCACAGAGGAGGGGATGACTCTCTCGATATACGGTAGCATTGCGGTCATCATACGAGCGCCAAGACCGTGTATTTGTAAAAAAAAGTATACTATGTACTGGAAGGAAAAAAATGGTCCCCTCATCCTCCACCTTCCGCATCGGGTTCTGATACACAAGCCAGCCACCGAGGTCGACATGCCCCTCTCATTCTCCTCGCAGGCCTTCCGGCCGGGGTTAAGAGCCACAAATGTCAAACCCGAAACCCTTGAAAAAACGCCGAACAACAGATGCCGCAGGGCACGGCCGCGTCATCATTGGGCCTTCGTCCACCTTTGCCCACAGTTAGAATGTTTCGTTCGCCTTACCCTTATTTTTGCCTGGCCCAAACTTCCCCTCTCTTCTCGTTGCAGGGGAGGAAGTCCTGATCCCCTCCCCGGGCTCCAACAAGTGCAGGACATTGGGTGCCCCGGACCGATCGTGACGAGTCTTGGCAAAGAGGCCGTCTCTGCCGAACACAGTTCGGTACTTCTTGCCCCGTTCTCGTTTTTCTCAAAGCGACCGTCCAATCGAGCCCTGCCCCAATGGCAAGCACTTTGGGAACGCTTGCCAAGAAAGCCAATCCTCAACTTGGCTGTATGGGCTCGCGCCTTAATGATCCTACCATCGGTTAACCCTGCGACATACGCCAGGGAGGCAATTTGTATAAATCACAGTAGAAAATACTACTATACAACAAGGGGGGAAGGGCCTCTTCTCCAGATCGGCGGCACCGAACGTAATGGAAGGAGGGAGTGCAAGCGCAAACAGCTGCTGTCGGCGTGCGATTGGCGCGGACATGCTCCAGACAGCAACAATGATAAAAATAATAAATAAAAACAAAATAAAAAGGGCGGAAAAGAGACAAGAAACACTCAGGCATGCCAGGGAAGGTGAAATCAAGGTTCTAGAAACACAGCCGCTTGCGATGCCATCGCGTCCTTTCAAGCAACCACCCTGCAAGGTACGGATACAAGGTACGGATACAAGGTACGGATACAAGGTACGGATGCAAGGTACAACCTCTACCCACTTCCCTTCTCCTCTCGTCTGGAGTTTTGACCCTCTCACCCACCCCACCTCTTTCGGTTGCTTCACATTGCCTGGAATCTTATTTTTGGTCGCAAAAAGTGACACCACGTCCATCGTCATGCCATGTCAAGCTGTCTGTATCGTCACACGAGTTGCGCAGGTGGGAGGCTCTGCGAGCATGCATCGCACAGCCAACACCGTTGCCTTGCCCCCCCCCACCCTTCTGCACCTTTAAACCCCCCGTAGCCGCAGTAAATTATGTAAATTTTCCGGCCCGCGGGACAAACCTTACGTATGACATGGCAAAAACAACAACCTTGGCACCCTCCCGCCGTCAGCCATCAAGGATGCGGGCTGCAGTAACGTGGGGCTGTGCCTGGAGGCAAAATATAAAAATAAAATAACGACGCCGCGGAATATGACCTCCGGTTCCGAAATGCAAAGTGTGGGGAGAAGATCAACATGAAGAAGAAATGAAGATAGGCTTGGTTTCCCGACTGTTCACGGGACCGCCGCCTTGTTCGAATCCCCCCCCCTCGCTAAGCCACCCTCTCGACTTTTCCTCGTGCTTCTTGGTGTTTCCAATATCCCCCTACGTTCCCGTCACCAGCTTTGCGCGAGATTGCTTGGCATCATGTCCTTTCGCCTGTCCTTATTCGTGGATCCCTGGTGTAAAATGGAATTTTCATCGAGGCTGACTCGGCTACTTGACCCATTTGGCCAACCATACCCTTACACCCCTCTTTTTTAGTGCTCGCACCCACCAGTTGAGTGGAAGCAACATCATGTCTTCTTTTGCGTGCTATGGTTGGGGAGAACATGGCTGGTGGTTTCGTCACACGGCGGCTCATAAGATATCACTAGAAGACTAGAAGAGATTTATGTAAGACTACGGAAAGTCTAGTGTTACGCGTGTGTAATATGCATCACGGTAATGCTGTGTTGTCCAATCTAATCGTTTTTTTTTTTCTTCTTTTCTTTTCTTCTTTTTCTTACCAGTATGATTTCGGAAGTTTCTATTGTACAAGATGCCAATTTCCATGCCTTTACATCGTTAGACTCGTGAATATTTGTATTCCCTTGGGAATTCGCTAGCACCGTAATAAATGCTCATGTATACTTGATCCGATGACGCTCCCAAAGGAATTGCTGCCAGTTGAGCGAATTTGCGTCTGACATGTAGTCTACTGAGCAAGACTACGTGCCAGAACACCACTACTATTGTACAAAGTTCCCGGCAACGAATTGCATCCGGAATAATGATAGCAAAGAAATAACGAGTGTGGTAGATTCTGTAAGGGTTGCTGTTGGTATCCATAACAGTCCCTCCCCCTGGCTTCGCGTAACAAAATCTGGCGTAGCATTGGTGAATAACGGCCGTTAATCTTTTGCTATCAAAGTCCAGTCGAACGCGGGATGATTTGCGCCTTGTGTATCCTAGTGCGGCCCTGAGGAAGAGACGTCGCAGTTCGACTGCATTGGTTGGTTCCTCTCGCGGGAGACGGGTCGAGGGAAAAGGGAAAAGGGGGTTGTATTCCCAGGTAGTGTCGGTAAGGGCTTAGGCGAAGATACCGACGATAGACATGCCGGCGGCTGAAGAGGAGTTAGCCTAGGATTCATCTCGATAACAGGATGGGGCGTTTCTACTGACCTCCTGCAAGCACGTAGCAGAAAGCATGAATCTTGTCCTTGCTGGTGAGAAGACGGTTGGCCTCCTCGGAAAGGAAATCCTCAGCCAAGAGGTCTACTAGGGCAGCATAAAGGAGCAGACCGGAGGAGCTTCATCATGTCAGCCGAGCTCTCTCTAGTCACACTGGGATTGGAGCTTACATTGCGTTGAAGACACCGACGATGATGAGACCGAATGCGCTTTCGGGATCGTAGGTGCTTCTGGTGAAGAGTCCGATGGCTTGCCCAATTGGAGCCGTAGTACCGAAGGCGACGACCAAAACCCAGGGGCGGATGCTGCCCTTGGGGTACGGCACGGCGGCAATTCGGGAACCCAGACCAAGACCCTCGAACATCTGGTGGAAAAGAATGGCGACGAGGAGGATAATGAAACCGTCAATGGTGATGGAGACGGTCATACCAACGAACACCGAGTGGAACAGGATACCACCTTCGAGCATGGTAATATTGAGAGACATCTTACGGTACACGGCCGGGTCAACCTGTTGGCCCTCGGCATCGTAAAATGGATCTTCCTGCTTAACCTCCGTCACGGCAACCTGGGACGTTTGCTTCTCCTGGGTGGAGCGGATCATGTTCATCATCTCCATGCGCTGGCGTACGTACTGCTCGTAGAAGACGACGAACCAAGGAGGCATATCGGAGTCGGATAGGACGGTCGGGACCTGCTCGCCGTAGGGGGGGGCGCGGGACTTGTCGTCGCCGTAGGTGCGCTGTGCAACCCTCTTCTCGAAGTCGAGGCTGTCGGCCTCGGCGTCGAAGCTTTCACGAGCGAAACGTGGGGGACGCGAAGGGGCGCCTGGTGCGGGACCATGAGAGTGCATCACATCACCAGTGGGACCTCCGTGGCTATGGCCTCCAATCTTGGCGTTGATCCACATCTCGATACAGAACAGAATGAACATGGAGCCCATCATGATCGCACCGGGGAGCGGCGGGTAGTCATGGGTGAAGAGGTCTGGGAGGCATGGGTTCATGAGGTTGCCGAAGGCGGTTGGCAAAAGCTGTGGCACGTTAGTCACGGTCCCATAGAGTCCAGAGACAGAATGAAGCCGCTTACATGGACAAAAGCAGTTGCAATGAGTACACCGGTACCGAAATGCTTGCATGCGAAGAAAATCTTTGGAGGTACATTCAACCACTTGACCTTCTTGGACACAACGGGAAATCCAGCGCCAAAGATGGAAAAGGCCAAGACCAGAACTGCGCCAGGTTAGCCAATATGCTCGGTGCCACAAAACAATTGCATCTCTGGTTCCAGCTTACAGAGACCAGCAACATGCAGTCCGACGTCGTATTCGTCGCTGCCTGTTTTCCCACTGCCGCATTGCGGCTTGGGCTCCTTCATTTCGTCCATTTCGATTAAAAAGCGGTATGCGTTGTGAAAAGGGAGTTACTGCCTGATTGGTAACCCCAAATAAAAAGGGAGGAAGGACTGAGAAAGTAAACGGCAGCCAAATGATCCGGGGCCGCCTACTGACAACCACTCATTTGCGAAAGGAAGGGTGAGTGAAAACAAGGGGACACAAGAAGCTGTCCCGCAGCTTCAGGGGTAGAACAGACAAAAATGCTGATCGAGTCCCTGCTGTCGTAAGTTGAAAGCGCAAGGGGAAAGGACAGGAAGAGACAGGAAAGAAAGGAAAGAAAAACGGCAGGAAGAAACGGGGAAGAAATGAATAGAACGACAACAGACGCTCTTGTGACGAGCAGAAAGTGCTTGGTTGAAGTCTGGGCTCGACTTGCTTTAATAGGCATCGAGTATGACAGGCCGCACAATGTGTGCCCATGTACAGGCAGACGGGTAAGGCAAGATTAAACGTCGACATGGGACAGTGGGACGTGTACCGCCCGGCTAATTCAGAAATAGAAGACGTTGCCAGGGGTGGAGGAGCTGAGGGTGAGCCTGCCTGTGTGGGATGTGGCCTTAGCGTCTGCCCTGCGGGAGGCGGGAGGCGGAAGGCGGGAGGCGGGAGGACCTGAACCAAGACGAGGTTCATCGCAGACGGCGGTGCGTGTGCATTGGGGCGAGGGAGGCAGAGAACGGGATACTGATTTGCAACAGCTGCGGTGCCTGATACCCAGGTCGTCTCTGGCATCGATGGCCCCGGCCAGCATCTGGGTTCAATGTGGTTCGTTCAAGCATGGTTTGCCGGTATAGGCGAGACTGGGTGTCTGAGAGCCCGGTTCGACCTGACAGATGAGAAACTGCTGATGGGTGTAGGGGCAGTCGATCGGATGGTATGGTAGGTGGCGGCTGGTCCAACCTTTCGTCTCGAATCAACCAGCCTCACACTCGTCGCGCTTGGCGTGGAAAATCCATAGTCAAACTGATAGTGGGGTATAATTGCTGGCGATGGACGACATCCGTAACGAGACGACGGTCGATCTTCTGCAGGGTAACAGCCAAGCGAGAAGGGGGTTGTGTCGTGGGGTGCAAGGAAAATTGGGGGTCCCCCCAGTCGGCACTTGTAATATTTGGATTGTATGAAACGGCGGCCCCCAGAGGAGTGCGGCTAAGGTACGCCCGTCGGAGAATTATTAAACTCGATTTGACTTTGGGTGAGGCTCTCGTTGTGGACAGCCACAGGGAAGCGCGGGGGAGGGGGGAGGCTGAGAGGCGGAGGCCGGGGAGGACTGCCTAGGCAAGAGAGGGCGTGACCGGCTCAGTCGTCAAAAGCCAAGAGTCGAGCCAAGCACAGTGACACACTCACACACACATGACCCCTTTTCTCGAGTGAATTAGCTTTCTGTCTGTTAGCTTGGCTCGGCTGGGCTGGGCTGGCAATGTGCCACAGGCGGGCTACCGGTAGCCATCACTACGGGTGTCTTTGCACGTCCATCTGGCCAAATCTCAAAGGAACCACAGGATAAGGGGGGTGCACGTCGCGCGATCTGCTTCGGGTCCGCTTTGCCCTCTGTAGCTGTCTCGTGTGGTCTACTCCGCCAGTGTCTCGCGGGCTGCTTGCTGCATCCATCGTCTGTGTTGGGCCAGCAGTCGAGGGACGTTTTTGTCTGGCTAGGCAGCAACGGCCAATACCGCGCGACAGCGTAGGTCGGGGTGCTTGGTCGGAGTGCGGGCTTGGCGAGCATGGCTGAAGAGTCAAGAAGGCTAGACAGGTAACAGAATGAGTATGAATGGGCTCACTGTCGGGATGGGATGACAGATTGGCGCCGAGAACTCGTCAATCGTCCCGCACAAAGGGTTCCTGACCAGGGCTGATAAAACTTGGCAACTAAAAAAAAAAAGTGATGGAAAAGAGGAGCTCTCGACGTCTGGGATGACAGATAATGAATGGGCCGGCCGCGTGTTATTGCTAAACGGTCAAAAGAAAGTATTGCATCCGAGTTGATGGTCGCACTCAAACTGCATTCGGGACTACTTACTCCTTTCGGTGCTTACGTAGTAGGTAGGGCAGGCGAGTATGCATGGAAGAGAGAAGGTGCAAGCGACACTGGGTGGGGCCGATTGTGTGTTGATGTCGTTCATTCTTGCTTCAAACGAAACAAACAAGCAACTTCTTCCGAGTGCCCAGGCTGGGGACAGGCTCGAGTGGAACCTTAGCAAAACCCTGCCCGGGTTGGTCTGAGAAAGTGGTACCAAAGTCTCGTGCCATGACGGAAAGAGCGACAGCCAACGGCATGAGAAGGATTACGCTTTAGCGTCGACTTACCTAAACTCTCTAACAGCCCCAAACTCTTGGCACAATGGGACTGTCGGCTTTTGTCTCTGTATCCCCACGCGGACTGTTGGGCTGCCGTCGGTATGAAACGCTGTCCAGGCCAATCGGCGTCGTATTCGCCCGGACCCTCGTTCTGATTGTCCTCACCACATATTGACCACAAGTTCGTAGCGTCGTCACAATTCTTGCAGGGGCCACCTCTGTTGTTGTAATTGACACCACATATTGGCCACAGTTTCGTAGCATCGTCACAACTCTTACAGGGGCCATCTCTGTTGTTTGCCATGGACCTGGCCCCGATGTGACCTATTGCCCCGCTCGACTCTGCTTGCCAACTGCGGTGCACCCTCGCTTACACTTGTAACCTAACCGGCACCACCTGTCCCGACCAGGAAGACGCAAATAGATGTCTCCTGGGCTGCCAACCTCGTGCGCCATCACCACCACTCGACTGGTCAATCGGTGGAGTTACAATCACATCAATGAGCGGAAACGCGCAAACTCGAATCTTCCTGTCGCCCTCCAGGGGTTTGGTCCCCCCTCTCGAGGTCTAGCCCGTGTGATCGCATTGAAGCAAGTCTCCGACAGTGAGCTTCCTGCCATCTTGTTAATTCGAGGACCCAAGGCCCCAGACTTTGTAGCCGGTTACCTCCCCTGGACGTCACAAGGGCGAGGACGAGGGGGAAAAACATGACATGAACAGGGCGTAAGGTGCCGTCTCTGTTTATTATATCACCACCACTCTCTAATCGCATTCTCACCTTCTTTCTACATCCCCCTTCACCAAGACACAACCCAGCTCGGTATTTCCCAAAAATGTATATTCCACGCGAGTCTCAGGACGGTGGCCAACCATCACCTAGTACGTGGGTTTCGTCTCGGTCTCTTTCCCGGTCACACCCCTTCACCCCCCTCCCTCCAAGCACTCCATTGCCTCACTTGTTCCCTCCATATGCTGGTCCACCACATCCTCGCAAGCATGTGCAGAGATGCTACTCGCATCGGCTTGCCTTGCCCACTGACCACCGCTTGTCATTGCTCCATCTCATATGACAACCGACCAGCCTTCGCTGACCCTCACTTCAGTCGCCTCCCAGGGAAACTCTGCCGGTCACATGGAAACTTCATCTAGTGGTGAAGCAAACAAGGAACACAACAATCACCATCAAGGCGACACAGACACCATCTCTCCCGCCCCAACGTCTGGCACGGACAACAGAGTCGAGCCCGAGGGACCGTTCGTATCTACCTCGGACGAGGTCGTCAGAACCTCCTCCAGGGGCCCGCACTCCGATGTTGACGCCGCAGACGCATCCACCGTCGATACCTACCGGCCCGATCCCTATGACTTCGGTCGGCACCGCCGTGATAATGTTTCCAAGAAGCAAATGGGCATCGATCATCCCAAGGGCAACAAGAGGAAGCTGAAGAAGTTCTATAACCGACAGAATGAGCTCATTGACCAGTTTCTTGGTGCCGAGGACGAGGAGAGACAGCAGGTTGCTGAAGATGCGCGAGTGGCCCCCAAAATTAAATTCGCCGTCAACGCCTCCTTCACTGTCAACTTCTGCCTGTTCATCATCCAGCTTTATGCTGCCGTCTCGACCGGGTCTCTATCGGTAAACTGGCACCCAAGTCCCTGTTCTTACCGACTTTGTTGACTCGTGAAATTCAGCTTTTCGCTACTGCAGCCGACGCTTTCGTTAGTAGATCCCTTAGCTCCTACATGGTTTCTCTGCAGAGGTTGACCAAGTAACGATGACCAGATGGACCTAGTCTCCTCCTTCGTGATGCTAATCACCTCACGGATGGCGGCCAGGCCTAGTATATACAAGTACCCCGTGGTGAGTTCTCGCAACGCTTTAGCCAGGAGGGGATCATCCTCTACGTACTTTTTTGCGTCTGACAAGTGGGTCATAATAGGGACGAACCAGGATAGAGACGATTGGTATCATCTTGTTCTGTGCACTGATGACCACCGTCGCCATTCAGCTTTTGGTAAGTTGCCAAGTCATGCGTTGGCTGAGTGGTTTGAGACGCTGACATGGGGCACAGGTTGAGTCAGGCCGCGCACTTGGCGAAGGTCAACGCACCTCTGAGCAGCTGCACATCGTGCCCATCGTTATCGTCGGTGTAGCCATCTTTGCCAAGGGCTCCTTGATGGTATACTGTTTTGCTTACCGAAAATATCCCTCGGTGCACGTCTTCTTTGTACGGTCACCCCATCCACCAGTTTGGATGTCACCTGCTAAATAAAACCATAGATCGACCACCGCAACGACATTGTTGTCAACAGCTTTGGACTTATCATGTCCGTCGTCGGAGACCGATTTGTGTGGTATCTGGACCCTATCGGTGCCATTTGCATCGCACTTCTTATCCTATTCTCCTGGGTTTCGAATGCATTTGACCAGGTTTGGCTTCTGGTTGGCAAGTCAGCACCAAGGGGCTTTGTCTCCAAGCTCATTTACATGTCAATGACTCACGATACTCGCATTCTGAAGGTCGACACGGTAAGAATCTCGTTGCCCAATACAACGAAACCGTCTAACTGTGGACAGTGCCGAGCGTATCATGCCGGGCAGAATTATTATGTTGAGATTGATATTGTCATGGACGAGTCCACCCCCCTGAAAATATCCCACGACGTTGCGCAGGAATTGCAGCGAAAGGTTGAAGGTGAGTTCATTCATTAGAAGCACGGCAATGTGCACGCCTGACCTTCTTCAGGCCTGGGAGATGTCGAGAGAGCTTTCGTCCACGTCGACTACTCAGAAGCGCACGACCCTCATGAGGAGCACAAGCCATTGTAAGCAAATCTCCAACCCCTCATCTGTGATCAGTGTCTTACCATGTCATTTCCAGGTACGAACGGCAGCAAAACAAGACCAAGAGAACACTGAAAGACATCCTTTTAAGAACGAAGAAGGACACAGCTCAAGTGACTGAGACCGAGATTCGGGATGGCCAAAACTCAGGATAAATGGGAATGATAGATAGACATGGAGGAGGGGCAGCGCAGGCAATAAAAGGTAGACAAAATATAAGGGGGGTCAGGGGCAAGCCACTTGGCATTCGGGCCAATATTGTATAATCTGTTTTATCAATCTCCACGATATTGTCAAAAGAGCTACCCAGCCATTGTGAACCACCCTGTTTCGACAAGGTATATGCAACATGCAACGACGGGAACATACGGGAACAAGCGGGACAAACCTGCAACAACTGGCACCACAATAGTGTGCAGTTGCCCAGCTTCGAGAGCAGCTTTGGCGGACCATGAAACGACTATGGGGACGGCAGGTGGCGCTTCCTGCTGAGAAACGTAATAGGGGCGCTTATGAAGCACCAAAAAACGGTCTACGAGGGTTCACTATCCATGCACAAAGCCTCACGTGTGTCTGAAGTTTGCTGGCAACTTTGCCTGTCTATTCAATATGTGGCCCCGTCGTCGGAGAGGCACGGGGGAGGGAGATGTAAAGGATATCGTGACAGGCGGACAGCGCTTGGCTTTGATAGGAGTATCGCGCCAAATGCGACTCTGCTCGCCCGAACTTTTCTCTCTTACTCTGTGAGTGACCGCCAAGTGAAATGGGTGGTGTGCTTGGCGGTTGAGGCAGTATGAGAAAGTGCAGCCAAGCAGTTCAGCCAAGTCGTACGGTAGTCTTACCCCGGAGTCCAATTCTTGGCTACATGTCCTCTTATCCATCGTCCCCAGTCTTGGCTTGACGGAGGAAGGGTTCGGATCATGGGACGAGCTTACGGCGCAGATAGGAGGGAGGATGGAGGGCGGGGATAAACGATCCCGGACATGTCCCCAAACCCTGCCCGGAACTCCACCATCTACACGACGTAGATCACAGACCTCTTTGGTTGTGCACAAGGACCTGACCGTTGACCAGATTATTCCCGGTACCCTACAGGCTGTTGTCAATATGGAACATGAAAAGCCGCCCCTTGGCTGTGTCGCCATGAGTCCATCAACACGCACGTCCCTTCATCGGATTTTTTCTCCACCAGCACTGTGATTCCTTAGGTGCTTGCCCATCTAGGTACCCCATGTCTTTGTCCCTGAATTTTGCAGTCGTATTAGCCTATGTTTGGAGTGTCGAAGGAGTTTTCGATTCTTGTCGGCTCCATCTAACCAGTAGTAGCCCACGTACCCTGCTTGGCTTTGGGCTCAAGACACGCAGAGGTTGCGATGGGGAACCAGTGGGGTGCCCGACCGTGTCTGCAGTACTACGGTTCTCAATAACCGACAGAGGCAACTCAACCCGGGTTAGAGCCGAGGACGTATGATACACACACATGGGGTGGTTCTCTGGTTGACCCGGCGGGTGCTTGTATCAGGCGAAGACAGAATGCAACACTAGCTCAATTCAAGCAGGAGGATCTCCTTCAACGGAGGAGTATACCCATATGTTTATTCTATTCTTAAGAACCTAGTCCGAATCGCCCTATTAGCCTAGCCTGGAAAGGCTTGCAGCGCTTCATCGATCTCAATGGGCATTTCCTACCGAGCCAGACTCCGCACACAACATTTGAGAGAGGTTGAAGAGTTGGTATCCCGATACAACCACAGGGTCTTTGAGTCAAGGCTACTGGACTTATTACTGACTTGACTGAATATCTTACTTCAGACCTTCTCAGATGAGCTCACAAGACTTTATGTCGCTCACTCGAATGAGGTCAGTGGTTCGTTCTGTGGCTAGGCGGTAATGCCGATGAAACCATCCGGGATTCGGCGGCTGCGGATCCGGTGGTCATTGGGCTCACATCAGGCCTTGCCTGCTGGGTGTAGCTTCCGGCCGTCCACGGCTTCCCAATCCGCAACCTACCATCCACATGCCTCCAATCTAAACAAGACGCCATCTGAAGTAGAAAACCCGCTATCAAGCATATTATACACCGCCGGACTCTTGGGTCTTCATATGGCTTCGTGAGAATAACTTGGTCTTATGCACCACTGTCGGGTGGCAGCTGGATTTTGGCACTTTGACCCAGGCAAACTTTTTCGGTCATGCGGTATCTGGCGGAGAAAGCTCTTCAACATAGCTGGCGAGGCTGAAACACCGGCATTTCCTTTTGGTCGTCTATAATTTCCAGTATACATGTGTTGTCGATCTTGGTCTTCCCTGCTGTTGAACCTGACCAAATATAAACCCGTAGGGTAGCCCTATGAAGTGCCGCGGTAGCAGAATGACCGTCCCAACTCTTGCTCACGAAACCCCCGCCAAATACTTCCCACAGCCCCGTCCTCCTAGAAACGGCATACGGGTCACTCCTGGCTTTCTGTTTGGTATACAGGCATCAGAGCCTGTATCACTGATGGCAAGGAGCCTGGCTGCGGGTGTAAAGCAGTTGGCTAAACATGCAAATGAAATTATCTGGGTCGATAATATTGGAAGCTGCCAATGGTTCTCGGAAGAGACGCTCCAGCGTGATGATACTTCCAACACCACAGCAGTAACGTCATTCTTCGACAGTTTCTGGATGAGAAGATCCTGCTGTCGCAGGCGAGCGCCCTCTGAGTCGAATTCATGGATGGGAGGCGGAGGTACAGCGCTCCGACGAGACAATTGTCGTCATTTGTCGTAGGATACTATAGCCACGGAGCCTTCGGTACAGAAAAGCAATCATCGGAACGATGCTTTGATCTGGTGATATAGTGCATTAATTTGATCTCAGTGGTCCCCGGTAAATATACAGATAGGCACGTAAGCTAATGTCGATATCTTATGCATGACAACATCAATAATAACATGCATCGTGCTCATCTCAATATCAGCAGTCCAAGAGGATCTTGGCGCTGTACTTCCGATATCCAAGGTCCTCCTGGCGCTCTAACGAGACACCATCTGAGTAGTTTCTTAGACTGAAGGAATCTTCGCTATGCTGATAAGAATTAGAAAAGAACATGAAACCGCTTGATCATGCATGTTCTCCATGTTGGTATGATTTGCTACAATATAGGACTGACGTCGACAACCCAGCCTTGTCCACAAGATCTTCCTCCAGGTTTGTCTGAATGTTTGCTGAGTTGTCTAAACATTCTTATTTGTTCCACCTCTCCGCGGACATGATCCAGTATAGCTGGCAAACTTTGACATCGTCGCCCGAGAACCCCTTTGTCGACATGTTGGCACGTATGCCCTGCTGGCCGGTCTTCTCCATTCGAATCCATTTCTCTTTAGTACTAGATAGTAGGTTATGACCAGGCCGCAATTCTTCAAGAGCGATTTTGCTCCTTCAAGCATACTACTTTCCCTTCTTTTAATGTCTCTGGAAGCTAACAGGTACAGCGCAAGATAAGAACTCGTCAATTCCAGAAATCCTCGTCACCTTTCCATGATAAACCGGCCTACCCCGGCCGTTCAACATTTTACACGAACTGCCATCCAAGCCTTACCTTTCACGACCTGCAAAACGTATCGACGGCTTCATTTGGCTATTGGAAAGCAATGGAAAATCTTTAGAGATGAGTCTTTATGCTCTGTCAATCGATAGAAACAGTTCCAATACTTCCTAGCTTATACTGGCGGGAGAGGCCAAACTAGGTGTTGGTCCTGTGCAGCGTGTGACGCAAGTAGGGCTGCTGTGTCCAAGACAACTGGTCGAACAAGAAAGCAGGAACTCAGCTCGATGCCACATAAGCTACCAGCTTAGTGGGGTATTTTTGGCTGTTCATTTGGTTTCCTGCAGCCCATACTAGCGTACTTTTCGGGGTGTTGGAGACGAGGTTACTCACTTCGAGAAGACACCGCATACAACAGCTCCAGCCATCTTGAACCACGAGCAGCCTACCAGTCTGTGGAAATAAGGGGAGAGAAGAGCTTTATCCTGAGTACTTGTAACATTCCCTACTGATAGCGTGTTACTTTACATGTCTTTCCTCCGAGCATGACGTTGCCGAATGTCTTCCTTTCATATCATAGAAAGATAGGAGACTCAAAGCCAACCAACGTTGTTCACGCTCATAATTTCTCACAGATCAGTATTGCGGCATCTGGAATTTCATAGTTGGCAACGTCATATCAATCGGTCTTGGTAAAAGCGCCGTTTAGGGAAAATTTTGGTATTTTCGACCTTCGTGTCTCACCAGGTTAATTGTCTTGCTTTTTGTTCGAAACACCTCTGTGCCATATTTGGAGATGCTGCCAAATCTCAGAGCGGGACTGAACTCCATAATGCCGGCAATGCTGTGGGAAAGATACTTTCAAGCCCGTTCTTCAGGCCACGAGGAACGCATCAAGCGATTTAGATAGGTCCAAGATGCGGAGCGATGACCTTTCCCAGTACATGCGGAAGCATACCGACCGGTTGAGTCGTCAAAGTATTGAATGATTACTTCGACCATTGGATCTCCGTCAACATGCTGTTTAATACAATAAGCACTATTTATACACCTCCATGAAGAGGGACTCTCAGGAGAGTACCGGTAATGGAATGCTATTGATCATCGTCAGAAGGATTTCGGTACCTTCGGACCCAGTCCGGTACATTCCGGCGCCGAATCCCCACTGTGGACAACCGATCTCGGGTGTCTAACATGCACATACCCACATTTACCGGCGGACCGTGGGTTGTTTGACAGGGATACGCCTCGGCAAAGGACCAACTCTTAATCCGGCGCAATCGCGCAGCGCCAAAATTTCTGGGTAAGCTACCCAAACCATCACGTAACCCCAAGCCTCCGAGGAAGGCGACGACGACGACGGCGACGACGAACCCGAACGCAACCCGCGGAGCTTATCGTACCTATTAACGACGACCGGTCGATTGGCCGCATTCCCATCTCGTTCCCATTGCCCAAGCCGCAAATCATCATCCTAATCGAACCGCCGCCGGGCCGCGACCCCGACAAGACCGCCCATCATGAGGCCGTCCCCCATCCTGCAGGTGCTCAAGTACAAGCACCTGCGCCTGACGACAAAGGACGTCAATAAGGGCTTCTACAAGGGAAACCGCACGGGGGCCATGGGTCGGCACACCAAGTTTGGTGGATACGTCATCGAGTGGCACAAGGTGCGGACGTACGTCGTGCCAGAGGGCTTGAACAGCACCAAGGTCGGTTCTTTTGTTTTATTCCATCAAGTGAATTCCCCGGCCTGCTCAGTCCTCGTACTAGACTACAGGGCTCGCAAGAACATAGAAGTCAGGTGGAAGAGATTTACTGATATTTCCCGATATTTCAGCTCACGCCCTTCGTCTCCGAAGCCATCCGCCCCGTGAAGGGAACGTACTCCACGAAAGGGGGTCCTCGCGACCCCCAACTCTACCTCGACACCTGGAAGCTGCAGAACGGCGTCGACTAAGGGGTGATCGGAAAAAGATCCAGTGGCATAGAAAAGACAGGAGAGAGACTCCTCTCGGCAACGAGCATCGGTTGGCGCTGGGACAGCATAACGTTGGGAGATAAAAAAGAGGGAGTATGCGAGACCCGAACGGAGTGTACCAGAGCTGCATATACCCTCGGCACTGTAACAACATGTGTTTAACATTAAAAACCCACTATCACAAGATGGAGAGCATTCGAGAGTTTGCAACAGTCGGGTTAAACCAGACTGGTGGGCTAAGCCAAGAAAACAGAAATCTATCACTATGAAACATAGATACGGAATACAGGGGTATTGGTATCTCTGTACACAACTACGCGGTCTGCCCAAAATCCCCACTGGCAATCTCCTTCTCCTTGCCCTTGCCCTTCGCAAGGGGGAGGTCCTCCGCCGCCGTGACGAAGTTGTCAAGCTGGGGCCGAGTGTGCTCAGCCTCGGTGACCTGAGTGGTGGCCTCGGAGACTGATATCTCGTTGAGGTCGGAGTCATCCGCTGGGCCGACAGACGGCATGGGGCTGATCGGTCGACTGCCATCTCCAGACATGAGCGTCATCATGCTCGCCGTGTCTGCGTCCTTCTTGCCCAGGCTGAAAGGTAAGGCGATGCCATCGAGAAAAGGCCGCTTGCCGGCGACACCAGTCCCAGGCACGAAGTCGGGAGTCAGGCGACCGGCAGCACTGGCAGCTTCTTCGTTTTTCTTTTCTTGCTCTTTTCTCATCTCGATGAGAGCAGCCACCGGAGTGTCATCTATCGCCGTGATCCGAGACTCTTGAACCTGGGAGCCGGATACTTGCGATGCATGTTTTTCGTCCACGACATTTTGCCTCTTTCCTCCAACCGATGCAGCCGGCACCGGCTCCTGGTTCTCAACGTCTTGGAACGATCTCGCTCCCTCACCACCTCTTGGCAAAACCTCTGGAGCGGACGTCTTTGCATTGGAGTCTGCCTTCTTCTCCCTTCCCATTGTCGTCTCGTCATGCTTTGAACCCCAAAGTGACCACAATGACAAGCCGATGCTCTTCGTCTTCTTCCTGTCCACCAACTCTTCCGATGCTTTCCTCCGCCCCGCCAGAGCAGTGGGTGGCGGCTTTTCGCCATCACCAAAGTCTACGTAGCCATCCGCGAGTTCTTTAATAATGGCTTTGTGCACCTTTGCTTTGGCAGTCGAAAATTTCTTATCGAACTGAGCCTTGGTGTCAAGCCACCTCCTCACCGGTGTTCCCTTAACAACACCGACCTCTTCTGGCTTCATGACACAGCCCGGCAGTTCCGACTCAGGAGCAAGGTCATGGATGACGCCATGAGTGGTAATCCTTTGTCGGATCATATGCTTTTTGAACGGCGGCAGTGGCATGCCAGCTTTGCCTACCTTATTGACCTGTTTTGGAGTAGATTCTTCTGTCTGTTCCGGCTGAGCATTATCCGCATCAGAGGCTGAACTTGAAATATCGGATATATCATCATTGCTATCCGTGGCCTCAATTTCTGTCTGTTGAGCCCTTGCAAGGGCCCAGGCGCCAAACTGTGCAGCCGCTCGATACATGTGTTTGGCGGGTCGGGTGAAACTGAGAGTCGGAGCTACGTGACAAAGGTCATCCCAAACCTGAAGCTGTACATCTGTGGGCTTGTACTGCTGTAACTGTGCCAGGCCTGCTTCGTCCATACTGGGAGGTGGATATTTGGCCGGGTTGGCGCATTTGTGGGCAAGGTAGATCTGTTCGTCGCGGAGGATTTCGCCACCTCCTACCATGATCAATAATGGCGGAAGACCACCAAGCGTTGGCTGCATAATAGGGCTAACCAGCGGGTGCGATAGCAGCGCATTTGTCGTGTACAACTGAAGCTGTTAGAGTCTGCAAGTAGTCAGGGCCAAAGAACCCACTTGAATCTGATCCTTGACAGTGATGAGGTCGCCATTGATAGTCACAGAGATCTGCAATGCTGTCTTACGGGGATCTGCCGCGTCCGAAGGTTCAGGGTTATCCTCTGCGGTTCCACCGCCTCCGTTCAGCGTAATTGGTGCAGCCTGCTTATTCTCCAGGGTGTTGAGTTTCGTGGCACTCTTCTCTTTACCCGCTCGTACTTTGATAGCTTGTACTCTCATCATCTCCATATCGTCCTCGTTCGGAGGCGGCCAAGCTCTGGATGGCTTGTGATGGAAGCCAGAAGACGAAATGTAGTCGAGCTCGTTGTTGCCAGAGACACTTGGAAACGAGTGGGTGAGATCTACCCATGGGCTGATGAGTACTGCTCCGGCCGGAAGCGGGATGCCCTGATCTCTTAAGAGGCACAGAATTGACAAGACCATCCCACCACCCGCTGAGTCACCGGCCAGCACGATAGTGGTAGGATCTTGAACAGTAAGCAGGTAGAGATAAGCCGCCAAACAGTCTTGCAAGCCGCAGGGAAAGGGGAACTGCGGCGCCAGTCGATAACGCGGTGCAAACACTCTAGCCTTCAGTTTGCGGGCATGCCGCTGCATCTGGTATCGGTGCTCATCGACGCTGCCAAAGAAGTATGCCCCTCCATGAACGTAGAGCATCACCCTCCTGGTTGCGCCGCCGTTCTTCTTCCGTTCGTTGTAGTCGGCTCGCATCTCGATCCACTCGGCCTTAAGCGGGCTCTGCGTCTTCCGCCATCTCCACCATTTCCGTCCTCCGACCGCCCTCACGCCTGTGGGCCCCAATTGTCCCTCGATCAGTTCGGAGGATCTCTCAATCTGGTCTTCGGGGATCGTAACGTCCTCGACCTTGACCCATTGAGGGTGAGGAACCCATTGTGCCGTGAACGCTTGCAGTTCCTCGACGGTATGCTGGGATGCGAATTCGAGGAAAGTTCGGACGAGGTGCAGGCCCTCGTCATAGGACAAATGAGCGTCGGGTCGCTGCTTTGATGTTTTGCGGTTGAGGAACTGATCGAGAGGTCAGTTAACCCGTACGTTACGCAGCAGCTTGACTGAGTTGCATCGCGCTTCCAACGACGACATATCTGGGGAAAACTGGAGAAAGGGCCGCAGAATAGGGGACTCACATGCGAGAAGAGGGTGGATACGACGGTTGGTGTGACGGCCAATGACACCGAAGTGGTGTTGAGCTTCAACGGATTCATGGTCGTCTGGGTGAAGCTAGCGACTGAGATTGCAGCGCTCCCCGTTGACGGCGGACGGTGGGCAAACGAGGCTTTTTGAAGCTCCCGGCAACGATGGGCGATCCTCGTGAGAGGTAAGTTGTGGACAGACCATCGCGTCGTTGAGGAGCACAGAGGAAAATTGACCTTGAAACCCACCGAGAGCGCTCGGAATAGGGGACTGATGACATCACTGCAGCGCCCAAGTGGATGGTAATGCCCGGCAGGCGTGACCAGCGCCTAAGGGCATATCTGAGGGCGTACAGCTTCCAAAGGTACCGACATGAGCATCGAATTGCATCGAATCTCCAGGGGAAGCTTCCGAGGTAATCAAACAAGCCCCAGAGTAACGCTTGGCGAACCAACTTGGCATTTGCTCTAGTTGAAGCTTACTTTTACCGACCTTGTTCGAATTTGGCAGCCCAATCTCATAGGACCCTTGTCCAGGCCAAATTGCGGGATCACCAGGAAGCCCCGCACAGCGCTTTGTACAGTGCTACACGTCGCACGCACCGTCCCCCTCCCCACTCTAAAAAAATTATGATTTTCGATTTTGGCAGCACCGTCACTGACGAGGGGGAAAAATAACTGCCCCTCCAAGTACCCCGCGAGACAGCAAATCAGTCAACATGGCAACCACGGGATCTTCCAGCCCCATCACGGCAGGCAAGTCTACGTGCCCGAGGCTCGAACTATGCATACATGGCACGATACTAACATAAACCTCCCCCTTCCCCAGAGGCCTGCCAGTCAACCTTCGAGCAGGCCGTGGCCTTATCGCTACACATGTGGCCGGCGCTGTCCCTTGCCGTCCAGAACAACTGGGGCGGCCCGGACTCGACCGACAAGAGGGACTGGTTTGCCGGCGCCGTCGCCGAGGCCTTCCCCGAGTTCTCCAAGATCACAAATGGCCAGGCCGTCCCCGCCGCCAACGCCCCCGAAGAGCCCGACACCGAGTACGTCGAGACCATGCTGCTGCAGATCATGCTGGACGAGTTCGAGGTCAACGTCGATGACGAGACCGGCTTTGATGTCGCCGAGCAGATCATCAAACTGAGGGGTGACATCGCCAAGGGCAACTTCGAGGCGGTCGACAGCCTCCGCAACAAGTGGGAGAGTCGCAAGGGCGCAAAGGTCGAGGGGCTGTACAAGAAGGTTGAGGGCGGCGACCAGGAGACCGACTGGGAGGACGACAGTGAGGACGATGAGGATGAGGACGTGGACATGGACGACGCCCCGCAGCTCGTGCGTGCACCCAAGGAGAAGCCGGAGCCAGAGGTCGACGAGGACGGATTCACCACGGTCACGAGGAAGAAGAAATAAATAACTCGCGCGAAAAAGGGAAAAAAGGACAAAAAAAAAGGATTCGACTTGGTCCCAAAGGAAACGGTGCACTACGAGCCGTGGCTGATGTACAAATATCCACAAATTATGAGCTGCCATTCGAGCCGGAAACGTTCAAAACCAACCAACGCCAGCCAGCAAAATAAGCAAAATAGGGACCAAGCTCACTCCCAATCGTCGTCGCTGTCGTCGACCTTGCGAGAGTCCTTGGGGCTGTTGGGGGCTTGGCTAGGCACACCGGACGTGGCACCCACGACGTCGTAGCTTGTGTCGCTGTCGGCCTGGGACTTCTCGTCGTTCGACTTACGGGACTCGGCGGCAGGCTTGAGACCAGAGCTTTGAGCAGGGGGTTGGATGGTGGTGGAGGACTCGGCCGACGGTGGGCGGACTTGTTTTTGTTCGACCTTCGGAGTGGGAGTAGGAGCAGGAGCAGGGACTGGGGCCGAGGCAGCCTCGTCTTCAGAGTCATCGTCCCAGCCGACTTCATCTTCGGCAGATGCAGCTGTATATTCATTAGCAGAGTCGTTATATCTCAAGGCTCTGGCACTCACCCTTGAGCAAGTCACGTCGTCGGGTCTCAGCAGCCTCGAGACCATGTCTAAGGAAGTAATATCTCTTCCAGAACTCAGCATAAGGAACCTGGTCAGGCACAAGCTTCTCCATCGTCGTTCGCAGCTCGGGGTATTTGTTCAAGTCGTCGCTAATATCCGCCGTCTTCTTCTCGACGTCAAACGTCTTGGCCCATGTAGCAAACTCGTCCGTTGCAGGGTCCTTTGCGAAACTCTCGGTGCTCGTGTGGATGACGTGAAGCTGGGCGTCCTGCCTCGAGGCATGAATGACCCGTTTGCCCTGCGCATCCTTGCTCTCGAACAGAACAGTGCTCCCCTGGTTGTTGGAATCGGAAGGCGGGGCGATGCTGACCGCCTCTTTGAGGAAATTGCTGATATTGGTGCCGAAACGGAGGAGAGCCTCATCGGCGGCGTCCTCAGCCTTTTGCAAATCCTTGAGCCGCTTGGCTGCCTCGGAGCGAAGCCTCGCTAGGTAGTTCTCTGAACTGCTGCTCATCGCTTCATCCGAGGCCTGGTCTCTTGTCTTGGTCGGTGTCGTTTGGCCGTCGGCCTCCTTGTTCCTATCCCCCGACGGTTCCCCTTGGCCCGCGTTGACGGTCAGCGATCGGGTTCGGCTGATTATGGACGTAAAGCCCTTGGCAGCATCTTCGCCAAGCTCGGTGACTTCCTTGGAGGCTTCTTTGTAGACTTCTTGTCCCTGGCATCGGATTAGCCGCCCTGCCCGTTGGAGAACCACGCCGCGTCTTCTTACCTGCTTCACAGCGTTTCCCAAAAAACCGCCGATACGTATGCCCCAGGCGCTAGACGAAATGGCCTTGTATGCCTCCTGGAGGTCATCATTGAGCGAGTGCTGCGGCTGGTCCGACGTGGGGTTCTTGGTGTCGCCCGACTTCTTGTCGGCATCCTTAGGGAGGGAGCTCTCCTGGATATGATCGTAGGCCAAATCCATCGCAAGGTTACCGAGTGCGCGCTCGAGTAGTCGCTGACGTTATACGGTATTATTCGAAGGGTCTTCGCGAGGCTAGGCCGACGGGCGTGGATCAAGGTTGAAGCGAATCTTGCGAGGTGTCGAAGCTGGCGGACGAATGATGTCTGGCTTCTGACATGAGGCTGCCTTTCCCCCTGACGGGCGGGGGTGGGCGGCTGCACGTTGGTCAATGCGGGGCATAATATGCTGTAATGTACGGCTACGTAGGCACCTACCTACCTAAGTAAGGTACCTACCTACCTACCTAGGTAGTGAACAATAGGTGGAGACCCGGAGCGGCCACTGCCGGAAGAATGGACCATTCCGAATCGTCACAGTCAGGCAGCAGATAACCCCCTCGAAATTCCGGACAAATGTTGATTACAGGGGCAGGTCACAAGTGAGTCGTTTCCTGTTCCTGCACGAAGTGACCTGCGAACGAGCTCACCATGCCCGCTTCCAATAACTAAAGACGTCGAGGCAGATGGCCTCGGCGCTTCGCTCACCGACAGCTGGTTAGGCGACGTACCTCCCAACTATCTTGATACAACAAAACGACGGCTATGACCCCCCCCCCCCCCAAGTGGCAAGTTTCAATAGATAGTTCAGTGGCTTAGTCCAAGTTGCGTGCTCTCCTTATCGGATGGTCTAAGCCTGTAAAGCTGTCTGTTGGCTCATCAACTGCCTTTACTGGTCCGTTAGTTGCAACCATTTGACGATTCGCCTTCTCCGTATGCGGGTTAGCTCTCTGTATTCGCTTGGGTCAGTCCAAGTGATCCCTCGGAAACAGGAATGCTCTGCAACAGGCTATTTCTTTGTACCTTGGTACCTGGTCAAGCCTCTCTGTTATGCTCCCAGGCTAAGGGTGCAGAGTATGTAAGTTTTCGGACGGAATAGCTCGGGTCTAAACGCCTTGGGTTGTGTCGACTTATGCAAGGAAGACAGCAAAGCGGGCAGATCATGTATGGCCCCTCAACAATACCCTACTAGGCAGTTGGTAGGGCAGGGGAGTCGAGAACTTCAGTCCTGTGCTGCAAACATAGACTGGTAAGTAATGTGAAATCCGTGTCATGTCCCACGCCTTTCGAGATGTTTGCGTGCTGCGAGCGTCGCAAACCGGTGATAGAGACAGGTTTGCTGTGTCATTTGCCATCTTCGACTGGACATAGCAACACATTCCTCGGGGGAGTAACACGTTCCCCACGCATGGGATGTGTGTCTGGACGGTTGCTCTGATGCACACGTGTAGCCCTATTTCCAAACAGCGCCCCTCTTATCTGCTATCTCGCGTTGGCAGTCGAACAAGGTCTGGGCGGTCTTGAAGGGCATTCCTGATGATTAAAAGCCTCGGCCATTGGCCGGACTTTGACGTCTCTCCGGGCGAAAAAGCGAGTGTGAACATGGAGATGCCTGCTGTGTAAATACGCTCTCGGGCCTTGGCCGGCATTAACGCATCGGTGCGAGGTATTCAGTGGGTACAGGAGGGCTGGCGGAGGTACTTTCGGCGGATGTGGCACTCCGAAAGTTGTAAAGCACCTGCACGGGCTGTATAAGGCAGTACACTACCGGTACTGCTGCTGTTGTGTGGAGGATGACCCTGGGATCGGCCACGCCGTTTGAAGAATTGGCAGCCCTCCTCAACAGCCAGCCTGGACTGACCAAAAAGTGTTCGACCTTGTTTCTTGGATCCTACCTAGTGTAGACCCGCCACTAGCAGTGTTAGGCAATGAGTAAGCCCATCTCCACATCATGCGACACACTAGGCACTGAGCCACCAGCCAATGCTGACAGGTTGTGGCCACCGGCCTGATGCCGGGTGAGCCTAGGCCCAGGAGCGAAGTCGTAATGATCCGATACTCTAGGTAGAGAAGACGGGACGGAAACCGCTGGACAATATTTGGTATCCTTGATTCGTCCGCCGAAGTATCCGCTCCCAAGGGTGCGTCTCTGCACCCTCGCGGTGATTGCGTCTCGCCGATGTCCTGTACTCCCCAAAGTCGCAAATGCAAGACGCGGAGACGGCAGAAAAGATGCGTGGCGAATGAGGCCTTCTTCTACCTAGAAGAAAGAGGGATGAAGACAGGGATACAAATCTCTGGGCTAAAAAGGGTCCTTTTTCAAGGCGAGATGGGCAGGTTCTAATTGTACTCGGACACTAGGAACTAGGTATCTCACCTTATGTAAGAAAATGCCCTAAGAAGAGGGGGCGGCGGGCGCGGATGAGCAGGAGGGGAAAACATGGACAATTGTACCACTAGGCAGTCATATCGATGACTGGATGATGCGCAATCGACAGCTGCGCCCTTTGGGTCTAAAGGCGATAACCATCCCTTCGACCAATAGATAAGCCTCAATGGCCCCAGCACGGGTCCCATGCGCCTTGGACTCCCCCGGCTCCATTAGCCGACCCCTCCATTTTCTCCTTCCCTTCCGCTGACAAATTGACACTGAAGGGCGCTGCAGTTCTTCCTCCTCACCGTCTGCAGCCATCCATTCAGTTCGATTCTCTCCACTTCCCACCACAAGCCAACATCTTTTCCCCCCCTTTCGAACTCTTACGCATCACCGCACACCCTCTCCAAATCACGCCTCCTCTCCCGAATCCCGTGGATTCTGGTTCCTACGAAAGCCGTCCATAGAGAAATACGGTGGCCTTGGAGACCGGCCAGGCATCAACTGTAAGACGCAAAGGCATCAACTCTACCACCTCCATCCTACCCCAGACTTGGTCCATTTCGTCACTTTAACACTCGGGCCATTTGCACTGAATCTCGTACGGTTCTCCTACCTTTGTCGACGGCAACTTCAACGCCCAAGGGCGACCAAGGTCACAAAGTGTCTCGTGATAGTCGACCCTTCCTCTCCCAACACCACTAAGACATCGCCGTCTGCCTGGAACCCCGAGTCATCTCAACCCCGGCATCCCGAGCCGCAATCGGCCTCTCGAGTCTGCCTCCTCTCACAGCCATCCTATCCGAATTGACTCCTGTTTCCCTACGTCTCCTCGTCCTGCTGCATATTTTTCGCAATGGCCTCGGCAACGAATAGTGGTTTCCCAACCAATTTTATCTTGACCCCGCAGCAGCAAAGCCTGCTGTTCGCCGCTCTCAACTCGAACAAGCAGCAGCTCGCGAACCAGTCACCCGCCACCACCACAAAGGACACTTCCATGTCACCTTCCTCTTACCAAACCTCGCCGGCGCAGGGTGCCGCCCATGGATTCCAGGAGAGCCCTTACCTTGACAACTACGACTACGACTTCGGCGACTCCAGTTTTGACTTCGATGTCAGCACCGTCGGCCAAGGTAAGATGATCGGCGACATCCCCGGAGGTGCCCAGTCGGCCCAGTCAACCAAGTCGGACTCGACTGAGAACGATGGTACCGACAAGAGAGCTCATCCCGACGATGAGGAAGACGAGGACTCGCCTGGAAATGGTGCAAAGAGGCGCGAGGGTAGCGAAAAGGTTCCGAAGAAGCCCGGGCGTAAGCCGCTTACCTCCGAGCCAAGCTCAGTATGGTTGGACCCGTTACCCCCTATCCCCAAAGTCACACTAACAACGACACAGAAACGCAAGGCCCAGAACCGCGCTGCCCAGCGGGCGTTTCGCGAGCGCAAGGAGAAGCACCTGAAGGATCTCGAGACCAAGGTGGAAGAACTCGAGAAAGCGTCAAAAGACGCTAATAGCGAGAACAGCCAGCTCCGTGCCCAAATCGAACGGATGACGGCGGAGCTGAACGAGTACAAGACCAAGATGGCAGCCATGAGCACCCGGTCCGTACCCCATACCAAGTCGCCCATGGGATTTGGGGCATCCGCCATCGGCAACCTGAGCGATGTCAACTTCCAGTTTGAGTTTCCCAAGTTTGGCGTCCTGCCAGGCTCCCAGATGCCCAACAAGCCTGCCCAGAGTACGAGGTCGTCCTCGTCGCCTAACGCCAACGAGAGCAACCCTGTCAGCCCTCTGGACAAGAACAACAGCTCCGGCGCCTTTGCTGGGCTTGACTTTGGCACCAAGGACGACTTGACCAACTTCACTTCCCTTTTCAGCCCATCTCTCGCCACTGGCTCTACAGGCACCGGCACATCGCGCACCAGTGTGGACTCTGGCTTGTATGGTATTAACAACGGTACATCGACCAGCTCACCGTCAGCGTCGTCGCAGTCCAACGGGGGAGGCCCAAGCTCATCTTGCGGCACCTCTCCTGAGCCGTTCACTCAGTCGCCCATGGGTTTCAAGCCTGTTGACACCATGACGACCATTGGCGAAGAGTCTGCCAACCAGCAGTCTTTGTTCGCAGGCATCGACACTGGCAACTTTGATTGGCTTGCGCAGCAGAACGGCGGACAGTTCGACCCCCAGCTCTTCGGTGACTATCGCGAACCGCAAGACAACGTCCTTGCGGGCACCACCTTTGACGACAGCTTCTTCAACGATGCCATCGACGCCGACTTCATTACGCCGTATAACATGGCCCTCAGCCCTGCTGTGCCCAAGAAGAACCTCATTGACCAGATTGATGCTGCCAAGAACGCAGACGATGATTTGATTAAGGAGGCCGTCAAGGCCGATAACTACAACTGCAACAAAATTTGGTACGATCCAGCCCAATCGAAGGCCATTGCTTCAATTACTCACCAAGTCCACAGGGAGAAGCTTCAGAGCTGTCCTAGTGTGCAGGCCGGCGAATTCGACCTTGATAACTTGTGCTCCGAACTCCAGAAGAAAGCAAAGTGCTCCGGCCAAGGTCCGGTTGTTTCTGAGACGGACTTCCAAACCGTTGTCAACAAGTGGATGGGCAAGGATGCGGCAGCCTGCTTTAACGGCCAGGAAAAGAACAAGACGAAAGCCTAAGCCGCCATTTCGACATTCAAATGTACATTGGCATAGGTACCCTGGGTAACGGGTCAGGCGGTCAGGTCAGAAGGCATATCTGAGGAATCGGTTGGTAACATTGGAGAAGACAGGCGTTATATCACGGACCAAAACAGGGCGAACTCGAGGTTTGTTTCGACCCCAACGGCAAGGCGAATGGTTGTTTCTTTCCGTTTCGGAAATCTAGGTACGGATAAGGGGATCTCGTTAGACGAAATACAGGTACGGCTATGTACTTGGCGAGAGACTCCTTCCGAGAGTTTGAGTGTGGTTCAAGGAGGTTATGATTATGGCTTCTAAGGTGGCCAGACGGCCGCTTTCTGAGTGGAGGGATCTTGGTGCTTACAGATGTAATCTTTTTCCCCCAATGTTACAATAAGCATGTATTTTTGACGAAGGAATCGCAATCTCCACATTGGACTACATGTTTTCTTTTCTTTGAGGCGACTTCAAATCGGCATGTGTTTGTCGTATCGAAGGAAACAGATGTTTGCCGCTTGCCAACCAACATGCTCGTCTTACTCCCGAAGCCGCTTCGGCAATCAAGGTTCAACCATATGCCTGGAGCCATTGAGTTCCTCAGGGGTTTGTGCTTGGGGCTTCGGCAAGTTGGGAGGAGGGAAGGCGGCAGGCGGCGTTGATCTCCACAGAATGTGTGTCAGGGAGGGCGAAGTATCAAAACGAGACATAACCCGGCCTAGCCTTGCGAGAGCCGGATAGAGCTGCCGGCGTCGTAGATCCGGGCTTGGTACTACGCAGGCCGTCCGTCCGTCCGTCCGTATGTCTGAACGACATTTCCGGCCCTTTCGCCATGTGTCTTTCCTCAACGGCAGCCGCACATCCCATCCCGGACCCCTTCCCCTCCCTTCCTCTGCCCCCTCTACTAGGTACGGTGGCCGTTGACTTTTCTTCTTTTCCTGCCTGGGCGAGACATCCCAGACCGGTCTGGGAGAACATGACATGACATTTCAAGTCAGGCCATGACGAGAGTTGCGACCAACCTTGTAGCCGCAATTCACCTGCCTGCCATTCATCCATCTTTCCGGCTGGCATTGGGCCTGTGCCTGTGTCTTTGCCCGCCAGCCTATCTGCCGAGCTACCTATTCAGGTAGCTCTCTGTCTGCCAAACTACTTCCGCAGCCGCCTGCAGCCGCACTCGTCCTCACACCCCCTCTTGAAAATAAAATAAAAATAAAAATAAAAATAAACACCCAAAAATCATCAGCGCGCGCAAGCCGACGGGCGTGACAGCCTTCATCAGCAACCGGGACATGAGCCGTGAAAAGCAGTCACAGCCGGCACCAGTAGGCCGAGGCACTGCAATACGGTAGACGTGCCGTCGCGTCTCTAATGCAACGAGGGTCGGTGCCAGGGGTCTGTTGTTGGGGGTTGAAAGGGTGACGAGTAAATACGCTTTACTCTCCATCTCGCTTCCTCTGCTGTGGGTGTACGACCTCCGACGTCTCGTCGGACCCCACGTCTCTCTCCCCTGCCTTGCCTAGTTCAAGGTTTGGGTCTGTGGGGGGGTGTACCATGAAAAGGACAGCCTAACGGTCAATATGGTGTGATATGTGCCTGAGGAGAGAAGAAACGACCAAAAAGCTAAAAAAGAAGCGGAAAAGACAAGAATATACTTGAAGAAAACCAGAGAGAGAGAGAGAGAGATGGTACAGCCATGCATGAACAGGCGGGTGGAGGGAATGGACAGCACACGCACGCGACTCGGCGGGATGAAAGTTGAAGACGATTGGATCAGAAGAGGTGAGGTGAGATGCGGCCCACGATAAGCAACCCGCCTCCGCCGTCATAGGTCGTAGGGACGGAAACGCTAGCCAACGCCTATTTGCTCGGGGGGAGGCCGGCATCCGATCACTTTCCTCCCTCTCCGGTCGTGTACTCTCTCCATCTAACCCTTTCTGTCTCTCCCTATACTGCCAAGTCGGCATACAGTCGGCACTTGAGAAAGAAGAAGCAGGACCCCCCTCTCTAACTCTCCCCATCACATCTTGGGGCACAACGTGCAGGTTCCCGGTGCTTGGGTCCGTCCCCTTTGCCTGCCGCGTACCCCTCACTCGCTCACCCGATCGAGATACCTACCTACCTTGGGACTTTAGGACCGGAGGACCACCTTAGTGTACGTACCTTGACTGGCACGCTGGAACCTTGCAGTAAGGTTGGGTGGGGGCCCGGCGGGCGAGCGCCTCCTCCTCCCCTTCAGAGAGTGACCGCCGGTTGCAGCACAGCGGGTGCAGTCAACGACGAAGTTGGAGACTGGGACCGTGCTTGCTTGAATAGTCCAAACGTCATCCAACCCCTCCGTCCTGAGGCAGACGATAAACTCAACGAACCTGCTATCTCATCCTCAAATTGGGCGTGACGGGAGGTGATTGGACAATGGTGCAGTCATTCGGGATAAGCAGTCTTTGATCTCCCGGCTCGAGCTTCATGAACCCTAAACCTCCGGAGACAAATTGGACTTGCATTAGCTAGCGCGAGGCTACAGACACACTCAAATCAGCTATGTGGTGTATATGCGATATGCAAAGCAGATTGATATTACAAAGGGTATATTTCTCCATGGGTCGACCTTATTTATGCCTCTCTGCTGCTCCACAGTCCGTCCCATCCGATGCTCTGCCGCCATGAATCGGTTGCCCTCATCGGGCCTATCACGGCATGCTCTTAGATCCTGTGACTTGACAGGTTGTGATGCTAGCTATGATTCCCGGCCTGCCAAGGGCGGTAGCCGCAATAGTTGACTCCGGCCCGGCGTTGTAGGGACAAACCACCATCATCTCGCCGGCGGGCGAGACACCTCCGCCTGCTGACAACAACACATTCTGAGTAGGCCCCCTCCCCCTCTCTCGCACGATGTCTACTGTCTCGGCGTCGTGGCCTCTCCCCTGGAAATCCCCCATAGCACAAGTCCCATGAGGCGCCAAGGCGCATGGACTCCGATATTGGGCGCTGGCGTGCCACGATCTGGCCGTCCTTGGGCAATCCGCACCCTGGGTTCTGCGGTGCTTTGGTAAGTAGCCCTCTGATGCATTCTTTAGTTCCTCGGGTATCGATCCTGCTCTCCCTGCGTATCTATCCGACTCTTGAGACAGACTGCCATTGTCCTCTAGCCAATGACTTGCCTTGCGCCTTCTTTACCCAATACTCCTCTTTCCTTCGGCTTCGGGCTATGCCCTCTCCCCTTCTTTCCTCTGAGGAAGCCGAACACGCCGCCAGAGCTTTCGGATTTGCCTTCGCTAATAGCATTGGCGTCCGTTGGTAGCGTGGCGTCCTGCCGGGCGAGGTCAGACCAGCTGCCGCCACCATCCAGTGTGACCTGCATGCCGCCAGTCGGGCTAGTGACCCTCTGTCCTGCTCCCGGCGGCACCGACCTCTGATTGGAATACTGGCTGGGGTAGTGTGGTATCGGGGGTGGTTTGGAGATTGGTCGACGAGGCACGCCGGCTTGACCGCTCCCCGGCGCCTTTTCCAAGCTTGAGCTTTTTCGTAACGGGCCTAGAGGCTGCGCGGCTTTGGACGACCCCCCATTCGTAGCCATTACCACAGGCGTGGCCTCATCAGTCGTCAAAGCCTGCGGCTGGTTCATCATCACCATGTCGCCATTGACGTATCCACTTTCGTCGACTTGGCCAGTGATTCTAAGAGTGTCAGTACGAAAAGCGGAGGGAAAAGAAGGAGCGGATCCCTACTTCTTGTATGCAGCCAACGTGTAGTCGAATGGACGAAACTCATTTTCAATCATGCGGTACAGTTCATCCTCTCTGATTTCCTTGTCAGATGCGTCCTCTTTTAGCCGCTCACGGGGCTTTTGTCGTCTGGCTCTCGCTTCGAGGGGAGCCTCCTCCAACAACAACTCCTCGAGGTCGTACGTGGCATCGAAGTTGGTCTTGTCGGCAGCCGGAACGAAGACAGGCTCGATTTCTTTCCGCTCGAGCGCCTCGAAGTCGATCATCATGAAGAATTCGTGCTTGGTAAAACTCTCCCACGTGGAGCCCATTCGCTTGTCGCGGTTGACGTCCAAGGCATCTCGGATGGCGTATAAACAGGGTAAGCTAACGGGCGGTGAAGTGATGGGGTATTTGGGATTGGCGAGCTGGATTTGTTGGCTCAAGGTGTTTTCCGAATTGCCGTCAAACGGCCTCTGCAAGATAGTGTCAGTGAAAACGGCCGCCAAGCGTTAGTTGATGGTGCTTGCCCCACCTTGTTATATATGCATTCATAGAAGAGGACGCCCAGTGACCACCAGTCTGCACGCACGTCGTAGCCCTTGCCGGCATACACTTCGGGGGCGAGGTATGCCAGCGTGCCCGACTTGCTCGACAAAACCTTTCCAGGAATGATATCGGAGGCGACATTCTGACCCAATCAGCAAACATGGGCGTACAGAGCTGCTGCGAGACAACTTACAAAGTCGGTCAAATGCACATGGCCGTCGGCGTCGAGGAGAACATTGTCGGGTTTCACGTCGCGATGGATGATGTTTTGACTGTGAATGTAACGAAGAGCGCATCCCAGTTCGGCAATCCAAAAGCGCACTGCGTCCTCGGTAAAGGTCTTTCTCGAAATATGGAATCGTAGGTCACCGCCGCTCATCAAATCGACAACTAGGTACCTGAGTGAACAGATTGTCAGCAACGGGAGGCTTATGGTGTCGAAAGAGCTATGCCTCCTACATGTATTCGATATCTTGGAAACTGTATCGCAAGTTGCAGATAAAAGGATGGTTCACGTGCTCGAGCATTCGACGCTCTCGTATGATGTTCCGCACACTCTCGGATCGTACAACTATTGCGAGGACCAGCCGTCAGTATCAAAGGGTTACAATGCGCCAGGCCTCACGTCTCGGCGGTGGGAGAGGGCAAGAGGCAGCCAGACAAGACGGCAGGGGAAGAGGTGATATGCACCTTCATCTTTCCGGATGTACTTGAGGGCGAAGGAGAGATTTGTGTCTTTTCTTTCGACGATCCGCACCTTTCCAAAGGCACCTCTGCCAACAACTCGTAGCAGGCGGAAATGGTTGAGGTTGACTGGACAGAGAGAGACGAGATGGATTAGCTTGGCGGCACAAGATATCGAGGTGGCAGCAATAAGCGGCGGGAGAGAGGAGCAGGAAGGGCCGGTATGGGGATACGCAGTGCAGTGCCACAGGAGCAGCAATTGCACGACAGCTCGGGGCGGCGGTAATTGTCTTTTCCACCACCCGCTTAGTGGCGGTCAAGGTGGTGTAGGATTACGGTGGTGGTGGTGGTGTTGGTGGTGGTGGTGGTGGTGGTTGGCGGTGTTGTGCTGTGCTGTGCATTCGGGGAGAGGATGGACTGCGAAACACATACCTTCACCATCCAAGTCGATGGGCTTGCCCTGGCTATTGCCCATTGCGACGTGCAGCAGTCGTCTTTCTCAAGAAGCGTCTCGCGTCTGCACTTGTTCTGATCTAAGGAAAAAGATGTCGAGTCGAGTGCACCATGATCCAGACGGGGGGGACAGTAGTTTGTTTGGTTTTCGGGTTTCGGTATATTTGTTGGTGATTTTTTTTTTTGGAGGGGGGGGGGACGAAGGCGGCGAGTGAATGGGAATGGAAACAATAATGGGATTTTTTTTTTTCAATGGCGAAGAGGGTGGAAAGCAAAGTAAGGCAAGGCAAGAAGGAGAGACGAGGACAAGAAGAGTGTGAGTGTACTGGCAACACAAATGGAGCACAGGTAGGATAGATAGGAGTGGGGCCTTATTGCAGTCAGCTGGCACGGGGTGACAGGGGTGACGGGGAGGGGTATTGTGCTGCGCAAGTTGCCTCGAATGACGGTGTCAAACCGGAGACTTGGTGAGGAATGGGGAGCAAAGGGTGGATGGACGAAGAGCAGAGAGAGAGGAAGTAAAGAAAAAATGGGGCTTGGGAGATGGGGGGGAGTGGCCAGTCTAGCTGCAACAACAGGGGAGAGGAGGGCGAGAGAGTGCGAAAGAGAGGGGACATGAGGAGGGAGAGGTGATGGGACGAGAGGGATAAAAGAAAAGGATCAGGGGCTTCACGGGCCCAAGTACACACTCCCTACCTACAGAAAGTAAGCAAGGCAGGTATCGATAGATAGGCCAACGATATACGGATACATAGTAGAAGGCGTCTAGGGGGGTCGTCAATTACCTACATGTGACTTGAGTTTGAAGCCGGTGCTAGGTAGTGTTGATGCCAGGGGCTACACTACCTACATCGTACCTACCTACCTACCTACCTACTGTACGGAGTAAGCAAGTGACTATCCACCCTCAGACTGACGGTCCAGCACTGACACAGGCGTGATAAGAGACGGCCAGCAAACTCCTGACAGGGTGGATCAGGCGAATGCGAGAGACAGATTACACAATAAGATAACATCTCGCCTCCTTCTCCCACATGGTAATGAGCGAATAGTAGCAGCAGCCAAGTGTGAACTGTTCTGATCCATCTTGTTTTCTTCTCGTGTATGGACTTTCTCTCCTCCTGGTTTACTTGCAGGGCAATCCAGCTTCAAGGCCAGACCAGACTAGACCAGCCCGGGCCGAGCGAGGAAAGCAAAACCTGCCAAGAGTGAATATGAACCGATAGACAACTTCGGTCCTTCAATGTGTGAGCACATCAGCCGCTCTGCTCAATTCATCCTTTCAAGGCGGCGCAGCTATCAAATGTCGGCATAGGAGAATGTGCCGTAGACTACGGTACCTATCATGGTATCTACCTACTACTACGTTGAAGCCGAGGACCCAGGCGCTTGAATGCCCCCCAAAAAGGGCACTGTATCCGTACATTACTAGTTGATGTACGCTACTTAATATGCGGGAGTTCGGCTTCGGTGGCCAGGACCACGTCGTTTCTCCCTTCACTCAGTCAGGCTCGCTAAGGTTTTCTTCTACGGACGCCAAGTCCGCCTGCCGTTGCCGTTGCTAGGTACACTATAACATTGTGCAACTGTGCTTCTTTGGGATGCTTTCCACGGCCCCCAAGGTTGACTTCTTCACCCATAAGCCCAGAGAAACCCGTAAACGCCGTCGCGATCGGTAATGTACGTAGGTCAAGCTAGGCCAGGATGCATCTACACACTACATAGCAGGAACCCCGTCTGTCCCACGTTGCGTTGCCTACCTAACTAGGTATCCGCATCTACCTTTTGGAATTACAAAGTGGGTGTCCACGCTTCTTGCTCCTAACAGGGGGGGTGGGCTCAACATGATGTGAATGGCAGCGAGGGTGGGAACCGGCAGGCTTGTGCAACGGGGCAAGGATCATGGTCCGAGAGAGGGAGAGAGAGAGAGAGAGAGAGAGAGAGAGAGAGAGAGAGAGTACTTGTATCCTCCCTCCTCGGCGAGAGTTGAGGGCAAGGGTGGTGGGGTCGAAGAGGGTTTGCCGAATGATTATACGATGCATCATGCCGGTAATCGACAAAGCAAGACGACCTGCAGCAGTCTGAGATGCCCTGATCCTGCTGTTGCTTTTTTCTGCGCTCTCGTTTCCCATTGCTGCAGGCTGACGGATGACCCATGGTGAGGATTGGCCCTGTTCCCCAAATTAAAGAGTCCGAGGCTCTCGAAAAGAAAGAAAAGGCGACGACATGGAATCCACCCACAATCAAACCCGATCACTTGCAAGCCGACTGCTTCTCGCATGATGCAACTGTGAAAGATGAGGGAGGATCCTTCCAGATCCGAACACGCCGCCAAAGACAAACCAATTTACCATGTAAGGCGCCTAGGCGCAGGTAACATGACCTCTCGTGGCTGCATGTTAGATGGGTAGGTGGGAAACGCCATCTCGCCAAGCCGCACTTGGCGGCAGAGCACACAACCAAAGCCCCCGTAGGCAACCGTTTGTTTCCTTTCCTTGTTTTCCTCGTCAGATGGGTCCGGTTCATTTCTAATTTTCTCTGTGTCGGTGACGCGGTAGTGTGATGGTCGTGAAGAGCACGGATCCTGCTCCGGAATACCCGTGGTGAGGGTAAATTATATGACTTTACCCAGTACTCTCAGACAGGAGTTTACCATACATCCATCCACTGGTTGGGAAAAGCATCGCCAGCTGCGACGTCCGCCAAGTTTATACCATACCTACCTACTTACCTACCTTGCCTACCTACACATGTAGCGAGGTGCTGTGCCCAAACTCCAGGTAACCACACGCTCCCATCCGAGTCAACGGAAAGGTATCATTCTATTTTTATTATTCCATTGTTGTAGTTGTTATTTTACTGACACCCACTAAAAGGTCCGAAACGTGCACTTATCCAACATCTGAGGAAACACGAATAGGTTTCTCCCCCGAAGCTGGAGCCGACTGCCCAACACCGTTGCCGGATGGATGTCCACCACATGTCGCGTGCGGCGTGCGCCATATGCCACCCCTGTGCCATCCAGCCAGTACCTAGGTACCGGTAGTGTGGCAGTTTGCGGCAACAAGCTCCTGCTTGGATCGAGATGGTTGAGAAACGAAGTCACAGCCAAACCTCTCTACCTACCCGAAGCTCTCGCACCACCTACCTACCTACTCTTACTCCCTCCCTTGGCGTAATCGTCCTACATCACCTTCGGCAACGAGTTGGACAGGGGACGCTACGCATCAAGTAACACGCCGCTTCTGGAAAAGTATCCATGGCACAACCAATCTCGCTCGACTCGACCAAACCTGACCGTGCTTCATTGCGCAGCTCCTCTCCATGTACCTACCTACCTACCTACCTACGTACCTAGGTAGGCATTCGCATCATATCTCCTCTTTCCGTCTAAGTCAAGAGCCGTCGCCCGTGCCACCGCAGCCAATCGATCCTGGGTACAACGAACAGCCCCATCAAGCAACTGACATTGATTAGCGTCGACCGTGGCCATGACTTGACTCAACCCAAACCTAACACATCGGCGGCCTTCGATGAGCCAGCCCGCATCTGGACTGTCGACTATCGAACGCTTACGCTTGGTTACTGGACGGATTCGAGGGGCAGGCCATAGGCATTCCCTTGAAGACAAGGTCCGATGCAGTACCTTGGGAACTCGAGAAGGTTTTGTACGCGAAGTTAAACCAAGTCCGCCAATCACCGACGAGTCCATGGCCGACCAGCTATCATTGCAATGGTCATGGATGGCAGCAGATAACAAGGAGACACCCAGGCCTATATCGCGCCGTGCTAAGTCAGGTGCCCCTAGATCTGTCTTGGCCACGAGGCCAACCGCCGACAAACCGACCCGGGCCTTCACCCTAGTTGCCGGCCGGCCATCCGTTGTCCAACTTCCCCCTCTCTTCTATCGCAATTCGCCGCCAGGGCTTACAAGACTTTCCGTCGGTACAGACAGAGCCATGTTTCGCCTCCGATATTGAGAAAATCCCAGACACTCAGGCTACCAAAATAGGTACTTAGGCTCTCTGCTCAAACACCGGTACCATGGATCTTGACCGCATGTCAAGATCCACTACGGGACGTGAGAGCCCAGCGCCGGGAATCACGAACCTGAAAGGCATGTAGGTAACCAACCCAGTGTCAAACTAGACCACTTCTCCTTCGTCTTTGCAAACTGCATGACAACAAGACGGATGCCAGGGACGCCACCACGGCTCCGTTATGTCCTGCCCCGCAAACGGGCGCGGTACTTTTGCTTTTGCCGGATTCGGGGAAGTCAATGCACTATGTACTGTATCAACAGGGCAGTAGCGAGTCGATTCGGCATCCCTGCCGCCCCCCACGTGTGGAGAATGCTACGGTGCCCTTTCGTCCCTTTCGAGTTTCCTTAGCTCGCCTCTCCCTTCCTCTCTGCATATGCCTTTCTGCCACAGGATTGACAAACCGGACTACCTAACACCAACCATCACAAGGGAAATTGGGCGAGCCTACCTACATCCTGCATCGGCTGGCGGTCGACGTCTTCGCAACCCGGACTTCCTGCTAGCCAGGTTTTGGGCAGCATTGAGACCTGGGGCCCCATCGTCTCCGCAGTGAGCCAAGAAACATATTCGTCGGCGCGAATGGCTGTCGAGGCCCCGTCAGCATCAGGTGTTCCCTAAACCTGGTCTGTTCCACTTTTTCTCGAAGAACTGATGACCGAGGCTTGCGCATCAGCTTCACCGCCAAAGGCAAAAGAAGTAGTAGTAAGGGAAAACATCTCGAAACTGTGTATCCGTACAGGCGTGCTGTTCGGTACCCAACGACTATGACGACGCTTCATAAGTACGTGTACCGCTGCTTGCCCCGCTCTTGACAGATACCTAGGTACCTACCGGTAGTGTGATTGACCCCGCCTGACAACGAATCGCAGGCACGCCTGGCCCAATCCGAGACACGAAGAACATATGGAACATGTGGAACGCGAAGAACTTGTGGAGCACGAAGAACATTTTGCAGTCTTCTGGAAAGATTCCGCCCCTTAGATTTCCTGCTGCTGGCCCAGATTAGCGACTCATCTTATTCTCGTCCGCACTCGCTCTACCAACCTTGCCACGCGGTCAGCTGAACTCGAGACAATGTTACAATGGAAACCGCTGTCGGCGGAAAGAAACAAATCACAGACTGGCTTTCCACTAAGAGTCCCACTCGAGACATATGCTTTCCCATCGGCCAACCCAAAAATAGAAGACGTCTCTTGATAAATTCGAGTTTCGACAAGGCCCATCTCAATAAAAAAAACCGAGTCTACATAGTACGAGTACATCCAAATGAACAAGCACCGACCGTGGCATGGGATTCTCGACCAATGCCATGCTCACACGAAAAGCTCATCCCAAAAATCTTGCAGGTTCGTTTCAGAAGCTCCGACTGGAGGAGCATGCCCGAACGTGGGAACATCCATCACCGGTCATCTCCGTGTCAAACGCATGACACAATCCCCCCCCCCCCCCCTTTTTTTTCTTCTTCTCTTCTTTTTCCTTCCAGCATTTGATGGTCGATGGTGTCTGCCGCTAATAGTCTCCAGATAGTCCAAGTTGTGGCTTACCTGACCACTCCGCCTGCGGTGGGCTGCAAACACAAACTTCACTGTTCAAGACTGCTGATCGTGCAAATCGTAACCAAAACCCCAATAATACGGCCGCGGAGGTCGGTCTTTTCGCCCAGTCTGGCAACCGTCATTTTCAGGGGTCAGTAGTGGCTCCTGGGATTTCTAGGATATCACTGACGACTTTTATTACGTCTTGATGCATCATCCACAATCCCAAGCTCTCCTATTGATGTGTCAATCTATGGGTCTGCGTCTCTTCCACATTTGAAACAGAGGTGCTTCATTGACTAGCATAAGCCTCAATACACGTGGCGAGGGAGCAATGAGTCCTGTGGCTGCCCTGTATAGGCATGTATGCCTACATTGTGTACGGATACATACCTGTGCGACCTTAAGAGAAACCGCATTGGCAACGTACGTCAGTATAGGCATTGCATGCGAGGGGCGCGCAAGCTCTGGCAATTGCATCAATGAGTTAGCAGGTTGTGGGTTATCGCGACCGCCGGCCGGTCAATATGCCCTTCGAGGTAGTACATACAAGAGTGGCATGTCGATTCCCCTGGCCATGCCAGTCGGAAGACGGCGTATTCGATCGAGATGCTTGTTCTAGATTTCTAATTAAAATTCCAATCATCCGGCCGACCAACCCCAAGATCACTTCGGCTTGCTTCAAGGCCCCGTGCATGACAAAATAGATTTGGCTCTCGCCGGCGAGCTGGAAGGTACAGAACCAACTGTACCAACGGGGCGGGAAGCATTGCATGCTGCAAGAGGACAGGACTGCAGGAGATTTGGTTTCAAGAAATGACCAGTTGCGCGCGACGACGATGGGCCTTGATTGAAAAGGTTGCCAGGGCCCCTAAATAAGAATCCCACTCTCATTTGAAATACTAATGCCAGAGAGTCAACAAGCGTTGCTCATGGCCGAGAGATGATCGGTAGAACGGCCTCGTTGTGTGCGACCTCAGTCTGCCGCCGGGCGATAGCATCGCCGATGTGCCCTTCCTGTTTCCGCCGAACCAGGATTGCACACTAGCTGTTGGTTCTCTAGCAAGGCCTCTCGAGTAACGAAGCTGTCGTGGGCCATGGCCATGTCTTGGGATAAATGCCAGATTCGCTAACGAGAGAAGTGCGGACGTTTGTGGCGTGCCCCTTTCGACTAGATGCAGACGCGAGAACTCAACAGACGCGCCCAACAGCCCGAGATTCCTGGCCCTCATACAACCCAACCTTCAAAGGCACCCGGATATGCTGGCCAACTGTCTCGGGGGCCGGTATACGGCCACTCCGCGCCACGCGAGTGATTTGGCGAATCACGGACAGCTAGCCTGGTTGGTTTCGGCCGAGATCTACGATCTTTGGTGCAGAACCGAGACTTCGCTCCGGCTCTGTAGAGCCAGCTTGCCAGCCTATGAGCAGCGTCGGAACTGCAGTGTGGCATTCTAACAATTTGATCATTACCAGTACAGTATGTGGCTTTTTAGAGCCATCGGATCTCTTGGGGTGATCAAATGCTGGGGGGCGCACCAGTATAACCATCAAGCTCATTCACTCGACTCATCAAAGACGAGAGCAGAATGTGCCAAGTAGCTCTTGTTACATTGAGAGGATTGGCATGCCTGACCTCATGTGCACTCCACGCCCGGCATCGTATCTCGGCCGTGAGTGCTCGGTCAACCGTCCGCACGACTGACGAACACAGCCGGAAGGGTATAATACCCTGTCCATTCTCTGTTCTTTTCCTTACTACCCTGAGAGGGAGTAAGCTGGCCAACAGAGGACGCGATGTGAACAAGGGCGGAAAACAGAACGGAGGATGATAATAACCACGGATGGAGAGAGAAGAACGATGAAGGCATGATTGGACCCTGACTTGTCCAGGTTGCTTTCTAGTTGGAAGGCCGCCGTGGGTGTCTTGAACATTTCGTGAAAGGGACGGGGTCGAACTTTGGACTTGCAAGTAGCCTAGGTAGTCCAATCCAGTCGCACCGGTGGTCTTACTTGGCCAAGTTGTACGGCCAATGAGGTTGAGACATTGAGACAATTGCAACCCTATTCTTGGCTCCTTGGGGCGTCCGATAAATGACCGGATGCATCCTTTCCGGAAACTGGCATGAGCAAACGGGGCCGAGATCTCAAAGGAATGAGGGAAGGAAGGCTCAATGGCTTTGGCAAACCGCTATGTTTCTGAGCGAGGGACTGATCGGAAGCCACCCGGATGTAATCATTGATTCGCAAGAAACCCACGGCCACCACAATCAAGCTCTTGGTAGGCTGGTAAGGTCGCAAAAGGTAGACGAGGTCCGGCCTACATAGTCGATGGGGGGAGAGAGGGACAGCAGAGCACCATAACGATCGCCGAAAAGAGCCGAGCGAATTTTGCTGCATACGGTTTATGAGTCGGAAAGGACTTGGTTTTTCAACTGTTCTTTGATTTACCGTGGTGGAAATAGAAATGACGAATTGATGACAATCTGGGATAAGTGTACGCCGGACGCCACAAGCCGCGGCTGGTCTGGTCCTGTCCGTCATTGCACGTACGGATGACGTCACGAGCCTGGAGAGCTCTCCCTCATCACCACTCTACAACTCTTCCCTTCCCCATAAGTCAATCAAAATTCTATAACCGATCATCAACTTTCAATTGAACGGAGTCGAGCTGAGCTGAGTATACCGTTCGGAAATAGAAGAAACAAAAGGGAGCAAACCCGTCTGCAGCCGAACTTACATCATACGACAACGTCGACAACGACAACAAAAAGAGGAAAGAACAAAACGAAAAAAAAAGAAAAAAAAAAGGAACGACACAACACCGCCACAGAAAGATGGCTTCCCGAGTCCTTCGCAACCTCAACTTCCGCGCCGCCGCCGTCCGGCCGCGCTTCACCGCACCCGCGGCGGCGACTAGAAGCCGGGCGTTCGCGGGCGGCGCGGCGCGGCGGCACGCCTACAAGGACACGCAGGACCGCGAGTCGTTGAACCCGAGCGGGACCGAGGGAACAAAGACGGGGCGGGACTCGGACGTGGCGCACGAGGACGGGGCGTTCGACCCGTCGACGACGTGGCCGGGGACGGAGAAGGACGAGGCCGGCGGCGGCTCCCTCGACGTGTCGGGCGCGAACCAGGCTGTGTCCAAGCCGCAGGGCGACAAGGCTGGCGGCGATGGCGGGCCTGGCAAGGAGACGAGGAAGGGGGGCAAGAGCGGTGGGAAGAGCGCGGCCAAGGCCGGTGACGCTTGAGCACGTTTGCACGATGCTCCTGTACGGGTTAAGGGGGGGAGGATGATGGTGTATAATTGGACAGAGAGGAGGGTACGGAGCGGTGGACCGATGGAAGGTGGTGGGCATATACTAAAATCATCAGCATCAACTACGCAGGGAGGAAGGAGAGAGAGAGAGGGAATGGCGTTGTTGTCGTCTTAAAAATCAAATGCATGGCCATTGAGCATACATGTAATTGGGCCCGTCTCTGTTTGTTCTTTTTACATCCGCCGTGAAATAAAACCAAAGGGGGTATCAATTGCGGCCCCCTCAACTCCAATCAAACTTCGGGCCCCTTCCACGTCTTTTGTCCATCCCTCGTTCGCCTGTTCGTCGAACCCATGTTTGCCACTCATCTCATGCTGGCCTCCTCCACAAACTTACCATGTTCACGTCTCACGCTCCCCCCGATCTACGCGTACAATCCATCAGGGTCATCGTTCTCCTCGTCGTCATCTGGCACGACGACCTGCTCCTTCTTCTTAGTCAGGTCCTTGCGGCACATGGGACAGCTGCCCTTGCTGCGTAGCCAGGGGCTCACACACTCAAGGTCGAAGCGGTGGCTGCTGTGGCACGGCAGCTCGACGACGAGGGGGTACTGGTCGTCGAGGAACTTTTCCGCGCAAATCGGACACGCCTCGTCCTTGCCGAGGGCCTTCTTGGGGACGCGGTCAAGGGAGTCGAGGTGCTCCTGCGAGACGCCGGGTATCTCGGTAGGCGGGCTGGCGATGTCGCGCTCGAGGGCCTCGACGAGACCGGAGAGGAAGCGGGCGTTGTCGGCGTTGGGGGCCGTGGAGAAGAGCGTCTGGAACTGCTGCTGGAGGAGGTGGTAGAGGGCGGCGGCGTCGACGGGGGTTGGCGTTGCGTGCGGGTTCGTGTGGCGGGTCGTGGAGGGGGCGTCGTTGGTGGTAAGGTTTTGGAGGAAGGAGGTGAAGGAGGACATGTCAATGCGACGGGTCCCTTCTTGGGTCGAGGGCCCAGACTTGATGTTGTGCTCGACTGGGAGGGATGGTTGTTAGTCAGAGAACGCATGACGGAGGAAGTTTGGGTTTGTAGGATACGAGGCGAGCAGAGGGGATTATGCTCACTTTCGTATTGTGTAGCCATTTTGGGCAGCTGTTCGACTGCTAGGGCTTGTTGAGGGCGACACGAGGGGTTAAATTAGAAGCAAAGCTCTTTCGAGGATCGAAGTTGAGATCGAGATGTGGTGTAATCCTTTTCCTTTTCCTTTTCTAAGACTTTCTTGGGGAAACCGGGACGAGGCTGCGACGATGATGTGGCTAGGCAGTCATTGGTTGTCGCAAGTTCGGACTGAGGAGGGAGGGGCTAGCAGAAAGGAGGGGGAGCTCCCAGTGCAGGTGCGCCGCAAAATAGAAAGCAAGGATCAGTACCCCGCGCTGGTGTGGCTGTCCACCGCATCTTGCACCTTACACCTTCTTCTACCAGTGGCTGCTGACCTAGCCACCAATGCCCAAGGGGAAAGTTTCCCGCACTGGTTCCTGCGGAATCTCTCCTGCAAGTTGATGGGTTCCTCACCGTCGGATTTCCGAGTATTCGGGAGACCCAGCAACTGGTAAAACTCCGCCATGGGTTCCGCGGCGGCGGAGTTTTGGACACAGGCAGAGTGTATGTATGCACGTCACCTTTTCACCAGAAAGAAGCACGAGTGGATCAAGTTGGCCATGATCAGCCTAAGCTGGGAGGCGACATTATATATCGTTATGCGGAACTGGCATGGCCATGGCTCGAAGACGTAGAATGTACCATTATGTAGGTGCTAGAGAGTTCGCACTTCCAAACCTAGCTGGTAATGCTTTAACCAACCGGAACGAAAAATCCCGGGCAATTGAGTGCGCCAAAGTATCAACTGTTGCGGCGACGGAAGCAGGATCCCGGCGATAAGGTAGCGAATCCCCCCCCCCCCCCCCCCCCCCAACCGCCAAAATCCGCATGAGTAAGGTGGGTGCTGCTAGGTAGACCTAGGAAATAGCTATGGTGCCTTGGCAACATTCACCTTGCGATGGATGCTCGTCGTTCTGCAACGCATGTCGTTGATCGCGCCATTGTACCTCAGTGTTCCGAGAGGTGTTCCGATACCATGACAGTCGGATGAAAAGCCCCGGAAACGAGGCCAACGGTGCTGGCCATGGCTGAATGTGCGTAGAATCCTCTATTCATGCAAGGTTGTCCGTCTGGCCGGACTGGTCGGTTTCGGTGTAAGTGCGTCCTGGTGAGACGGTGAGGCAGAGCCGCCGAGGCAGATGAGGCTGGCGAACCTAGATGCGAACGGAGAGTGCAATTTGGATAAAGAGGCTCCCGCAACGATCATCCGCAGACTGTCCAGTTGCCAAAAGAGAAGGACAGTTGTGGAGCAGGCGCGAACATGACTGGGTAGGCAACATGGCTATTGAGGCCGTCATGTACAGTCCCCAGTACATCCTACCTATCTACTACTATCTACCTACCCACTTTGTACTTACTACGGAGTATATGTATATGAACTAGAGAAACCCGCTCCGACCTCCCCTGGCCGAGGTTTAAAAATCACGCCGTTCCAACTTTCCCAATCGTCCCTTCTGCAACGCAGTGCTTTTCTCAGCCACTCTGCCTCATCCATCCAGTCCCATCCCGGTCCACCCGTCGTCTCTAGTGTAGGTGCAGGTGCCAACATCAAGTTACCATAGACAGCCTTTAGTCATCACCCAGGAGCACTGCTCGACAACCATCCTCTTTTCCTTAGCTGGAGCCCCGTCAACAAGCAAGCATCCCATCCATTCGCATTATCCAGCTCGCTCCTCTTCTTGCCTCGCCGCACCCCCCCTACTACTCCCCCCTCACGGCCTTGTCTCACCAAAGGCACACAGACAGCGTAGCGGTCAGGTCCTTGAACCGGAAGGAGAAGCAAGCAACAAGCTTCCATAAAGCCCGCATCAACATATCTCACGGACTTCCTGCACCTCGCTCCCGCGCCTCTTTTCTTCTTTCTTTCTCTTCTTTCTTGTCCCGCACACAGACAGGAGCAGAACGCCGACACCTGCAGCATCGTAGACAGTCCCAGGCCGTCTACGCCAGATACCACGCCGCCGGGTCGGTCGTCGACTCGATCATCTTATTCTTCCCTTTTGCCATTGAAACTCTGGTACCTGCTTCTTTAAAGCCACCGTCGCCCCGAAAGCTCTCCCCTCACCATCTAAACTGCCATGGCGCACTCGGCCGCAGTCATTGGGTCTACCGGCCTCGTCGGATCCCACATCCTTACCAACCTCATTACCTCGGAGGCCTTCGCCACCGTCAACACCATCTCGCGCCGCCCGCCCAAGGCCGGCGGCCTAACCCTCAAGCCCATCATCGAGAAGGACACCTCGGCCTGGCCACCCAAGCTGGCCGCCCTGCAACCGCTCCCCACCGTTGTCATCTCCGCTCTCGGAACTACGCGCGCCGCCGCCGGCAGCATCGCTGAGCAGTGGAAGATTGACCATGACCTCAACGTCGAGCTCGTCAAGGCCGCCAAGGCTGCCGATATCAAGGCCTTCATCTTCATTTCCAGCGCTGGCACCCGCAGCGCCCTCTCGAGCCAAGCGCCCTACAGCAGGATGAAGAATGGTGTCGAGGACGCCATCAAGGAGGCCGGCTTAGACCACGGCATCATTCTCAAGCCCGGCTTGATCCTCGGTCAGCGTGAGGAGGGCCGTGCCGCCGAGGGCATCTTCCAGAGTGTCATAAAGGCTCTCGGCATGGTTAGCACCAACATTCAGGACAGCATTGGTCAGGAGGCCGAGGTCATTGCTCGCGCCGCCGTGCACGCGGCCGTCCTCGTGGAGCAGGGGAAGGCCCCAGCCGGTGTTTGGGAGATTGACAGCTCCGAGATCGTGAGACTTGGACGAACGGAGTGGAAACACGGCCCGTGGCCCCGCTCTTAGGTCCTGCGCGGATGCCAAGTGAGTCGATGGAACGGTGCGGTGGAACGGGGGCGTAAAGATTGGGCGAGGGGACGGTCGCCGTCACTCCCCGGGTACGACACGTCCGTGTGAACCGTCGGAAGTGTTCGATCTTGTTGATCAGCCGTGGGTGTCTCGTCTTGCACAGCGTTTCCCGCCATGACACGGCGCCGGCAAGGGCTTCTCTGAGCCAGTCTCATCTACAACTCTGGAGAGTCTTGGTTCGTGCAGTGGCGCAACGTTGCCCCTCGTCAGTGAATGGGTGCTGCTTCATAGTTGGTCGCGGAAGTTGCCTTAGGTGTTAGCGGGAAGTCAGCCTCCCGCTTCTCCCTGCAGTTGGATTTTCATGTTTTTGTTGGACTTTGTTGATATCCCCTCTTGTATGAAATACCACCCACTGTTTGGACTGGTGATGGTTTATTTTGCATCTCCTAGCATATTATGCAGAAGAGAAGACTGTCGTTTGTCAAAAACTGATGTCAAGGTCTCCGCACTTGAAAATCTTACATGGGACGGATATGCAATAAATAGTATTGGCCAAGACCGACCAGGCACCAATATTGTGATGCATTGTAATACGGGCAGCCTCCGACCTGCCGGCTCCTTCCCCAAGAGCCCCCACCATACTCGTCCGGGCCGAGCAAACAGGTGCACCTTCCTGCGCCCCCTCCCGCTCCTTCGGTTTGATAACGACGGCCAAAGCCTTATCAACCCCTCCATCCAACCGTCCAGCCCCACCACATCTCATCCACCGGCGACGACTCACCACTCACTTCATGTCGCACTTCCCCAGTTCTCGCAAACCTTCCACAGCCTTTCTCTGGCCTTGAACCTATCCTACGAACCTATCCTACCTAAAGAAGACCTCTTTTCCTTCCGAGATCAGTCACACGAAAGAAAACCGGTCCTCTGACTTGGAATTATAGCGTTTGTGAGCCCATTCCTCGTTGCGCGAAAAGGCATCCACCCACGAGACTGCGAAGCTCACCCAGGCGTGAATTAATCAGCACCACCGAATTGCCTCAGCACAGCAGAGGGGCACAAAACGCTGAGACAGCGACACTTACTCACTCACACACTCACACGACAAGGACAAAATGGCGGATGAGACAGCACGCCCTCTCATTGTCGGCCCGGACTCTGGTCCCGAGGCCCCCTTCCCGCTCAAGATGGAGGGCAAGGTGATATCTGGCTTCGGCCGGGGGTCCAAAGAGGTTAGTCAATGTCGCGTCTCTCACCAATGTCTCTCACGGCATGCACGCACGCCTCGTTCTTCGCACCCCACATACTCTACATTTGCGTAGTACCCTCGCTCTCCCTCACTCACACTCATACTTGGACCGTACCAAAACTCGTCTCACACGAGAAGCCTCACAAAAGACCAAGCCGCTGACCAAGACCCCCACCACCACCACAGCTCGGGATCCCGACCGCAAACCTCCCCGTGGATGCCTCTCAGACTCCCTGGATAGACACCGCCAAGTCCGGCGTCTACTTCGGCTGGGCCTCCCTCTCCCTGCCCGCCTCGCACCCGGACCGCGTCGCCCCGCCGCCCTCCTCCGGCTCCGGCCCAGCCCAGCCTCACCTCGAGTTCCAGTTGTACCCCATGGTCATGTCCATCGGCTATAACCCCTTCTACAAGAACACGGTCCGCTCCGCCGAGGTACACGTGTTGCACAAGTTCGCGGCCGATTTCTACGACGCCCACATGCGCCTCCTGATCCTCGGCTTCGTCCGCGAGGAGAAGGACTACAAGAGCCTCGAGGCCCTGGTCGCCGACATCAACACCGACTGCGACGTCGCGCGAGCCTCGCTCGACCGCGACGCCTGGGCGCCGCCCAAGGCTCTGAGGCCCGGGGCCAACAAGGACGGCGCGTTGGATGCCAAGTGGCTCGTCGAGCCGCTGCCCAAGGCCTGAACGGCCCCGATGGCCCGGCCACCTCCTTCCCCTTACAATGATCATGAAGATTTCAACAGAGCACGGGTGGATAAAAGCGTAGAATTTCCATATAAGAAATAATCATTTGAAGAAGAAGAATAACAAAAGTTCCGACTCTGTCCGTAATAGTAAGGGGGAGCACTCTAGGATTCGTTCGATGTCCTCTCCCTCCCTCCCCCCTTCCCTCTTCAAAGGGTATGGTCGAAGCGAAAAGTTTGTAGGAAACCGATGAATATGAATGAATCATGATCCAGAGATGCGCCCTTCCCCCGGCTGCCCTGCCAAACGGAGGGGGAAACCATGCCTCGAGTGATGACGGGAATAACCGGAAACCGAAAGAACAAAACCACGTCGGGACACTGTCCTGATTCAAACCCCAAAAGCTAGAACAAAAACGCCGCCCATGCCCCCTCCTTCATATATGCCCTGATCACTCCTTTTTCTCCCCATTCTTCTCCTTCTCCTTCATCTTCATCTCCGGCTTACACTGCCAGGCCATGCGGTTCTTTGTTCGGGTAATAGCACGGAAGGAACTGTCTTCTGTTAGTCGTCGACGGCTTCGGTGGCAAGGGAGGCCAGTACTCACGTTCATCACAATCAACATGGGGATATCGAATACGTCTCGTTTAATCATCCAGCAATACCGGCAGTCCACCTTGCCGTCCTTCTCGATCTTGGAGATGCCGTGCTCGCCGTCGATGCGGGTGACGCGATTGCTGAGCATGCTCTTGCGCGGGTCCTGTTGAGGCGCCATGTCCGTTGACACCGCAGCCTCGGCCTGCTCCTTGGTGCGGTACTTGAGGATCCGACAGGTGCGGTTGACACTGCCGCGGCTGTCGCCGAACGCGAGGTGCGAAAAGTCGTCGTAGAACTCGACGACGCTATCGTCGTCGAGGATCTCGGCGATGAAGACGGGCTGCTTGCGTGATCCGCCCTCGCCCCTGAGATGGTCGAGCGTCGAGGAGGGCGGCTTGGGCGTCGAGATGCCGGCGCGGCCCGTGTTGCGGCCGCTGTTGGTGGTCGATCCCGCCCCGCCCGTGTTGACATTCAGGTTCGGCTCGTTCCCCAGGAGGACGTCCTTGGTCCACCCGGTCAGCGCAATAAACTCCTTGTTGACGGCGGCGATCTCGCCCGTGCGGCGCAGAACGATGGTCGGCGCGGAGCAGTGGTGCATAAACTCCTCGTACTCGAACAGGGTCCGTTGGAAGCACTTCTCCATGAAGATGAGGTCCTGCCGGCTGAGCGTTTTGGTGCAGGCGATGAATGATGGGCGAATGCTGGCGAGTGCCTTGGCGATGCGTAACGTCCGGTTAGCGGAGAAGCGTTTTGGCAGGTAGTCGATGAGGGCGTGGAAGCCGGCCAGGTACGGATACGGCTCCTTGACGGTATCGTAGATGGATGACGGGTCGCGCTGCCGCTTGCCCAGGAGTGTGTGCGGTCCGCTCTTCTGAGCTTGTCCAGGCTTGGATTTGGGGCGACTAGGGGCGGTTATGGTCTGAGAGTTTCCAACAGTGCCAAAGTTCCCCCTCGGAGATCCTTCAAAACCAAAGTTAGTAGGTTGCGGGCTGGCTGTCTGGTCTGTGCCGGGACTATGTAGGCTTGTTGGGCCAGCAGCAATGGCGTAGGCATGTGGGAGGCCATGTTGCAAATTGCCTTGTTGGTACATGCCGTTGGAAGACTGGTCTACACCGATGAAATCGTTGATCATACCGCTATCGTAAACTTGACCAAACTGGTTGTTGCCGTTGCTAAAGACGTTTGTGGACCCGAAGTTGACTTCACCGCCCGGTCCGGATAAGGACCCGTCGCGCGGCGGTGTCTCGGCCGCGCCGGACGACATGTGGCCAAGCATGCCAAATTCCATGGCGCCGTATTGGCTGCCGAAGTTGAGCCCTTCCAGATCAAAGTTGAAGATTGCCGGGTTGCTGGGGTCAAACAACGTATTAAAGGGGTCACTGGCAACCTGGGGCGAGATCATGCCGCCGAGGGACCGCGCCGTGTTGCTCGGTTGTGGGAACGACGGTGATATCGGTGACGGTTGCGCTTGGAACGGTAGGCTCTCGGGAATCCCTACAGATGTTTGCTGCGCGGAGTAGACGGGGAAGGATGCCGTCGAGGTTTGGCCAAAATACGTACTACCTGCGGTTGAGGCCGTGTCCGAGGTGCCGCTGTGATGACGCTGGCCGTTGGGACGGGTCGGCGCGGCCGTTGGGTTGAAATTGGGTCCTAATACGGGCCGGAGTGCCTCTGGCGGAGCATCGTGAAGATACTTTGCCTTCTTGCGGACGCCGTCCTGACAAGCGTCTGCGAGTCCACGTTTAATGCATCGCTGACATGGTCGTTCATCTCCTGTAGCCATCACATCAGCAAGATCGCATTGCAAATAGCCACGAGGGTGGAGCAGGGCAGTCATGGCCCGTGTCCGAGTGATATAGAAAAACGAAGGGAGGAAAAAATAAGGCGAAACATGACTTCACAAGCATTTCACTTGACCAGAGACTATCACGAGCCGAACCCTGAGAAATCGGGCGTAGCTTACCACAAGTCAGATGGGCTCTTTGACAGGCGAAACACGCCCGGCGAGCCTTCTTCCTCCTCGGCCGTGAAGGGTCCTTGGGATCATACTTCTTCTTGACCTCGCCATTGGTGTCGGCGCCGCTCTCGTGGGATTCAGCCATCTTGTCGTCGTCGTCGTCTTTTACAGGCGTGTCGTCGTCGTACTCGTGGTCATTATCTGACATGGCATCCGAGGCCTCTGCCCCGGTGTCTTCGGGGCCGTCCGGCATGGCGTCTTAGGTTTATATACAGGCCTCCCCGGGGCAAAAAGAGACAACAAAGCAATTGCTGACGCAGTGACGGCAGCGTACTGCAGAGCCCGATCCAGGAAACTTCTTGGTGCTATGCTTGCGAAACCACACGGCTTACCCTCAAACGTAGGTATGCGGGCCTAGCTTGGCCTGGCCTGGCCTGGCGTCGCGCTGGGCAGGCGTTGCAGAATAGGAAATGTATTGGGAAAATCTCCCTGCGGTCAGAGTTGAGTGGCACACGCCGGGGGGTCTGGCTGGATTGGCGAGGCACAGAGTCTATAGTGCGGCACCGGCGTGGGCTTGTTGTCCCCAGAGCCTGGGTGCGCAAGGGCAGCTTCGAGTTTGCGAATGAGATCCGCGCCAGATATTGTTACCCGCGCCGTTGTGGTATGGCAGAAGCAAGACCTGAATCAGGCGCTGTGCGCTCCCGCAGTGCGGACGGGAGGGTCCTGTTGTCTCCCTTCCCTCCAGATGCGCCGTACGCAGGCAGACGAGCGGCTTACAAGCAAGGCGACGCAGGTGAAATTGGGAGAGGGAGCCTTGGGTTTTCGTATCCTCAGCAGTCAGGCGTCTCCAATGGTGGGTAGGCGGAGAGAAGGAGGCGTTCCTTGTGCGACGTACTCGTCACGGCAGGACTAGGACTCGATAGTTGGCGCAGCCGTCTAGAGACCGGAGGTTGCGTCGCGGACCACATGAGGTCACGGGGACGAGGACGGGGGACAGGGTGTTGGGAGCTGACCGAGGACTGGCGGCGACGGCTTCGAGCCGGAGTAGATGTGACAGAGGTTCTAAGAGGTCGACAACAAGCGTGATGTCTGCAGGTAGCCGTAGCCCTGGTGCTTGTTGCAGACAGGCACAGGCCAGCAGGCAAGCGAAAGTCGACAACTACTTTTAGGGCAAGCAATGGTTGTGGAGGGGATCGCATTCGCAGTTCGAAGCCGAAGTCGAAGTCGCGGCGGCGCAATTGAGCGGAAGACGTCTTCGTCGTCGGGGTCGGGGTCGGGATCGGGGTTGGAGTTGGAACCTGTGATTTTTGGAGTCACGATATTTATCCTCGGTTGGGTGGAAGAGGAGCACGCGAGGAGGTTTCGTCTCTGGAGCTGACGGTAACCGAGAAAGAGAGACCGACACCCACCCACACATGCACTCACACTCACAAGCGCAGACAGACAGACACATTGGGCAGCCAGTGAGGATGAACGCCATCCCCCCAGCCTCACTGTCGTTGGTCAAAGATTTACTTGCTGGGCTGCGGGGTTTTTCTTGGAGAGAATGCCAGGCCCGCCATTGGCCGAGAGAAGAGGTATGTGGGTGGCGCATGTGGGTACGGTACCTGCCCAACGACCCACCCTGTATCGGCTACTTCAGAATGACGACAACTGGTGCGGCACACAGGCGCCATAGACGCCCAGAGCTAGAGTATCTGATACTCTCTCTCTCTCTCTCTCTCTGTTCGAGTCCGTTATTGCCCAGCTTTTGCGCAGTCGGCCAAGTCCCTTGAAGAGCCTTTCGATCAGGTACGTGCCGGAGTCCTATATCGGGCCATGAGCGAAAGATCGTGTGCTTCAACAGCAACAGAAAAAAATCAAATCAGAAGGACCTTGCTTACTTTCCATTGTTCCTCGGGACCTCTTCAAGGTTTCGCTGGTCTCTTGGTAGGGTACGTATCTGTTCGTAGGTATCCGTACCTAGTGTAGGTAGGCTTGTCCTGCAGAAGCTGCACCTGTGCATATGCCGCCGCTCGGACCCAGGCTCAATCCGAACAGGAAACGGCAACCCTCTCGCACAAGCCAAACATATGCATGGGCCAGGCTGGTTGACCTGACCACACCTTGTTGGGTCCAGTTCACGGTCCAATTCACCTCACCCACGGCCTACTCTTATGTCAACCTCTCGAAATCGTATCAAAATCTCATCAAATTCGATACCCCAAAGCTTCTTAACATTAACAACAACAACCTACCCGCCTTTGTCCATACCTAAATCCCCATGACCCAGAGTCCCTCGGTCCCTCGGACAACCCTCAATTTTCTTACCGATATGACCCATCCTTGTTGCACAGCATCGTGTTAACGACGCAACTGCAAGCCACACTATTGGCCATCTGGTATTTCCACTGTTCCCGTGCTGCACGTGAGATCCAATACGATCTATCTACGCGTCCACCAGGGCCAGCGCCGTGCTGCCTCGGCGCCAAGTAGACGCCGGCAGTGTACCAACATTGGCTTCACCTTTGACTGTGTGACTCAGGCGCTGCCCGCCCGAGCTTTCGTATGGCATCATCGCATTCAAATTTGGTATAACCCGCCGGTCAAGCATCGGCCTCTTCGTCTATATGCGGTGGAGCAAATATTGGGGGTATCTCGTTGCATGCGAGCACAAAATCGTCCAGGGCCTCACGCCGTCATTGGCAGCCATTCGATACGCGGCCTTGTGCAGCGTGGCCCTCCACCTTGTCGTGTTGCCACTACCTGATGCCACTCGATCAATGACAGGCCAAGCCTCTGGCCCTTTGCAGACGGCTACTGCCGTCACCTCATGACGATCGTCGTGACTAGCAGCCACATCTGCTACGTGCCGTCTCCCGCCTGCTGTTAGTCGTCCAATATTGCCATACAGCATCCTTGTTCGGTCGTCTGGGTCAGGAACGTGCACGTTGCGTGCATGCACCCAACCAGAAATTAACAGCAATAACGGAGCTGCATGCGACGCCATCGACCATTCAGGGCCAGGCAGCCTGTGTCGGTCCTCCGGGCCAATCTGCAGAGTCTGTGCGGTGCCGCTCATGTCTGATCCTTCACCGGCCGCCGCTGAATCTCGCGTTGACTCGGCCCGCTCGCCACCGACCGCCTGCGCTTCATTCACCAGTCTCGAGCCTTCTTCCTGCTAGCCACGGGTGGCGAATCGGCTGCGGCCCCTGATCCTCTTGCCATACTTGAAGAAGATGAACGGGAACGGCAGCATGGCAACCGTCAGGAAAGCGAGCAACGACGAGGCCCAGGAATAACCCAGTTTATTGTACATTTGAGTCCCGAACAACGGGAAGGCAGCTATCCCAAGGCATCCAAGTCAGCACAGAACCGAGACACGACACCACCCAGCCGGGTGGTTATGAGCGTTGGTGCCACTAGGTAACTCACCAGCAAACATGCATCGCACAAACGCATTGCTTGCGAGGGCCGAGGCGGCGTACAAGGGATAAGCATCGACCTGTGAGCCCAAACTTTTAGCACAATTCCGCCGTGTAACTCCCGGTCCCGAGACTGATTCCAAACCCCTGGAACGCCACAATCGGGGAGCCGACAGCGAGAAAGCCACACTTACAAGAAACGTAAAGATGCCAGTAAAGACGAGGAGGGTTCTGTGACACCACCAAGGCGGTCAGCTGCATGTCCCGCATACAAGTTGGGGGATAAAAACGAGACAACACCGTGGTCCGTAAGGCCTGACAAAGCTTGCCTAACGGCCGAGAACATGCGCAAAGATGCATGAACCTGCAGAAACCTGCCGGAGGCGACCATTGGCATGTCGTGGAATCACGGATCATTCTCCAGCTTTGGGTCATGCTTGCGATGCTGTGCGAAGGGAAAAACGCCGACTTACCCTGCTCCAAAGATGGCAGATCCAATGACGGGCATGATCCAGTGCAGATGGAGACTCCATCCAAACCAAAAGATGCCAATGGGGCACAGGAAGGCGCCGCAGATGACTGCAGGGAGCCGGAATTCTGGCTCGCTTGCCCCCTCGACGCCCGTCTCCTTCTCCAGATCGGCTATAAGCCGGCTGCGGATATGGTGCCACAAAGGATCGGTCGCAGCGGCAAGGAACATGCCAACGAGGATGCCCATGAAGGTCAGTCCGACTTGCCAAAGGTTGAGACCGTGGACGTTGCCAAAGACGAGCGGGAACGCGCCGAAGAAGAGATACAATATACCCAGGAGGATTGCCGAAAAGACGTCGAGGCTGAGGACCATGGGCTCGAAGGCGAGCAGCTGGAAGGGGCGCATCAACGAGATGCCAATGGTCTTGATGACGGACTTTGTCGTCTTCTCGACGGGGGCCTTCCAGCGCTCATCTCCCGTTTCCTTTCGCATCTCGCGTGCCTTGTTTCGAAGGACAATCGGATCTATACCGCACACGTCAGCCGCCAGGAGCTGATCCCGGGGTGTTGGAAAGGGAAAGAGGCGCGCCTCCTCCACGGGTCAACTCACGATACGTCTCAGGTACGAAGACGACAATAGCGACTAATAGCGCAAAGGCCCAGATGATCAACACATAATAGGTCCACCTCCAGTCGACGTTGTAGTTGATGAAGCCGCCAATCAGCGGGCCGATGCAGGGCCCGATGAAGGGGGCAAGCGAGTACATGAGCATCGGAGCTTGGAGCTCATGACGGGCGAATAAGTCGCTGACGGTGCCGCCAGAGACGGCCAGGAAGGCGCTGCCCGATAGGCCGTCGAAGAAGCGAGCGACGATCATGGTCGCGATGTTCTGGGCGACGGCTGAAGGGATGAGCCAGATGAGATACATACTCCAGGAGACAATGTAGATGGGCCGGCGGCCGCAGAACTCGCTGAGCGGGCTCAAGAACATGGGGCCCAGGCTGATTCCAAGGACAAAAGTCGACAGGCCGATGGTGGCCACGATACGGGAGTTGCCGAACTCGGCGTCCATCTGGCCATAAGTCGACGTGTAGATGGAACTCGCGGCGGTGCTGTCTCACAATGTCAACGCCCTCGTTCCCCCAGAGACTGGTGGTCTCACTTACACGCAAAAGCTGGCGCACGACACGATGGACACGACGAGCCACTTTCTGAACTTGCCCATGCTTCGTGGGCACATGGGGTCGCTGTCGCCGCCGTCGAAGGCCACCTCGTAGGGGTCGACCTCTTTCTCGGCCACCCCCCCCTGCGGGCTGTCGTCTCCGTGCTCGTAGTCGTCGCAGCTATAGCCGTTGTGCGAGCGCGGCCGGCTGAGCGAGCGCGAGCGCGAGTGCCGGGCAGATCGCGTCGATGCGCTGCTGATGGCGCCGGTGCGGATGGGTTCGAAGCCCGACTCCCCGTGGACCGTGGTGCTCTCATTGTCGGGATGGGACGAGCGGCTCTCGGCCTTTTCGATGTCGTCCGTCATGGTCGGGCAACGGACGCTGTTGGAGCGAACAACAGGCAGTTCTACACGATTTAATATTATCGTTCCCCCCCCTCCTTTCTACCCTCCCCCCCCCCGGTTTGATACTCGGGTCGCGGATGTCGGGTATATGAGCAAGGGTGTTCCGGTGTTTGGGCCGGCTTCCGAGTTCCAGGAGGCTAATGTGGACCGTGATAGAACCAGGATCGAGGTAGGTCAGGTTCGATTGCTTGGTACAATTTTGCCTGCGACCAACAGATGGTAGGGTGTGGATAGATTTTGATCAAGAAGTGGTGGAAACAAAAGACATCTCCCGTTGAAACATTTTTGTTTTCTATCTGTAACCGCGAGATGGGAAGAAAAAAAACATGGATGCGGGTGAAAGTCTACTTTTTGTTTGCAGTTCGAACAAGGTCAAGCGAGTGGGTATGGATAGCACGGCAGGATAACATCATCACGCACGACCATCTACCAAGCTACATAGGTAATGCTCAATCTCCTACACCACTACTCGCGCAGTTACATTAGTCAATGATGGATGAGTGGTTCCAGCTAGCGGCGCATCCGTCACCGTTTGGTAGATTATTCAGCCCAGAGACGCGGTTCGTTGTTCGCTCTTGATTCAATGGTACCCCGGACCGGAAGTGGATCCTGTCATTGCAGCCGACGTGAAGGGAGGGGGGCACAACCATGTCATGGAGTGCCCATGGACGAAGACGGGTGGGAATGGATGACGCTGCTGCCGCAAAACGGGGCGGGGGTCGCCGCTGCCTTTGCGATTTATCCCCGGAGGCGAGGCAGCGTCCGGCAGTGCTCAGCCAAGGACATCAGTATCGGAGAACGGGAATGGGAGTGAGTGGGAGAGAAAGAGAGAGAGAGAGAGAGAGAGCGTTCGTCTGATGCCATGACACGGTAGCCGCAAACATCTCGCAAGTTTGTCGCATTCTGTTAGTAAGCACCCCAAAGCGTAGAAAAGTGCCTCATGGGAAAGTGGAAAAAAAAAGGGGTCCGGCGGAGCGGCTTCGGAAATAAACCGTCATCAACGTGACGTCGCAAAAACCGAGAGAGAGAGAGAGAGAGAGAGCAGGAGGGCCTTTCGACATCTGTGGAACCGATCGGGTGAGACAAGGAGGCGCCTGTCAGTCATTCAGTCGACTTTTCCGCAATGAGTCGTAAGGCTAAAACGGGCCTCGTAACGTACGCGCTGGGGAAGGCACCCCCGACAAACACAACCACACGCCAGACGGCGGAATTCCACCTCGGAACGAAGCTAGATTGGAATGGCCTTGAAGCTCTGGGAGGGTCATGGGAAGGGTATTAGGGGGGGGGGGGTTCCTACTTCTTCCTTTCCTCCTTCTCCTCCTTCTCCTCCTTCTCCTCCTTCTCCTCCTTCTCCTCCTCCTTCTTCTTCCCCTCCCACTAGTTTCCCACCCTCCGCCAGTCTTTCCTAGAGGGTTCGTGACGAACCAGGGTACGTCGCGGCATCGGGACCTCACTGATGGAGGGGGAGGAATGGAATGGAAGGTTGATCCCCGCACCCCAACTGCCTAAACTACAAAGTATCGTACCTGGACCTCCCTCCCTACCGGTACTACCTACCTAGGCAACTAGGTAGGCCAGGTACGGATACTCTGTGAACCTCCACCAGCATGTTGGTTAGCCCGATCCGGACGCTGATGGTTCGTCGCTTCGCTTCTTGTGCAGAGCGCCGAAGCCGCGAGGATCGGATGGCGTCACGTCGCTCCCACGCCGCTGGCACCAAAGCTTAGGTATGCTTTTCCTGACAGCTTCTTAATAATCCATCTTGTCGAACCCCTTCTCTCTGTCCGCCACTCTCTCCCCCGATCCGCTATTCGGCGCTGGCTAAATCCGGCTTATTAATTATTGGGCCACCCAAGTGACCTGCTGCTGCTGCTAACACCTAGATTCGCGAACCGTGGGTATCACTAAAGCTTGAACATCACCCGACATGTGCTGGATTGGTCATGCTCCATTCGTTTGCTGCCATAATCTCTTTACCCGTCGCTTGTTTGCCAAGTATTCTGTCAGGGTTTTTTCGGGACTAGGAAAAAACATCACCGAAGAGCAGGCCGGCCTATGTAACTCTATTCATTGTTTGACTATATACTCGGAGTCTCGTCGTGTGCATCTCCATTGGTGCGTCATTATCATACATGCCCTTCAATCTTTCCTTGCTACATGACTGTCATCGCCCGTCGCTCTCCTCCATACATGAAATCTGCCCCGTTAAACCAATCAAAAAATACAGTTGCTGAACCCTGGAAGAAAAAGAAACAAAAAAACGCCAATTGCATGCAACAAAATGCTTACATGTCGTCCGTTTGTCGTCGTCTACTAGTCGTCCGCCCGCCGCCGGACCTCCGAAAGCCCGCTCTCTCACATCCGGTAGTACTCTGGCACGTCGTCAAAATCCGGCACGGTCCCTGAGCAGTCAAAGTCCCGGTCGTACGCCTTGGCCGGCAGGATCCCGGCCGCGAGGCCCTTCTTGTAGCTCCACAGCGGTGCACTCTCCGTGTCCCACGTCCAGTACCACCACCCCCACCCCTTCTCGAACGAGTGCATCTGCGCCTCGGCGAACATCTGCAGGAACTTCTTGTAGTCGCTGCTGAACCCATTGGCGTCGCCGTTGGCCGCGTTGCAGTCGCACTTCGAGTCCTGCGTCGGACACCGGGGCTCGAGGATCGACGTCGACGCGTTGCCCGTGTTGTAAGTGCCAGTCCATCGGTTGCCCCAGCCGACGTTGGTGAGGTACTTGGCGCAATCCGTGTCCGCCTGCGACCACTCGGCGAAGAGCGTCGGCCCGTACCCCGTCGACGTGTCCATCGACTGCTCCGCCTGCTGCGTCCACCCGCTACACGCGTACTCAACCTTCTTCTTGTGCGTATAGACGATCTGGTCCGTGTTGAAAATGACGTACTGGTGCACATCGAGCGCCAGGTCGCTATACCCCGTCAACTTGCCCTGCCAGTTGCCCAGCCCCATGAACCCGTCGCCAAATACCACGATGCCCCCGATGCCGTTGCTCTTGACCAGCTTGTACGCCTGCTCCGTCCACGACACCACGTCCGCGTTGTTCAGCTCCACGTTGCGCGGCTCGTTGGCCAGCCCGTAGAAGGCGATGATGTTCTTGTACCGGTCTTGCGCGAAGAACTTGGAGAGCCGGTCGTGCATATCGAGACTGCGCTGCGCGTTCGTCGCGCCGTCGGGGCCGTTGAGCCAGCCGATCGTACCCTGGCGGCCCGAATGGTTCCACCCGTTCTGGCTTCCGGGCAGCCCGTGGACGTCGAGGTTGACCCGGAGGCCGTACTTGCGAGCCCACTCGATGCCACGAAGGAGGTAGCGCCAGGAGGTGCGGAAGAGGTACGGATCGCCGTCGTAGACCTCGACGGCCCAGTAGTTGAAGGGGATGCGGACATGGTCGAGGCCGGCATCCGCGATTTCCTTGAACGTCGATTCCGTGACGAACGTCGCGTAGTGCTTCTCGAGGACCTCGGCCGTCTTCTTCGTGCCGAGGTGCTGGCAAAGCGTGTACTCGTCAATGATACCCAACCGCGGGTCGTAGTCGAAGAGCGACGGCGTGATAAAGGGTTCCAGGTTTAGCCACCCGCCGACGTTGACGCCGCGGGCCGGTCGTGATCCGTATGACCCCCAGGAATCATTGATGGCTGGCACCTTGTCGTTGGCGCGCTTCGAGTCGTCCCAGTCCGTGTATAGGCCCATGACGGGTAGGTCGCCAACCATTTCATCGGTAAAGGTAACGTTGAAGTCGGTCGTGTCCTGCCAGGACCACGGGTCAAGGTATGTCCCGCGCCACTGCATCGGTACGCTGTCCTTATTGCTGTTACCCAGAGTGGTTTTTGACGGGCTGCTCTTGTTCGAGTTGTTCTTGCTGACCACTACTGCCACAACGATGATGATGATGAGCAGCACCAGCGAAACTCCGAGGCAAATCCCTGCCGAGGTTAGTCGTCGTCAGAAATGCCCGCGTCTGTTTGACTCACAAAGCTTCTTCCGCTTCGGCAAGGGCTGTGGGGGATCTACGATCAAGTGCTCCTTCTCGAAGCTGTGGTCAGAACTGCTCCATCCGCCGCCTCGCAAGTGACCGCGCGAGCGTCCCTCCTCCATCACAGCGCCGCTGACCACCCGTCTCTTGTTGCCCTTGTGATCTCTCCTTGGCTTTTCGTAAACCACTTCTCTGTCCTGCTCCCGCTCCGCCCTCCTCGGGCGCTCCCGCGGCGCATCTCTGTACTGTTGTTCGCGCCGTGCCCTTCTCCTCTCTGCTCGTTCTGCCGCCCTCTCTGCGTCCCTCTCTGTATTCCTTGTGCCGTCCGCACGCGACTCCCTTCTCTTTTTTCTCTTCGTGTTATCGCGGTTGAGTGCCGCCAGCGCATCAGCAGACAGTGCTTGCGACCTTCTCTCGTCCCTGCTCTCTCCCGAGTCTGTGGTTGGCCGTCTGGATCCTTGCCCGTGCGATCGTCGTTTCTTGTGATGATGCTTCCTGCCCGATGAGTCTCGTGGCCGATGCGACGACGGGCGGGAAGATTCACCGGGCGACATTTTCGTCGATGGTTTGTCCGTGAAAGTGCTAGTCGCCGATGCACTGGAATGTTCTGGGTTCAACCGACATTCCAGACGTGAATACGTACGTGTGGTGACGCCAAGGGTAAATCGAATCCAATTCCCTGTTTTGGAGGTGCATTGACAGCTCGGCAGTTGGCAGGGCAACAATCGATGGATCGATCCCGTCTTATCAGGGCGTAAAGTGTCTACAAGGGTCTGTGGGAACCAAGGGCCGCTTCAACCCCGCGAACGCCGGCGCAAGCCGAGCTTGACTTACATCACCCGCCATCCCTCGGTTTAGGACGAGAGAGTCCCCTCGTCGAGCCGGCCGTCCTCAATCCCTTCATCTCTAGTCCCTCTCCAAATCCAAGAATTGACTCCTCGCAACACTTCCTTTGGCTCTCTCAATAATTCACAATGAGATCATCTATCTCAATACGTCCATTGCGGCGAGCGCTGGCGCCGTCAGCCTCGATACAGCTTCCCCTCGCCGTCTCTCGGCTTTACTCGACACACCCACCGAAAGCGAAGCTCAACATTCCCGTCGACTACGCGACGACCTCGCTACTCGCACACTCCTCCCAGACGGCCCTCAGCACAGCAGAGCTCCCGAAGGAGGTGCGAAATGGCACGACAAAGAAGATGAACCTGTTCCAAGCCATCAACGACGCCCTCTCAATTGCGTTGGCGGAGGATGACTCTGTCATGGTGTTTGGCGAAGACGTAGCCTTTGGTGGTGTCTTCAGGTGCACGATGAAGCTGGCCGAGACGTACGGTGCTGATCGGATCTTCAATACACCTCTCACAGAACAAGGCATCATGGGATTCGCCATTGGAGCGGCGGCGGAGGGTATGCGGCCAGTCGCGGAGATCCAGTTTGCCGACTACGTCTACCCGGCATTCGACCAACTGGTCAACGAGGCGGCCAAGTACCGGTATAGAGACGGAGCGTGTGGTCGCAGCGTGGGCGGACTGACTGTGCGAATGCCTTGCGGCGGCGTCGGCCACGGCGCCCTATACCACTCTCAGTCACCCGAGAGTCTGTTCACTCACATTCCTGGCTTGCGAGTGATCATGCCCAGATCTCCTCTTCAGGCCAAGGGTCTATTGCTAGCAGCCATCCGCAGCAACGACCCCTGCATCTTCATGGAGCCCAAGATCCTGTACAGAGCTGCCGTTGAACAGGTTCCAGCGGGGGCGTATACGCTGCCTCTGTCCAAGGCGGAAGTCCTCAAGGAAGGCAAGGATGTCACAATCATCTCATATGGACAGCCTCTGTACACGTGCATGTCGGCCATTCAGCGAGCCGAGGAAGACTTGGGCATCTCTGTCGAGCTCATCGATCTGAGGACACTGTACCCTTGGGATAAGGAGACGGTGTTCCAGAGTGTGCGTAAGACTGGCCACTGCGTTGTGGTGCACGAGGCCATGGTAAATGCTGGTATCGGAGCCGAAGTTGCTGCCACCATTCAAGAGGACCCTGACACGTTTCTGAGACTGGAAGCGCCCGTTGCGAGGGTTGCGGGATGGAGCATTCACACCCCGTTGTTATACGAGAGGTTCAACATTCCGGATGTAGCAAGTAAGTCTGACCCTGCCCTATTCGTAACATCGAGCAATGCTGACTTGCCTAGGGGTCTACGACAACATCAAAAGAGTGCTGGACTATTGAGGCGATGGCTGAGGGATGGGGAGATTCTAGAATGTGGAAGGGCAGGTGCCAAGATGTAGTACATACTCATGATGAAAAACGCGAGCTGTCTTCGGATATATGAGTTCAGCAGAATCGCAAAATGTGGATGCAATTGTAGCGATGGAAGCCATATTATTTGGGTAGCGTAACGATGAGAAAGTACCTTGTGTGCCCCTCCTCCTTCCGCGTGAATGGGGGTTTAGCGCTAACAATTTAGCCCCCTTTCCTAGCCAATCCGTCGTCTCCGGTCCCGCCTCCAATTGCCCCGCATTACGTTTCAACGTCAGGAGCAGCAGCAGCAGCTCGACATAGCAGCCGCATCACCGCCATACAACGTCCAACCTCCAGCTTGCACGACCTCCCGAGCCTTTTTTCAGTGCAGAAGATCCGCAATGTCCCAAGTCGAGACCGTCTCCTCCTTCGTGGAGGGAGCCCCCCCTGGCGAGGTTCGTCCACTACTCCCTAACCGCACAGCTGCAAACCAGGCTAACCCGATTAAAGCTCGCAGATGTTATCGCAGGTAATGCCATGCGCTCCGCACGCCATTCCTAAGAGGATTCCAGGCTCGAAAGATACTAATACGACAAAGACATCAAGTCGCTCACTGTTTCGGATCCCGATATTGTCTCCAGCCTCGAGCCGGCGTTTGAGAAGTACAACGAGGAGCAGTTCGCTACGGTGAAGCTGCCGGGCGGAAGCCAGCAGGTCAGTTCGAAACGGCGGTCAGAATACATTGGATGTTAATAAGATGGTGCAGGTCATCATAAGCTCCTACAGCTCGCTCGGTGACGGTCAGTACTTTGACGTCGAGAGCTCGACGAGCTTCTCCTTCGACCACAGCACACAGAAGGCCAGCAATGTGCAAAGCTACGTGCTGGATAGCGCGAATGCGGACTTGATGTAGGTTGAACAGGCCGGATGGAATGGTCATGGCGCTAAGAGCTTTGCAGCAAGTCGACATTGAAGAGTCTTGGTCCCTATGTCCAGGAGCACTTCCCTAATGCCGCGTATGGCGTCTACCCAACTGCGAACGATACCCAGGTAGCAGTCATCGTTGTCTCGAACAAATACTCTCCCAATAACTTCTGGTACGGGTGTCTAAATCAGCATTGCCGTTTAATATCAGTACTGACAGTGTCCAGGAACGGTCGTTGGCGGTCTCTCTACATCTTCGACCCCTCTTCCTCGAGCCTCGAGGGCTCCGTAAAGGTTGACGTGCACTACTACGAGGATGGCAACGTCCGGCTTCTCACCAACCGTCCCTCACAGGCGTCGGTCTCGTCGGGCACGGGCGCCGGCATCGTCAAGGAGATCTCGACGTCGGAGAAGAAGTACCAGGAGGAGCTGAACAGGGGATTCACAAGCCTAAGCGAGGGCGCGTTCAAGGGCCTGAGACGGCAGCTGCCCGTGACGAGACAGAAGATCGAGTGGGACAAGATCACCTCGTACAGGTTGGGCCAGGACATTGGCGGCGGCGCGAGACGATGAGCCGGGAACGTGTGCAGCTTTTCCCGGAAGGGTTACGGTTGGGACGGTGCTCTTTTGCGCATTCAGCATACAGGCTAGAAATGGTTAAAAGCTTTTTTAAACATACGAGGGCAGTACACTGGTTCGTGTTCACGATGATGACCGAGGCGCATTCCTCAGCCTCAGACTCAGCCTCGTCGAACGAATACGTTACATTGTCTAATGTCACTGCCGGAGGAATACAGCAGCTCCGAAGACTGGCAAGAATTACCCGTTCAGGCAGTGTGACGCGAACGGTTATCGTCAGCGTTGGCTGTTAGCCATGGGGAACGGGATCTCTACCCCGCGCGTTCCCCGCCTTCCGCTTTCTACGGAACTGACATGACAGATGCCGAGACCGCCCGGAGTGCCTTCGGAATCATTTGGAGGTTCTAATAGGTAGGAGGTACTGCCCTATGGAGACGATAGATGTGCTAGTTGTACGCCTTGATGCATGCGGTTCAGGTTGGAGCAGGCTGTGGCATCCGGTAGCCGGGTTTATATTCGCATTTGAGAAGCAGGATTGAGATTCATGCCGTTGTAGAGTCCGGAACCCTCGGGTTCACTAAAGCCTCGGCGGGCGGCGGGGAGATAAGACAAACTCCGAAACGATGGCATGCATGTGTAGACGGGAAGGCGGGACAGCGGCAGACACGGGCATTAGTCAAGGATGATGCTGTTCCCGCCTCTGAATCCCAGCGGGATTAGGACAAGATAAGCCAGCCGTTGCAGCTGCAGCGGTGGGCTCAGCGAGGTCGCAGCCGGGGTTGCTGACAAGTTCACACCGAGCCCGGCGATTGGCGGGTCGTTAAGGATACGAACACGAAAAAGCCAAAAAAACCCTAAATAATTAGCTATGCAAGAGACAACAGTAGCAAGGAATAGCTGCAGCGAACAATGACCGCCCGCCCCAGCCACAGACCGTCAGCACCCGGACACCGACGGTATTCCGGCCGTTGGAGGCACGAGGGGAGGGGGCGGCTAATCAGTTTCGAAACAAGCCAAGTTGTCTTTGTGCACTGCGGGAGCTTAGGGCGCGATAAAAGCGATCTTGCAACGCGAAACCTACACCTCACTCGGGGGCCTTGCGTTCTTATGAATGGGTGACATGGTTCTCTCTGCAGGTTAACATAGCTATGCCATACTGGCGGCGCAAGTTGTCGTCTGTCTTGAGTGGAAGAAGGATACCGATACGGACGGTACGGACGGTACGGAGACCAGATATTCTCCTTTCCCGTCCAAGTCCAAGGGACAGCGTAGTAGTGACACTCCCAGCTAGGATGGCCTTCTCCCACCTCTAATCTATTGCCTTGCAAAAAATCCGCAGCTTCTTTCCCCCAAAGCACCCACCCATACATCCGGCGAATCAGGGCAACTGTGCACTAATATGCGAGTGCCTGATTGGCTCAGATTTTACCCCTGCGCGGACCTTTCCCCCTCCCCAAGCTGCACAGATTGTGTCCACAGTCCACAGCGGAAGCTTTTCTCAGCTGTCAGTCGCCAGGTAGTAGTAGTAGTAGTAGTACAGTGCAGTCCAGTGCACCTTCCCCAATTTTCCTGGGGTCCGTGATAAAGTGTGAGTGTTCAATGGGCTCAACACCCGAGCGACCTCCTTCTCGTTGAATTCCCTCTTGCACCACCTCACTCCCCTTGTAGCCAATTTCGCCAAAGGAAAAAGTCTCTGCCGTTAACAACCTCCCCTTCGAAGCACTTCACAACTTTCTCTTTGCACAAACCACACCTCAAATCCACCACTGCATTCACGCCAAACCGCAACCTCAACAAACCTGTAAACAAAAAACAAAAGGAGAAAACCTAAGCAGTTTTTGAAATCTGTCATAATGGGCGTCAAACTTACCTACCAGGATGTTGCTGAGCACAACACCAAGAAGGACCTCTACATGGTGATCCACGACAAGGTCTACAACGTTACCAAGTTTGTCGATGAGCACCCGTAAGTGTTGCCTCGCCTTGCCTTGCCTTGCCTTGCTGGCCTGCGCGGCTTTGCGCTGCGCTGTGCCTCCACTCGGCTTTCCCCAGGCCCTCCTCAACATTGTAACCTCGGACTGACTTTTGTCTTTGCGCACAGCGGTGGCGAGGAGGTTCTTCTCGATGTCGGCGGTCAGGATGCCACCGAGGCATTCGAGGATGTTGGCCACAGCGACGAGGCCCGCGAGACCCTGGAGCAGCTGCACGTCGGTGAGCTGAAGCGCCAGGTGAGTTCCCACGCAGCAGCAACAAAAACAACAACGGACCCCACCCCCTTCTCTACACAATGGCGCATCGCATCACAACCGCATACCTCAACTGGATAAGGAATAAGCCATGCTAACCTTTCCATTTTTCTCTCCTTGCAGCCCGGAGACCCTGCCCCTAAGAAGCAGGCCGCCGCCGCCGCCACCAGCTCAGCCAGCAGCACCGAGAGCGGCGGCTTCGGCATTGGCCTGTACGCCGTCCTCCTCATCGGCGGTATCCTCGCCTACGTCGGCTACCAGTACCAGCAGCAGCAGCAGCAGACCTCCGCATAAAGTGCCAGCCATTGCTATGTTTTACGTTTCAAACCACGCCGAGGGTTCAACTCGAGTCGCCTGCTGCTAAAAGGGGGAGATTTCAAGCGGGTGCACGCACGTCGTCCGCGAGTGGATGGTAAACCGCTGCCTTCAACGAACAGGGTGCCTGCCAGAGAGGAGTCTTTACGAAATCCCCTTACGTCAGTTGGGGCTCACGATGTCTGAAAGAGGGTGTGTTATGAGCTGGCGCAGACGGACGTTGCAAGAAGCCTTTTGATTTCAATTCAGCGGCAAGGGATCTGGCTGGTCAACTTATGGCCGAGCCGAATCCGCCAAGGGAAGATATGCCTGTAATAGAATTTGCGTTCTGGTCATGGTTTTTTTGTCGGATTCTGTTTTACATATACCGGTAGCAGACAGCGCGATGCTGCACAAATGGCAAAGCAAATGTCTTGAATGTCGACTGGATCTTGTCTTGACTCGGGCGTGGTGAATGGATGGTCAAACCGCCTTCCTCTGCCAGCATCACTCTGCGTGGAAGCAATTGGTTCCTCAAATGCCGGAAATCCCTCTCTCAATAGTGGAGATTACTCTTACAAGCGTGCTCATTGGCGGTGAATTCGTCGTATCGTAACAACTCGGAGGCTTTCACCTCGGTCAACCCGCGCTCCCACCAACAACCCACCTCGGAATATTTGAGAGCGGAATCGGGGTGGCTCCAGATGCCGAGCCAACCAATCGATGTGTGGCTGAGGCAAGCCGCCAGCCTCGTCCGTGCGCCACAATAAGGAACGTCGAGTTTCCACAGAATTGAATCAGCAAGCATCCTACCATCCAACGATCGACAAAGAAGCCTTCCTTTTCACCTCCCAACGCAGGCTGCCATATCACAGCGAAATCCCGCAAGCCGACCGTAAACATACTTACGCCGAATATACGGGTGTCTGCAGCTGGCTGTTCGGGGCAAGGACTGGTCGAGTCGTAGAGATACGGGCGAAATCGATCCGAGCGACCGACCACGAGGGTGACTGAAGCTGGAAAGCTTCAAGCTTCAGGTCTGGAGATCGCGACACCCAAACGCAGCGCAGACGGCAGGCTTGACTAAATAATATAAACCACGATCATTACAGGAGTGGCTGCTCCAGCACGATCGGCACGTCTGGCTGCGCCTGCGAATCAAGAAGTTGCCATTTGGAGGACCTGGTCTCCTACCTTCGCAACGTCGCGGACAGCGCTGGAAGGGACAATTCAGCTTGCGCAAGACATTCGTACCCTCGAAGCCATTTCGTTCTTTCGGCTAGTGATTGATTAAACACGGTCGGCAAGACTAATCTGCGACGCCGTGGAAGGTTCTCGGCTTAGTCGAGACGGACCGGTCCACTCCTACTATCCTCTGCGTGGAGCCATATCGAAAGCGTAACATCATCACATCATTATCCTGGACGCCCGCGACACCATCAATTCGAACGTCTTGACATCACACATAACCCATCATGTCTTCTCTTCTTGAGAAGCAAAAAGCGGCCTTCAGCAGCTCGCTCGCCTCGGCAGCGAGCAAGCTGACGTCCAAAAACCAATCGCTCGCACCGCCGTCGCCGTCTCCATCGGTCGGCAGTTCCAAAAATGAGACAACGGCACCGGGAAAGCGCAAACGCGACCCCAACGCGATCGTCTACTCCCAGCCGCAAAACACCAGCTTTGGTCAGGAGGTGTTCACCCAGATGCAGTATGCCCTCGAGTGGCTGAAGGGCAAGGATGATGCCAAGACGGCCACCGAAATCTTTGACCACCTGGGCCAGACCCGCAGCACAGACAAGCACAAGCAACAGCTTGTTGAGGCCATGCGCCGCCATCCCCGCATCCAGTGGATTCCTGACCCCAAGCTCTCGGAGCAGACGTGGAGGACAGGCACGTACATCCACCGTCCCATCATCCCCGGCGTCCGAGACAAAATCTCGCTTCTACGCCACCTACAGAGCAAGAAAGATGCTGAGGGCACCTCAGTGAAGGACCTCAAGGACGGCTGGCCGGACTGCGATCAGGCGCTGATGGAGCTTGAACGCGAGCACAAGATCCTCATCGTCAAGACCAAGAAAGAGCAGCACCCCCGCGCTATCTGGCTCGATGACGCCTCGCTCCACCACCAGGTTGACGACGAGTTCAAGCGCATGTGGAATGCCGTCGAGGTGCCCACCACGGATGACATTGTGAAAAAGCTCGTCTCCGTCGGGCAGAAGCCCGCCAGCGCCGACCCCAGCACCATCAAGAAGGTCGACTCCAAGAAGCAGCAGAAGAAGCGTGCCGTGCGGCGGACCGGCAAGACGACGAACACTCACATGGAGCACCTGCTCAAGGACTACAGTCACATGGTCAAGCGATAGACAAGATGGTGCTTGTCTCCATTCGAATTTTGTACCGAGACTTTGCATTCAGAGGCGTTCATGGACCGGGAGGGTAGGCTTCATTGGCGAGACTGGCAGGGGTTTTCCGCTCTTTTGCTCAAGATTATATAGATGAGCACACAAAGGGCTTTGTTACGGTCAGCGGAGGGAATAGGGTTCTCAATGATGTGACCGAATAGAGAGTAAAAAGGACACTAAAATGCAACCAATGACCAAGTTCTGACGCTCTGCTATGAATGATATCCCGATACTGCAATGCTGCTGACTCGACCAGGGTACAACGGAAACCATGCCCTCTTCTGTAGTTAATAGCGGGAGTCCCTGCCTTGCAAGCTACTCCTCCTCGATACGCTCAAACACCCTCAGAAAGACGTCCGGCTCCTGGCTCCCGCCCACCCTCCACCGCCCCTGGACCGTGAATGTCGGCACCCCGGTGATGCCGGCCCTCCTTGCCTCCACCACGGCCTCGTCGACAGCCTCGCCGAAGCGGTCGTCTTCCAGGGCGGCCTCGGCCTCGTCCGGGTCGAGCCCCACGGCAGCGGACGTCACAGCGGCGAGCAGGTACCGCCTGTCCGAGAGGTCGGCGCCCTCCTCGAAGTGGCCCCGGAAGAGGGCCTCGAGCAGACGATTCTGGGCGTCCGCGCCGCGGCGCGTGAGGGTGAGAGCGAGGAGCTTGTGGGCCTGGCGCGAGTTGCCGGTGGTGCCGGCGAGGGTGAGGGCGATGCCGGCGCGGGCGCTGGCGGACGTGACGCGGGCGAAGGCCTCGGCAGGGTCGGCGGCGGTCACGGCGAGGCGGGCTCTGTAGATTGTGATCTTGTCGTAGCCTTTTTCGGGGGTGACGGGTTTCTGGTTTTAGCGGTTTGTGTGCGGTGTTGGATGGAGAGACGGAAGGGAAGGGAGGGTGGATGAGATTGGTGACGAGGGGAAGAGAAACCGGAGGGGTATACGAACCAGAGTTCTTCAAATCAGGATTCAGGTAGAAAGGCTTCCAGATGACCTCGAACTCGGCCGAGGGCACCAAGGCGCGATATTGTGAGATGGCGTGGTCAAGGTTCCTCTTGCCTATGTAGCACCATGGGCATATCAGGTCCGTGACGGCCTCAATCTTGATGACCGTCATTCCTTGGGTGCCCTCTGGCTCCTTTTGAAAGTCTTTCGAGGGAGTGAGTGGTGGGGGAGGAAGTGTGTGTACGGTTGAGTCGTCGACCACTGCATCAGTCTTCGGAAGAAAGGAGGAAACAAAGGCCGCGAGGATGTGGACGAGCGCAATAAAAGATCGAGCGAGACTTATACAGAGATGCTGCGCCTTGGTTTCTTCCTTAGCCCGTCCCAGTGTGGAATACAGAGTATACAAACCTCGCGCCACCAAATGGTGTAAGTGACCGGGGGGGTGTGGGGCGACTGGTCACACTCACTCTGCGGGTTTGCTAGGAGATACGACCGAACGTCAAAAGGCAAGCTGCGGCCGGCTCTGCTTACGAGACTCTGACCGAGCCACTCGAGCTGTTCGCTCGACGGGGAAAAGATGGCAGGGAAAGCTGGAGAGCGAGGACGGCACATACACTCACTCAACCACGACCGGGGGAAGAGACCAAAGCGGGCCGGAATACTAATCGACCCCAGAGGAGGAGACCTTTGGGATAAAGCTAACCAGTACCCGCGCTTCCTCGGCCCTCGCAAGACACGGACACGAACATATGAATGAGAAGCAAAACGCATACATACATAACGAAGTCCCGCCGCAACGTTTTACTACTAATCCAGAGCGAAACCGACAAGTAAACGGAACCTAGGGACGAGGTTGTTTTTCTGTGCAACCGGGGGGACCAACTCAACTCACTGACCATTCGACTCGCCGTTTCCTTGCTGCTTCCTTGCTTGCATGCTTCTCCTTCACCAACACGCGCACTGCCACTTTCCAGAACGCCATTTCAATCTCCTGCCGACTGTTTTTCTCTTCCTTTTCCATCTCATTTTCTTTTTCTAAATTTTTTTTCCTTTTCTTCACCGTGGTAGCGAAACCGGCAAAAGCTGTATACATAGCAAGCGCACACAAGGACGCTCAGCGGGCTTACTGATCATTGCCCAAAAGCACGAGAGGCACAGACATTGCTCCCCCTTCTCCACCCAAATCAGTGACGTCCATTTTCTGATTATCTCATCAACCCGATCCCTTTCACCCTTAACCGAACAAGAAGAAGGGGCAAATATTGAAAAAGAGCAATAAAATGAATTCTGTATCGAGCCTCGGCGAATGTACTCCTTGGAAACATTTACCCGCCTGTTTGGCTTGACTGTAATTTTTAGTTCCCTTCTCCATTGACTTTTTCCCAAGTCCTAGTCAATATTTCTGCCCGCCAGTCCCATGCTTCTTCCTTGCGACCCTACGGTTTGCTCTCTGCACAGAGCTTTTCCCTACCAAAGTCGGAGCAGAAAGCCTTGCACCTCTCTTGTGGCTCTTGTGGGTGAAACATGGTCTAAACCACGCTGCCCGTACTCAGGATTTGCCAGTGATGAATGACTTTGTTTGGGTCGTTAACCTGACTTGTGTTCACAGCTGTGTTGCTGAGCGCTCGCTCGCTTGACCTGACCTGACCTGGCTTTGCCTCAATTTCCCTTTCCTTTCCTTTTCCTCATTATATATCATTCGTGACCAGTGTGCTGGACTGCTCTCCATGAGGTATTTTTTTCACCGGGTTCAATCGTAGCGGGGATCGCTATCCCCGGATCGCCCATTGGCAGGATCTAGATCTCGCCTCCACAGATGCACGGCGCACATGGCATGGCGCTTCACACAGACCATCGTGAGGTCGACCCTCAAGCTTACCCGGTCAACTCCACCAACAAGGCTACATGGTGCATAAGCCAACATTCCAATGTGTCATGAGAGAACAAAAGATAGCTACGAGCTTTCATTGTCTAGTACAGATTTGCATACAGAATTCCGCAACAAAAAGTCAAATTCCTTTACCGAGTGAGTCTCAACCAAAACCGTCGGTGTGCTGCTCCAAAGCAGTCGTCGTTTCCTATCTGGAAACTCCTCCCAACCCTTTTACCTCCAGCCTATGCCCATGGAGACCCAGTCATCATGAAGTGTGCTTTCCGCCAGTCTATGGAAACAAAAGAAACGGCGTTTGTGTGAAAACGAACCAGATGGCTGCCCACCCCTTTGGTATATTCCTGCCCTTGTCCCAGTGCAGCCCGCAGTATTAAAGGTGTATTTATTTATCATCCCCAACCTTGCCATGCGAGAACTTTTCGTAACTGATAAAAAGACGGAATGAACGCGTCAAGGGAAAGTGCTGAGCCGTCAGCTGCCCTCTATACCTGAAAGCTTATGCAGGGCGCACCTTCGGCAATACTGATACAAGGGCTCGCATTAGTGAGCACCCGCCCACAGCTCGCTCTGGCGACCCTTAATGTCATAAGCACCGGCAGGAGGTTCGGTGCTCTGGGGTCGGCGGACCTGTCCTGGGTTACCGTAAAACATTTGTCCACTGAGTGAGGGGGCAGCAGGGTATGCGTCGGGGTCAGGATAGGTGTAACCGCCACCGTTGCTGCTGTGCGAAGGAGAGGCGACATGCGACGGGGACTGCCAGCCGACATTGCTCATGTGAGGGCTGCCGCCGGCGCTGCCAGGACCTGAGTGCTGCTCGACACTCGGCTCCAGCGTGGGAGGCGGTCCGTAGCTGGTGGGATGCGAGGTGGGCCTCATGCCGGTGTTGTAACCGCCCGAGGTTGTGGACGCAGGGCTACCCACGTGCATGTCTCGCTGGAGATGGACAGGAAGCGAGCTGTTGCCCATGTACTGAAACTCCGAGTTGGTACGGTGCATGCCGTCGGCACTAGGCGACATCGAAAGGGTTCGCTGGCCAGGAGAAGGCGTGGTCAGCGGTGAGCCACGGTTGGAAACAGCATCTCCATCGGAGCGGGTCGCATTCGGCTTAGCGGTTGCTCCACGAGCAGCGAGGGCGGCGGCAGTTGCAGCAGCCGCCTCCTCAACCGTGCCGGTATGATGGTTTTGATGTCTCGTCAGAGTGGTGCGGCGAGTGAAGGTCTTCTGACAATCGGCGTAAGGACATTTGTAGGGACGCTTGCCAGAGTGGATTCGACGATGGCGTGCCAGGGAACTACTGTCGCTGAATGGCTGAAGAAGAAAGGAAAAGTCAGCACGGGAGCCTCCATAGTCTTCCTCGAGTCTCGACATACCTTGCCGCAGCGTTCACACATGTGAGGCTTCTCTCCCGTGTGAACTCGCTGATGAACAGTGAGGGCAGAACGCTGGATGAATTGCTTGCCACAGTTGGGGAAATCGCAGACGTGCGGGCGAATACCGCTATGAATACGTTCTAGCACCATGTCAGTAACGAAATCAAACCAAACCTGATGCTTTGACACATACCGTGGCGGGCGAGATCACTGCGTCGGGCAAAGCCCTTGCCGCAAGTACTGCACGGGTAGGCCTTCGTGGGCTGCTGAGGCGCCTGCTGGTCAGGAACCTTGTACTGAGGCATGCCTTGGGACATGTCGTGCTGAGGGATGCCGGGCAGGATCACGGGGCCGGGTCCCATGTGGGAGACAGGCACCTGCATCTGCATTGGGGCGCCAACCATGGCGCTGGGGGACGGGTAGGAACGCGGAACGCCTTCCATGGTGTGACGAGAGTATTGAGAGTGTTCAGAGCCGTGAGGGGAGCCTGCGCGGTCCATGGGCGGTTCGGGCATGTTTCTCGCAGTGAGCTGAGGGAGTTGGTGCATCTGACGTTCAGGGGTTGATCCGTTGTGGAGGGAAGCGTGTTGTTGCATAGCGGCACTTCTTTGATTCATTAAGTTGCCAATGTCCATTACCTCGCCCGGAGCTGGCGACCTCATATTACGGCGGAGGAAATCGCTAGCAATTGTCGGGATTCCTGCGTGGATAGCCAGCTTGCAGGATTCTTTCAGACGATATTCCGCGTCAGACGAAGGTGACTTTGAGTTTATAAGGACTTGGCTACCTGGGAGAAAGTTAGTTTATTGATGTTCCGAAAGGGCGAAGGGTATGAATAAGGGATCTGGAGGAGGGCCAATCTGACGGGGGATGCACGTTGCCACGAGTAGGGAGTGTTTGGGTAAGCTCTGAGGAGCAGAGTTACGGAGGGGGGTGGATGACGGGGATGGCCCAGCACAGGCTTGAGCATGACTAGATGTGCCAGGAGCACCTGGTGGCGGGTCCTTTGAATCAGAACTGATGGATTTCCCTGGCAGGCTTACCTAGTGCGGACGTTGCAATGAAATCCGGGACAGACCGACCACAGAACACGCACCAGTATGTTGCTCGTTCTCGCCGTTCAAGTAGTCGCCGGAGTTGAGCTCAACGTCGGTCGTGGCAACGATGCCGATGAGATGGCGAATGTATTGGGTCGTAGGAAGCTTCCGCGAAACCTCGTCCGGATGGTTGTTTTGTTGATGCTCGGTATATATAGAGCTACTGTGTCGTCACGACTCTAGGGTCTGACGTGGCGCGAAAACTCGAGTTCTCGTCGGAGGAGGCACAGTCAGCCCACCAAATATGGGTCGATGAGCGTCAAGGGGTATTGTCGGCGCGCAGAGAACTCGTTTTGTGCCGTTGGAGGGCGATGGAATCTCGTTCGGATATAGGATATAGAACCGGGACCGGACGGAAAAGGGGAGGGAGTGTGTGGGTGATGAGGGTCAAAGGCTGGAGTGACCTATACGACGCGCCTCGGGTTAGTGTTGGTCGAGATGGAATGCAACAATACAAGGTTGAGGAGAAGAAGCGATGAAGTATGCACTTGAGGGTTTGCAGCGACGGAGGAAAGGGTGAGGCAGGATAAAGGAAGAAAAGCTGGTGCCTCCGGACCGAGGGCTCAATCAGGTCGAGAGAGAGAGAGAGAGAGAGAGTGTTTGTCAAAGTTCGCGTGTGCTGAGGTCTCGGACAAGATGAGGTAACAGGGGGCCAAGAAACCTTGATCGGGGGTGCAGATGGCCCGGCAGGGTTAGGAGAGGGAAGGTGGGTCTACGAGGAAAACAACGAAAAAAAAAGCTGAGGCAAGCCGGCAGACGTGACCAAGGCGCTGGACAGCCCCGGACGCGAAGACAGGGCAGCCACAGAAGCAGCCGGCAAACAAGGTCCGGTACGTATCCTGCTAAGGTAGGGAACAAGCGGGTGCGGGTGCCAGGAACGAGCCCAGTCAACAGTCAACAATCGTCGTCGACGTCCACCACAGCCACCCGCAGAGAGTAGTAACAAGTAGGCGCGTCTCTGATGGGTGTTGGGGAAAGAAAAACGACTTCTGGTATCGGCCCCGTCTTCGATTTGGACTCGACCTGGGAAAAAGAGAAGGGGCAGATATGGAATAGGGAATAGGGAAGGGGCAGTAAGAAAGGGGTGTCAAGGGAATGTGACATCAATGTAGAACAGGTTGCAACTTACTTGATCCGAAAGGGGAGTGAAAGAGAAAGAGAGGAGTCTGGCTGGAATGAATACCTCGATATCGGGTAGTTGTTGTTTGTCTCGGGGTTCGGTGTCGGGATTGCAATTGCGTCGTCGTCAAATTGCGAGGAGAAGGGTGGAAAAGTAAGGGAAAAAGAAAAATGCAGGTGACATGAGTTTTGTCGCTACTGCAGAGGGAGCGTTTGAATATGTATGGAGGAAGTTGAGACCTCTTTTGGGAAGAGGGCGTAGGGTCCGGGGCCTTGGCTCGTATGTGGTGTCATGCAAGGTATGGAAAGAGCAAGGGGAAGGGGAAAGAAGCTGTGACGCAGTAGGCGGAGCGCAGGGACAGACGGACGGGGCTCGGCAGGTGTTATAAAAATGTCAACCACGGAGACGATCCTTTTAGTGAGGCCGGGGGGATGGAAGAAAGGAAGGAATAATGGAAGGAGGGGGGGGGGCGTCTGGAGAAGAAGGGGGTCCCAGAGCGTTGCTGTATCCGTAAAGCTGCGGTCTGTCGTGAGAATCGATCAGAAGAGGGAGGTACGGACAAGGAAGCCAAAAGAGATTGGTTGTCCTTATGAATTGAACAGATATGTATAGACAGAGAATAGTCTACGGAGATGAAGAGACTGTGAGCAAGAGAAGAGGACGGACAACCCAGGATATGAATGCATTTCCATGTCAAGATGAAGCAGTTTGGTCTATTGCATACACACACACACACACACACACATACACACTGCAATGGTACATGAACATACACCACGCATATATCACACTGACTTGCGCACATACACACACACTCGTACTACCGCAAAGTACCTTCCTCGCAATACCAATGCGAGAGGTACACACGTCAGGTGTCTGTAGTTGTAGCCCAGACCAGAGCGCGCGCGCACCCTCCCCCAAGTTAGGTCAAGTGAGAGGTTCCAAGTGTGGAAGCTTGGTGAATTGAAACGAACGGCTTAGCTGCTGGGACAATCGGGGGGAGGGGGGGGGGGGCATTCACACTGAAGCAGGAACGAACGGGGGTAATGGGACTTAGGCAGGGAAGGGAAGGGAAGGGAAGGGCAGGACAGGACAGGACAGGGCAGGGCAGGTACATGGGTACATGGACATGGGTACATGGGTACACGGATACATTGACGAGGCATACCTACCTATTTGTCTGCCACGTCGACCTTACCTTCTCGGACGCATGGAAGGAGGTACTCGAGCACCGGGGTGCGTGCCTCCCCTTCCCGTCTATGCCTCCTTACTCAACCCGGGTTCTTTCTTCTGTTCTGTTCCTCTCTCTGCTCTGGGCTCCTCCGTCTCCCTCGTCCGCTCCTCTCTGCCACGCCCACATGACATGCATCCCTCCCCCGTTGTCCCTCAGGCAGACATGCTGGCTGCCGCCTGAGTCTACAGACAAGCTGATAGTGCCCCCCCCCTGACAACCCGAGAGTACCGTGCACAATAACCGATAGGGGCCCGTGCAGAGTTGAGCTGACAGTGGAGTAGGTGATAAGGTTTAAACCAATAGATACACATACACAGGTCAAAAGGGTCTATAGGTCTAGATAAATCAGGAATTTTCGTTCATCTCGCTCCACATAGTCTAGCAGTAAGTAGTGCTCCTAATAATAATCTAAAGGCTCTAGGTTCAATCCTAGCTTTTTCTGACTTTTTCTGACTTTTTCTTTAGGTAATTCTAAAACGGCTCCGCCGGGGAGGGTTGGAATGGTCTATCCCACCCTGCTTCCTCCGCGACGCTCCGGGTCGGGATGGGCCAAGACCTAGTGGCTGCTGATAAGGAATTATACGTAATTCTGTATTTATCTACTGTATTTGCAACTAGTAGTGTAGTCATATCCGGTCACGCTCTGTTAACGGATGCACACGATCCCCGGCACCCTCGCCCCTAGGAAGGTCATCTGGTCAAGCTGCACACAGATGTCAAGATAATTACTGGATTGCCGACCCTACCGTTACTAAACACGGGGCGGAATAGCATCCCCCCAACGGTGTCGTAAACCGTCCTGTTCTTACCTCCCTGCAATCCCTTTTTTTCCCTCTGTTTTTTTCCCTCTGTTTTTTTCCCTCTGTTTTTTTCCCTCTGTTTTTTTCCCTCTGTTTTTTTCCCTCTGTTTTTTTCCCTCTGTTTTTTTCCCTCTGTTTTTTTCCCTCTGTTTTTTTCCCTCTGTTTTTTTCCCTCTGTTTTTTTCCCTCTGTTTCCACTTTTTCCCTTTATCTATACCCTTATCTATTGGCTATAACTGTATCCACTGTCAGCTCAACTCTGCACGGGCCCCTATCGGTTATCGTGCACGGTACTCTCGGGTTGTCAGGGGGGGGGCATTATCAGCTTGTCGGATGGCTCCTGCCGCCTGCCATACTTGTATGGAACACCTACCAGCGGCTTCGCGTGCTGTGCTGCATACAGTGCGGACAGTATGGATGACGATAATATGGTGTGCTTAGTTTCTCTTGGAAGGGGCGGCGGCCTTCACTCAGGGCTCTCTTGCCTTCCCTGTCACTGCCTGCTCCGTCCTGCTAGGCCTACCTACAGGTAGGTACTCACTAGGGGTGTACAGGTACTAAACCTGGAGTCAGTAATGATCGCCTCTGCCGTCGCCGCTCAGGGGTTGGGACCACCTTGCAAGCTTGACATGAAGCTGGTGGTGCTGGCCTCCCCAGACGGCTGTGTTGTGCAGCCAATGCTGTTCGTACATGCGCCTTCCAGTGATCACGTCCAACCATGACAAGAACTTGAGCCTCATCAAGACTCGGCCATCATCATCACCCATCATCACCAGAACATTGTCCTCTGCACGGCCCCTTGCCTAACCTTCGCTCACATCCTCTACCCATGTAGCTACGCCCTGCCATGCTTCTTGTATCTTGATAGGTACCGGTACCTGCCACATCCCTTGCTTTCTTTTATTTTCCCAGAGCCCCACGGTTGATGATACTTCTAGGTTCGAGAGTTGTCTTGACAAGCGGTGGTTTGCCAGGCGTCGATGAACTACCACCATTACCTCCTCCTCCTCCTCCTCCTCCTCCACGGGCACTCCGACAAAATGACACTGGCCAAACAACGCAAAGCCCATATGCATGCCCTGCATCATCAATGGCAGAAGGGGGAACAAGGGACCATCTTTCATCTTCGCTACCCACCATCACTTCGGCTGCCCGTCATTAGCATCCTTCTTGAACCTCCTCCCTTTCTCACCCTCCCCCCCCCTCTCTGTTTCTTAAGCTTCAGGGGGTGGGGGGAGCCTTGTCGAGGCTTGGCTGACCGCTGGTTGCTCGCTCGTCAAACACCCAGCAACCCATTTGGCTTTTTGCTCGTTTTGCCTTGTCATCATCAAACAATCGGGTTATTTCTGCCATCATCCCCACTCCAACAAAGTGGATCTCTCTCTCGCCTCTCCCAGTCAGGTGCCAGAACGAGACACCAAATTACCTTTTAAGCCCCACAGACAAAACTTACGATAGGGCGGAACAGGGGCTGGAGCTCTTGCTCGCATCTGTTTCCCATGATTTGGGGGTTGGACTAACCGCATCGTCCTCCCTCAATCGATTCTGTTGTCCATTCCACCCGCTTTCTGGATATCCGATACGAACGATGACTCCGGAGCATGACATAGGTGCAGCCGGCGTGAAAGACACTGGCGGCGGCGACGACAACGACGACAGCCATATTAGCTAGACTTGTTGGTTTCGTGGCCCTACGCCCAAGGAATGTTCCAAAGCTTCCATGCTGCAGCTCCCCTTCTCGATTGGGCAATCCCCGTTGGTGCTGGCCGACTTCTTCGAGCGTGCGCCTGTCATGGAGCTTGGAGGACCGGAAGTGTGTGGTCAAAGCCACTCCATAGGCGATCCCAACATGCTCAAGTTACACTACCGTGACTACATACATACCCGGGTGGGTAGCACACCGGCTCGGCGCTGCAGGTGCAGCTGCATACGGGGTATCCTCCCTCCTTCGCGTCCACTCTAGCTAACACGAGCGGCAGATGGACCCGAGGGTGGGCGGATGCGCATTTAGATCCCACTCATTTCCCATGTGTCACGTTCGTGAAGGCGCGCCAAAGGCGTAGCTGCCGCGGATTCTGTCGCTTCCCTATTATTTGCGCTGGCTGTCCTCTTGGCGGCCAGTCCTCTCTAGTCACACTGCTTTACAATATGCCCTTGAACTGCAATGCATCGGCAAGGAGGTGTACAGTGCCATCCATCTAATGAACGCTCGGACACGTCAAAATTGGTTGGGGCCTCCGAAGCACGTATCAGGACCACGAAACAAAGTTGCGCTGGAGCCGGTTGAATGGACCCCATGCCGCAATGCCTGTCCTTCCTTCCTTATAAGTATGCAGTAGTATTTTATTCTGTACGTATAGTCGTGCCTCGTCGTCATCACCATACCGATGGGATATCTTTGCATGGCCAATCTCGATCCTAATGCCCTGCGACAGTGCAACAGGACCAAGGCGCAGGGCTCCCGGCTGGTCCGCTATATGAAAGGGGCATGGTCATGGAAGGGCCCCATACCTTCTGGAAGCGCTAATTCCTCATGCAGAAAAACGGCTGGGCATTAGGCTCAAGAGACTTGTTGTTGAATGAACATGGAGACGATCTGGCCGATGCCATCATCATCGTTGTCATGGGCTTGGTATTAAGACTGGGATCTAGGCGCGAGTGATGGGACGGGGGGGGGGAGAAAAACACAGCCGTTGAACCGTTATTCGAGGCCACCGGCGCTTCCACGATTGGATCTGAACGTTGGAGGAAACACTGTGCGGTCCGGGTTCGCTCGCTACCTCCTACCATGTTTCTGCGCGCCGGGCCAACTATGATTTCAAAAAAGTAAGGGAAAAGGAACATCATAGGTCAAACCTCGTCCATGACGGCCGTCATGCATCGAGCCGGGCTGCCTACCTTCTTGCACCTGGAATATGAACAACTCACCGCAAACAGGCCTCACCAGCATGCATGGCGATGGCATACGAATGCAAATGCCGAGTGTTTGGCGAGGATCATAATCAGTGGCCTGGCCTTTGGAACAACCGGGGCCACCCGTTGCGAGGGACGGAACAGCTGAGCATCTTAGCTGGGGGGGGGGGAGCAGCGGCCAAAAAGGGGCGCGGCCCAACATCTCTAACTAGTGAGCTGCAGGGTGGGGGGCGCACACCTGGCCGAGGGAGATTGGCGCTAGACTCGTAGTGGAAGGTTTCCAGAAGGCTTCTGGGAGTCATTGACGGCCTGGAAACCATTGTGCAATTACACGCCGCGTCAGAGGGATGGGCTGTGCTGCTGTCCGGCCGCTTCATCTGCGACGAAGATGGGTACCTGAATGTCAAATCATCCTTGGAAGAAGTCGGTCTCCCTCTCTCACACCCCACTCCTTCCGTACTGCTTCGAGAAGTTTGGCCGGCCTCAGGGGTCCCCAGGCATCTAGCCGACAAGCAAGATTAGCCAGACTCTTTGGCATGGCCCAAGACGTAGGTAGTAGAGGAAGCAATGCAAGCAGCCTGTGTCGCATCAGCCTTGAACCGGGCTCGCGCGCGCGCCGAATACCGAAAGGACCGGCTCCGGCTAATCGAGTACCATGGTACTGCTGCTGTCCCAATACCGTGTGCCCAGAAACAAGCTCAGGGCCTCCGACGTGCCCGTTGACTCGCGAGGCTCGAGATTTGGCCAGTGTGTTTGTCGCCCTGGCCGCCCGTTCGACCGCACACATGGCTGCTGCCTTGGCTTGTGGACGGGACGGCGGTTTGCAAGTGAGGCTTCTTTCTGTTTTTCTGTTCTTTTTTTTTTCTTTTTTTTTTTCACTACGGAAGGCCGTATGATTGGAGGATGCCGTGGGCCATGAGCATTGAGCCCCGCAGCCTGACCAGTCCGAGGCATCAGAACAATAACAGGGCGGGAGAAGGGGAACGGACATGTCGAGCGGCTAGGTAGCCAAGCACCAAGGTAATATCCCGCCGGCTCTGTTCCCGAGAGCTCAGACACCGGGGCCCCCATTGATTAGCGGCCCCCAGTAAAGCATCCTCTCCTGTCGACCATTGCTGACTGACCGCCGCCTGGCCTGCGGGGCGATGGTGTCCATTGCGTCTGGGCAAATATTTTTCTTACCACATCTCTCGGAATTGAGAAGGGGGTTCAATGTTACCAGGTTTCTCACGAGCTTCGACGGATCGGCTCCTCTGTAACTGCAGTAGGACGGGCCGCACAGACAATCGATGTGCAAAGTGACCTGCGGCAATCTCCGCTGAGGTTCACTAGTGCCAGGACCTTGGCACCTAGGCCACCCCTTGGACTATGCATATGACGGTTGCAATAAACCTGTTGCTTTGGTCATGCTCCCCCCTCCATAGGGGACATGCCGCGATGTGCCCGTGCTTGAGCTGAATCCTGGCGAGGCGGGAATAATTCGTAGAGGGGGGGGGGGTAAACGAGTCGGCAACCACCATTACAGCCCCGAACGACAAACATGAGGTGATGTGTTTTGTTTGTACGACTCAGAGGACTAGGCGTCTCGAGGAGACGAGCCGTTTCAGGTGCCCTGTTCCACTGGGAAACAAGCACAAACAGCGACCGAGGGTGGTTCTACGTTGTCATCAAACGTACGTAAACACGGCTGGACTTGAACCAACGCGACTCGAGTCTGTCGGGTCGATTTGGCTGGCTGCATGCGCCAATCAACCCGGACGGCCCTCTCCAAGGCCACCAACAGTCGATCACGAGGCTGTTGTCATCGGGTACGCTATGGTAAGTTGCATTTCAGAGAGGGCGGCGGCTAAGGTTTGGCTAGATGAATCTGGAATACACAGCGTCTCAAGTACGTAGCACGCCAGCGGCTGTCAAGAGGGGGGTCAATCGGACACCAACATGGTGCTAACGGGCCCGCTCGAATGTGCACGTCTACTGATTATATGCATACGACAGAAGAGTCTTTGATTTTGGAGGCTTCCATGCGTATTCCATGCATGTTTCTACACAACCTACCTAGTGCTACGTAATAGACAGACACCAAAGGATGTCATTGACGCGCTGAGATGCAGGTGGGGGACCACTTGGAGCGTGTTCGATGGACCGTATCCGTACCGTACCTTACCTTGCCTGAGGCTGCAGGATCGTCTTTCCCACCCCCACACTGTGACGTGGGGTCCACACTGTGCAGAACCCTCCCCACGGACAGAAACATTGTGTCAGCGGTGATGGGAAGAGAGACAAGACAGACAGTTGTGGGCAGGTGCTGGTGCTTCCTTCCCGTGATGGCTTGACTGTGTGCTGCCCCTTCCTCCTCCACGACTCTTCGCTCTAGCTTCGGGCCATGACCAGTATCTGCTCTCGGCTTTGGTCTTTGTTCACCTTTCTTCTTCTCCCCCCCCCTCTTCCTTCTTGTCTCGTTTTTTTTTTTTTTTTGTACAGGTACGGAGTACATACCTACCTACCTACCTTGGCTGTTCTCGCTGCCGGCGCTGCGAAGCAAACGCGACCACTTTGTACCTTACTTGTTGCGGATACCTGATGAATCGCATCGTTTTCGGTCTTTTCACAAACCAGAGTGAGTCTCTGTGTCCGGCCCTCGCATCCTCTCCTTCACTCTCCTCTTACAAACAAACCTACATAATACAACTACGACGTTTTACGCACACTGACCAAACCCAAACTTCCTCCCGCCAGCAAGGCATCCTGGCCCTCCCGCCCTCGATGAGAATGGTTTACCCATCTAGTACTACACTACGCAGTCGTCCTTTTCAGTATACCTGCTCAGCGAGGTCCGCCAATAGAACCTGCTTGTCTATTGTCGTTCCGGTTTCTTCTTGCAAATCATCTCCAGTCTCAATGCATGCCGAGCGAGAAACGTACTACCTCCCGCCTTCGCTGCTTTAAAACTGCGAGAAGCACCAAACACAAGCCGTATGATGCCGGATACAACAAATGGCCCCTCCCCCTTCAGACTCTGAGATTCCCGTCCCGTGAGGCCTTTCATGTGCCTGGCTGCCTGTCCATCCCCGTTTGACGTGCGCCCGGGCGCACAAGCCTCGCTCTGCATTGAATACCTACCCTCTTACCCATACGGTACGATCTACCGACCGTTCGTCACCACAACTTGGTCCTACCTAAGCAACATCATCCCCCAACCCAAAATCGATGTCGCCGTACCAGAAATACACGCGCTGGACCACGGCATACACGATGAACGCTAGGCCTGGTCGCACCTTGACCCCGATTCAGCTGAGGTAGCGAGTGTACAGTGCCCGAGTCAATGCTCCCCCCCTTCCCTCCTCCGATTCATCGCAAGCTGCGACAACGGCACGACAGGACAAAGACATTTTACAAAGCCTCACAGTCGGATTGCCAAAGAAACACAACCACCACCCCTGCCGAGGGAGAGTGGGGTCGCTCTGACTAACGAGTGTACATGCCAGCCAACAGGAACCCTCCCGCCAGCGAGCTAGGCGGGATCAAGGGCGGAGGGGGAAAGGGAAGAGAAATACGGATACCATGGTAAGTATGTGTTAATCACGTCAGGTACGGATACACTGCTACGGATACAGGTATGTCGGCGATAAATCGTCAACAGTCCCCGGCTCGCCCCCCTCTCGGTCGACTCGGATCGTGTCCAACGACCACAGTGGTCCCAGAGGGCAATTTTGTCAATCCCTTGCCTGCAGCTGCTGTCCCGTTGGGCGCGTCGCCGGGGAACGAATATCTGCAACTGTACGGAGTACCTTGGTCCAAACCCACAACCATCCTTTCTCGATCGGGGAATGGAACGCCCGTGCCGAAACCTGGCTCATGGCGATCTCTGCCAGTGCCACGTCCAGCCTCATTGACTAGCACTCCAGAAGGCACTACTGCTTCGTAGCTTCGACATGCTTGCTTGCCTTACTTGCCCACTAGCAGACGAGGAAAGATCAAGTACCTAGAAACTTCAGGTCGCCGAGGTCAGGCCAAGGAGGAGCCATGTCAGATGCCGGCAGTTGAAGGGATATGCATGTTAAATCTCGTTAGACCCACTCACACGAGGAAACTACGACTGCTAGCCAAACTTAGCTGAGTGGGATGAACTGACTCCGAGATGACCGCCAGTCGGTCATGCTACGCTGTCTTCCTGCGCGCAGCCTCCGGCCACCGCCATATACACTACACTACCACCGCTACTACATTACCAGACGTCTGGGGCACGCCAACTTTTTCCCCCTTTCGTCAAGCTTGCAGCGTTGCATTGCTCGCTTGCTGCTCGATGGGGCTCTTGGTGGCCTTCACGTCACAAGGCACGAGAATCCCAAGTCGATGGTGGCCAGTTGGCTGTTTCGTCCCTTTAGCTGCCGTGGCAAGGACCTTCGCCGTATCCACACAAACGCGCCTGCACACACACCCCTTCCGCCGGGTCCGCAAGTGCATAGACGCTTTGGGTGTCCGGGCAGACCCATGCCGCGTCGATTCGACTCGACAGTGGTGCAGAGTCGCCAAACCCTGAATGGACAACGCTCTCCGAACCTAGTACTCCGTACGAAGCATTTGTATACCTACACATCAAATCGACCCCATAAGCTTTCTTTTCTCAATGGACCACCCTGCGGCAGAACCGGCATTTCCGCCGCTCCACCATGACCCTGGTAGCTTGCTGGGCTTCTGGATAGCGGAGAGGATCACGACAATGCAAGCGTCGGCAGACATGGGCTAACTACGGTATGTAGTACGTACGTGGAGGCCATAAACAAGAGGCCGCTTGTAGTCTGAGGCTCTGCAAGAGCCCTCGGCATTATGCGGCCCCATGGGCCCGACCCGAGGACAATTCGTTCGAAACGGCGGACGGACGCAAGTCAACGGTCGACAAGTGCCAGCGCTGCGCACAGTTTTTTTGCCGCCCGAGAGCCACAATGTCACGCTTCGTAACGCAGAATTTCGTCCCCGGCTTCTAGAAGGTATCGATGCCACCACCATCACGGCCGCCAGTCAACCACTCCCGGCCGAACCGTAGCCTACCTGACCTCCTCCACCTTGGGCACCATCGGGCTTCTACCACGATCCTCTCAACGTTCGTCTGTTTGTCCACTACCGTCGAGGCGTGCCAGAGAGGCGAATCCAATTGTATCGCCCAGGCATCTTGGCCACCCTCTGCGTCCTGAAACCACCATTGAAAAATTTAATCCGGCCGAGGAGGGAGACCTGAGTCAAGCAACCGGGCACAAACTCCCACACGCTGAGCGAGTTGCTCCACCCCCTCGTCGGGGACGACGCCCGCTGTATCTCCACTGTTCCAACGCATCGTACTAATTACCTACCTACCTTGGTAGTTTACCTCGGCTACACCTGCGTCTTTCCTCTCTCTCTCTGCAACAGCGTCTTGGCCAAAGTTGCATGCTCATCCACTGCGTTTGGAACGAGCTACTCGACTCGTTGTCTGCACCCAGAACGGCAATTATCATTGGCCGATATTAGCAGCCAGCCGCCCTCATTATTGCAGTCTCCAATCACACAATACCCCTGGATCTTTGCTCAAGTCTCGAGCTTCATGTCTCACCCCGTGAGTCTGTGAGTAATCATCGGAGCAACCTGGTAGGCATCGTCGTTGGGGTTTCAGCAAGCAATACAGTAAAGACGGCAACCTACAGACAATCTGACTTGACTACACACGCGGTTCGTATGCCAGACAAGGGATTTGGACCATGCGCAAGCAACGCTGGCCCCGGCCGACCTGACTGATGGATGGACCTGGGTCGTGCCCGCTTTGCCGAGCTCTCCAACATCCGGTATTACGGTTCACCCGTGACTACCGAGAAATATTGACGGTTAGACGATATAATCTGGGGAAGCGCAAAGTGCAACGACCCCGAAACCTGCAAAGACGTTATCTATATGCCCCGAGCCTCTTTTGACTTCCATAACAGTGAGCTTTATTGTGAATTCACATCCAGAATTAGGCCCTAGCCCCATTGTCATGGTTCTCAACCAAGGCGCGTGCGTTGCGGGCAACAGCCAGCAGGTCCAGGCCGGCCGTGCTACAGTCATGCTTGACTCTGATTCCGCCGACGTTGCTGGGGGCCATGTACATACGCAGCTCCCCGAAGTCCGTTGCGACGGGCCTACCAATGTATTGTCATGTTTGGCCACTTTCTCTATTGGTTCGGCCATAATTTGGCAGATAGCCAACCCCCATCCATCAGACCTGTTTTCTTGGGGGTTTGATCTGCGGGTATTACAAGTCACTCGCCGTTGGAAGATGGATAACGGCGTTCGTCCCCCTTCCACCACAAAATGGAACCGAAATGTCAGCGTACGTACGCAAACTGTATCACTGCATTGCTCGGCTCTTGGCCATGACTTGGGCGCTGGACCGGATAGAGACGCCTCCGACTGGCTTTTGCGCAACACGATCCATAAGTGTATGGACTTGCAACGTGCTAGGGTTACATCCAGAGACATGAGTGGTCACCACGGCCGCAAAGGCCATCATGAGGCCATGTGCATCATTCGACATCTTTACCAAAGCGGCCCGCTCCGAAAAAACAAAAGCCACCCCCGGGGCCGGTGCCCTCACCCGAGGGCCGCGTCGGCACAGACCAGTCGTGCTTCACGAACAAGTTACTGCCGAAAAGATTTTGACTACAACCGTACTATGAGAAAGAGAGAGGCTGTGTGAGTCTCATTAACTCACCTGGAGTGCTTGCGTCTCTGTGACTAGCTCTGCACCGTTGTCGCTTGCCACTTGAACAACGCGGACGCAGACGGCCATGGCAGGAGAGTCCTTATCACTTCCGCACAGAGTAGCAGGCAAGGCTTCGAGGCCAACGTGCACTTATGACGGAAATATCTTCTCAAGACGCTGGTATCCATCATCGTTAACTACTCCGTAACCGCCAATCACTCATATGCAGCTGTTTCGACCCTGGAATCTAACCTCCCCGGGTTCAAAGTGCAAGGGGTACCATCACCCAACGCGTGTGCCGTGCATACTCACCGGCCTCGTGCAGTGTGGCCGCCAAGAGCCCGAGGCGCGGCCCCAACCCGAAGATTTCCTGTGTTACCAAACACGCGAGCTTGTCGGGTCGGCTGGGCATCTTGACCGGCAGGCGGCGGGTACTTCCTGAAGCGGGCAGTCGATGAGCGCTTCAATTACGCCTCGTGAGACTCCTACGGCCCGAGGGAGGGGCAACCTCGGCGTCTCATCCAACCGCCGCTCAACAAACATTGTTGGTCGAGGACTGATGTTGGTAGTCGCTTAAATGCCGTCGTACCAACAGTCCAATGATCAAGAGAAGCCAGCCTCCCCACCTACACTCGCATCGTCGCCGATGTCGCCTTCTTGCTCGTCCTAGCACTTCAACTCGTACGTCAATGCCGTTTTTTCAACTCCTTCAGCAAGTCAAAGTGAGGCTTATTAGCATGGCAACGTCGGCATGAGAAAAGAGACATCTTCCCAAACCGCCGCGCGTTCCGCTCCCACTATGCCTGACGTAGCCAGGCCTTGCCCCTGTGCTATTTGTTAGTGGTGCATCTCTGGGCCTTGGCTGTTCATGGAGGAGGAGGACGGGCTCTGTTTGTCCCCGTCCCAGCAAACAAACCTGCACAAGCGAGGCGTCTTTTTCGGAGTTGAGTTCCCAGAGAGGCATATGCGTGGCAGGCTTGCCGTCATCAAGAGACGGAAAACAAGTGGCGGTGCGGTCGACCGACACGGTACGGGAAGTGATGTGATGCCCAAACGAGGAGAGAGGCGGGTGAATGTTGACACCGGTGAGAAGATGGATGGGATGGGTAGGTAGGAGACCGCCTAGAAGTGGATGTCCGCGGAAACCTCGAGACAAACATGTATAAAAAGACCTCCAGGAGCCGGCACCTTTTGAGGTTCTTGCCCGGCATCACCACAGTCCGCAACCATACACATTTCAACTTCCCCCTCTCCATTTCATTTTTCGCACATCTCATCAAGTCGAATTTAGCCATCAAGACATCATCACACACCCACCATGTCAACCGAGAGCAAACCCGCAGCAATGGCACACGAACAGACGGCTACCGTCCCTGAGCACGGAAGCGTGCTCGACATCGGCGGCGGCAAGATGGAGTCTCACATCCTCGACGACCTACGCCGCACCCTCGTCGCGGCGACCCAGCGCCCCCCGAACAGCCACGCGGCACCGCCCACCATGCCTGACGAGCTGCTGTACGACGACAAGGGCCTGGCCATCTGGGCCGACATCATCTTCACGCCCCAGTTCTACCAGACGCGCGACGAGATCGTCCTGTTCCAGAGGCACAGCGGGGAGCTGGCGAGGGATTACATCCCCGACGACGCCACCATGATCGACCTGGGCGCCGGGTGGGTCTTACTTTGCTTTCGTGATTCCCTTATCTCTTGTGTCCCCTCTTCTCGGGCCAAAAGAAGTACAAGGAAAAAGAGAAAGGAAAAAAAAAACACTTGGAAAACACATTGTCAGGACAAAGAGGTTGGCTGACCCGTTTGTTAAATCTCCAGTGATATGCGCAAGGTCAACTACCTCCTGGAAGAGCTTGCCCACCAGGGCCGCAGGGCGACGTATCTCGCCCTCGACATCTCGAGGCGCTCTCTCACCACCAACCTGGAGGCTCTCGCGCCACGCCACGCCGGCGGCAGCGTCCGCATGGCGGGCCTCTGGGGCGACTTCGCGGCGGGCCTGGCCTTCGCCGAGACCGTCTCGGCGGCACCGCGCGTCTTCCTCTCCCTCGGCTCCGTCCTCTTCAACGACCCGTGGAAGAAGGCAGTCGCCGCCCTGCGCGACTGGGCCGCCCTCATGCGCCCGGCCGACCTCATCCTCGCCGGCATGGACGGCCACGATGTCTCCTCGGCCAAGGTCTGGGACGCCTACCACGCCCGCCCGGACCTGTTTACGCGCTTCTTCCACAACGGCCTCGCCCACGCCAACGCCCTGCTCGGCCACGACGTCTTCTGCCCTGAAGACTGGGACATCTGCGCCGAGGTCGACGCCGCCGAGAAGCGCCATCGCTTCTACCTCCGGGCCCGGCGCGACGTCGACGTCACGGCGGGTATGACGACAACGACGACGACGGCCACGCTACGTCGTGGTCTCGAGTTGGACTGGTTCGACGCCCACAAGCGGTCCGAAGCGGACGTTCGCGGTATGTGCCGTGAGGCCGGCCTCGAGGTCGTCAAGTCGTGGGCCGCCGAGGGCTCCGAGATGCGTCAGTACCTCATCCGCGTCAACCCCGATGGCGGCGCCGCCGCCGAGGAGAACTCGTCCGACGAGAAGGATAGTGCCATCTCAGTTAGCGGGGAGTAATAACGGTTCATCTCGGTCGCAAGAGAGAAACGGAGAGGAGGGGGGAAAGGGGGAACATTTCCGTGCCTTGGGTTCCTTTTATTCTCACCATCTTCCTTCTCTTGTTTTCATCTTCGTCTTTCATATGTAGGAGGGGAGACGACAAAGGTAGTCTCGCGCGAGAGCCGAGGAGGCAGGCAGGTGCAGGCGCATTTTGTTTTACGGCTATGCGGCCCTCCAGTCAACCTGAAAATCCGTTTGGATCCAGCAGGGGTTATAAACAAACAAGATACGATAGCTGAAAACAAGGAAGACAGACGTAAAATAAACAAATAAAACAAAAATCATTGGCTGATCCTTGCTTGTATCAAAAAAAGAAAGAAAGAACAAAGCGTGGCTCATTGAGAAAACGATCACCATGTCCCTCGACCCCGACCTATCTCTCCTAAATCAAGCACAACGTCCCTTCAGTCGCAGCGATGTGGGAGACGAGCGTCTCCCACCAAGGGTGCCGCTCCGAAATGCGTCGGGGAAGTTCGGAACGGTTGACATCGCGGGTGTTGAGGGCCATCCATGCGCGAATCCGATTGAGTGACTGGAATGCCGGGGGCACGCTCTGCAACGAAGGGTCGATTAGATTGGGCAAGGGATATGCAATGATGGACTGGACTGAACTGGACTTACAGAGCGGCAGCTGGTACTAATGACTGACTGGAACCAGTTCAGGGCACACTGGACGTGCGCCTCGTGTATGGCCACAACACCCAAAAGGAAGACTGGGAAGAAGGGAGACTGGGCGGTGAAGAAGGTACCTGACGTTGGCATCATCCGGATGCACTTCGCCAGCTCTGTCACCGGGAAGAGGACATCTGGATGACAACGGGGGAGCCTCTCGAGACGACAGCGGAGGTAGATGACGGCCGCCAAGCGCCATGCCTCTGCTGTGACTTCCGTCATGGAGCTCCTATCCATGATGAGCCCGTGCTTGTCCAGTTTGATGGAGGCCAACAAGTCGCGGGGGTGAAGGCTGTCTCTGGAATTGCCTGGCTGAGACGAGGAACCATCGGTCCACTGATGCAAATTCCTCAGTTCCTCAAGCAGCTTGTCGGCACCTGGTTTGATGACGAATTCGCTATCCTCAGGGTCCGCACCTAGAAACGCGCTCATGTGTGTGATCTGCGAAAAGCGATGCAGTAGTGTTGGAGACATGCCGCACCCGCCATGAACTCTGTGGACGTCGTGCTCCGATCCTTGCAATAGCCACGCAAACTGGCGGTTTTCCGTAGCAGCCAAGTCGAGAGGAGCCATCGGAAGGGCCAGGATAGCTGCTCTGCCGGCAATAATCATATTTCCCGCCTGCGCCTCGGAGGGTTGGATGTTGACGGGCTTCCAGTAGCGGTGCCCTGGTTCCGTTGCGTCCAGAATTCTACACGCCAGACGAGCGCCTTCCAACCAGCGGGGGACGCGGTTTGGTGGCCGTCGCTGCTCGGGAGACACGACGTCAATCATGTTGAGGACGCCCATGGCAGCCACCATGCAATCTGCTTCACTTTCTGAGGGGAGCTGATTACGAGCCTCACGTAATGCCATGCCCAATAGGATAACGGCGTTCTTGTAGTGGCTCTGGGTAATCTGCCGAATCCTCTCTCTGGGCTGGTAATCAAGCACGTACGTCCCAGCGAGTGCCAAAATGGCAGATCTGACACACGAGTCCTGAGATGCCATTCGGGGAATGTTTTCGAACCAGCAGTTGGTTTTATCGAGAACACTCCTGCCTGGGCACCAGGCCTTCAGGTCTAGTAGACGGTTATTAGGTGTGGACCCGAGTGATGGCCATGGACTTACAAAACGCGAACAGACTCTTGTCGTCCTGGTCTTGTAGCCCCATTTCCCCCATGTACTGCGGAGAGAGGTACATGGCGAGGGTCGACCTAGGAGAAGGCTCTTGTCCGCTTCCCTTGTACATAAAGACAGCGATCCCTGACTCCTTGGCCGGCTTTCTCTTCTCGTTGTGAAACTTGATGTACCCATCAACCTTGGTGCCCCGCTCTATTGGGCGTCGACCCAAAACCAGACGATTTTCGTCATCGGCGTTGTCGTCAAAGGGGTTCGACAAGGCTAGGTTTTCCACACAACGAGATTCCGGGGCTGGCAGCATTGCTTCGAATACAAGATTGGCCGACGGGCGAGGGGAGACGGGCGGACCGTACAAGGGCACTTGTGCTGAGAAGGCGGCTACGCCATCACGACGTGCTATGTAAGTCTATCAGCTTTGGATGCCTCGGCCATGCCATACTGCCAACCACGTGCTGTGTCTACTCGCCCCTTCCGTTGTCCCTTCTTTCCCACCTTCATTTTGTGGGTATCCATGCAAGGGATCGAGCAAGCATGGGTACCACCAAAGTTAAGAGTCAATAATGAACTTACACGACGGGGAGAATGCTGCGGGCCGGTCGCCAACTTGCGATCTTGAAAGTCGACGCCGACGTGTCGTCGGGTTCGAGTCGGCAGCAGATGAGGGCAAGTCTGTCGGTTTGCTCCATAATTGGTAGTCTCGGTGGACGATGTCGTTGTCGATGTCGTCACTGCTAGAGGAGGGAGTTGATGTAGGCGTAGATGAAGGTGGAGTTGTCGGGGCGGAGAGTGAAGCGGTCGAATTGAGAACTGGAGGGGGATCCTCGTCAAAGTCCAGGGTTCTCTTACGGGGGTGCTTAGCCGTCATGATTGCAGCACTGTTCATGTCGAGCCGGGCCATCAACATGCCATCGGGCCCGGGTGGAGCATCAAGACCGTGCTGAGTACGGAACCTTGGCCGCCAGAAGAACGGAGACACGAGCCTAATGCCGCCGGCTCCCTGACAAAACAAGTGGACAATGTCCCGGGGAGAGCGAGTACGTGCACCTAGATTCAAGTGGAGAGATGGTGGTGGAGAATGGGCGGAAAAAAGAGGGGGGGGGGGGGGGTTCAAGGCGTAGAAAGCAGTTTCGGGGCCAGGAATATGACAGAGCAGCAGGGCAGGGGGTGTTGGATGCGACCCGGGACCGGGAGCAGGGTGAAGCGGCAGCGGAGACGGCGGAGCAGTAAGGTTGTCGGGCCAGATGAGGCAAGATGGGGGATGGGGCTGAAGGAGAGAACAGCACCAAGACCGCTACACTGGGTAGCCAGAGGAAAGGGGCCAAGAGCACCACGGGTGTGCGCTGGGGCACCGGCCGCCAGCAGCTTTACTAGCAGCGACGACCAACAACGAGTGCGCGCTACTGTCAACCCAAACTCAGGATGTCTTGCCGCGCACGCTAAAGGTCCGGGGGCAGGGCTGTAGGTAGTGTGCGTGCGTGCGTGCGTGGCAGTGGATGTGGGCGGGTAGGATGAGGAACCGAGGGAGGGGAAACGCGGGAGAGGGTGGTGGCCGATGCGCAACGCGACAAGTGACAGCCAAGGTAGATAAACCAGGTACGTGTGTGTACGGAGGAGTATGGTGGATGAGATAACAGGATGAATAAGCCGGAGCGACGTGATGGAGCACGGATGTCGACGCGCCCCACGGGCACGGATACCGCCTGTAGTGCCGTCGACCACCGCAAACTTGAGGGGGGGCCGAGATGTCGGGGGCCTCTAATTTACTTCAGTTTAGTATGACGGCGCGACCCCACTCCAAAATGCATGTCAGCGTCAGAGACACCGTTCGGATCATGAATCTGACTGACTTTAGTGCGAGTCTCTTGCTATGCGAGATGGCTCGGATCAGGCTGGCAGCACCAAGCAAAGCGAAGAGCCTACTTCAGGAAGACGATTGGCTGGCGAAGCTTTGAATACGTATTTTAGTGTATGGAGTAAGGGCCGAGTGAATAATCTGACAGGAGAAGGCGGATAGATGCGAAGAATTCGATGTTCTTGTCGTTGATTCAGGGCAGAAATTCTAGAGCCGTGAAGGCGTGCATGCAACGATGATAAGCGATGGCGTGTACACACGTGTCTGGACGGCGAGGATGATGAACTAGGCGAGGTGACTTGGGCGTGCCCCCCTCTTTCCCCCCTCCCCGAGCAATGGGCGCTGTCTTGTCCAAAGCTAAGCCGACAAAGATAAGGCTTAATGGTTCGAGGTAGCGAAGCGGTGGGTAGGTATGGTATTCTGGAGGGCCAGGATCGACCAGTAGCGGCAGACGTTTCGGCAGCGACACGGTGTCTCGACAGCATCAACGGATAGTGCCCAGGAAGCGAGACAAGAAAAGACAAGGGCGGACTACTGCAGCCCCTTTGTCAGATGACTGGGCGCCAGTGATGTCTTGGGTTGGGTCGAGTCCGTGTGTTAGAGTTTCAGCCCAATGGGACTTCCCGCTACACGTCGGATGGCCTGATTTTTTGAGAGTCTTGCCTGCATGAGACGAAGAATGGATGGAGGCAGTGGTCGCACGAGGGATTTTGTCGTCGCAGCACGGTCCGCGATAGGCCGCCTTGCTGATTTGTTTTTCTGTTGTCTCTGCCTTAGCGCAGCTGCGAGTGGTGACGTGAGCTTTTGAGGAGTTTTATTGCTGCAAGCCGGGCAAGTCAGAGAGAGACACCGAGACAGAGACAGAGACAGAGACAGAGACAGAGAGAGAGAAGGTGTACGTGTGGGTGGACGGGGTGGACGGAAGTGAAAGGAGGTCCAAGGAAGAGCAAGGGCCATCGGATGGACGAGTGAGAGCAATCAGACTGTACCTCCCTTAAATGGAATGAGATGTCAAAAATACGAGGGAAGGTAATATTGGACGTTGTCTTGGATGGTGTCAGGCATGCGACGAGCATACGGGACAGTCTGTGTGTATGACGTGAACGGTTGGGGGAGGGAATGAGGGAAAAAGAAGACTTGACATGCTCTCACCTCGACAACGAAAGTCCCTTACGATGACTGGGACATGGGCTCGAGAAAAAGAGGTACTGGTAGGTATGTACGGATAGCGGAAGGGGTGGGGTAAGAGTAGGGGAATGCGAGGGAAGGAGCAGCAAGTAGGAAGGGATCAGAGAGAGAAGGAGAGAAAGAGAGGGAGAGGGGGAGAGAGCTACCTAGGTAGCTTGACTGGTGGCAGGAGACAAGAGGCGGGAGGAACGAGAAACGGGGAAGGAGAAAGGAGGGGACGGCAATAGCGAGAGCGAGAGCGAGGGCGAGGGGCGGCCGCGACTGCTGGTGCAACGGTGAGGATTGGACGGACTACCTACCTACCTAGCTACGACTGCGACTGCAACTTCGGGTGAAAGTGGTTCTTGGTGCGTCGTGTTAGCCCTTGCGCATACCGCGCCAGACGAACTCTAAAGGCGGGCGGTTTTCGAGGGGGTGTGAGCTTATTTCAACATCTCCATTCTAGGAGAGTGGCAAACTCGGCGATGCATTGAATGCGCAACGAGATGGAGTGAGGAAGATATGACGAAAGACAAGCCCGGTTTTAGTCTTGGTGCTTTCACGACAAAACGAAAGAGAAGGGGGAAGGCAAGGGGGGGAGGAGAATGGGGAGGGGGGGAAAACACCTTCCAAAATCCGAAGGGTTTAGCTTTCACCGGACACAACAGAGGGAAACGCAGGGAAGGCAAGGGATAGGGGGGGGTGGGAGTGGGGGAGGGGGTGGAGGAGACGGGAAGGAAAAGAAATATGGGCAAATTGTTCAAATTGAAGGAGGGAACAGGAACGGCAAGAGGAGCTCAGAGAGCATGGAGATAGCAGTTACACTACAGGAAGCTGACATGCAAAATCGACATGGGTAAGACCTCGTTTGTCGATCTCTGCGAGTGGAATAGGTATGCTAAATTCACCTTGCCCCCCCATGGTCCCATGCTCCATGCATGCTCCACTTCAGCCCCCCTCCCCACTAGCCTTGTCCTACTACAGGTACGAAATATCCGTACCTATGTAAGGATACTGCGTAGAGAGAGAGAGAGAGAGAGAGACACACACACACACACACACACGAATGTCTCATATCCCGACTCCCGACTCTGGACTCCCAAACTCCAACTTCATTTCCCTTCTTTCCCCGCTACCAACGCCTACAGCACCATGCCTTGGTGCCATTCCCTTTTGAAGTTCGCCTGCATCGTGTCCTCGTCGACCTGCGCCAAGCTCCAAGGGGTCTTTTTGCAGTTCACCAGCTCTCTAAAATCCGTATTTCCGTCTTCCGGGCTCATTGACTGACCGACCTTCTCGCATTTTCTTACCCTACCTACTTTGCTGTTTTCCGGCCTCAAATCGATTAATTAATCCTTTGCAGCGAGACTCAGCCGTGTATGGATCTCCACCTGCCATTGCTGAGTGTTAGGTACTTGGTTTCCTAGGTAGTAATTAGATACGTGCCAGATCTACGGATACTGGGACCAAACCAATGTTGAATCTCACTACCCCGGACAACAACAACAAGCACGCGCAAGGACACCTCTGTTGATCGAGAGAGAGAGGTAAAAAAAAAAAGAGGGCCATCAACATCAAGATCCAACAGTAACCCCCTACCTGTACCCGGCCCACGGGCAATACCCGCCACCAACAATCATCCTGTCCAACACGCCGTTTCGCACCTCCAATGCAATTGGCAGACCGTGCTATGCATGCTCTGACACTCCAGCTGGCAGCGCCCAGGCTTAGATAGCGCCTCTGTAGCGGCATTCCCCCCCCTCCCAGGGTTCCGACACCGCTTGTTGCCCTTACCTTGATGCTCGGCTGCTGCTGACTGCGGCACTGCATGGCATATTGCCCGCGCGCCTATTCGTACACAGTTACACTAGGGATACCTCTGCTGCCTTCCACGCCTTCACGATTCCCCCAAGGCCTGCCCTTACCTGTGTGCCTGCCTGCCTGCCTTGTCCACCCGCCCCCCTCCCCCCCCCCCCTCCGGGCCTCTGCAATTCGCATTGCGTTGAGAGGCATTGATGCCATCCAGGCGAGCTGACCTTCTCGGTTGGGGTGGGTGTCGAATACACGATCGACGACATGTTAGTGCTTCGTGGTTACACTATTTCAGATCAACCTTTATGTTGGCGGCTCTACTAAACTTTTAGCGTAATTCCTTTGCGTTTTAGTAACAGACGGACTATCTCCACCTCGTGATTCCAGAGTCCATTCCACTGTACTGTTCTGGGTTACGGAGGCGCGACCCTCTCCACTAGCGTCCACATAGTATGAAGCACCTTTGTGCCGTCGAACACTTTCTGTGTCTACCATAACTGAAGAATGCAGCTACCGCGGTCTCAAGACATTTTTGGGTTACTGCTGTGAGCATTTGCCGCTTAAAGGCCTGATTCCGAATTCAACGTTCGATGGCTAGGCTGGGAAAGCGGGTGACACTCTCCTCGAGGTGCGACCCGCTTAACCTGCCTTGCTCGCCCGGTAAACGATGTCTGTGAGCCGTCGGCACTCCTCCGTCACTCCGTCGACTCTTGACCCTCGTCCTTTCCTCCTCCTCCACCTCCTACCACTTTTGACCACACACACACACACACACACCCTCGGCTGCTTCTCACCTGCTGGCTGTTCTTTTGTCCATGGGAATCGGCCATGTTCTAGGCCTTGGCCGACTTTTCTCAAACCGCACGCTTTCTTCTTCCTGCCGCACACCCACCCCATCATTCCCTCTTTCGTCTCTTTGCTTACATTCGGTCTGCTAATCTATCCTCGCGAACCCAACAGATAACATTTAATTGGCTTGCCCCCCTCCATCCTCCATATGCGGGAAATGGAACATGCAGAAAGCCAACCAGGCCCTCATTGCCTCACCATGCCTGGCAGGCCTGCTTTGCCTCTCTTTCTGCTCCTTCTCCTCCCACCCCTCCCCCCACCCCCCCGGCTGTCCATCTCATTCTGTCCCTTGTCCTGATTTTCTCGAACCTCTCTCTCCTTCTGATTTCTTGGCCTTGCCCATCTGCACCATGATACGGGCGTAAAGAGGCAAGGGACTGGCACTACGCCTGAGACCGCGTTTGCATCTGCATCCACGTCTGCGACTTACCACTCTCCATGTCTCTCTCCCCCCTTCTCTGCTCTGTCTCGCGTTTCCTCGCTTTCCATCCTGTCCCCTTTCCCATACCTCCCTCAGGTACGCAGTCTGCGCCGGATCCACAACACCAGCACCGATACGCTACGATACCAACGCGCCGTTCCATTCGTGACCCCCCCCCCCCTTCAAGTCGTTGCCCCTCTCCCGTCCACTACTACCTAGGAAAGAAATAGGTACCTACCTACATTGGGTGCACCGTACATGCTACACATACCTCACATACCTAATCCTCTGGGTGTCGGCCGTCTCCCCCTCCCGTCCCCTCGCGTCTCCATTCATCTCCATCAGACTCTTGCTACCTACGGATACCGGACCCGACTGACCTGTCCTGGCCTTCCCACTACCACGACTGCCTTGACTTGGCCCCTCCGCCATTCCTCGCCTCCTGGAGTCTTATCTCTTTTCTCTTTTCCCGTCACCTCGTTCAAAGTCAACGCCCTCTCCACCTGTCTCCATCTTCTTCTTTCCCCTTGCCCAAGTCATATCCTCTTTATTGAGTTATGACCAGGACTCCTCTTGTCCTTGCAAACTCTCTAGATTCACCAGCGCCCATCCCGTCGCCTCGCTTTCTGCCTCTTGATTCATTGTACATGTTTTCTGGCCTGGATTACACCGGGACGTTTCCTTCCCTCTTCAACGACCCACTTGGAGCGTTTCGACGTCGTCTCTAGAGAACTAACTGTACGGCCGTTCTGCCATCTGCCTGCCATTTTTCGGCTCCCGCTCTTGTACTCGATCTGGGCAACAAACGCCCTCGCAATCCATTCGGCCTGCCACCGCTCCAGACCCTTCGCGTCCCGTTTTGCGGAATTTGTAGAGCCATCCAGCACGGTGTTATGCGTCCAGCTTTCTGTTCTGCTCGTCATGTCGCTCAAGATCAACTCGCTGCTAAATCCCGAGGGATCAGTCGATCAAGAGGCCGAGGTCCGCAAGATGCTCAGCAAGGCATATGCCAACTGCGATAGGACGCTGCCGAAACAAAATCCCAAGGAAGGTGCACTAGCATACTTCAGTGATGTTCTCGTCCACATCACCGAAGTATTGTACAAAAACTTTACCGACGAGCTTCTGCACGAGGAACGCTTGAACTCGACGGGGCACAACATTGTCGATCAGGCCTACCGTGCCAATGGGTTTAATGACATGGGCATCCTTGAGTTCCATACGAAGAGGCGTAAGATGCTCAGGTTTGTTTAGACCCGCCATTTCAGCGTCTCCCAGTTGCTGACATCGGACCCAGGAGCATGAAGGAAGCCGTCGACACCAACGCGGCCACCCTGAAGAGCATCAGGGAACGCGCCTCTCCCGCCCAAGAAAAGCGCGCCTCAGAACCCGGCCATCAGACTTTCTTCTCGGAATCGAGCTCCAGGTCCTCCTTTTCCTATTCGGCATCGTCGTCTGGGGCCGTTTTCTCCGCAGTTACATCACAAGCGTCCATGTCGGATGGCTCACATACGTACCGCCAGTCTGACCGATACCATCGCTCAACCACCCCCGACTCACCGCGAGAAGGTGATGACGAAGAAGATGTTGATGATGTTGACGACGACACAATGCTGGGCGACGACAGCACAGAAGGCGTAAGAGCAGGCGCCAATGTAGACATGGACTCTTTAAGGCACAGAGGAAAAGGTCATTACATCTGCCCTCATTGGCAAACATGCCAAAAGGGAGGTCAAGATCACAAGGGGGGACCCAAGATCTTCTACCGCAACTGCATGTACAGGTAATAGCAATACCTGCCACTTGTCGAGACTCCATGCTAATAACGACGACAGGCAACACTTGCAGAAACACTCCAAACCGCACAAGTGCATGTTACCCGGGTGTCCTAACAAGGACGGATTTGCGAGGAAAGACCAACTAGTTCGACACCAGGCGAATGTCAAGCACGACCAACCGTTGGCTTTGCCCGTGCCCCGGAGGTAGCATCGCGTTTAATGGAACATAGGATTGGACTGTAACCGGGGCGTTGACACGACTTTCTCTTGCGCCACTTTGATCATTTTCAAGCGGTTTTAGCCCCCCCCCCCCCTCCCTAGTCGGCTTGGGGCACGTGGGTTGAGCGTTGTAAGGCGTTGGGTTGGCACATTGTATCACCATCTCTCTCACCGTCGACAAGGGACCGGCGGTGTGTTTTTATGTTTTTCTATCTCTCTGGTCTGGTTTTTGCCAAGTCGGGGCATGCTGCCTGTTATACCCGTCTTGGATGAGGTGATGGGGTGGGCCATGGGTTTATTTGGTATGGGGATAGAGGGGCAGACTTTGAAGTCGGCGTAAAAGAAGGCACGGGCGGTCATGAGGGTATGAGAAACGAAGTAGCGGGAGTCCCCACGATTGGGTGCTGAATAATGACTTGTTGAAGCAAACAAATAGCCACTGTGCATCTTGATCTGTTATAAGACGGGGAAAAGAAGGTAGAAAATAGCTGTCGAAGGAAATGTTCCGGTGGTGCTGATTGATGGACGAGAAGGCCCGATTCCTGCAGGCTGCTAATGTCATGTCCGGGGGGACATGATCAACTACCTAGTCGTGCCGTCTGCACGCAGATATAACGAGTGGCATGTCGAGCTGAAATCGGGCCAGAACCGACTCGCCATGTTATCTACCCATCGCATCTCACCTAAAAGTATCAATTGATTTTGGAAGGTTTCGCCGCGGGCGTCAGTGCATGGACACTGGACCTGCAGGTTCCCAAGCGGAGGGCTATCAATATTGCCAAGTACGTCCGTATGCAGTATCCTCATAGCCTAATAGATGTTCCCCCCAGAGCCACTGCAATCGGACCATAGTCCGATCTCCGCAGACTGGTCGAGCAAGGAATAAATCCTGCCCTATCCCCCTCCCTCCGGCCCCCCTCCGCTCTCCGGCCCCACACTGAAGCCACAAGCAATCCCCCCCCCCCCCCCCTTGAGATGCAGAAATCACAACTTCCAACAGGGATATTTGTGTGCTTGCAGCAGCAGCCTCGGAGGATTCCCGTTGGTCGTTACCAATGTCGGCAACGGGATACAAGCAAGAGAGCAGATCGGGGGGGGGAGGGGGTGGCGGCGGTGTTGGAGACATGTCGATGAGCGGCCGATACCTGCCTGTGCGTGAGAGCCTGAAGGGTCAGACGAACGGGCGCATTTGCCGGAAGAGGGCTTATCGGCCGAAGGGGTGTATCTTGGTGACCGTTCCGGCTACCTTGCGCGTTACAAGGCTGTTATCGCAACGCCCTCCCGCTGGGGGCTCGCTCATTCGTTCAGGTCAAGTCATCTGATTCAGACTGGACTCGCGTCCGTTCCGTACCTGCCCTGGTGTTTTGTGTCCGTAAGGCGACCAACATGGGTAAACCCTTCCCAAAAGAAGTGAATCGGGGGTTGCGCCGGGACATGGCCAGAGAGAAGTAGGTTTTTTTTTTTCTTTCTTTCTTTCTTTGTAGTTCCAAGACGCGGGGGGATTCGCTTTCGGCATGGACTGCTTGGGGATGGATGTATGGACATGGTAAATGGCCGGCTTCAACCAAGGTATCAGGTGCCAATCTCACGTCCTGTTGGAGGAGGCCTAGCATATAAGTCTACTCCGTACGGATACTGAGGAAAGAACGCCAGCTAACCCACCCACTGCCTGGTACGATATAAGGGAAAAAAAAAACCCCAAACAGGTAGTGGGGAACTGTGACCCACGTACGTCGAGACCATCTCACTGGCCTGATTCGTGCCGGATATGCACAAGAATCTCTCGCTGAGGTAATCGACGATGCATAGCCATCTTTACCTGACACGAGGTTTTATAGCTAGGTATGGGGTACGGATACTTTTGACTGATACTGAGGTACGTACCTATGTAGGTAGACGACTTAGGTACGTATCCCTCTTAAAGTCGCATAGATATACTTTGACACCGTCGGAAAAACGCAGTATAACAAGTATCATTCCCGATACTCAACACAATCGAAGGAAGGTATAGAAGAAACACAATGCCATGGGAACAAGGCACCTAGGCAGGCAAACGTAGGTAGGTAGTAGGTGTCTACATACCTAGACCCAGGTACCCAAGGCACCCAAAGCAGAGACCCGCCGAACAGCAACACTGGGGTCATGGTTGGCTCCCCGGATTAAAGGCCGAACCAGCCAAAGCGGCGTAGGAGTCGGTACGTATCTCAGTTATCCGAATGCACTGACAGAAAAGTCCTAACAGACTGGGGCAACTAACTAACAACAATGAGGTAGACTCAGTACCTACACTTATCAAATGGAAAAACAATTAGAGAAAAATACTAAAAAGAACTCATTGGGGGCGTAAAAAGCCCGTGGCCAATCTAATTTTGATTGTGTGAGAAGTTCTATTAAACTACCTTATGCTTGCATGATTGCTGTAAAGTAGGTGGACTAATGGCCTCTGTGGTCGTGGGCTCTACAGTGTCCAGAGTGTCTTTCCTTTTCTGAATTCTATTTTCTTTTCTTTTCTTTTCTTTGTATCCGTACCTAAACCGTGTGGTATGCAACTAATCCAGTCAGGCCACTCCAGAAAGCCGGTCCAAAACTCCAAATGGCGATACCCCCTGTTCTGTTCCAACGACATGGGCGGTGGCAACCTTTCGAATGCAAATGCGAACCTGCAGCGCAGATCGTTCCCCTGTCATCGACTGAGCTGATCAAACTCCCGATTGATGACCGCTTTATTCGTGTACACAACCACCCTCCCCCCCTTTGTCATAGACAGCCGCAGCTCCAACAACCACCCCAGCACAACACACTTGACAGGTCATGTTGCATCACCCAACTGCCAACCTAATTGCCTGCCGGCAATCCTCCAGTTTACAATGGATGCCAACCAGAATAGGTATGGCCGGATGGGCACACCATCCTTACGGGAGCTAACCAAGTCTAATTCGGCCTGCTGCTGCGTGCTTCTCTCATAAACGAACGGGGCAAACCCCGGCATCTTTCTTCCGGCCGCACATGCAGAGTCTCTCCATCGTCAACGGTCCAGCCTCGGGGCCACTGCCATCTGGCTTACATGATGACGACAAGATTTGCAGGAAGCACCTCTATTTCGGTCGCTTGTATGTATCACGAGTAGACACCCAAACCCGGCTTGATGTTGGCTATTCGGACGAAGGGCGATGTGTCTCGGCCAAGGGAAGGGACCTTGTCGACGCATTACCCTTGAGTACTTTCTAGTGTTTCCCAACGACAGTAAGCCTAGGTACTCCATCCGACGGTTCAAGATGCTGCTGGCCTTTCGTCTATATAAGACTCAATTCCCGCCCTTGACATGTGAGGTGCTGTTCGGACAATCAAAAGCAGCAGCAGCTTTCGGACTCGGGCGCATCGCAGATACACAATGGCTCAGTCGCAGCACCTCACTCTCGTTGAATCTAGCAACGCCAAAACCAAGGCCTTCATCATCGTTGGCGGCGGCGTCTTTGGCTTGTCGACCGTCCTCTGGCTGCTCGCCCGTCATCCCGATTGCACCATCATCCTCATTGACCCTACAGAGTTCTCCAACCCCAAGGCCGCCTCTCATGACATTTCCAAGATCCTGAGAGATGACTATCCAAACATGTCCTACGCGCCCTTGGCCATAGAGGCTATGAACCATTGGAGAACCGATGGCCTCTTCAAAGACTTTTACCATGAGGTCGGCGTGCTTCGTGCGGACCCTGGCAGCCACAACGAAAAGGCCCAGAGTACGCATCGCAGTCTCGGTCACGAATCCGGAGCCACCTGGATGGCTCCCGACAAGGTGCGAACTGCGTGGCCTGCTTTCGCCACGACCGACTTTCAGGGGCTTGACCGCGTCAGGTATAACCCCAACTGCGGCTGGGTTGACGCCGCCGACTCTCTCGAAGCCGTTCGTCAGCATGTAGTCAATGCCGGAGCGACCCTCGTGGTCGGCGAGGTCACCACCTTGCTGTTCGACACCGCCGGCGGATGCACGGGCGTCAGGCTGGGCAACGGCGACGAGCTGAACGGCACGGTTGTGCTCTGCACCGGTGCCCGTACCGCTGCCCTGCTCGCCGAGAGTGCCCCTGAACGGAAAGACATACACGCCGCTCACAGACTGGCCGCCACCGGCGCCGTCAGCTTCACCCTTAAGGCTGAAGGGGACCAAAAGGACAAGTTCAGGGGCATCCCCGCCCTCAAGAACACCCTGCCCTCAGTCAAAGGTAAGCCAAACTTGATGGCTTGCTCTGTTAAAGAGAGGCAGGCACTGACGACGACAGGCGAGTCCATGTCAATGACACCGGACGGCACACTCAAGTTCAACTGTGACATGGCCTTCTCGTACAACCAGTTCCACGCCCCTACCGGCACCACCATGTCTTTAGCACCCACGGTCCCCCACCTTACTGAGTGGACAACCGAGGAGCACATTCCCCGTCATCTGAAGGACCGGGCCTACGAAACCCTCAAAGGCCTGTACGGAGATGAGATGGAGGGGAGGACGATTGACAAGTACCGAATCTGCTGGTGAGTGCCATCGTCGCGCCCAGGACGTAGTGACCACGGAGTCTCGGCACGTCTTGACTAACACCACGCGCGCACGCCAGGGACACGACGACGCCTGAGCACGATTTCCTCATCACCCCCCACTCTCAATGCAGGCATCTCTTCATCGCAACCGGCGGCTCCTTCCACGGCTGGAAGTTCTTCCCCGTCATTGGCAAGTACGTCGTCCAGATGCTGTACGGCGAGCTGGAGCCCCAGTACGCCGCCATCTGGGGCTGGGACCGCAAGGCTGGCGGCCAAGTGGCCAACGCGACATATAGCACCGAGGGTGACCTAGGCGAATGGATCAGGGAGGATGAGAAGCAGTAGGCACTTGTCCGCGTGTTTGAGATGGGAGGGGGAAGCGGCTTGCCTGTATGGCGAAGTCGGCGAGTCCTGGTAGCATACCGACGCATCGTCGGCGTCTGATCGGTTGGCCCTTTGGGGAAAAACAAAAACAAAAACCTATCGCCGATGTATAGCAAGGGGTTTTAGGAGCAACAAATTGAGAGAATCCGATCATCGCCCGAGGCCCAACGTGTGTATTGTTTAGTCGGAAAAGACTCCAAGACATTGCATTGACTCGTTCATCACGGGGAGGGGTGTGTATGGCCAGACCCCCCCTCCCCTCGCGTAGACCTCCCACAAAGGGGCGAGGTATGGCATTGGGGGGGGGGGGAAACCATAGGATACGGGGCACAAGCCGTTTTGCTATGCAAGGGGGGAAGACTGTTATCACGTCGACTGGTTGTCTCTCAACTGAACATTGGGGGGGGGGAGGGTGGATGACGATGTCTACTGTCTCAACTCCAAAAGAAAAAAAAAAAGAAAAAAAAAGGAAAAACAAGGTAACATGACCCAACTGTGCCAGCGCCACGCCCACGAGCTCATGTTTGCGTGAGCTTATTTCGGATATACCAAAGGGCGACGACGCTAGACTGGCCTCGGTGGCGTGTGATAACCTGCACTTGTCTTTTTTGGGCACGCGGGTGATGGCGTGTTCGGTGGTGCAGACGTGGGGGAGGAGGACGAGGCTCAGATACGGATGGGATGCTCCATGAACTCCTTCACCCCCCCTTCTGCCATATTGCTTCGAACAGCGTCCCATTCCTATAATGTTCATCCGAGCAGAAAACCGGGCCCCGTTCACCAGCCGAGTATTACAAACAATATAATAAAATAAAACTTTTGTTTCTCCCGGGTTGAATTGCTCCTGCCAAGCAGGTTGGTTTACCTCCTCAAGACCCGGAGATGCATCGACGATGAGGCGGAAAGTAGGCGGATATGTAACGAATATCCTTTCTCCCTCCCTCCCTCTCTCTCTCTCTCTCTGTCTGTCTGTCTGTTTTGTCTGCCTCTCTTATTCGAGATGGGGAAAAAAAAGGCAAAAAAGAAAAAAGAGCCCAAGCGCCCAATTTCTTTTTCTTTTACTTCTTTTGGTGACCCGCGCTCATATCCATGGATATATAACGTATATAACGACAATGAGACCTTCCGTTGCCTTCTGCCGGGGTGCCATTTTCGAGCACTGTAACCTTGAAAAGCCAGTACCACCCATCGTTCATCGCCCTCTCCGTGTATCTCTCTCTGTCTTCCTCTGTCTTTCTCTCTCTCCCGCCTTCTCTCGGCCGCCCCTCACGACGACCCATTGACGGCCAGCTTGCCCTCCGTCTTCTCGAGGTAGGCGACGAGGTCGGCAATGGTGCAGACCTTGAGGCCGAAGCGGCGGGCAAAGTCGATGCACTGCTCGCCGTGCATCATGCCGGCGTCCTCGTGGAGGGCGGCGCCGTCGACGGGGCGGCCGTCGTCGACGAGCTCGCAGATGGCGGCGGCCTCGGGCTTGCCGGCGAGGCGGCACAGGTCGACGGCGGCCTCGGTGTGGCCGGGGCGCTCGCGGACGCCGCCGGGCGGCGCCGCAGGTCCCTGGCCTTTTGGTAACCTTTTACTGACAGCTGCAGCCAAATGGCGACCAGGTCAGCCTCTAGTTTGAAAGGCTCTATGTAACAAGGTCGGAAGAGGCGCGGACTCAGGCGGCGGAAGTCGGCGGGGCGGGATCGGGGGTCGGCGAGGGCGCGGCAGGTGAGGGCGCGGTCGTGGGCGGAGATGCCGGTGGTGACGGCGGGGTCGGCGGCGTCGACGGAGACGGCGTAGGCGGTGCCGCGGGGGTCCTCGTTGGCGGCGACCATGGGCGGGAGGGCGAGGCGGTCGAGGAGGGCGGGGGCGAGCGGGGCGCAGACGTAGCCGGACGAGTGGCGGACCATGAAGGCCATCTGGGCCGTCGTCAGGGCGTCGGCGGCGATGATGAGGTCGGCCTCGTTCTCGCGCGAGGGGTCGTCGAGGACGACGAGGAACTCGCCGTTGCCTTGGGGGAGACATGGATGGTCAGTTTCATGATTGGCTCTGCTAGAGGGGGGGAAATTGTAATGGTTCGTCTGTCTCTCTCGCGCGCGGGCGCGGGCGGGCGGGGGGCATCGATTGGCGGGCAGAGCGCGAAGCGGCTCGCTCGCCGGGGTACACGGGATCGGGACTTACGGAATGCCTCAATGGCGTCCGGGATGGAGTCGAACTTGGACTGGTCTATTGTTGAGGAAGGCATGATTGCGGCTGTGTTTCGGGGGATTGGGGGGAGAGAGAGCGAGCGAGTATGAAGCGGGCGTATGGACTGAGGAGGAGTGGGAGTTGGCGAGGTGAGGTTAAAGGTTCGTCGGCGAAGGTGGTGACTGAGGTGGGGGGTGGCACTGGCGGGGGAGGGGTCGACGCGATGGAGTTGCTGATGCTGCTTGCTGCGTGCGCTACACCAGGGGGTTGGTTTGATCAACGCGAGGGCCGGCCGAGGCGGAGAGGGGCCAAAACAAAAAAAAGGCGATGGCGGTTGATGGATGGGGAATTTTTTCTGGGCCGAATCCGGGTCTGGGTCTGGATCTGGTATGATGCCGGGGATAGGATGTCAAAGTACCTAAACTAGGTAAGATTTCCTACCGGTCTCTGTCACAACGTTTCCTCTTTTTCTCGTACAAGTATAAGAGGGAGAGAAATGGTGCTGATGCGTGATGGGTCGGCTATAAATGCGATGGTGGTAAGGTACGTGAGGAATCGTCCAAATGTCGTCAACGACAAACATCCCGAGGATCGCTCGGCCACATTGTTGGTTGACTCATGCTCCCCTCCCCCCGGGCGTCGGCGTACGGTGCAATTTTCAGATGCGAATCGGCTCAGCCCGACGCGGCGGCGGTTGGTGGGGCGTGGATTATATAAGCCGTCCGCGCTCACGGGAAGCTCGTTCATCTCATTGGTCAATGCCATGATTCCGAGGATAGGTACCCAGGTAGGCACCAGGGGGATTACTGACGCTGACAAACACTCCCGCGCGGCCCCGTTTCCTTTTCCTTATGTAAACCACCTCTTTGATGATTTTCAGCGGATACCTACGTAATCAACACAATGTAGGTATGTGGAAGAGGCCCAGGATGGGATGCGTGCGTGCACTGACGGTTGACGGTCGGTAACAGTGCCGAGTTCGAGGTCGCTGCCGAATCTCCAATTTCTCCAAATCGCATGACCTTGCTTTGTCATCAGCTTTTCTCCCCCCCCCTGGCTAAGGATTCCGAGTCCTTTTACACCCACCTTCCCAGCACTCCACGATACACAATCGCCATGGCACCTTCTCGCCCGGCGACAGCCGCTCTGCTGCGCGCATTGCGGCGGACGACCACCGGTCTATTAGCCCGTCAGACCTCGGGCGCGGTCGCGACGCCGCTGCTCAGGACGGTGCCCGCCCGCCGTCAGAACTCGACATTCTCTTCCGTCTCCCCCGATGAGGTCGAGCACTTCAACGCCCTTGCCGCCGACTGGTGGGACCCCCACGGCTCCTCTCGCCTGCTGCACCTGATGAACCCGCTCCGGCACACCTTCATCCGCGACTGCCTTGCCAGTCAGCCCGATGCTCCCGCCACGCCCGCCCGCTTCCTCGACGTCGGCTGCGGCGGCGGCATCTTCGCCGAGAGCGCCGCCCGCCTCCCCGACACCACCGCCGTGACCGCCATCGATCCGACGCCCGGCGTCCTCGCCATCGCCAAGGCGCACGCCCGCCGCGACCCCGCCCTGAGGGGCAAGCTGGAATACCGCGCAGCCACGATCGAGACGCTTGCCGTGCCCGCAGCGCCCGCGGACCGGTACGACGTCGTCTCCGTGTTCGAGGTCGTCGAGCACGTCGAGTCGCCCGCCGAGTTCCTCGACAGGTGCGCGCCATTCGTCCGGCCCGGCGGGTGGCTCGTCGGGAGCACCATCGCGCGCACGTGGGTGAGCTGGTTCACGACGAACCTGATTGCCGAGGACGTGCTCGGCATCGTGCCCAAGGGGACGCACGACTGGCGCAAATACATCAACGCCAACGAGCTCCGGGGCATGTTCATGGGCAAGGGATGGGAGATGCCCCGCATCGTCGGCGTCGCCTACGTGCCCGGGCTGGGGTGGAGGGAGGTCAAGGGCGGCGAGAAGGTCGGCAACTACTTCTTCGGTGTGAGACGGGCGGCGTGACGAAGCAACATGTCGACGTCCCTCCCCTGTGTATACTATACAAAAATGTAACTGTACAGTAAGGTAGTGCCGGTCATAGATACCCCGAGGCTGACGGGCTGTGTCGGGAACGGTGGACTCTGGAAAGCCTCGACAGTCCCGAACAAAATAAAACCAAGGTATTAAAAATAGAAAAGAAAAAAAAAAAAAGAGCCTCCCCAGAAGCCGAGACGAAGGACGACAATAACAAAACGACCCCGTCTCAAGAGCCGTCGGTGCCATGCTACGCCATGCTAGTATAGGATAGGACATGGGCCCAGGGCGCCAGGTGGCAATGACCCGAGCCGTTCGCGAGGCGGTTTTCCGAGTCGACGTTGTGACATGGAGGAGGGGTGTTGCTGGTTCTGTCAGCGTGCAGCGGGCCTGATTCCGATTGCTAATATGGTTCGGTTCGCCTTACGGTGGTCTGATGTTGGAAAAAGTCGTGACTCTCTCTCTCTCTCTCCCTCCTCCCCTCCGGTTTCAGAAACAATCAGACGCAGGGCCAGGTCTTCGCCACGGCGAACCGGGAGCAGACCCAACCTGCCCCGCCATGTGTTGTGACGAGCATCTATCCATATGCCTGCGCCAAAGTGTTGGCAACGGCCGAACTGGAACATGTGGAGGCATACGTATCTACGTAGTTATCTCATGTACTGCGTTGGCGGTGGTATATCATGGCTAGGTATACTAGATATCGGCAAGTGGCGTTGTGGCAATCAAGCGCCGTCGAGACCAGTCAAATAGCTAAACTTGCGCTTATCTGTGTTATCAGGGCAAACGGCGCATACGTATGTATATACACTACGGATACATGGACCTGATGACCTAGTGTAATGGACCTACTTGTTGCCACAGGCGCATTGGGACGTTTTCTCTCCTCCTAGGGGAATGAAGAAAACAAGACAACCCTTGACATCCTGTCTCCCCACGCACCACACACACCCCCCCTGGTCCCTCATTCGCACGCGGTTTCAGTCATGAGTGTCATGAAGACCACGGTATTTGTAAGAGCGCCATGATACCTAATGGAGGGAGGAGGGAGGGCACCCCGAGGTGTCTTTCTCCGCGGGCGCAACCCGAGCCGCCCGCTGCGGGGCGTGATTCTGCGTCTCTGATTGGCTACTTGGTCTGCTTTATCGTCCGATAGTAACCCATTTATCACCTGCGATCAATCAATCTCGACAAGTCCGTCCACCCCAGGCAATGCAAGCCGTGGCCCGGGCCACCAGAAAGTCTGAAGCCAGCCGTGGAAATGCACCTTCCAGCTGCCGGGCCGCCGTTGTCTCTGTGGCCCTTCGTGGCCAATCAGTACCCGTGACCCCTGGGGCCTGGGGTGAGCGTGGCCCGTCTCGCCGGAGATGCTGTTCCCAGCGGAGCAATCAATCTTGGACTGACTGACTAACTTCATTGTGCGCCGAGGGATAGGCGATGCGTCTTTTATCCCATCGAGACGGCTCGTTGGCTTGGACAACAAATACCAGTCTATTGAGGAAGTCCTGATCCTTTTTTTTTCTTCTTATTGTTTTCTTTCCACTTCCTTCTCCTTTGGTGTCCTAATCTGTATTTCGGCCTTGCAGCTATACATACCCCCCCTTGGTCGTCTTTCGCATCTGTTATAGCGTTTGGCGTCTCCAAGATGGCTGAACGTAAGAGACTTGTCGTTGTCGGCCTGGGCATGGTCGGCATCGCCTTCATGTGAGTGTTGGCGAACAAGGCACACCGGCCGACTGACTGACTTTTTTTTAATTCATCAAGTGAGAAGATGCTGAAGCTCGATGCCCGCGCAAACGAGTACACCATCACCGTCCTCGGAGAGGAGCCTCACCTGGCCTACAACCGTGTCGGTCTGACGAGCTTCTTCGACCACCGCAAAGTAGAGAATCTCTATCTCAACCCTGAAGAATGGGTATGTGCAGTGCCCCCTCCCCCGCCCCCGCCTGCGACCTAGCTCATCGCTGATCCGATGAGTAGTACCACAGCACGCCCCAAGGCTCATTGGGTTACCATGTCAACACAAAGGTCACAGCCATAGACTCCCAGGCAAAGACGGTGACGTGCTCGAACGGCGAGGTCGTGCCCTACGACATGCTCGTCATCTCTACCGGCTCGGATGCCGTCCTCCCTAAACACACCCCGGGCCATGACGCAAAGGGCGTATTCGTATACCGCACCATTGATGACCTAATCAACCTCATCGCCTTCGCCGCCCAGCGAAAAGGCACCGTGGGCGCAGTCGTCGGCGGCGGTCTCCTCGGTCTCGAAGCCGCCAAGGCCATGATGGACCTGAACTGCTTCGACAAGGTCAAGCTGATTGAGAGAAACCGCTGGGTGCTGAGCCGACAGCTCGACAGCGACGCCGGCTCCATGGTCGTGGACCAGGTCGCCGATCTCGGACTCGACGTGCTCCTTAGCAAGCGAGTGGGCCGGGTCGAGGTGACGGGAGACAATCACGTCAAGGGCGTCGTCTTCGAGGACGGCGAGCGCATGGACTGCTCGACCATCTGCTTCGCCATCGGCGTGCGGCCGCGGGACGACCTCGCTCGGAGGGCCGGCATCAAGTGTGCCGACCGCGGCGGCGGCATTGTCGTCGCCGACGACCTGAGCACCAGCGTCCCGGACATTTACGCCATCGGCGAGTGCGCCAGCTGGCAGGGCCAGACCTTTGGCCTCATCGCCCCCGGCGTCGAGATGGCCGACGTCCTCTCCTTCAACCTCACACAGGCCAAATTGCACCAGCCGCGGACCTTCAAGAGGCCCGACCTCAGCACCAAGCTGAAGCTCCTGGGCGTCAACGTCGCCAGCTTCGGCGACTTCTTCGCCGACCGCGACGGCCCGCAGTACCTGCCCCCCAAGGCCGCCCGCAAGGCCAAGAAGGGCGACGAGCGGACCGCGCTAGAGACGTTGACCAACGGCCTGCCGCCGGCCCCGGTCAAGGCGCTCACGTACCGCGACCCGTTCCAGAACGTGTACAAGAAGTACATCTTCACCGAGGACGGCAAGTACCTGCTGGGCGGCATGATGATCGGCGACACCAAGGATTTCATCAAGCTGGTGCCCGTCGTCAAGAACATGAAGGAGCTGGACGTGCCCCCCAGCCAGCTCATCCTCGGCGCCAACAAGGAGGTCGAGGACGACGGGGACGACCTGACGGACGACGTCCAGATCTGCTCGTGCCACAACGTGACCAAGGGCGACGTTGCTAACTCGGTCAAGGACGGCTCCTGCAAGACGCTCGGCGAGGTCAAGTCCTGCACCAAAGCCGGCACCGGCTGCGGCGGCTGCATGCCGCTGGTGACGACCATCTTCAACAAGACGATGCTGTCCATGGGCAATGAGGTCAAGAACTACCTCTGCGCCCACTTCAACTACTCGCGCGCCGACCTGTACAACATCGTCCTCGTCAAGAAGCTGCAGACGCTCGGCGAGGTCATGCGCGAGGCCGGCAACGACCCGGACTCGCTCGGCTGCGAGGCCTGCAAGCCCGCCGTCGCCAGCATCTTCGCGTCCCTGTGGAACCGCCACGTCATGGACCGGCCCGTACACGGCCTGCAGGAGACCAACGACCGCTTCCTCGGCAACATCCAGCGCAACGGCACCTACAGCGTCATCCCGCGCGTGTCGGCCGGCGAGATCACGCCGGACAAGCTCATCGCCATCGGCAACGTGGCGGCCAAGTACAACCTCTATACAAAGATCACGGGCGGGCAGCGCATCGACATGTTCGGCGCCCGGAAGCAGGACCTGCTCGACATCTGGCGCACGCTGATCGATGCCGGCATGGAGTCGGGGCACGCGTACGCAAAGTCGCTGCGGACGGTAAAGAGCTGCGTCGGCACGACGTGGTGCCGGTACGGCGTCGGCGACAGCGTCGGCATGGCGGTACGGCTGGAGGAGCGGTACAAGAGCATCCGCGCGCCGCACAAGATCAAGGGTGGCGTCAGCGGCTGCGTCCGCGAGTGCGCCGAGGCCCAGAATAAGGAGTGAGTGATTCTTCCCCCCACCAGACACACGCACGAGAGAGAGAGAGAGAGACACACACACAGACACAGAGCGAGAGAGAGAGAGAGAGACAGAAGACTAACCCGGTCCTAGCTTCGGTCTAATCGCCACCGACAAGGGCTTCAACATCTTCGTGGCTGGCAACGGCGGCGCCAAGCCCAAGCACTCAGAGCTGCTCGCCAAGGACGTGCCCCCGACCGAGGTCATCCCCATCCTCGACCGGTACCTGATGTTCTACATCCGCACGGCCGACAAGCTGCAGCGGACGGCGCGCTGGCTCGAGAACCTGCCGGGCGGGCTCAAGTACCTCCAGGAGGTGGTGCTCGAAGACAAGTTGGGTATCTGCGCGTCGCTCGAGGCGCAGATGCAGGAGCTCGTCGACAGCTTCTTCGACGAGTGGGCCGAGGCCATCAAGAACCCGGCCATCGCGGCCAAGTTCCGGCAGTTCGACAACACGGACGAGGCGGTTGAGAACATGGAGGTCGAGGTCGAGCGCGGCCAGGCCCGGCCCGTGTACTGGGCGACGGACGCGGCCAAGGAGGACTTCAGGGGCCTCGCGGGCCGGTGGACGAGCACGGCGTGGCAGCCCGTGCTGCCGGCCGACCACTTCGCGGGCGCCGACGAGACGCCCAGCGGCATCTCGGCGACGGTCAAGCGCGGTGACACGCAGCTGGCGGTGTGGCGCGTCCGCGGGCGGTACTACGCGACGCAGCAGATGTGCCCGCACAAGCGGCAGTTCGCGCTGTCGGACGGGCTGATCGGCGAGGCGCTAGCCGGCGCCGAGACGTGCGACGACGCCAAGAAGCCCGACTCAGGGTGCGGCAGCACCAACGGCACCAACGGTACCAACGGCGGTGGCGGCGGCAACGACGCGGGGCGGCGGTCGGCGCCGTGGGTATCGTGCCCGTACCACAAGCGCAACTTCGACCTGGCGGACGGCAGCTGCAGCAACGACGGGGAGCTGAGCATCGCGACGTTCGACGCCGAGGAGCGGGCGGACGGGCTTGTGTACCTGCGGCTGCCGCCGGTCGAGGAGCTGGACGCAGCGCTAGGGACGGCGCGGTGGAAGGTGCGCAAGGGCGAGGCGGGCGCGTCGCCGTTCGAGGGACTCGACAAGAAGATCAACTTCAAGGGCCACCGGGCCAAGAAGCCCGGGGTCCGGCCGATGGCCCCACTTAAGATGCAGAAGCCGGCGCAGCTCCTGGTCGGCGGCGGGGGCGGCGGGTGCGGGAGCGCGCCGGATTGGTAGGGGTCGGTTTCTTTCTTTCTTTTTTTTTTCCCCCACTGGGAAAGGCGTTGGCGGTATCTAGGGATAATGAAGGCATCGAATGGGACGAACAACACGGGAAACGAGTAGGGTACGCAAAAAGAATTCCGGCGTTTTATGGTCTACAAAGAAATAGGTGTCCAGAAGCAGGTTCATGTTTGCGTGATGCCGTCCAGGATGGGGACGATGGCCTGCTACACCAGCAAAAGCGACGAGCTGTCTCGCACTTTGTAGGACAAGTGAGGGCGTGAGACTTGCAAATGCCTCTCTTCCTTTTCTTCTTCATCGACCGCCGTCGGGTCTCGTTCTATCTGAGTTGGGTCGTGGTCCCGCAGGGGGGCGGGCAAAGAGTTCTGGCCCCAGGTATCATCCGTCGTCTACTGAGGACAACCAAATTTTTTTTTTCTTTACTTGAATGACAACAACGGAGATTTAGCTGACCCGTCGGCCAGCGTGTGTACACCTCGGGTTCCTTATGTCACTTCTGATTATACCTTGTAGGAGGGTTCGGGTGCCGCTCATCTTCCCGAAACCTAAGAAACTAACTGCGTGGGACTCGCTTAGATGGTTGGTCGTTCGCCATAGACGAGTAGCTGTTGTCATATGCAAATGGGGTTTCGGATAGAAGCATATATGCCTGCCGACCGAGATCCAGACCGGTTTTGTGTGGGAGTTCCCTGCACACCAGCCGGAAAGATGTCGAAACTCCGTCGGGGTTCGCGTTCGTATTCGTATCCTCGGCGCGGGGTTCGTTTCATGCTTAAACAGAAAGGGCAGGGATACGCTGCCGCCAACTCTGGCTGATCTGCGGCCATCTAAGAAGTATATCAATTTAGGGTATGATCGGAGAGGAAATCGAGAATTGGTAATTAAAATCGGCGAGCCATATCGTGTACTCCGTACAACGAGGCCAGGATGGGCAGCCCCGTCCGCGCTAGAACTAGATTAGTATAGTTGCCTCTGCACAAAATCAGTTCGCCTCTGTACCGCGCTATATTCGCGCAGCGCCACTACTGGACCTCACATAACCTCAGACCAATAAGACGACAGCAATTCAGGCTTACTGTCCAGTAGCTGTCAGTAATTACCTATCTACAGAGACCCACTTTTGGGTTCTGTGGGGTCACTTGGCACTCAATGGGATAGCGCCCATGGCATAGAGTAAAGCGTTAATTATCGCTAGTAATATCTTAAAACTGCTCTGAGCAGTTTTGGGGTTTTGAGTGGTTATTGAGGCGTTATATTTGGCGCTGTGGCTCATATATGGTCACATGATCTAGTACCTAGTACCTATTGCCCATCGCTAATAAAGTCCATCGTCAACAAAGTCCATCGCCAGCAGCCTATCGCCAGCAGCCTATCGCCAGCAGAGTAGGGGAAGGGCAAGGGGTAGAGGTAGGTAATAAGACATGGCCGTTTGCAGTGGACCGGTGGTCACTATTAAGCCTCTAGACAGGTACATAAGCCCCCTGCCCGCCTCCCGCTCGTTAGTAAAGTCCCCTAACCCAATTACGAAAAGTCAATACTTTCACCCATCATACCCTTAACCAATTCACATTCCCGAGTCCTTACTCCATGTCTAGGTAATCCAATCCCAAGTCCTAACCTAAGCCTCTTCCCTAAGCAGAGCGATGCAGCAGCTTATTGGTGCGACTTTTAGTGGAGATTCTGTATGAATAATGGAAATTAAGATGCTGGGGAGAAAAAAGTGGAGCGGAATATCATATCGTACAGGATTGTTGGCGGCAGCTCGTCATGCTCGTATTCGGCAATTCACGGACTTTGCAGTACGTACTGTTGCTGGGTCCCACATCACTGATGCTTCGTATACCAACTGTCCTCGGCTCTCCTCCTCTTCCTCTCTTTTCATTTTTTGAGCCCTCTGCCATACGAAACCGAAACCGCTTCCTGCTATCCACCGCAAAGAGAAGAATCCCAGTTCCAAGCTAAGCCAAGCCAAATCAAGTCAAGCCAGGGGGAACGATAGGGAAACGGAGTCCCCCCCTTTTCCTGTGTTCCTTGTTAGCGCCATGGAAAAGCGTACCCGGCGCCTCGGCCACAAGAAGTCGAGGAACGGGTGTCAGCGGTGCAAAGCTCGCCGTGTCAAGGTACGAAGGCCCCACGACCCCCGTCATGACGCCGTGCTCCCCAAACTCACGTCTCTGGACCACCCGCAGTGCGACGAGGGCCGGCCGTGTCAAAAGTGCGTGGCCCACGGCGCCCACTGCAGCCTCCTCGATCATCCCGCACCACCATTGACGGTGCCGGCCGCGCCACCAGCACCCTCCAAGCCTCCGGAGCCTGCCCCTGTTCGCCCGGCGTATGGCGTTCAGGGGGCAGCGAGCGAAGCGAGCATCACTCCGACAGCAGGTGCGCACACCCACTTCCATGTGCTGGTCCAGAGGCAAAATCTCAAGATGATGCGTGGCCGGCGGCTGACACTCGTTACAAGTGAACAGCACATCATCCCCGTATCTTCCAGAGTCGGCGCCCGATCCGCCCAGCCCATTGGCTGTTGCGGATCCCTGGGACCTCTCGGATCATTGGATGATGAGCCTACGCCTCATGCACCACTATAGCACCAACACCCGGCACATCTTACCACAAGATGCAGGCACGGAAGAGTTGTGGAAGACCACTGTCCCCGAGATGGCTTGCTCGCATGTATGTCGGCACTTTTTCACTCCGACTGCGCCCCGTGCCCGCGTTGCCCCTCCCCTGCATGCTTGTGTGTGAGTGTATGTGTGTATGTGTGTTGGAGAGGGGGGAGAGGGTTGCCATGGCATAGTCCGAGTCCCTCAGATTTACACGTCGGCTTACACAACGGTGATAGAAATTCCTCATGCATGGCCTGCTGGCCCTCGCAGCCCTGCACTACGCCCACGACCACTCCGAGGAGCGGAAGAAATGGGACATCATCTCGGTGTACCACCAGAACATGGCGCTGCGCTTCTTCGCCCTCCGCCTCACCGACATCAACAAGGACAACTGCGAGGCCTACTTCCTCCTGGCCACCCTCATCTTCATCGTCAGCATCTGCTCTGTCGCCCACAGCGACAGCCTGGGCCGGACCGCCTCGCTCGACGACATCGCGCAGTCCTTCATGCTCCTCCACGGCGTCAAGGGCATCCTCAACTTCCAGCCCATCGAGGCCTGGCAGGAGCGCGGCGGGCCCCTGGCGCTGCTGCTGCGCCCCCCCGTGCTGCCGCCGGGCCGGAGCTGGTCGTCGTCGCCGTTCCAGCGCCGCCTCGACGCCGTCACCGCCCTGGCGCGGGAGGTCCCTGCGTCCTTCGAGGCCGTCATCAACCCGCAGTCCGTCTGCGTGCTGGCGCTCGAGTCCCTGCGGCGGACGCACCTCATATGCAAGAGCGAGCTGGGCAGGTCGAACAGCACCTGGAAGTGGTCGTCGGCGCTGCCGGCGCTGTTCGTTGAGATGATCAGCAACCGCCACCCGACGGCGCTCGTCATCCTCGCCCACTTCGCCGCGCTGGCGTGGCCCCGCGAGAAGGCCGACTGGACGTCGGACGGGTGGTGCGCCGCCGTGGTGCGCCTCGTGGACGGGGCCCTGGACGACAGTTGGCGGTCATGGATAGAGTGGCCGAAGCGGAGCGTGACGGAGAGGATCGAGGTTGACGATATGGATGTTTAAATTTGATACCGTGTCTATGTATGCTAGGTTGAGACAAATGAAACCACGAAAACGGTTGCGTACAGTAACACGCCCCCACACACACACACGTTGTGTTACAAACGTGATGCAGCAAACCTCCAAAGAAGAAAAAGGGAGAGAATGAAAGAATCGCAACAGAATCCATCTTTCGGGAACGAGTGTTCAGGGGACAGGTTAGCACAGTCGTTCAAGAACAATCATCGCCATAACGCTGATTTCCGGCACCAGGTCAACATCGCAAGACTCGCATTCGCACCCTGTTTCCACTCCACATCAAATTTTCCTAATCATGATGGTCTTGTTGGGGTCAGGGTTCGACTGGGAAGTGTCATAAGGTTAGCTCTCCGTCTCAATACCGCAAAGGGAGGCAAAAGAGAAAAAGCTTCCCAAGAATGGAATATACTCACCATTGAGCCGGCCAAGACGCTCGGGTACCTCTCGGTGACGCCGTCCGGCAGCCGTATCTCGTAGTTGTGCAGAATGTTGGCCATGATCATCTTGATCTCGTTGACGGCGAAGAAGCGGCCGGGGCAAGCGTGCCTGCCGTAGCCGAACGTCAGGTGGTTGGTGCCGAGGCTGACGAACTGGGCCTGCGTGACGAGCTCGGCGGCCTTGGTGCCGGACTCGGCGTGCGCCTTGCCCTCGCGGAGCTTGTAGAAGCGGAGGGGGTCGAAGACCTCCGGGTCCGTGAAGATTTCAGGGTCGTTGTTGATGCCGACGGCGGAGACGTCCATGACAACGCCCGCGGGGATGGTCTGGCCGTTGGGGAGCTTGAAATCCTTGAGAACCTTGCGCATGAATCCTGCTGGAAGCAGGGGGGCGGAGACAGAAAGGTTAGTTACGGTGGTCTCTCTCTCTCTCTCTCTCTCTCTCTCTCTCTCTCTCTCTTACACACACTCATCTTCACACACACACACACACAAACACATGGATTCCTAATCCATGGTAAGGTGGCCCGAGAACAAAAAAAAAAAAACAGGGGGGGGGGGGGGGGGGGGGACAATAAGTTACGTACAGACAATGAGCGGGCAATATCTCATGCACTCCTTCAGGAAGCTGTCCAGTTTCTTCATATTTTGCATAGCCCCGCTGGTGAATATGCCCCCGGACTCGAGGAGCGCCTGCTGGACGTCTTCGCGCAGCAGGGGGGCTAGCTCGGGCTTCGCCGCGAGCCAGTACATGGCGTTGGTCGCCGTCATGGTGGTAGTGTGGATGGCGGCGAAGCTGGCGGTGAGCTGGCACATAGCGAGTTCTCTGTCGCTGATCGGGCCAATCTTTGTCTGCGCGTTGATGATCCACTGGAGCAAGTCGTCAGGCGGTTGGTAGTTTTCCTTCGTGGCGGACTCGCGGCGGGCCGTGATGATGGGGCGGAAGACTGCGTCGGCAGCGTCCATGCGCTTGTAGAGCTTTCGGGTCTCCGGCAACCGAGAGGCGAGGAAGGGTCGGAGGAAAGCGGGGATCTTTCCGATGGCGACCACAGCTCTCATGAGGTCGGTGGTGTAGTGGATGGAGGCGTCGATGTAGTCCTCGTTGCGGCAGAGCTCGGGGCCAATGAAGACGCGGCCGGAGACCATGGCAACGATGCGGAGGAGCTTGTCGTGGATGTTGACCTCAGTCCATTTGGTGGTCTGGGGCAGCTCAAGGCGCATTGTTTCGGCGACCTCGTCCGAGATGCTCGCGTTTAGCCGGGCTGTTATGGAAAATGGTCAGTGATGGCTGCCTACAGGGGATGGTGTGTGGCGAGGCTAACGTAGAGCCGGCGTCAATGTCGTCTTGACGGCGTGGTGCACGTAGGGGTCGCTGTTTCGAAGGAGTGTGTACTTGGTGAACATGATCTTTGGGAAGTCAGTATTTTCACATATGAAAAGAATAGTATGAGAAGGAGAAGAAGAAGAAGGTATCACTGGGGGGCGGACGGAGAGCTGCATACCTCGCCGATGGCCTCTTTGGAGCTGATGACCTCGTCGGGTTGTTTCTTCAGCTCAGGGAGGAAGGTAGCAGGAACACAGATGTTATCCTTCTCTAAGAGGGGGAAACGATCAGTCCTGTGTCAGGCACTTAAGTGGACGGGGGATCTTTACTCAGGGACGTCGTGACGCGGAAGACGCTGTCTTTGAACTAAACCAGGACAGTTAGGGGTCAAATCTTGGAAAGGATCTCGTTGAGTAGAACCACACGGACCTTCCTGTAGCCATCAATGTAAAGCTGTCTTGCTTTGCCTTGCATGAACTGCTTTCTCCTCTCCGACCTCTTCCCCTCTCCCGTATACGGCACGTTGGCCAGGGGGTCGGCGAAGAGCAATCGCTGCACTATCAGGGCAAACACAACGAAGACGAGGCCGGCCGCGGCCGTGGGTAAGTGTTGCGAGGTTTGGGGGTCTAACACACCCGCCAAGGTGATGGGATGAGTCGCGTTTGCCATGATGTAGGTTTTGTCGTCCTGATGGGTATGAGTGGATGTGGGATGGGTAACCTTTTGGAACTACAGCAGATGAACGGTTCATGTTGAAGGGTGCGGCGGCGGCACCTTATGTACTCACTCATCCCTGACCGACAACGACAACGACGACGGCCAATCGGGCTTGCTGAAGACCGTCCGCCCCTTACGATCGGAGGCATGGAGGCTTCATCGAATAATGCTATCGAATGCGGCCCGGTCCAGCCCTTGCCCCCCCCCGCGGCAGAGGAGCAGAGGCGGCACTTCTTTCCGTGCCGATCAATGCAGAGATATTGTCCATGGCCGTGTCCGAGATTCGTGTAGGCTTAGGCTAGCTAAACTGGTTGTTCAAGCAGGATCCAGGGATCTTCGGTTTCGGTTTCGTATCATGAGAATACGGTCGGATGGACTTCGTCCAACCCCGACTGCGGGATACGACTTGACGAATGCCCCCACATAAATATATGCAGGACAGGTACTGCCCAACAGGACTTCTCTTTTAATGAATATCCCCCCCTCGATTATGATGGTGTCATCTATGGGGGGTAACTCGTTGAACAGGTACGTACTTACCAAGGCACCTTACCTGTATCTAAGCTACTCCCATGTGATTATGTCATCATTGCCCAACCTTTGGGGAAAGCTCACGTGTGCTCAATCTCCCCGTGCCGTGGCGACCGTCAGCGCAAGCCCCTCCCGTCCGTTGTTGGTCTCTCGTTTGTGTGTTCCAAAGAAGATACAAACCATTAAACAGACAAGTTTTCCCATGCTCATATTTGCATCCGACTGTTGCAAATCGTCACCGCTGAATGCGGTCGATGATATACTATCATATGATTCAGACGAGATGCGACGCAACGCGTCTCAATGCCAGTTTCCGAGGATGGCCAACACGTGAGCAGTCAGGTGAAAGGATCTAGGTATCTCCGTTACTAAAGAATCCATCCGATTCTCTTCTCTGGCGAATTGGAACCTTTTGTTCGAGACCCTGGAAAGCGGTGAATGCACGGGACCGGTTCCGGTACCCGACCAACCTCTCAACCTCACCTCATCCCACACGCGATTGATTTGGTTCGAGAACCCCGCGGCTCTCTGTCGCTTTGATGGTGTCGCTACCATTGTTCCACACTACTCTCTAGGCATCCGCTGCTGGACCCTCATAACCATGATGGGCAGCTTTGCAACCTTTGAGGCCGACGGACCTCCTTCGGGGCGTTTGGCATTCTATAGCTATGCCGCTCTTCAACATGTTCTCTCTGGCCCTCATCTCCCTCATTTCTCCCACACCAAATTCGAGAACGCGACCTTGACTACGACCGCTCACCTCGGTGCTCTGAACGTCATGCGCGTCACCGATATCGTGCGCGCCTCCATCGCCGCCTTGCTGGCGTGCCTCGTTCTCGCGAGACCGCTTCTTCGCAAGAGGCCCGCCTGGTGCCGCGGCTTTGCACAAGAGTCTCTGTACTCCGCAGCCGCCCACCCTCCGCTGAAGAAATCCTGGACATTCTGGACCATCTACCTTTTTGCAGTCGCACTTGCTGGCCTCGTCCAGGCTTCTTTGTCTCTTCTCGTGCCGCCGCATCGCGTCTTCTCTGTCCTGGAACTCGTGCCGTCGCTCGTTGCTGTTCTCATCACCGCCGCCGACCGGCCCACAAAGACCCCCAAGACGCTACTGTTTCTCTACTTCACCATCCTTGCGTGCGGCGTTGTCTCGACAGCTTTCAGTTACAGGCTTTACAGGTCCATCCCCATGCTTGTTTTGGCGGATCTCATTGTCGCCTTGGTAGGCATCATCGGCATCCTCGCCATGCCGATGCGGGACCCTTCTCTCGGCGACGATGACGTTGCCCGTAAGGAGCCGACCGACGAGCTCCGTAGCCCCGAAGACAACCTTTCACTCTGGAGATTCATGACGGTATCGTGGATGGCACCGATGATCGCTAGGGGATATGAAAAGCAGCTACATAATCAAGATGTTTGGCAGCTGCCCTTCGACTTCCAACACGAGCGGCTCCACGCTCTCTTCCATGAGCTTCGTGGCTCTATGACGGCCAAGCTATTCTTGGCCAATGGACTGGATCTCATTATCCAGTCATCCCTTGGAACCATTGAGTGCTTCGCAGCTCTCTCCGTCCCTATGCTGTTGCAGCAGCTCCTGCGGGCCATCCAGAGTGGTCCCAGCAATATTGAGGTCTCTGTCTTGTACGCCATCGCTATCCTGGCTGTTCGTCTGCTCGCCTGTCAGGCAGCTGTCTTCCAGCTTTGGTTCTCCCGGCGTTGCTACGAGAGGTCCCGAGGCGAGATGATCACGACCATCTACGCCAAGACTTTGTCTCGGAAACACTTTGGCCAGCCGGCTGGTGAGAAGATGATCGACGACGACGACGGCGATGATGATTACGGCGACCATGGCGACGAAGAGACAGATACCGACGATGTTTCTGCCGACACTGGTGGGCAAACCGGCCGCTTCAGCAGACTCCTGGGCTGGTTCCGTTGCGGGCACTCCGCTCGTCCTAGGTACCAGCGGCTGCAGAAGCCAAAAGCGCAAAGGCAGCCTGCCACCACCGGGAAGATCCTGAATCTCATGAGAAACGACGTCTATGAGATTGCCCAGCGGTTCTGGGAGTTCCCCACAATTGTCACGAAGCCGCTCCAGTTCATCTTCTCATTCGTCCTCGTGTGGCAGCTCCTCGGCTATTCCTGCTTGTTCGGAATGGCTTGTGTTGTGCTTGCTCAAATGCTAAATACCATCTTCATCACCCAACTCCTCAAGAACGAACGCGTACGCAGGGCTGCCACTGATGCTAGACTGCAATCGACCTCCCAGTTTGTCGAGGGAATTCGGCACCTCCGGTGGTATGACTGGCAATCGAAATGGCTGGATAGCATCATGGCCACTCGACGACACGAGCTGCGCACCAGGGTCGTGACGGGGCTATGGAGCATCGCCATCTCCACCCTCAACATCACTTCCGGTACTCTCTTCCCTGTTGCCACGTTCTTCGCCTATACATCCATTGCCGGCAGGACTCTGACAGTTGACGTGGCGTTCCCCGCTCTTTCTCTCTTTACTTTACTAGAGACCAGTTTCAAAGAGTTACCTGGGCTCATCACCGTTCTTTTGAACGCATCAATCGCCATGGGCCGTATCGAGGATTTCATGAGCGAGCCCGACAAAGAAAGCATCTTCTCCGACCACCTTACGAATGACATCAAGTTCACCAAGGCGACGTTTGCGTGGCCCGGATATGAGCAGCCGGTGCTGAAGAACCTCGATATCAGCTTCCCCCAGGGTCTTACCGTTGTGTTCGGCAAAGTTGGATCGGGCAAGACAGCGTTGCTACAGGCGATTCTCGGGGAGCTTGATCGGCATGCGGGCGAAGTCATCATCCCAACCGAACCCATAGGATACTGTGCTCAAAGTCCCTGGCTGCAGCACATGAGCATCCGTGATAATGTTCTTTTCTCAGCGCCTTTCGACCCTACTAGATATACGCAGACGTTGGATGCCTGTGCGCTGCTACCAGACCTGGCAAACTTTAAGCACGGCGATCTATCGGACATGGGCGAGAACGGCATTGGCCTGTCAGGTGGCCAGAGAGCGCGTGTCGCTTTGGCTCGCGCGGTATACAGCCAGTCTCGCGTGCTGCTGCTGGACGATCCCCTCGCCGCACTGGATCACAACACCGCCGAGTCCATCGTGAAGAAGCTTCTTCAGGGCCCGCTTGTGGAAGGCCGCACTGTAGTTCTCGTCACTCACAGAGTTGACCTTTGTATTCACCTGGCTAGCCAGATGGTAGAAATTGTCGGCAACACAGCCCGGGTCCTAAACTCGCAAGAGGCGGCTGCGGAGGTTGCCAAGTTCCTCTCCCAAGATGACGACACCGCGGTGCGCCACGAGGAGCCAGAGCAGACACTCGAGGAGCAGCAAGACGCAGCCGTGCCGTCCAAGTTCGTCGAGGAGGAGCACCGAGCTCATGGAGGTGTTATGATGTCGGTTTACTGGTGCTACATCAAGGCCGGCAAGCTCAAGTGGTGGGCTTTGCTTCTGCTGGTATTCGGCTTGTTCAGATTGGGCAGCCTCCTCAACTACTGGTTCCTGAAGGCCTGGGGGGAGGCTTACAAACACGAGACCTCGACGAAAGGGACGTCGGACGGCATTGGTTTCTCCAGGCTTTTTGACAGACTCCCGGATCCGAACACCGATCTTGGCCCATGGCTGTGGGTCTATTTCGCCATTGCCGTTGCCCAGGCTCTCATCTACACCTTGTCGGAGGGCCTCACTCTGCTCATGATCATAACGGCAGCAAGGGATCTGTTCAAGAGGGTCATCACAAAGGTCAGCAAAGCAACCTTTCGGTTCTACGACGTCACCCCTGTGGGGCGCTTGATGAATCGCCTCGTGTCCGACATTGGCATGATCGACGGAGGCATCATGAGGCCATTGCGCGAAGTCGCCATACAGTCCATCACCTGGTTCTCGAGCATGGTAGTTATTGCCTCCGTCACACCGCTGTTCCTCGTTTTCTCTGTCGGCATGACCGTTTGGTTCGTCTACGTCTTTATGCGCTTCTTGCCCACCTCTCAAAGCCTGCGAAGACTGGAGATGGTCTCTTTGAGCCCGCTGATGTCCAACTTTGGCATCTTGCTCGATGGACTGGCGACTATTCGCGCGTTCAAGGCCCAGCATCACTTCCAAAACATGAACATTGTCGTCACCGATGCCTTCCAGAAGATGGACCATTTCTACTGGAGCCTCCAAGCCTGGCTAATGTACCGATTCGACGCCCTGTCGGCCATTTCTACTTTCTGCCTCACCATCGTCGCGCTCCACAAGGGCCTGTCGCCTGGTCTGACCGCTTTTGTCCTGACCACCGCGTCGGCGTTCGTCGAAGCGACCCACAACCTCTGCAAGCAGTACGGCACTCTGCAGATGGACTTTGTCTCTGTCGAGCGTGTGATCGAGCTCCTGGACATCCCGGAGGAACCCTGTGGTGATATTACGCCTCCAACCAGCTGGCCTCACCATTCGGACGACGTCACCTTCGAAAACGTCACTCTCAAATACGCGCCTCACTTGGACCCCTCTGTGTCGGAAGCTTCTTTCACCATTCCCGGCGGTTCGACTTGCGCGGTCCTCGGCAGGACGGGGTCTGGTAAGTCCACCCTGGCCCTCGCTCTTCTCGCGACTATTCACCCTTCCGAGGGAGCCATCCGCATCGGGAATTACAAACTGTCCAGCGTGGATGTTCACGTGTGGCGACAGCGCGTGAGCTTCGTCGCCCAGGATCCGGTGCTGTTCCCCGGAGCGCTGCGGGACAACCTGGACCCGCTGCACCAGTACACCGACACCGAGTGCATTGTCGTCTTGCACCGCGTGCTCGGTCCCGGGTGGGATCTATATTCGCGCGTCGAAGGCGGCGGGAAGAACTTGAGCCAAGGACAGCGTCAGCTGATTGGTATCGGCCGGGCCGTCCTGAGACGGAGTCCGATCGTGGTCCTGGACGAGGCCACAGCTTCGATCGACAAGGAGACAGCCGCAAGAGTGCAAGAAGTTTTGAGAAACGAGCTGACCACAAGCACGGTTATCACCATCGCTCATCGACTAGAGGCCGTGCAGGACGCCAACTACTTTATCCGTCTAGACAAGGGAAGGGTGGTTGAGCACGGGCCGACGCAAGGGCTCAACCAGTAGAGTAGAGTATAGAACGGACAGCATTGCATTGTTATCTGTATAAAATGAGGTTTAGACCTTTGAGTAGAATAGAATCCATTGAGCTCCATACCCGTGTTCGGCACCGGTCATTGGCATCGGGCCTCGGAAACCGAATGGCACCCAGGTTGCGTCCCTACTCACCCCCCATCCAATCCAACGACTTGCCAACCCTGTCGGGCCAACCGGCGGCACCGGCATTGCAATCGACGGCGGGTCTTTGGAGATGAATGCAGTTCCCCAAGTTCCAGGGCGATCCGATGTGTATAACGCATTGCGATATAGGCCATACAGCCTCAATTCCAGACGCGCCCCCTACGCAGGTTACCCCTGCCATCCCAAGTGTCAAACTGACTGTACTAGTAGAGCAGTCTGTCGGGTTTTCCCGTGGTTGTTCTGGACCCATTCGCTTGGAACGGGCGGGTCCTCATTTCCGGGGTCCCGACGACTCTCCTCGAGAGTCTACGTAGTAATAGCGAACACGTCTTTTCTCTTCTTCTGCCATGACGGGTCATGGCAAACCTTCTACACGACAGGGTCAGCCACAGCAGATGTAGCCTTCCTTGGACGGCCCGAACGAGGGGCGTCGTCGATGTATTCGGGTTTCAAAGAGAAGGTATGAGCGGTTGGGTCAAAGCCATGCTTTTTTGCGCGCGCGAGAATATAGTTGACTGTACGTTTGGGTATTCCCAGGGCTTGCGCAACCTCGTCGGCCGTTTTGCCTCCAATACGGCTTCGAAGGGCAAGAACGACTGCTCGTAAAGTAGGGTCAACGCGCGCCATGACAGTGAAGAAGTTGCGATGGTTGCAAGGCCAGAAAAGTGGTGTTGCTGTTGGTGTTGTTGTTCTTGTTGTTGTGATGAGATTATCCGCACTCTTGCTGGAGAAAGGGGATGAATCTGGTTCCTCTGATTGGCTAGACACAAGAATGGATACACCCCATAGTCAAGTGGTCTTGGCATTTTGGGCTGAGGTAACCCCCAAGACCCCTTGGAACCGTCCAACGGTTGCCGTTTAACCGGATGCTCCCCCCAGTCTCTCCTCAACCCATGGTCTCCCCTCCTCAGTAGTCCTCGCTCAATCCACAGTATTAACTGTCGAGTTGCTGCTGGCACAGTCGGTCAAAGGGACCGCGGGCAGACGGGGCCAGGCCAAAAAAAAAAAAAAAGAAAGAAAGAAAGAAAGAAAGAAACCGGCGCAAAACTCTGTTTAGCCGGGGCTGTTCGAGTCGTGATCCTTGACGACATCTCCTATCTTCAGATTCGGCTCCGCCGCAAAGTAATATAGCAATCAACTCAATACCAGCCCACTGGTACGCGCGCCTGGGGGGGTAGGGAGAAGAGGATCATGGGGAAATCATGAAATGGATGTGTATTTAACTAGATGAATATCCTTCCCCGGACGTTCCGGATTTTGCTCTCCTCCCCTTTCACCCACATCGCACAGTCTCTCACTCGGGTTTCGCTTTTGTCTTTCTCTCACACATTCGTTTTTACCATAAATCCACACTTTCGTTTCCTCTAACCTTTGCTCCCTCGAGATCAACGGCAGCAAATATGCATTTCAACGCTCTCCTCGCCGCCGCCCTGACCGGCTCCGTCTCGGGCCTAGCCCTCCGCCAGGCCATCCCGGTCTGGGAGACGCTGCCGGCGACCCCGGACCTCCCGAGCCCCATCTCCACGGCCAGGACGCCGATAAACGGCATTGAGATGTGGTTCCAAAAGTACAACGAAGAGGCCGGCGGCGTGCCCATCGTCATGGACCACGGCGGCCTGGGCTACTCGGCCTACTTCGGCTCCGTCATCACGCGCCTCGTCAACGCCGGCCACTACGTCATCGCCGTCGACCGCCGCGGCCACGGCCGCTCGACGTACAACGCGGACGACGTCTTCACCTACGACCAGATGGCCGCCGATGTCACGGCGCTGCTCGCCGGCGCGGGCGTGACGCGGTACAACGTCGTCGGGTGGTCCGACGGCGGCATCGTCACCCTCGCGACGCTCCTGGACCCAACCGCCGCCGGGACCATCAACAAGGCCTTCCTCTTCGGCGCCACGGCCAACCCGGAGCAGACCAACACGAGCTTCAGCCAGACGGCCATCTTCTCCGAGTTCGTGTCGCGCTGCGCCGCCGAGTATGCCGTCCTGCAGCCGACGGCCAACTTCACCGACTTCGGCACAAAGGTCGCCACCATGGAGGCCACCCTGCCGCAGTTCACCGACGCCCAGCTCGGTACCATCGACGGCTCAAAGGTCATGATCGCCGACGGCGACCGCGAGGAGGCTGTCAACCTCGACGTCCCGGGCCTCCTGAACAAGGCCATCCCTGGCAGCAGCCTCACCATCCTTACGGGCGTCAGCCACTTCGCGCCCCTGCAGGACCCCGACCAGTTCACCAAGGCCGTGACGGACTTTTTCAACGCGTGAGGAGGGTTCTTCCCAGGTTATCGCTCTCCTTTTCTTTTCCTTTGCTTTGGTTCAGGGTTTTGATACATAGAGGTCTGGGAGGGCGTTTTTTTTTGGTGCCTGGCTAGCCGTGACAGCGTATATTGATGAAATAGCCTAAATCTAAAGACCGGATAGAGACTTTATCTCGGTTCCCGTGAATGCGATGTGGCTATGAAGCGAAACAATAATCAATGGGGAGGGCGGACATGCGGATACAAGGTAACAACAACCAGAATAGGGAGGCTATTATTTTGCGGACGGAAATCGTTATGGATAAAAGTTATCAGCGTTGACAGTCAACAGAACTGGCGGGTCAGATAAATAGTCAGAATGGCTTATATAGAATACTAGCTATGAGTCGAGTTCGTTATATGCCCCAGAAGGGTTGCTTTTGAATCTGGCCATGGTTTAATTCAAGCAACATCAGCCAAGATTGAGCGTGAAGACGACAAAACTGACAGTGGTACCAACAGAGAAAAGGTAAGGTGGTTCATACTGCTTCCTGGCTTTTTTCTCCTCCAAAGTCTTGTGTCATACATGTATGCTAACATAATCAATGTATCAATAGAGATACCGATTCGCTTTGAAACAGTTCAAGCAATCAAAGCACGAGCACTTCGAGAATGAGAAACAAATGTTTATAAATCTCGAAAACAAGGATGGCCTGATCCAGTACATTGGATGGTTCGAAAGTCATGAACGGGATGATGGAGGGCTGGAATTTTACTCCAACATCGTATTGGAACTTGCAGACTTCGACTTCTACGAAGCGATTCGAACAATATCCCCCCCAATATCAGCCAAAGAGATATTGGGATTCTGGAAGACCATAGCGGAGATATCGGGAGCCTTGGCCTCCATTCACACGGTTACTATCGGTGGCCATCAGTATTTGACGTATGCGTCTCTCTCGGTTGGTTTCTCAGAGTTTAACTGCAATGAAAACAGATGGCATGGCGACATTAAGCCCGAAAATATCCTTCGCGTCAACGATCGGTTCAAATTGGCAGACCCAGGAGAAGCTAGGATGCGGCTGAAATCTATCGGAACAACGGGGGACCAGAGAACAAGAGCAACAGGGGGGACGCGGACTTATGGTGCTTCTCTCCCTACATCTTTCCGTCGTATTAGCGATACTGACTGACCTTGACATACAGCCGACCCTGAGAAGGCCGCCTACCTGGATGGTCGGAGCTCTAAAAAGCCAGAAGTTTCGCAGACAAGCGACGTGTGGTCTCTCGGATGCGTGCTTTCGATTGCGGCAACATATGTTGTGCTGGGGACCCAAGGCGTTCTAATCTTCAACAAACTTCGCCAAGAAGCCATTTTCAGAGTTAAAGAAGACTTGAGCGACGCATTTCACGATGGAGAAACTGTGCTTGAGGAGGTCCGGCACTGGCACGACTACTTGCGCGAAGCCGCCAGAGGAAGTGACGTCTACACTTCGGCCGTTCTGGACATGGTTGACAAGCATATGCTCGTCGAAAAAGACAGGTGGTCTGCAAGAATGATTTGTGAACGGTTTGAAGAGCTGTTCGACTCCACCAAATCCGAAGTGTCGCGGGTGCCCAGAAGTCTGCACGACTTATTGCAGAGGATCGACCTCCAGTCCGAACAACGGTTCGATTATCTTCATTCGGGAATCAGAAAGGTAGATCCGGACGACATGGCCAAGCAAAAACTCCGGGTGTCGGAACTACCGCCTGCTGATGTAGAGTTCGAGAGCCGAGAAAAGCTTCTGGGACAACCCATTCAACCAGTGGCTCAGCGCTCACTTCACTCGCGGGATTTATCGAATATTTCCCACCCAATCGCACATAACTCTGTTGTACGGGGTCCTCGTATAGCATCATCCAACAAGTCGAGAATATCCCACAATTCGACTCAGTCACTGTATTCTAATTGGCACACTTCGCATCGCAGTCCCATTACCGTTTGGCAGGTGAAAAGAGAGCTTGAGCAGAAAGGGAAGGGATTCAAACCAAACATGAGAAGCTTCAGCTCCCTGATCAGCAGGCAGCCTCTCGCAGTAAAGGGCAAGAATATATCGGACAAATTGGAGCACTTGGAGCAATTGGATCGGCGCCTCGAGACAGAGTTCAAGAATCGCGATATAGTTGGTCAAAGTCCAGTACCTGTCGTCTGTGACCCCGCTAATAAGAGTAGGTATATCTCGTCGACAATGGCACAACCATGGTTCATCATTGGGAACAGGCGACTCACCTTTTAAAGGTCCTTGTCTGGCGATCTTTGGGGTATGATGACAACGGGATGGAGCTCTACTTTACGAATCCAGACACCAATCCAAAGGCAACGATGTGGGGTTCACAGCAACTCAAACACTTCACAAAGGCCATGGAACTAGCAAATCCAGCTGTTACCAAGTTCCCAGCAGAAGTAGTCGAAACTGCTATTGTGCCAGAGCTCACACGCATCATCAACAGCTACACGCGAGCGAAGACTTCCAAGTCTCCGCCACGCAAGAAGACGATCATCATTCTAACGGATGGCATCTGGAAAGGCATGAAAATGGAACACACCATTGACGTCTATCTAAAATCGACTTTTAATGAGCTGAAGGACTTGCATGGGGACTTGTCATACATACCACCAGGAAAGTCCCACGAGCAAGCGGATATATCTAAGATCCGCCCAGTAACTATACAGTTTGTTCAGTTCGGAGACGACCAAGACGCCAAGGAGAGACTCCGACGTTTGGATGACGACATGAGACTCTATGGCTGCCCGTAAGAAAATGCAAATCAAAGACGTGTGCATTCATGGTTTACTAACCGCCGTCGTAGTGATTTGATAGACACGGAGCATGCAGAAGGTGACATCTATAAGATGTTCCTAGGAAGCTTGTGCCAGGACATAGACGGGCATCCCAGTATCGAAAGACGGCCTAGCTACGTTAGTCAGCGAAGTAGCTTCCCTCACCAGGGTAGTAATCCGCAATCACCCCTGGATTATGGTCCAGTAGGTGTCCCTCGGACTCCGACACGAGCATCACATCGAGCCAGCCAAGCTTCACCTGTTCACGATGAGCCGTCGCCCTCTACCATGCAGCATCATGAACTCCCTGCATCGCCAGGAGACCCAAACAGCCCGCATTTTCCTATTCCCGTTCAGAGATCGTCCACAATCAAGGTGACAAATCCGTCCTCATCACACACTGCTATGCCATCGGATCACACAGGCTCTCTATGGCCGTCGTACTCTCGTGAAGACACAGAGCATGGGCAGTCTCCTGTCACGCCAACGTCATCCAGCTCATCCGCACCACCCATTACACCATCCCGGTCAACTCGACAACAGGCTTATGGGTATGAACCGCATTAGTACTAAAGCCTAGGACTTGTGTGGGGTGAGCCAATTGAGGTTGGAGTTGATGTCCGAGTCTGGTACATATATGACATTGGGTGTCCTGATATATTGGCGTTTGGTGAACCAGTCAGTTACTTTTTGATGATTTTCAAGCGACATGCATGTATAGGCGACACACGCGCTCCTTTGCGAGGATCTGATACCAAATGACTTGGAACACTTGCGGAGTTGCAATGCGTTGTTAATGTATAAACTTAGGTCTTGGACACGGTGCCGTTAGCATTTCGAAAAAAAGCAGCTCGTTGGGATGTTTTCATGCTCATAGGAACCATTCGGCGTGGTGCTCAACCCTGCTCAAGGGCGGATATCAACACGCTCGGGGGCGAAGTATTGTCTTGATCTGTTTGTATACCTATAGGGACAAAATGGGACGGCATTCCTTTCCTCTCCATGGATTATGAAAATTACATCAAGCTTGCTACTACGTCTCTGTTGCTTGAATGGTAGAAACAGCTAGCTATTTATTGTAACTATAGTTCTACCTTCTAGTTTCTTCCTTACTTTGTTTGTCCTCAAGGCACAATCTCCTATCTGGAGCGCCGCCTTGGATACGTATCTTAGCCTATTACGTCAGCAACCTGCTCCGTAAAAGAAGCGGGGGCGGGGCAAAGTGGAGCGGGCGGTGAGCAGGTACAAGTTCGCAGTAGGTAGGTGCATTGGACCCCTAGAATGCTTATCGCACCTTCCGTAGCTTCTTATCGCACCGCGCTAGACCCAGCCCAGAACAGTTTCGTCAAGTCCCTTTTTGTTCCTGGAAAATTTCCCCTGAACATCGCCACTCATCACGGCCTGAAAATTCCCGCCGTAACACTCCTCCCTTCCAAAGAAACCTAACCCCTTTTCCGCCCCAAATCGACATCATGGACCGTAGAGGAAGAGGCTCGAACCAGAAGCGCGGTGGTCCCAGAAGCGGCCGTCGCGATGCGCCGTACAACGATTCCCCCAGATCGGCCGCCCAGTCCGCGCCGGCGCCCGCTGCCCCAGCGCCTCAGAGCACTGCGCCGCCCCTTACCGAGCCCGTCCCTGAGGACACGCCCAGGTTCGCCGATATGGTTGGCGTCAACCCGGCCCTGATCCAGGCCATCACCCAGGATCTCAAGTTCGACCACATGATGCCCGTCCAGGCCGCCACTCTGACCGAGCTTCTCCCCCCCAAGCGCGGCGACTGCCTCGTCCAGGCCAAGACCGGTACCGGCAAGACCATTGCCTTCCTCCTCCCTGCCATCCAGACCCTCATCACCAACAACCGTGGCCGCGGCGCCGGAATCTCTCTCCTCGTCATCTCCCCCACCCGCGAGCTGGCCATGCAAATCGCCAAGGAGGCCCAGGCTCTGCTGCAGCGTCTTCAGCAGTACCGCGTCTGCATCGCCATCGGAGGCACCAACAAGGACCGCGAGGAGAAGCAGATCCTCAACGGCTGCGACATCCTCATTGCCACCCCCGGACGTCTCATCGACCACCTGTCGAACGAGTACATCAAGGAGTCTTTCCGTCACCTCGACACCCTGGTTCTCGACGAGGCCGACCGCCTCCTCGACATGGGCTTCATGCCTGCTCTCAAGGACATCGTCCGCGCCCTCCCCGATAAGGCCCAGACCAACCGCCAAGGCATGCTCTTCTCCGCCACCATCGCCCCTCACGTCGAGCAGGTCGCCGGCCTCGTCCTCTCCAAGGGTTACAAGTTCATCTCCACCATCCCCGCCGGCGAGGCCAACACCCACGAGCGCGTTCCCCAGCACCTCATCAAGGTGCCCACCTTCGCTGCCGTCGCCCCCGCCATGGTTGGCGCCATCCGCGAGGAGGCCGCCCACGTCGGCCCTGAGACCTTCAAGGCCATCATCTTCGCCCCGACGGCTGCCCTTGCCGACTTCTACGGCGACGTCCTCGCCAATGTCCCCGGCATGCCTCCCACGGCCGTCCTGCACTCGCGCATCTCCCAGAGCAAGCGCACCAAGACGACCAACGACTACCGCGATTCCAAGTCTGGCATTATCGTCGCCACGGACGTCATCGCCCGCGGCATGGACTTCCCCGGCGTCACCTCCGTCTTCCAGGTTGGCATCCCCGCCGACAAGGAGTCGTACATTCACCGCCTCGGCCGTACCGCCCGCGCTGGCGCCGAGGGTCGCGGCATCTTCATCGTCGCCGAGATCGAAGGCTTCTTCCCCCAGTGGACTCTCAAGGAGATCTCTTTCGAGACCCGGCGCGCCGACCTCTCGTCGGCCGAGCAGGTTTACGAGATCGCCGAGCAGCGCATCGACGAGGCCCAGAAGGCCAAGATCTACCAGGCCTGGCTGGGTTACTACAAGAACTGGATGAAGTCCCTCAAGTGGGACAAGGAGCAGCTCGTCGCCGAGGGCAACATCTTTGCCCGCGACGCCCTCGCGGCGCCCGAGACTCCCGCCATCCAGAAGAGCACCATTGGCAAGATGGGCCTCCGCGGCACCAGAGGTCTTGTCGTCATCCCGGATGCGCCCAAGGGCCGCCACGGACACCGCGGCGGCGGTGGCGGTGGTGGAGAGGGTCGCAGCGCTGGTTCCGGCGGTCGTGGAGGTGGCGGCGGCGGCCGAGGAAGACGTGGCGGACGGTTCTAGAATTTCACGACTCGATGCTATGGTTTTTCTTTTTTTTTTTTTCCCTTTTTACCCACGCATTTTTTCTGGCGGTCCTGAGCTTGTTTACGCTACTACAACTTGATACCCTCATACATCTGTACGACGGGGAGACGGGGAATACATAGACCTGGGTAGGGGGCGGGGATAATAAGGTGGACTGGCGTTCTTCGGTAACTAGACATGGTTTTCGGTTTTTTGCGATATCAAAAAACAAAGTCGGGGGAAAGGACGTCAAGTCAACCCATCACGCAGTGAAAGCCCTCTCTGGTTTTTTTGCAATACGTACGGATAAGAAGGAGAGTCTCCAAAGGGGCTTCTTTTTTAACTGGTGGAAAGAAAAGAGTTCCTAGTCGCAGACCGTTCGTGATGCCCCCCCCAATTCAAATGTGTGTGCGTGTTCCCTCCATCTCCTTCTGTAGAGATTCCAATCCCGAGCCAGGGATTTTTTTCTTTTTCTTTATCCGACCGCCTGCATTATACACATGTACCGGGTGAACTGCACCAGGACGCTCATGGGAGTTTTCCAGAGCGAGTATGTTCCATCGACATATAGACTCTCTTTCCCCACCACGAAGGAGGACACACATCGCGCGACGACGGAAGGGAGGGGCAGGTACGTTTCACCACGCGAATCCGGACCTTCTACTACCTGTGCCGGGTGTCCGTCAAAAACCAAACACACACACACGAACTCGGCCTCGACTCAATCCGGAACACGGAGGTGCCCAAACAAACAATGGTATTGTAGAACAGTGGTGAGGACATTCATTCATCATCGCCGGTTATACATGTGACGACACATGGGTAGAAGAAGTAGAGAAGAAAACCAAGAGCCCAAAGCGTCGCCGATCCATCCGGCCTGTGGTCACTAAGAGACCCTCCCCCCCTCCCCCTCCCTCTACGATAACTTGAGTTAAGATGTTTTGCCTCTAGGGGAAGGAAAACCCTCCCCGCCACCAGAGCCTGTCCCCTCCCCCCCCCCCCCCCCCCCCCAAAAAAAAAGAGACAAAAAAACGTATCCTTCCCCTTGGCCGACTATCCCACAACTTTTTTTTTCCCTCCCCGTTTTGCTAGAAAGAATAAAATAAAAGATTAGCATATAGAATGCTCCCAAGTTCACACCGTCGCCCAGATGATCCAAAAAAAAAAAAAAAAAAAGGTTGAATATGAGTACAATAAACCGGCTGCCAGTCCGTCCGATGCGGTGCCGTGGCTTGCTTTGCCGTACCGTCTCGTCTCGCCTCGCGCACCAGTCTGTGAGCTGGCTCATGTCCCCAGCCATAGGCCTATCCTACCCCCGTTTTGGTATCCGCCGTTCTTGTCGTCTCTCCTCGGACCATAAGGTCCGTCATCTCCTGGCTCAAGTTGATGCGGCTGACGCTCGACCATGACAGGGTTCGCTCCGCCAACGGGGCCTCCCACACTGGCTGCCATCCGTTCATGCATCAACATTGCGTTGCCCATGTCGGTGTAGCCTGGCGGCCCTCTTTCTCTCTGCGTCGCGAATGGCCCGGTGCCGTAGTCTGTGTACTCTCGCGGGCCCGTATCGCCGCTGCTGGGGCTCCAGTTCGTCTCGAAAGCAGGCATGCCCATGGTCGCCAGGTCAGATGTATTGCTTCTTGTCAAACCTAGGGGGCTCATCAAATCAACACTGCTCGTGTCCATGTCTACACCAGCCAGACCGCCAGTCGTCTCTCTGGTGCCGAGGTCGATGCCCATTCCCATACCTTCCATGCCGGGCTGACGAGGCACCGGGGTGCCGCCCATGTCCAGTCGCTGCTGTTGCTGTTGCCGTTGCTGTTCTTGTTGATGTTGCTGTTGCTGATGCTGATGCTGATGATGCGTGTTGCTGTTGCTCTCTTCGTTCTCGTCAAAAACCTCACCAACGACGCTGCCCCGCTGTTGGCCCCATCCTGCTGCCTCCACCGCATTGGGCCCTTGTTGGCTGCTAGCCATCATGGCGGCCGCCGCGGCCCCCATCCCGGACATGGCTGGACTGAGCTGCGTTCTCATGCTTCCAGGATTCTCCCCGGCGGCGGTGAGCAGCTTCTCGGCGAACTGTTTCCGTGAGTTGTCGCTCGCGCTCAGTGTCCGGACGAAAAATTCAATCGGGTCCAGACTAGCCCCTTTCCTGCCGCTGCCTAGTACGCCCATGTCGCCAGAGGTGAAGTCCATGGCTGTCGAGAAGCCAACGCTCTCGCAGGCGCCCAGTACGTTGACACACCATGTTCCGATTTCGTAAATCTTTTCCATGATGCCCATGCCGTGCACCTCGACGGCTTTGCTCGGCAGGCTCGACAGGATCGAGGCGGTATCGCGCGCAACTGTCAGCGGAAACGAGAAACACATGCTGTTTCCTTCTCCGGCTCCGGTGTCCGATGATCCACCCACACCCGAGTCGGCCGGATTCGTCCAGCTCAGCAGACCTTGCCGCATAGACGATTGCCAGACAATGAGACGAAGCCATTGCTGCGTGATGAGCAAGTCCGCCTTTTGGATATCCGTCGGCTCCGGCGCTCCCGAATCCCCGGCGGCGGCGGCGGCAGACCTTGTGCCGTAAGAGTCCATAAGCTGCTCGTGCTGCTGCTGCCTCGGCGTCGACCGCCGTCGGGGACGGAGAAATGCGGGCGGCAAGGCGAGAAGGTTTTGCAGCGCCAAAAACGTCGTCGCGCTGACGCGGGGGTCGGAGCCCTCATTCCATGCCGTGACGAAGGATTCGTCTAGCGGAGTGTACGAAGAAACGAGCTGCAGGAACCCGGCGTGGATGTCTGGAGTTTCGTAGGGGTGCCGCGTTGTTGGCAGCGACGGCGTCCTCTTGAACGTGATTGGTTTGTTGCGCAGAATCGCAAACGACCTGTGTGCCGCGAGGCCTGTCAGCACTGAAATGCTCCTGCGACGTTGCATTCTCGATGGACGTCGCCTGTGCGGTTCGTTACCCACCTTTCCGTCACGAACAAGATCCAAAAAACCCTCTGCCGACAAAGCGTCTCCTCGCGGCTCAGCCCGTAGTACGTCGAGTCGTCCTGCAGTCCTAGGTCCTGTGCGTTTGTCAACGCTTCTCGCAAGTAGTACCACGATTTGCGCGACTGGTTAATCTCGAAAAACGACGTGCTGAGGTAAAACGACGAAATCACGGCAAACAGGGACAGATCCTCCAGGAAGTCGTACGAATGCCTCGTTGAGATGGTCTCGTCCAGGAAGAAGCGGCCGACGACCTCCCACGATGTCGGGCCCGGTGCACCTATGCTCTTGCCAGACATGTGCATTGATGTCAGGGCGCACAAGGCATAGACCAGGTTCTTCTCGCTCGGCGCCATGGGCCGGCTGATGGTCTCGCGGATCGATGGCATGTAGATGAGCGGCATGATTGGGTAGATGTGTTCGTAGTATAATTCGACCAGCTGCGGGATCATGTGCAGATAGCTCCTCGTCCTCGGTCGCAGCTCATCGCTGGAGAACATGCCTCTGGGCTCCGGTACATTGTTGTGTGTCGGGTTTGATGTGACGGCAGCCCAGAAACCCGGCGGGGTCGAGGCTGCGGAGGCGTTGGAAGAATGAGACGCCTCTCCTAGGTCGCTACCGCTCATCCCGATGTCGGTGCTGTCCACGTTCAGCGGCGGGCAGGCTGCTGACAACCGGCGTCGCACATACTCTGTAGGACTCTCCAGCTCATTATCTGCAATGAAATGTTTCTGGCCCGCCAGCGGTTGCTGCAGTCTGTGTGACGACTCCCTCGCGCGCAGCTCGTTTATGACCCGCCCATGGCCGCGCTTCGGACCCCTCTTCTTGGGGACATGCTCGCGCTTGCAGGTGAGAGAAGCGTGCACGCATTGCTCACAAGGAAACTTGCCATCGCAGCGAATTCCTGAGAGACAGTTAGCAGCTGTCTCTGCGAGTCATGCGTCGGGAGGGGCAGGGTGTGGCAAGAGACATGAGTTGTGATGATGAGAGAGTGTGGTTGGTGATGATGGATGGTGGATGGGGAGAGCGATAACGTGCAACGGCAGTGGCAGTGGCTGAGACGGGATGATACCATGAAGGCGGCATATGGATTGTCCAGGCGGCAGACTGCTGGGAAGAGGTAGGATCGCACGGAAACTCATGGACGCGACAACGGGTAAAGCGAATCAGGGAGTTGGATGATAAGCAATGGTATGGTATGGTATGGGGGAGCGAAAGTGGAACATCGTACTTCTCCGTCGACAGTGATCGCATACTGTTCTCTTTGGCGGCGCTGACTGTTGCGGCGGCGGCGGCGGTGGTGGTGGTGGTGGTGGTGGCGGCGGCGGGCTTTGGGTGATGGACGCGTCCGGTGACTCGGCCTTCACTTCGGCAGAGCTTGTTCTGCTCGCAGCATTTCTCGCGGTACTTGTATCGTCCATCACGGACACATGACGCACCGGAGGATTGGCAGGAAAAGGGAACGGGTGGGAAGAATCAAGGCAAAGAGGGGAAACTCTTGTCACAGGGGGGGGGGTCGGACGTCAAAAGGTTTGAGCGAGGAATGTCGCGGTGGAGAGAGGATTTGCAGCCCAGGAGAACGCAGTGTTAAAGCAGAGAACAAATCTCGACTCGAACAGCGCTTCGGGTGCAGCCTCCCCCAGTCCAACCCAGTCCACTCTCGGCTACCCCTGCCTCTCACAAGCAATGAGAAGAGATGGGCGAAACTGGAAGTGTTTAGCTAGGTAGGCAGGGTCGGTATGGCGTGCGCCAGCGTACGTGATGAGATAGAACGAGAAAGAGAGATAGCGAAAAGGAGAGGGAAAAGAAGAAGAAGAAAAAAAAGGCTACGCAATAGGATGCAGGCAGGCAGGCAGGCTCTTGGCGTGTGCGTAGCGTGGCGTCTAGGTCGTCCGTCGTCTCGTGGGCTGAAAATACGTGTCGGCAACTGAAGCTGATGGTGCGTGTGAAGTAGTTGTTGGCTAGTGCTCGAGACTGAGAAGAAGGGGGGGGGCGGGCGCGAAAGAAGAGTTGAGCGTAGTGCTGGTGCCGCCGCCGGGTCAGCTGATGAAGTCAGGATGATGGAAGTTGATCAGACACAGACACGTTTGAGCATGTGCGGGGGAAGAGGATTGGAACCTAATCAACTTCGGACGAGCAGCGCAGAAAGAAGAGAGAAGAACAAATAGTTTTAGCGCGTCTGCGATTCCCCTTGCCTTCGCTGAGCCGAGAAGCAGAGGTGAAAAAGGCCAGGCTGAGTCGGAAGGGCATCCCGTCCCGGCCTGGCGATTGCCAGGGGTCTCTTGCCATTTTGAACCCAAATCGATGCGCGGCCCTACTACGGCCCCTCTGCCTTTTGGCTGGCTCCTGGAGTCGTGCCCCGCAATACCATGCAAGATGCAGCTGCTTCTCCACTGAGTAGCGCAGAGCGGACCTTGCCGCAGGCACCATCCCCGCTGCCGCTGACCATATGCTGGTCTGTTAGTAGAGGAGGAGCCCGTGGAACCTGCTTATTTCCCCTTGCTTGCTTGACCTTCTCGAGTCGCTCGAGAAGCTCGAGATTATTGCTTGAACGGGTTGGGAGCTCATCAACGGAATCATGCTGACGATACCACGTTCCAATGGTGTGCTGACATTCAGTCAGCCCTCTGGCTGGCCTGTCCCAATAGCGCACCTGGCCTAATGGGGCGCCTGGCCCCAACTGCCGCTGCGAACTGTTGGGCCAGAATGGCCATGGGCGGTGCTGCTGTGGGCTGAGACCCGCAACTAACAATATCAGACATCAAGCCACTTACTTACCGGATCGGGGCTTCCCACACAAACTTCCCTTAGGTATTTACCTGTACGGCCCATTTTCACGACTGGTCGAGGTAGTTGTAGTGGTGGTGGTAGGTGCGCTGAAGAAGAAGAGGAAGAATAAGAAGAAGAAGAAGAAGAAGAAGAAGAAGAAGAATAAGAAAAAAGTGTCAAGTTGTCGATCACTTCCCAGACTAGACGTGCCCCAGCGGGGATTTCTGGGCATGGAATATTCGATCTGAATGAATCGCAACCAGGGTGGTCGCCGTCCTGTTACATACCGGCAAGGGACGCACGGCCTGACGATGCAGTGTTTTTGCACGCCAGGCTAGCGCCGCCTACTACCGTCATATCGTAAATGGGGTGGTGATTTGCCGATGCTTCCATGCAATCTCAAATCCGGGGAAGCCGATGAGGGTCAACGGGCGGAAGGGATCAGATCGTCTGGACGGCAACCGAGTGACTCAGGTTGTCGCCAACTACCCGTTTCACAGAACGAAGCCTCGTCGACGAAGCCATGGATCGTCTTGCTGGGCCTAGCAACAGCAAAGACCTTGGCCGCGATGAAACACTGTGAATGTTGCCGAGATGCCAAAGAGCCTAGATTCCGTCCCAAGCAGTCTGTCAATCTTGAGATGAAAGCTTGAGATGTCGTGCAGAACGGTGCTCCATGATTACCCATGGATCAATCCATGTTCCCGAGCAGATCAAAACCAGTGGCGCGCCTTCGTTGCCAACCACTTCGGTATCGAAGGACTAGTCGGACTTGGCCGTGCAAAGAATTCCTTCTTCAGTCCAGGAGACGATGGGAGAGCCAAAGTCGAGTGAATTATTCCATCTTGAACACTTGGGTGGGGGTGCCGGATACAAGTATGCCAGCCAATTGAGGATGTCATGGGCTGTCGGTAGCTAGAAGCTCCTCGATGCTGGAACGTCCCCAAGGTTGGATTGACCCAATTTAGACCTTTAGCATCGAGCATTACCATTCAAGGCGCTCCCACGTCTTCCATGAAGCCGTGGCCGCATTGTCTTGGCGCCGGCACACACACAAATGAAGACCTTTGTTTAGAGGATGTGACCAAGTGCCGCACTGCCTAGGAAGACGGCACTGCTAAGATCCCTGAGCCCCATTTCATGAGGTGAACAGAAGAGAGTTTCAATCTAGTCATGTTGAGGTCGCCGCCGTCCACTTTGGTCTGGATGCTTGCACGGCGGCTCCCTGAGGCGTGTGGTCTATGTGGCTGATTGAGACAATTAGCAACAAGCTGGTCGTAGATCGTAGTAGCGTGGTGAGCAACAGTGATCCTCATGAACTGCGCGAAGGGTGTCCCTGACCCGGCTTTGACGGCAACGAAGCCAACGTACTATATGCCCATGTAGCTCTGACGAGAAAGAAAGATAAGCCCGTAAACGATGATCTAGCCCCCCTAGATCGAAGATGGGATGGGTTCCTTGGCCCAATGGGCTTGTTGTTACCCCTGGACAGAGACTTCTCGCGCACTCTCAGGTACCGGAAAGGCCTTGGATAAGATCTAGGTTGATCCTGGGCGAGGTTGGTACAACTCCCCAGACAGGGCGAAGATCAAACCATCGGGATTGCTTTTTTGGAAATGGGGCCACTTGCAGTCGGTGACGATTCAGGAAGCGCTCCGGATACCGGGGATGACAGGACACGGAGAAAAACGCTTTGATTCGTTGGGTACGGTGGCACGGTTCTGATTTATGCTGCGATGGGGGATGGATCCATCGTGACCAGCGAGGGACGTGGTCTAGATGAGCGAGTCAGTAAAACCGCGTTATTGCGCAGCCATGCTTGGGTGACTGACATCTGGAGCCTCCGTTCAGACGCGCCACGAGAGGAGGAAACCCGGGAAATGGTCAGCGGTCCTCGACCTCGCCGTGGCAGTAGAAGGAAATAAAACGGGAGACGACGCGGGGCGGGTCCGGGTCTAATCAGTATCCCGGACCGATATTGCAGAATGTCGTGATCAAAAATAAGAAACAGAGCAGCCCAGGATATGCCCTGCCTGAAGTTGTATTCGCCAGGGGGAGCGCCTTCCGTCAACTCCCGTGCCAAGAGCAGTGGAATGTGGAAGGAACCGTCAAGCCGTGTTCTGGAAAGTGGTGATGTATGTACATATTGGGTAGTTTACATGGTTGTGCCTTCCTTGTGGCCCAGGTGGGGAAAAACGGGCAAGGACAATGCGGCCGGCGGCAGGCAACAAGTGCGTGCCTGGGCAGGTGCCCATCCAAGAAAGAACACACTCGGAACAGAGCGGGATGTTAGTCGGAGTCCAGACCAGTCTGAAGGTCATATCATGTAACCTTTGTACCCAAAGGTACCCAGGTAGTATACCAAACTTTTTGGTGACATGGTTTGAACAAGTGTGGATGGATGCGGGAATTACGAGGCATTCACGCTTGATGATGGCCGTCCAACAAATATATGTATTTTTTTCATTCCAACTCGAGTTGGAATCCTGCCTTTACGGGAAACCGTGATTCATCCATCCTCTGTGACACCCTAGGGCATTGTGATGCCGCGATGAGGTTTTATGTGCTCTCCGACAACGATCCAAACGCCTTTGGGCCACTTGGCTCTCCACGATCCATCGGTTCCTTAACCCACAAGATATATACAAATGGGGAAAAAAGTGATGCTTCAACAAACATGGTCAAGGTGAGGTCGATGGTCACGGAGAGGGCCTAGAGCTAGCCGAGCCGACGGGTTCACAAAAGCACACACATCTTTGTTCCTCGATGATGCCCCGGTGTATCAGTACAAGGTCACAAAAGCCCAAACGCCATTGCTGTCCATCTCAATAGGGGGAGGGGTCTCAAAGCTCCTCCTTGAAGAAATGCTCCTCGCTACCCTCCTGCCCCTCGCCCTCCGCCGCGTCCTTCGCCTTCCTCTTCCCCTTGGCGGCGGCGCCGTCCTCCTCCTCCCCATGCTGCCCCCCGGGGCCGTGGTCCACGACGCCCCGGATCTCCCTGGGGTCGCCCGGCTGCTCGACGACCTCGAGCTTCCAGCCCTTATCGCCGGCGATGCGCTCCAGCTCCGCCCGCATCTCCTCCACGAGCTCCGGGCTCAGGTCCAGCTTCTTGAGCTCGCTCTCGTCGAGCATCTCCATCGTGCCCCCCTCGGCCTTGCTCTTGGCGCTAGCGATGATCTCCACCAGCGGTCCCTGGCCGCGCCCCGGGAGGTAGCTGCGCGGCGGCGCGAGCTTGGCCGGCGGCTTGCCCTCTTCGTCGGCGTCAGCGAGCACCCTGCGCGCCCCCACGATGACGCCGCCCACGTTGACGCCCTTGGCCCCGTCCCTGGCGTTGGGGTCGTGCTGGTTCCTCCTCAGCGGCTCCAGCTCCGGCTCCTCCTGGGCCTGGGCATCCAGCTCCTTCTCCGACGTTGTCGTCGTCGACGAGAACTCCTCGGCTCCCAACGCCCGTTGCCGATGCCAGTCGGCCTGCGCGCCGGGGTCGTCGGATGGGAGGATGGGCCGGCAGCTGATGGCATTGGCGCTCGTGGCCTGCGGCGGCAGGAAGACTTCGTCGTTGCAAAGCCGCGGGGTGTTGACGACCATGAGGTAGGCGCACGTCGTGACCTCCTTGATCCAGCCGATGCGGTCCCCCTTCATGCCCGGGACGCAGTGGTACTGCACCTCGACCGTCCGCTCGCGGCCCGTCAGGTCGCAGAGGGTGCCCCCGTCCATCCTCTGGACCAGGTAACGCTGGTCGCCCTTGATTTGCAGATCCGTGTTCGCCGGCGGGTCCCCGGACTTGGTCGTCTGCTGCTTCTGCTGCTGCTGTCCGCCATCCTGTGTCGGCTGTCGCTGGCTGGGCGATTTGTGCACCCTGCCGAGGACATACTTGGCCGTGTGGGGGTCGGGGACCGGCGGCTGCCCGTTGGGGACCGTCGGGAGAGCGTGGAACTGGACAATGTCGCGGTTGTAGCAAAAGCTGTAGCTCCACCATCCAGACATAAAGTACAGACACTTGCCGTCCAGCTCGCCTAGGAGCTCCCAACCATGCGCCGACGCCTTGGCCAGCTCCCGCGCCTCCTCTTGCTTCGCAAGCTCCGTCGCCGTGTGGTTCTCGGGCGTCTGCGGCTCCAGCACGGGTATCGAGCAGAGGTATCTCGAGTTTTGCGTCTTCATGATCTCGTACTTCTCAAGGACCTCCGCGGCCGTGCCGCTGCCGGCGTTGTCGGCGTCGCCGGCCTCCCTGATGTTCTGCGAGATGTCGGAGGCCGTCGAGAACTCGGCCGAGTACGTGGAGTGCGGGTTCGCGCGGTCCAGGAGTGCCTGCGCCTCGTGCTCCAATATGAAGGATTCCGGAAAGACTATCTCGTACTGCGGGCGCGTAACGCAACAACCGGTCAGCATGGTCGGTCACTGGGGGTCTTGGGCTTCGGACGAACCTGGGGATAAGCTGCTAGGTCATCGTGGATGCTGAAGCCGGGATGACGAGCCCCGCACAGCTGGGCTGTCGCCAGCAAAACTAGATTGATACGGCGCATCATGCCGTGGAATTGAATGTTTCCCTCACATGTAGAGGAGACGAGTTGTTGTAGAGAATGTGCCAGCCGCTCGAGTGGCCCGGTATCTTGGAAGCTGCTCAGACAGACAAGCGCGCACCGTTCTCCGTGGTTCCGTAGCTCACAGGTGTCATCTAGCTAGGTGCCAGGTGTCACTGAGACGATTATTACCGATGTTCTGCCGGTTAGACCGGTGGAGAACCTTCCGATAACCGATAAGAGCTGACCTCACGTGCCGCCGCATTACCTACCTAACCCAACCCATAATTGTCGCCCACTGCCAGCCAGCTGGCATCATCAAAGGTACTTTCAGTCAACATGACTTCATCAAACGTGGATATGAGCGTAAATTTCTTTTAATTAAAAGCTCAACATCAAACATGCTTTGAATGGTCTAAAAGTCCTCTGGATCCATCGGGAGATGACGCACCCATAGACACAACGAGGGATAGTGCCTGCGTCGTTCTGGCGTTACATACCTAGGCTCTCTCTGAGGCGGAGATACTGCATGCAGATGCTGTTATCATTCCCTCGGGGGCAGTTGAAATTGCAGTGCAGCCGGCATCTTCGCCGGATTTGGCATGATGCATCATACCAGCAGCGCGCTTGCGTACCGACTCAACGGCAGGGGATTCGAAGCGCGAGCAGGCGTCCACCCGTGACTGGTCCATCATCCTTCCCTGATATCAGAAAGCAAGTTTAAGAAGGTACTTGCGTGTGTAAGCTAGCCTCTGGGGCCCGTTGTCCTCCAGTCTCGGCTCAAAGTATTCTCACTCGACTGTCGAGACCGTCGTCTCTGGGCGAGTTTTATTTTGCACTGAATTGTGTTTCCATTGGACGAAGATGCTGAATTCCACGCCGCACCGGATCCAACCGCTGGCCCTCGATGCTCCCAAGAAGCTGACCGCAGCAGCGGCGCCGGGCGGCAGCTAGAAGCTCGGTCTGTCTGTGGCCGCCTGATCGGCCCAACGTTAGGCTGACAGGCAGCTACTGCAAGACTGACACGACAAGCCGCGCCGTTGGGCAGACTAGAGAGGGGGAGGGGGGGACGAGGCAGAGGCTTTTGCGCAATCGGCGCTGCGGTGCCTATGCGATGCGATGCGATGCGATGCGATGCCAGGCCAGGCCATGCGGACCATCTGCGATGCGGTCCGGCGCCGAACGGGCACAGATCCCATTCGGCGGAGGGGACGCACCCTTCACCAGGTCCTACCCTATGAACGAGGCCTGATAAATGTGCCTTGGGCAGACGAAGCCCAAAGGTGGCCTTGAATATCACCCGGATTGGATAATCATGTCCTGGCGGCAAGGCCCTCTCTGTCAGTCTTGCATCTTGTCTCTCATGTTCGGTGGCTTCCACCCTCCCCCTCTTCCCTCTCACCGAGAATGGCCGTGGCGAGGATCGACCAGACAAACAGATGCCAGTATCCGTTGAGGATGCGTGACGCGCTTTTCCGATTGGAGAGAATCGGCGTTGGAAAGCAGCCATGCGTTTCCATGTGTGTGTGCGCCATGCAGCCGGCTTCATGGGCATTGTATGGCGTAGCGCACAGCCTCCGCACAGGAGGACGCACGAGTCTAGTAGGCTTCCCGCGCTCAGCATCAGGAGTTGAGATATGGAATTACAGACACGACCCTTCAGGGACACGGGGGAAAAAGAAAAAAAAAGAAAAAGAAAGAAAAAGACGACAAAAATGATCGACAAAATCAGGACGATCATGCGGCTCTCAATAGCGCAGAAGCCGGCGCGCCTCTCTAGTGCGTATCGTGTACCTGTGCGATTCCCCTATGCCACTTGGCACATGGACTGCTTTCACTTGAAGTTGCACCGCCGGGGGTCTGACGACCTTGGAGGTTCAGCGAGATGTGGATGAACTCCGGGGGGGCGGTAAGGGCCGTGGCGTCGTTTCAGTGCAACGGTGGCATTTCGCAAGACGGTCCAGAAGCGACGATAATGAGGGGCGCGGAGGAAAAGGCGAAATGAGCACCAGAAGCCCGCCACGTTCCGTGTTCCAGTTGCCGTTGCAACCACTGCGGTCAGTCGTTGCCGTCGTTTTCGGCGCGCGTGAGTCGCGCCGTGAGGCCGAAAGAGCTGCGCAAGGGCCAGCCATTCGGAAACCCTCAGGGCTGCTCTCTGTCTTGGAGGTCTTGCAGATTTCCGTGAGGTTGACCAACGTGGAGCGATCTGCGAGGAAATGAGTGAGACAAGACACGCGCGCACGCACGCACGGCATGCGCAGTCGGTCGTATACACAAGGGGAAAGGAAACGTCCCCGGAGCTGCCGGGCACACCACCCACCCCTTCCAATGTCAGAAGTGAATGACGGGGAATGATCGCAACGATGCATGGGCCATTTACGCAGCAGGCCATTGGCCCGTGTGCATGTAGTGTACGATGTACGATATACGATGTATAATACGTAGTACACTACATGGTATGTAGCGGGGAGGAGGGGGCTCGCGGTGGATGGATGGGCACCTCATCTCTCCGGCGGTCAGGAAAGGCGGGTCATTCTGGAGCACGGAGATGCTTCAATGTCGGAACCTGCCAACTTTCGGCTTGGCTTTTCCCTTTTGTTTGGAAGCGGGCGATGAGGATGATCCCTCAAGGGCGGGGGCACGTTGCGCAATGGAGGTTGCGGGACGATCTCGAGCTTCTTTTGGAGATGTTCCTATTATTGTAGCTTCGTACGCAGCTATTGGACCAGGGCAGGCCAGGTCAGGCCGGGTCCGTGTTTACTCGGATGGAGCAAGCCGGGGGGGGTTTATTGGAGAGTTTGGTCGAGGGTTCTCGAGATGGGAAGACTGGCTGGAATAGCTCCCCCTGTCTGGCATGTCCTTGGAAGTAAATCGAGACGGGAGAGAGAGAGAACGAGTTCCGTTCGGGAGGAAAAGCCTGGGCAGATGAGATGAAGAGAGATGAGAGACACTAACCTCGTGAAGCTCAGAGAAGAGAGAAAAAAGTAATTAAAAAAAAAAAAAAAGAGCTGCTTCGGATCCGAGGTACCTACTCTGTACTCCATCTTCACTACATATAACGGTAAACTAGGTACACTAGGTAAGATAGATAACTAGATACCAAGATGTACATGTTTATTCATAGTGTACTCCAAGTCGCAGTAGGCACGGGGGGAGGGCACCTTCCACCAGCGATCTCTTCCCCCCCATGCATTTCCCACGTTCCCCCACACGGCGCGGGATCGCAGGAGCCAATGGCTCAAGGCAGAGGGGCGGCAGCCTCACTTTGCGGGAACGAGCCGTGGCCAATCGTCTCATACAATGGGGCTCCAGTCCCCTTCTGGCGATCACGCGACAAGCTATGATTCGCCGAGGCCAGATCTGTGTTTCAAAAGTGGGACAGGAGGTTTTTAGGGTGGAGTGGGGTGGGGTGGGAGAAGGAAGGGTGCATGGAAACGGCCCAGTTCAGCGGCCCTGGCGGCACTTCGACATCACGGCACAATGATGGCTCTTCCTTTAGTGGGTAGGTTCTTTCTGTCCCCAAGTTCTCATCCTCGTCCTCGGCATCGTCGTCGCCGGCGAGACGGCACGCTTATGGTGATCATCTGGCCCCGGTGGGGTCCCGGTGGGGAGGTTCTTCAACTTGGGAAAGAGGAGAGGTGGTGGATGTGGGAGAGAGAGAAAGAGGTACGTACCCTCTCTGAAAACGAGGCAGCAGCTCGACGATTGGACCAACACGGCCGATGCAACTCATTGGAACTTGGAAGGGACGAGGGAGGAGTGTAGACGTACCAAGTACCGTCCGTACCGTACCTTGGCTTGCATCCGGTGATGAGCGTCGCATTGCATCGGGTCCATCACACAACACAGATTCTGGGGGGGGCACTCGTGGGTGTTGTGATGTGAGGTGCGATGTGGTGATGTGATGGGACGACGGATGGTCTGTAGAAAGCCGGGCCACGGGCCTATGCCGCTTTCTCTCCCGTGCACGTCGATAGAGAACGCCGCATCGCCCAGCAAGCGGTCGCCAGTACCCACAAGAGATGCTCGGCCAGCAGCAAGCACCTTGGGGACGACGCCGGAGGGCTGAGGGCAACCCCACGTCGAATCATTACTGCTTCGAGAGGGACGACGAGATGCGGTTGGTGGTGGACGGCCACGATGCATGTGGGCTGCCGGACACACGCGGCGAGGGGGTGTGGCATGAACGAGATGGGCTAGCAGGCCGAGATGGTCGATGTGCCTGATCATCACCGACACCAACCCGTTCTGAGCCTCTTTGGAGAGACGACAATGGCACGACACGGCACGCGGCGGCTATGGTGGCAGCGTGGGATGGCCGTCCGTGGGATTCAATGGTTTCGTCCACTCTTCTGCGTGTGTCCGTGAGCACATCGGCCGTCTCGCCATGGCGTACTTCGTAAGGGTCCCGGACGGGAAAGGGACCTGGTGCTACTAGTGTTTCCTGACGTCGACCACGATGACGGGATACCGTCTCTGGTGGTTTCAATCTCATCTGGCTTGGGCTCAACACCACACCATCAGGAAAGGGGGGGGGATCCCCTTGACCACCCCAACCGAGTGCATGTAGATACAAACACAACCATTGCCGTCGTCTTCACGTTGCTTTTTCTTCCCGCCGTCGACGTCCCGCGCTCCCAATGTCTTAGGATAGCATGCCCCGGGCTCCCCTTCCGGGTGCCCCTCCCCCCCTCGGCTCCCAAGCCCGGGCCTGAAGATCAAGTCAGATCAGGTAGTCTCAGGCGCGGGCCTCATGGGGCTTTGTGTTCCGGACCATGACACGCTCTTTCTGTCCCTCTTCGCGCAAGCCCATGTTTCGGTATGTCTTTCCTGATGTGTGACATGTCGTTGCGTAGCGGGCGATATAGACCAAAAAAAGCGTATCGGGAACCCCTCCCCCCTCACGTCTTCGTCTCGTCCGTGCCTTTGGTCGGGCGACTGCGCAGCGTCTGGCGCGGTTCCGTCATTTCCGAGACATACAGTTCAATCATTGCTTCTGCGGGAGGTTAGTCACCCCTGGAGCGATCACCGCCGTCTTGAAATGGGGGAGAGGGGGGGCTGATTACTCGCACCGCAAGCGTTGCATATCGGGCACTAAACAAGATGAAAATAACACAACATGATCCGAGGAATGGGACTAAAACCCATGGATCTAGCACATGTCAACTGCCGAAGCGCTCTCCCACCCTCGTCCCGACCTCGTCTCTCTCAGTCTTGAGAGAGAGCGAGAGAGAAAAAAAAGACGAGGGGGAAAAAGTCAATTCGCTCTTTGACCTCGTCTGTGTGTGTGTGCGCGCGCGCGCGACGAATGGCCATCCGGTGTTGTAGATTGGAAAAAGAAAGAACAAAATGTGAGTTTGAAGATGAATGTTAGTGAAGCGGGGAGCCCAGGGGAAGTTTCGCATGAATTCGACGCCATGTCTATCATGAAATAACGGGTTGATGAAGAAAACGACAACGAGAGGCCGCGAGCCTCTGGCGGGGAAAGAAGTTACAGAAGTACGGACGAAGGAAGGTTGCTCTAAATGGAAATCGTCTCCTCTGATATCGGAGAACATGATCTCCGCCGGGTGGATGATGAATGATGATGGGACCTTTTTTTCGTCTGGTAGTCGCCATGCTGGTTTTTTCTTGTTTTTCCCTCTCTCTTCTTTCTGTTACTTGCCCCCCACCTTGACCGATGAGATGATGTCAAGTAAGGTTTACACCACTTTCGCCGCATGTTCCCCTCCCCCTTTTCTCACCTCGTTTTCTGTCTTTGTTTTGCTTTTTTGGCCGGCAAAATAGCTGTCATGCCATGTACCGCGGGCGCGGCAAACCTAAAAACGGTCGAAATGGCGCCGCGCGCAGACGAGTCATGAGCTGAATCTTGCGATAAGACCTCTCGATGCCACACACACACACACCCAGAAGAGCACGATGGTTTGGCTGGTCTGGTTTGACCGTGGTCTGGTCTAGTGTTTTCCTGAATCCTGCCGACGAATGTTTTCATGCGTTGCGTTGCAGAAGCCGATCCGCAAACACAGACACACAGACACCCACACCCACACCCACACACACGCCCCTCCCCTTCCCTCACCTCCTCACCTCCTGCTCTCCTGATCTTCTCAAGGACGATGATCCCTTGAGGTGTTGCTGTGTGCCCAAGTCCAGAAGCCACGAGGCCGCGTGGGCGTCGGCTTCCGCGCACAGCTCTCGCTCCAGGCGCGATGGTGACTATGTTAGGACAAGCGGGCAGCGGGAAACGGGAAGTTGGTGCAAGAAGGGCACCGCACGGCCGGCAACTCAAGCGGCACGAGATGGTTAGAGATGGGCAGAAGTCAAAGGGGGGTCATTCCGCCTGTTCAGATAGCCGGGTGGGAGTGACGGGAAGACGGCGAGAATTGCGACGAGGTCGAAGGAGAGGAAATGCATTTGGAGGGGGGTTGAGATATCTCACCTCTCATCGCCGTCACCCCGTCTCGTTCTCACAAGGCAAGTCGTCGAGGCCATATCCCCCCCCCTCTCAACGAGCAGGTCCTTATTATTTTGGGAGAGTTCGGGACGGCCATTTGCTGTGTCGTGAGTGGGTGAGTTATTCTGTTCGGAACGGGAGGGTAGCCTGGTCTCAGGCCCGGCCAGGCCTTGACGCTTGTTTCTTTTTTGACAGCACGGCTGACTAACTGATTGATGACTGTCGCCGGCGGACTAAGACGGAAAGTCAGGTAATGACGGCCAACGACGAACGCTAAAGGTTAGGGGGGGCCGTTGTGGGAAGCTTCACGATTTTACACTAAGGTCCCCCCCGGCACGGTTTTGACAGTGACAGACCAGCTACAACCCAGCTTACGGGCCTAGCCAAGAGCGAGGTTCCTGAGCCGCGATCCAGGGCCAGTGTCGATAGGCACACGTCAAGGACACGCCAAATAAAAGGCTAGGCAGCTGGCTGCTAAGAATATAGAGAGCGCCGTCGTTGGCGTCGTCTATCAGTCACCTTATACACACCACCTTGGCCCCCCCCCCAACGGGGTGGTCAGTGAGCCTAGTAGCTAGCGTACCTAGTGTGTGCGGCCTAGTGTATGCCGTCTTGGCTGAACGGCAGCCGGGCGAAACCCACTAGTCAACTACTGAGACCCTGAAGGTGAAGGTGAACGGCAAGAGTTAGCGCGCGCGCGCGCGCGTGTGTGTGTGTGTGTGTGTGTGTGTGTGTGTGTGTGTGTGTGTGTGTGTGTGTGTGTGTGTGTGTGTGTGTGTGTGTGTGTGTGTGTGTGTGTGTGTGTAAGGGTGAGGGTGAGGGTGAGAGTGAAAGTGAAAGTGAGAGTGAGCAGCCAGAGTCGTCGGCAACTGCTAGAGAGCTGAAGAAAGAGCGCAATAGAGAAATGATTAAGAGTGGCACCCCTGACCTCGCACGCGCTAGTAGACGTGTCTAGTGTCCACACACACAGCCGCCCACCCACGCCTATGCATACGTATTGTACCCAAGTACGGAGTACAATTACCTACACACAAGCATGCATACACCCCTCTCATGGGTGCTGAGCACCTCTGACCATTTCCATCGCCAGCACACAGGCACACCACACTTTGGGAGCGAACCACTAGACAGACAAGACATGCCATAAGCCCAAAATGCATCTTCTTCCTCTTCTTCTTCTTCCACCCAGCGCTCGGCTCGGTTCCACGCAGAAGGCGGGGGTGGGCTTTGGGCTTCCAGGGCCAGCCGGGCGAGATACCTAGAGACACTGGCAATGACGCGTGCGGCGACAAGGCAGTGCAGCGCAGTGGACGGCTCGGAGCCCGACGAGGAAGATGCCAGATGGGAGGAGGGTTCTTTAAGCTTTCCCATCAACTGCACTGGGCTTGTTGGACGGACCTGTTACGATACTGGACATGGGCTTCGCTGGATGGGGTGAGTGAGTGAGTGAGTGAGCAAGCAAGCGAGCGGGCCGGGTGAGCGAGCTCTGCTCCTGCCACCACCACCACCACCACCACCACCGGCGGCGGCAACGAGACGGCACACAACGGTGGAGGTACGTACCGCTGGGTTTTCCGGAAGAGAACTGCAGCGCGACTGGCCAGAGTCCATAACATTGCAAGTCGCCATTAGTGTACCACCCACGGACGGGCGGCGGGCGCGGACATGCACCCACTTTAACCTTCTTTCCTGGCTTCCATTCGTTCTTTCCCTGCATTTATTTTATTTTATTTTTCTTGCACGCCCGTGTCTTCGTCTCTTGTCGCTCACCAATGGGGCAATTTGTTTCCTTCTCCTTCCCTCCCCCCGTTATTGAGCGGTTAAGTATCCGTACTTACCAAACGTACCTACCTACCTACCTAGGGGAGGTGCGGTCCGTCCTCATCCGGCCTGGTGTGACCCTGTTCGTAGCAGTCCTGCTCCTTCCTGCTCTCCCCTCCTGCTCCTGCTCCTGCTCCGGTCCAGCTCCTGCCCCCAGCTCTTCTTTGCTCCAGCTTCGGCTCTTGTGTGTGACATTGAAAGATACGTACCGCTTGGGATTAGGTACATGTACAGGTATTCTTGGCTCGTGCCTATCGTCGCTTATCCCACACCCCTCCCCCCCCCATTCCTGTCTTTCTCCCTCTCACTCCTCTCACCGCACTTTTCCCGCCGAGCAGAATAACATTCGAACCCAGGCGCAAGGCGTCATGTCTGCAATGGCAGTCAGAAGAATCCCGGTGGAAGTAGAAAAAAAGAAGAAGAAGAAAGAAGACGAGTATAATGAAATTCGGAACATGGCAAGACTGACTGACGGAGAAGAAAGACGTGAGAGACTTGGGTGCTTAGACTATGTAAGCAAGCACCTTGGGCATTGGGTCCATCCGTACCATACATAACATACCATACGGTACCGAGTAGCAGATACTCGGTATATCAGTCGGAATGTTATGTTTAGTCCTGAAATGACGGACCAATCATGATGCAGCTCCACGCTGGCCAGCTCATCACCATCACCACCACCACCAGGTTCTCATCCTCGTCCATCTCTCTCTCTCTCTCCCTCGTTCTCGTTCTCCCAATCATACCCTCCTCCCCATTCACCTATCCATCCTATCATCGTCTCTCTTTCTGCCTCTTCCCTCCCACCCCTCTTCTTCCTCTACTTCTTCCTCTTCCAGCCATTCACCGCCCACCGTCCACACCTCATTCTCCATTCATTCATCCCATACACTCACACACCCCCCCTCTACGTACCCCCCCTCTTCAACTTCGAAAACGCACGCACGCACACCACACACACAGATCACACATACCACACACCTCTCATCATCATCATCATCATCATCATCATCGCAAAGTACACACCCCCCTTTCCCTTCCATTCGCCCATCCATCCATCCATCAAACTACCATGTACCACCAGTCCACCACCACCAGTCCACCACCACCACCACCACCGCGTCCACCATCTTCACCCAACACTCTCCATCCCTCTCCTCCCCCATCCCTGCTCGTCTAGCGTGCTCTGTCTTGCCTGTCCCACCGACATTACCAGCTTGCTGTGGAGACGCCGCAAAGCCTCACTTCCATGACTGGACATTCATTGCGCTGCTGATCCTTTCGACTTCTTTAAACCACCGGCTTCGCGCCATCCGCCTTCTCATATCCTCCCACGATCGTCTTCCTATTCGAAGCCACAATCTCCCTGTTCCATCGACTTGCCTCGCCTCGCCTCGCCTTCCAAGTCAAACGTGGAAACCTACTGCTCGCACACATCTTTGGAGTCTCCCAACAGAGAACCAAACACCCCCCCTCCTCTTGGAGAAAAAAAGAGCCTCGGCGGAAGAGACAAAACAAATTTCACCACTGCCGAGCCCATTGTTTCGTCAGACACGACAAGCCAACAAAACTCTTGTCTCGTCTTGCTTGCTTGCTTGTCCACCCCTCGGACAACTATCCCCGTCGAGTTTCCACCATCCTCACTCGGGGGCCCTTGGATGTGTCCAAGAGACAAGAGAACGAGGCTGCACCACCAATCCCGCGCCTGTCACCTCACACTTTGCCCACCCGCCACTGCCGGACACGCACTCCCGTAGTGACTCGGAACGGCCCCGGAATATCACAACCCTGCATCGAGTTGACGCCCATCAAGTTCATTCAACACACCTCGGCACGAACCAAACCCCGCCTGTTCGACGTCTGCTTTAAATCAACATGAGCCATCCTTACCAGAATGTTGAAGAGATACAGCGCCAGATGCACCAGAAGCAACAAGAACTGGCAAACCTCCACAACCTTCTCGTCCAGCAAAATGCACCTGCACCACTCCCTGCCCAGAGCAATCCCATGAGCCTGCTCCCGGTCCAAGGTGACTTCCATGTTGATGCTGCTGCCGCCGCCTTCATTCTACAGCAACAGCAGCAACTGCAGCAACATCAACAGTCAAACGGCGTCTCGCTGGGCCGCCGGGCCACAATACCCAGGAGCAAGTCCAACATGGGCTACTCTGCCGCACCCACGAGGATGATGGTACTGCTCCACCCCCCGTCTTCTACGCCGTGAATCAAGTTCCGTCCGTGCTAACCATCTCCCAGGAGCGCGGCAGTGACGACTCACCGCATCCCGTTAAGCGCGCCAGAGTCATGTCACAGCAGCACCCCCGTGCGGCGCCCATGACGGGCATGGCAAGGAGCGCCTCCCACAGGTCGGAGAAGTCAATCCCCTTTGTCGCAAAGGGTCCTCTGCAGCCCCTCCAGACGTCAAATAACCCAAACACCATGATGGACCGCTTCTACCAAGGCCAAGACGACCCCCACGTCTTGTTCGAGTCGTCTCTGCAGAGCACGCCGTCGAACCGCCGTCATTCCGGCCTCTCGCCAGTGGAAGAACATGCAGCCTTTTTGGACCCCGGCGTTGGTATGAACATCGCCGACTACCTGGCTGCACATGATGAGATACCCTCTCCCGCCATGATCCCCCCTCCCCAGCAGAGCTACCTGAATCCCTACGACGGTCGCAACTCCCAGGCCAGCCTAATCACTTCCGCTTGCCCGTCCATGAGCTCCGGTACCTCTGCCGCCGAGACGATGCCCCTGACGAGGGAGAACAGCTCCCTCGACAACCGCTTCGACAACCAGTCCCTCACTGGCGCCTTCGAGATGGCAAGAATCAACTCGACCCAGTCGCAAGTCGCCGACTACATGACCCCTGACGTGTACGCCGTCCCGCCGACGGGCACTTCGCCCAACGGCAAGCCGGATAGCTTCCTCGCTTACGTCGGGGCCGGCGCCAGCCTCTCGCCGAGATACGGCCAGCAGTCGCCCATGGAAGACCAGTTCCTCTCGCAGGGCTCTTCGATGATGGAGCGTTCCGTCTCCGCCAACAGCACCGCCTCCACCAAGTCTACTACCGAGCGCCGGGCGAAGGAGGCTCGCCTGCAGCAGATTCAGAACGCCCACCGGACCAAGATCTGCCCCAAGCCTTTGGAAGCTGCCAGGCCGTCCCAGTCTGCTGCCGCCGCGAAGAAGGAGGGCAAGGTTGCCGTGTCCAAGGGCACCTACACTCGCCCCAAGCACCCCAAGGTGTTTTGCGACATGTGCAATGAACACCCCGACGGCTTCCGCGGCGATCATGAGTTGCGGAGACACATCAATGCAAAGCACGAGGGCATTGTCAAGAAGTTTGTGTGCCGAGACCCTTCCACGGTCGGCATCCAAACCGGCGTCCAGGCCATCAACCCGCTGTCAAAGTGCAAGCAGTGCGTCGCCCGCAAGCAGTACGGAGCCTACTACAACGCCGCGGCCCACCTCCGCCGCACCCACTTCAAACCCAAGACCCCTCGTGGCAAGAACAAGAGGGGTGACGACGAGGAGAAGCGCGGCGGCAAGGGCGGCGGAGACTGGCCCCCAATGAACGAGCTCAAGCAGTGGATGGAGGAGGTGTTTGTCACTGCCGACGACGAGGCCGCCGAGGCCGAGGCCCAGGAGGAGGACGAGGAGGAGGCCGCCGCCGCCGCCGCCGCCGCCGCCGCCGCACAGTTCGACCCCTCCATGTCAATGGACCTGTCCATCGGGCATATGGGCGAGAACATGACGTACGACATGGGTGGTTTCACGACTTCCTACCACATGCCCGAACTTGCGGCTATCGATACGTCTCAGGCCCCCTACCTGGCCGTCTCCAACATGCCGCTCTCATCGGCATCGGAAGCTTTCGCCTTTTCGCCTTTTACTCAGCACTCGCCAATGAACGGCCTGTCGCACGAGCCAGCCTTTTCCATCTCGTCTTCAAACACGGTAACACCAACCACCTTCCAAGACCCACTCGCTGAAGGCTTCGACGGTTACGTCGCTTACTGATTGGAACGTCTTGCATCTCCTCAATCCGATCCTCTTGGTTATGGACCGTTTTTCTTCCTCTTTCTCTTCGTGTTGCATTCCGCCCCTGATTGTGGCTCGGATCACCGTTAGGCAGCGCTTAGGCACCCATTGGGCCGACTGCACACCCTTTGCATGACGCGAAGCCTGCCCAACACCCTGTCCACCAACATGCGATCTGCAAGACCAAGCAAAATTGAAAAAAGAAAAAGAAGAAAAAAAAAACACCGACAAAGACGAGAAGAAAAACCCCGAAAAAAGGAGGCTCTCTCTTCTCTCCTACTGGGTCAATGTTATGACATCATGCTCAGTACGCAAGATGGGTTGCTGGATGGCGGCTTGGTGGGAACACGGATGTACTGCATCTACTCAGTCGGCCCATTTCCTGCCCCCCCCCGTTTGTTGTTTACCCGAATGTTTTCTCTGTTTCCTTATTGTGTTTGAGAGTAGGTGGCGATAGGTTTTATATGGGTCAGTGAAGTGCGATGACAGCACTCTACGCCTCTCCATGATGCTTCGAGAGTGTAGCCTGGGTTGGAAAGAAGCTGTACATAGGACGCAAAGTCCTCAGTTACCAAAAGGGCGCTGTGGGTCACGGGATGGGCATGTCACTCCTGACATGAACTGTACAGGCGTTTTCTCTCTCCGCAAGGAGGATTGTTTTTTAGAAGATTTTGACGGGGTTTTTTTTTTTTTTTTTGCAAGGTGTTGGGGATATGGTATGTCTTGTTCCCGGTCTGATTTGGGCCTGGAAGATGGGAGGGGCTTGGGCTGCCCTGCGGCACAGGCATGTATGGTATGTATATACACAGGACCACGAGGTCGGTTGGGTAAAGCGCACTGCGTTGGATAGCGAAAGGACTCGAGTAATGTCCCGAAGAGTGTATAGCACAAACAAGAATCGGGTGTTCAGCGCCCGAGAGGTCGCCAACGGTATCAGCTTCTGAATTCGGCCTAGTGAAAGTGTATATCGGGCGCGTGACTCGGTGCAGTGTAGAGGGGAAGTGTAGAGTTTCCAGGCTCCCCGACTCTCATCCAAAGCCTGCAAAGCATCACCTCCGGGCCCCGAGTGCCGAACCCGAACCCCCCTTCCCACCCTCCGGGCTCCTGCGTCATCCTCATTGCTCGGGGTAGTTGGCCAAACATGGTGACCGCAGAGCTAATGTTTGGGGGAGACTGGGTAGTGGTCAGGGACTATACTAGGGGGGTTTTCTCCGGAGCGGTGACGGCAGCGTGGAGCCACACCAAGGGGGGTAGAACTCGTCCGCATGAATGCACCCGACGGTTGGCCTTTTGACGAATGCGAGCATGAGTGTTGTGCATTACATACATACACATCGCCAGCGTCCCTCCCCATCCTCCATCTTCCCCCACCCATCCGGACCACCTCTCTCCCCCGGATCCGAAGGGGACCAAGGTCCCTCGAGAAAAGCCGGAGCCATTTAGGCCTAAGCCAAGGGGGGCCATCGGGGAAAAAGTCCGCAAATAACACGGATGGATACCCGCACCTACATTGTATAATATTTGTCGCCCGTGGCCCCCTCCCCCGATGGGGAGCGGGGGGCCGGGCGGGCGCGGCATTAAAGCCAAGAGCAAATAACGGGCGGTCAAAGACTTTGTTGGTTTTTTCTTCGGTAGCGAGATGGAGATGTCGCGTCCTCGGATCCCTCTTGTGTGTGCCATGGCGATCGAGGTGGACAGAACCGGGCCAATCGCGTGGGCGAACGTGGCCGTCTTTCCTGATTTTATTTTTATATATATATATTTTTTTAATCTTTTGTTCTCTCTCTCCAGAGTCAGATTTGATTCGAACAACCCGGCGAGTCTGGACCATCCCTTTCTTTACCGAATCCCACTTCGGAGGGGGAACTTGGGCGCTTCGGGGACCATGGTACGGCCGGTTCGGTATGCACTGGACCCCCCCCGTCCCCTTTGCTACCTTCGTCCGGCAGATGGTTTTTGTAGAGCGGAACTGGGACCGGGAGCTGGAAAACCCATGTGCTCCGTTTCTATTCATGGTTCTTTTCTTCCGCGCTTGACGAGGCCCCGCAACTGGATATCTGACCCCCCCGTTTTGTTTGTATTAAGTCATTAAGTAGTTGAGACATGTCTATTTTGCTATATCGCTTCTTGTGTACAAGTTTTTTTCTTCTTCTTTTGTCCTGTGCACTATTGGCCCTCCCCAGGCATAGTACCATTAATTACTCTCTCACACCCGGCTTGCGGCCCCCCTTGCCCACCCGCAACCAAAGACGCTGTTCGATGGCTCTTGGTGCTGACGTTTACATCCGCGTTAATGCTCGCTTTATTGAGGATTGAGAAACCCCCCCACCCACTTCCCCCTCCAACGCGCGGCAATTGCCGACGATGGTCAACGGTCGTCTGACGTTGTGTGTTTCGAGGTTTTGCAGGAGCAGAGAGGAGGCTTGTAGTGTTTGGGAGTAACCAGACACGGCCGCCGGGGTTCTAAATGTTAGCTTGTTACAAGCCCCGCTTACACGTATACGTATAGTATAAACACGCACACTGTATTCCTATGAAGCGTGTAGCAAGTCCTTTTACATCTAAACCAAGTCGGTCTAGAGATACACCTAAGAGATCAAGTGACTCTATAGAGGTATCTTTCCTGTAAGATCTAGGAGAAAACCAACCGTTTTGTGGTTTTCTGAGTCATTTCACCACGCTAACATTTAAGACCCTGGCAATGTCCCCATAGTTAAACTGACAGTGGGTCCGCCTGATAACGAGGATACAGGTTAGGGTAATACTGTAGTGTAGGGTGGGTTTAGGATTTTGGTTAAGATTCGGTTTAGGGTTAGCGTGGGATTAGTTATGGTACGGAATATGGTGTCTATCCGGCTATTAGAGTAGACTTAATGTCAGATTAACTAGGGGACATTATCAGCTTATGCGTATACTCTGGCAAGTCTTATAAGACTAGCTAGCCGTGAGGAACTGTCTAGGAAGATAGGGATGAGTGACCAGAGAGTGCAAGTTCGTACTGTTTAGTTTGACACTGCTTAACCAAAAGCAGCTTGTGCATCATCAAAACATTGCGTTCTACCGCCACTAGCGAAATGAGACGGTCAGTTACGACAGTGAAGTAGGAGTAGCCCTTTGCCATTCATCACTTTGTTGTTGGGTTTGGCGTTGCAGTGATGCTTGCTGGTCCTTATCAGCGACCAACTTATTGTACGGACATTCTGTAACGCCGGAATGAGAGATAAGGGTGATGGACGAGTTAGGAAATCCCGTACTTAGCGGAACACGCGCCTCCCGCGCTCGGAACCATTCCATTTTATCAACACCCACATCGCTCCATGATTCCGACCACTTCCGCTGGTCTATATTCTCCCGCCGCTAGAAATCGCCGAGATTCGGCCTGCATGCGCAAAAATGACCCCGCAACCCGACGCGATGGAAGCCGTGACGCCGCAATGGACGGTGGCAAGCTCCGCAACGGCCCAGAAGCGCGCCGCTCCGGGGTCTGCTTCGGGCGAGAGCCAGAGGTCCAAACGGGCAAAATATACCCCTGTAGCGTGGTATGGCGATGCATCTGCCATTGATTGATGCAGTATTTGGCTTATAGGTGCGACGGCTAACTAGACGGACCATAGCAACGAATGTAAGAGGCGGAAGCTCAAGTGCATCAAGGAAGACAGCTGGTCGGCTTGCCGGCGATGTCTCATGAGCGGGGGCGAGTGCGTCTTTGCCCCGGGCCCGCAACAGACGCCGATGAGAGAACGCGGGCTCACGCATGAGAGGGACGAGCCCATCACCCCGTACAATGGTCGCAGCGCCGCCGCAGAGAACCATCCCGCGTTGATCGCGCCCGCCAGCTCCCAGTTCAAGAAACTCAGCGACGAGGTCGCCGTCCTCCGGGAGCAGGTCGCCAAGCTGACGTCGTCCCTCAGGGAACTCACCGGCAAGATCGCCCACGTCAGTACGCGGTCGCCGGCGGCCCTCGGCGGCCCTACGCTGCCGAGCCCTCTGTACGCGAGCGAGTCGGCCCGCCGGCCCAGCGAGCCGAGGGAGCCTCAGTTCGTCGGCCCCACGAGGTCCGCCTACAGCCTCCGCATAGCCGAGTCGTCCCTCTTACGCGTGCCCGTCCAAGCGCGCGACGCCTCGCCGCCGAGCGGGTCCGCGTCTCCCGCGGCCTCGGCGGGGGCGCCGTCCGAGGTCGCAGACCGCCACGCGGTATCTTCGTCGGCCCAAAAGGACCCGGACCCGGACCCGGACCCTCTCCTGACCTTGGGATTCGACGAGGTTGTCCGGCTGCTCGATGTCTATCAAGAAGAAATCGAGTCGGTCTACCCTTTTAGCGACATTAAAGACATTCTGGCCCACCTGCCGCGTATCCTCGACTACGCCAGGGACCCGCACAGCCAGTCTGTCGAGGACCGTCCCCAAATCGAGCTCAAAGACGTTCAAATCGTCAAAGTCGCCATCGCCACGTCGATAGTGATGGATGCCCAGGGGCAGAATGCCACCAGCACGAAACTCATTGACTCGGTGGAGCCCGTTGTCTGCCGCGTTTCCGGTGATGCTTTCATAGACTTGAAAGAACTGCAAATCATGACCATGCTGGTGAGACCCGACACGAGAGTCCCTTGCACGAGTGTGGCTTGATTTCCTCTTACAGCCTGCGACTGACCACGCCTAGAGCATCTACTGGTTCCACTGCGGCGAGGAACTGCTAGCTTGGAGGTCCATTGGTATCTCGGGGCGAGAAGTCCTGGAAATGGGGCTAAATCGGCGAGCCATCCTCATGGAGAACTTCAAAGACCCCGAGGAGAGAGAGCGGGCTTTGCGGTGCTTCTGGTGCGTCTATGTTCTGGACCGTCGCTGGAGCTTCGGTACAAGCTTGTCGTTCGCAATCGTTGACAGCGACGTCGACCCCGAGTTGCCCGAGCCAGTGAGTTCACGCCGCTCTGTGCATCAGCGCCGCCGCTGTCAACGGGACAACTGACAGACCCGCTACAGGGAGACGAGTATCCATACCTTCGGTGTATGATCGCGTATGGGAGGCTCTGTTCCAAAGTCTGGGAGGCACTTCCACCGTTCGAGTCGCCGTCGCAGTTCATCCCCAGGGACACCGTGGCGTTCCTGGACTTCATGACGCTGAACTGGCTCGGCGCGATACCCGCAGACCTGCAACTTCGCCATCCGAGACTGGGCCTTGCCCCCAGGGCCCAGCCACGCAGCATGCATCGCCTGCGGACCCTCCTCTACCTCCGTGGCAACCAGATGCGGATGCTCATCCACCGGCACCACGTCCTCAGCACCGCCAGCATCAAGGCGGACATGCAGAGCGCAAAGCTCGTGACTGAAATTGCGCTGGACTCGATCCAGGTGCTCGTCCACCTGAACGACACGAGCGACATATACGCGCGGCAGCAGAACGCGTTCAACTACTTCCTCATGAGCGCACTGGTCGTGATCCTCCTGGCCGTGTGCCACGCGCCAGGCGTCTTCACGGAACCGTGCAAGGAACCCTTTTTGAAGGCCGTCCAGCTTGTCAAGGGCTTCTCCCGCCACGGCCATGCAAGCCGGAGGTTGTGGAAAACCATCCGCAGCCTCCTCCCCAGCGTCAAGTCGCTGGGCCTGCGGAGCGATCCGGACAAGGGTGACGGCCCGCCGCCGCCGGCGGCGGTGGCGGCGGCGGGGGGAAACGGCGACGACGGCCCGGCAGACGCAAGGCCGGACGAGGCGGCCCAAGACGCCGCCAACCAAGACGAGCGGGAAGAGAGGCGGGCGGAAAGCCAGTGGGACGCCCATTACGCGAGTCATGATGCGGATGGTTCGATACCGGACATGTTCACAATGGGAAACGACTTGTTGGACCTCTTCGACGCGTTCGGACACGTGAATGCGGGCCATCCGACACCATCGGATTTTCCCGTAGGATTCTTCGGGGCCATTGAGCATGGCATACCGCATGGCGGCCCAGAGGAGATTTCACGACGGTTCCAAGGGCTCATATGAATGACAAGGCCAATCACCCTCCGAGTGTTTTGAGATATAGAGTGTGGTACTATTCAAAAGCTGTCTAAAAAAAAAAAAAGAAGCGGATTCAGACACCCACAGAAACAGAGACGCCGTCCACTAAGTTGCTACCGACAACTGGCACCTTGAACTTCTTCTTGCCAAAAGAGAGGTAGTAGGCAACACCAAAGAACAGCCATCCCGCCATTACGACGACGGAATAGTTCATGTTCTGTGGCGTGACAGGCATCGCCGAGGGGAAGGTGCTGAAGACGATGACGACGGTCATCCATATCAGACTGATGACGTTCAGGACAGGACCCAGCACCGGGCCCAACCTGAAAGGGCCGTAATCGGAACGGCTCAAGTTCTTCCTCCCATAGGCCAGCATGTAGACGATGGGCAAGATGTAGCTAGCGTACATGCCGATGATGGACATCGACAAGATGGCGTTGAAGGCCGTCGTGTTGCCGAGGTAGATGAAGCCCAGCAGCATCTGCAGGACGGTCACGAGGACGACCGACTGCACCGGGATCCGCTGGCGCTTGTTGACCCTGCTCAGGTGGCGGTCGTAGGGCGTGGCCCTGTCGCGGGCGAACGCCCACAGCGTCCGCGAGGTGGACGTGATGCCGGCCACGGTGGCCGCGACGGCGGTGAGGACGATCATGACGGACAGCACCGTCGCGGCGGCGGGGGACCTGGTCACGTCGAGGAAGATCTGCATGAACGGGAAGCCGGTCGGGGTCGTGAGGAGCGCCTCGAGGGGGCCCGTGGAGAAGAGCAGCACGGTGCCGAACACGAGGCCCATGAGGCCGTTGACGACGACGCTGCCGACCATGGCGATGGGAACGTTCCGGCTTGCGTTGGGCATCTCCTCGGCCAGATGGCACGCCGCGTCATAGCTACACAGGGTCGTCCGTGAGAAAGCATATACGAGAATATTGGGGGCCAGGGGGGCATCTTACCCGAGAAAGGGGTAGACTGCACTGATGAGCCCGACAAGCCACGAAACGCCGTCACTGTCCCACCCGCTGGAGTTGACGAATTCCGTGAACACGAACGACGCGGTGTTTTTGGGTGCCATGACGCCGAGCACGATGAGAATGACTAGGAAGCCGAGGCCGTGGAGAACACCTAGGTATGCGTACACACATGGTCAACGAGCCGGACTTCGGAGGGAGGGGGACGAGACAGGGCAGCTCACCGGAAACCAGGTTTGCCGTCGGCAGAAGCCTGTGGCCCCAGATGTTCACAGCCATGGCGTACACCAGGATGGCCCAGTAGAAAAGCATGCCTTGCCAGCGTGCCGGGATATAAGAGCCGTCGTTGATGATGATGAGGGCCTGGGTCTGGAGGCCGGCCGCGAACGCGGCGGACGAGGTCAAGATGACTTGGCCACCGACGGAGATCCAGCCGGTTGCGAATGCGGCCGCGGAGCGAGTCGATGCTGGGCATAGTGCTGCAACCCAGTGGTATTGGCCTGGACAAAGGAAAAAGGAAACCCCATTAGTTGTCAAGCTTTCTTCCCTGGCACCAAAGTCTCGAAAGAAGAAAAGCACTCGCCCCCCTGAGTTCGAAGCTGAAGGAGGCCCCCTGTGATGGGCTTACTTACCTCCGGCAGTTGGGTATATAGAAGCAATCTCCCCGAGCGACGAGGCGATGCAAACGGTGCAAAGGGTTGAAAGGATGCTGATGACGCCGCGTCAGTCTCGCCGCTTTGCAAACAACCCCATGAAGCGGCCATCGTCCGAATTGAAAACCTACAGGTTGTAAAACAGGCAAGGTGCGCCGCCGCTGACTAGAGCCGGTGCAACGACAGTTGACAGAGCTTCCCAAGTTGCCATGAGGCAGAGACACAACGCTCCAAGGGCGGGCAGGGAGAAGCGTCTCTCCAGCTCCTGCGCGTGCCCGAGCTGGGCGAGTCGGTAGTCGTCGTCGCCGCCATCGGCAACGTCTTGGTGAGAGTCGACCTTGGCAAGAGTCTCGGCGTCTTTCTTCATGTCGTTGCTCATTGTGTCAAGAAAAGTCTGGTTCTGCAGTCCCAAACTGGTTCGAACATACAGAGTCCATCCCTGTGTATCAGGCGTTTCCCCCGAGTTATGTACGCCATGACTACTACATACGACGTAACTGCATGCTCGACCTTATCATTTGGATTATCACAAGTTTCCAAGCATTGCAGTGGCAAGCCCTCCTCCCCCCCCCCCCCCCCCCCCGGAACGGAGACAACGTTCTATCACGACAGTTATTACTGTTGGCATCCCGGTGCCTTATCTTGGGCGGTTAGATCCAATCAGGAACGGCATCATAATCAGCGACCAATCGAATGAGCGGATATGACAAGCCTACAGACGTGGGTTTCTTAACTTGACTTTCGTAGACTCTTTTCCCACGCTGGGGGGGGTAAGAGATAAGAACGATGGGTCGCGAGTGATCCTTGTCTTTGAAGGGGTCCCATGGTTCCGAGCTGTTCCGCCGGCAGTACTCGGAACTGGAACCGTTTCCGATCTCGCGTCGGCTCAAGTTCGCAGAATGGCTGTCCAAGCGTCCAATATAGAAGCCGATGAGTTGAACGCTCGAGTCATGGACACTCACGCTTCCAAGCTTTCATAAACACAAGCATTGCTCATTATCGAGATTCACACCCACGACGTTGCCTGTCACCTCATCAGCGTCCGTCTTATTCACAATGGCATCAATTCCGCACCCCTTGTCCGCACTATCTCTCGAAGAGACCAACCAAGCCCGAGACATTATCCTCGCAGCCCACGATGGATCCGTCCTTGACTTTAGACAAATTTATGTTTGGGAACCACCAAAGGCCGAGGTCTTGGAATTCCTGGACCTCGAGCACTCTGGAAAACTCACGGCTTCATCACCGAGACCAGCGAGATGCGCACAGGTCTTTTACGACGTCATTGGCGGTGCCAGCAAAGCACAGTACACCGAGTCCATCGTGGACCTCGGCCAGGGTAAGATCGTAGACCAGAAGGTCATTGGTTCCGAGCACCAGGCAAGCTTGGCAGTGTATGCCCGCCCTCCCCCGACGTACCCGCGTCTTGCGATTCGTGTGTGTTGACGTGCATGGGCGGCCCAGATTCGAGTTTGAGACCCTTGCTCAGGTTGTCGAGAGCTCCGCCCTCTTCAAGGAGAAGATGGCGGAGCTCAAGCTGCCAGAGGGCTTCGAGGTGGTCATCGAACCCTGGCCCTACGGCGGCCCCGATCCAGCGGACGGGGACAAGCGCTTCTTCCAGGCCCTCATCTTCGCGCGGGACACGAGGAGCGGCAACCCGGACTCCAACTTCTACGCCTACCCCCTGCCCCTGATCCCCATCATGGACGCGCACACCAAGGAGGTTGTGCGCATCGAAGAGCTCGCCACTGGCGGCAAGGGCGAAGCTTACAAGGGTAAGACGCACGCGGCTACTGTCGTCGACCACTGCAAGGCAAGCGAGTACGTGCCAGAGCTGTTGCCGAACGGTACGCGCAAGGATCTCAAGCCCTTGACCGTGGCCCAGCCCGAAGGACCCAGTTTCTCCGTCACGGACGGCAACCTCATCCAGTGGCAGAAGTGGCGCATGCGTGTCACCTTCAACCCTCGCGAGGGCGCTGTTGTGCATGACATTCGATACGATGGCCGTCCGGTACTGTACCGTTTGAGCATGAGTGACATGGTGAGCCTTTATCTTCTCCTCCGCTGTGGAGTCCTTGAGGGAGGGACCGAGTTCTGACCTTCTTTTTGTCCTAGACTGTGCCATATGCAGACCCTCGCCCGCCATTCCACCGTAAGCAGGCATTCGACTTTGGTGACGGTGCTCTCGGCAACTGTGTCAACAACCTGACTCTCGGCTGCGACTGCCTCGGTGTCATCAAGGTGATATCCCACAACGAGGTTATCTCACCTGGTTTTCGATGCTAACAATAGGGAATTACAGTATTTCGACGGAATTCTCACGGATGCCAAGGGTGTTGCCACTGAGAGCAAGAACGTCATCTGCCTCCACGAGCAGGACAACGGCATCAACTGGAAGCACACCAACTGGCGTACCGGCCGCGCCGTCGTCACTCGTCGCCGCGAGCTCGTTATCCAGTTCATCATCACGCTCGCCAACTACGAGTACATCTTCAACTACAAGTTCGACCAGGCGGCCGGCATCGTCGTCGAGGCCCGCGCCACCGGCATCGTGTCGGTCGTCAACATCGACCCCGGCAAGACGGCGCCCTGGGGCAACGTGGTCAGCCCCGGCGCCCTGGCGCAGAACCACCAGCACGTCTTCTGCGTGCGCATCGACCCCGCCATCGACGGCAACGAGAACACGGTCGTGCAGGAGGAGAGCCTGCCCCTGAGGATGGACCGGCGGACGAACCCCAACGGCAACCTGTACGAGGTCAGGCAGACGCCCATCACCACGTCGGGCGGCTTCGACGCGGCGCCGATGAGCAACCGCGTCTTCAAGATCCAGAACCTGAAGAAGACGAACCCAGTCAGCGGGAAGCCCGTCGGGTACAAGATCACCCCGCCCCCGACGCAGCTGCTGCTCGCAGACCCCAACGGCATCCAGTCCAAGCGCGCGCTGTTCGCGCGCCACCACCTCTGGGTGACCAAGTACAAGGACCACGAGCTCTACGCCGGCGGCCGGTACACTCTGCAGAGCAGGCTCGAGGTCGGGGGCGTCCGGGACGCCGCTGACAGGAACGACGACGTCCTGGACCAGGACGTCGTGGTCTGGAGCGTCTTTGGGCTGACGCATAACCCCCGTGTTGAGGACTGGCCCGTAATGTCAGTTTCAACCCCCCCCCCCCCCCCCTACACACACACACACACATCCTTCTCTGACTGTATATCATCGAGTCTCCCCGCTAACGAAAAACTCTCCTTAGGCCCGTCGAGATGTTGCAGCTGCACATTTCGCCTTCTGATTTCTTCACCGGCAACCCGGCCCTCGATGTTCCCTCGAACAAGGACATTGGTTCTCAGCTGACATCGGGCAACCAGAGCTGCTGTGCTGAGCAAGAGCTCCCCACTCGGAGCAACTTATAGAAGAACCGATTGGAGTATTATCTGTCATTTTCTTTCATAGCAGCGTGGGCATGTGGAATGTATATAGCGATTGCAATGTATTTATAGCGATGAATTAAGACAAGTGATGGGATCTAGATAAGATACCCCTGTTATCAGCTTAAATCGGCACACAGTAGCTCAGGTGATTTCACACCAAGCTAATAACAGCTTATGTATGGTTGCGGAGGGGGGAGGCAGGCTTCATGCATCTGCTCAGGGTTGTCTCATTTCGAAGAATTGGGACTCCCGGACTCGACGGGCCCTGGCTCACACCTTTGTCAGTCTGCAAACATCAACCGAGACAGCACGCTAGACATATCACAATATATCGGATCGTCAAGCCTTATTGGGAACGTGTGAAGAACCGCAGCGTCTGTTAAAAGAGCCCTATGGGACAATCCAGGGTAGAAATACCCATTTGAAGTGTGTGGTAAGGGACATCTGTCGCGAGTAAAACTGCCGAGAGCGCTGACTGGTCAGTTTTCTTTCCGAAAACCGCAAACAGGCAAACCATCCCCATCAAAACCATTGGAACGACCAATTTCTTTCCGGTGGGCTTGCCACTTGGAATGAACCCCCCCTAGCCCGATGAGCTACACTGCATGGGAAGGCAATCTGGCTGTGGTGGCGTGGTAGTGATATTTCCCGGGGACTCTGCAAACGCACACTGGATCGCCTGTGATTAGTGACACTCTCATAACTGAGGAGTTAAATAGAGGCAGCATTCACATCCGACAGAGTTTGGCCTCAATGTTTTAGGTAGCCTTTGAAATCTTATTCTTCTCGCCATTTCTTTTCTTGCAATTTGCGTTGAGAATCATTGTTTCAAGGCCCAAGCAAACTTCAATTAGGCGACAGACTGAGCAATCAACAGGTTCCTAAGGGAGGCTCGTGACGAGCCGATCATGCGGGCGGCGTCGCTTTTAACGCTTCTTCCATCTCTCTTGTCCATATGCCTCGCGCAAGAAGCTGCAGGGTACCCTCCATGTGCAGTAAGAAGCATATTTTCGACTTTGCTTATGAGGCTTCTGTTAACAACCATAGTTGCGTTGCATTCTGCAGGCCCTCCCACAGACGACATGCGCTGCAACAAACCAGACATGCCTTTGCCATGACTCGACATTGTCCAGACTGGTAGAACCTTGCATCAGTGCGGGCTGCACGATCAAGGAAGCTTTAGGTTCATGTCCTCCATAATTTGACAGGCCGAGAACAAACATGCGCCTAACAGCCTACCAGTGACGGCAAACATCACATCGAAAAGCTGCGGCTTTCCCGAGGGCGATGATTCTGCAAGAGCCACGCTTGCTAGCCTCAACCTGCTCACCATACTACCCACAGTATCTATAATTCTACGCATGAAAGTCAAAATCCGAAGATGGTCGGCGTGGGGGGCTGACGATTCCACTATCGTGGCAGCTTATGTAAGGCATAGCATTCCTCGACGTTGACCAGAGGAAAGCTGATCCCGGATCCGAGGTCCTTATGCTTACCTTTGTTCCAATAAACATTCTCCGTAGGTGTTATCTTGCAATACGGAGCAGGAACAGGGTTCTGCGAGAATGTTGCTGACAGGTCTCTCTTTGCAGTCGAGAGGAACGGGCAGGGAAGAAACCTTTGGACTTTTTCTTTCGATCAAGTGGACAGGTTTTTCTTGGTATTGCCATCCACTATGGACCTTTTTTACTCATCGATGGAGGCGAATTCTGACCGAAACATTATAGATCTACTACATCAGCCAACCCGTCTACTATGCATCATTGGCACTGATCAAAGCATCAATCTTGCTCCTGCTTCTGCGAATATTCCCTGGTGGCGGAATTCGACTGACGCTATGGGGCACTCAAGCTGTCAACTTGATTATTTGTGTTGGTATACGGTAGGTATGCTTTGGGGGAGGTGGTCACGTGATATTCACGTAACACACCGCCTCCCTTGGCAGTATCCACCTCACTACTAGTATACCACCTAAAAGTCTAGATTTACTTTATAACTAATAAAAATATAATAAGTAATAACTATATTCTATATTATAATTTATTATATAATCTATAGGATATCCCTCTTATGTAATTTAACTAATACTAATTAGTATGTAATTAAATTATAAGATTACTACTATTAAATAGATTAGTAAGGTTTATTTTACTAGGAGTAAAGAGGATTAACTAGCCTATTAGTAAATAATCCTTTATAAATTTAACCTTTATTATTATTACCTCCTTACTCCCTTACTCTATATTAACTAAATTCTTATTAATAATAAACAAAAAGGGGAAAAATAGAAAGCTACTGCTAGTAACAGTAGGGCTATTAAACTAATAAATAATAAATATCTATCCCTCTTTATATCCTCTACTATTACTATTATTACTATCCTACCTCCTATAGCCTCTCCCTCTTTTACTTACCTTTATTTACTATATTAATCTAATAATATAAGGTAACTATATTAACTTTAATCTTAATAAGTTAGACCTTTATAAAGTTAGATTATATATAATATATATAATTACTATATAGTTAGATACTAACCTCTATAGCTACTAACTTCTTACTGCTTTCTAGTTAGATTTTATAAATTAGACTATTACTACCTTTAACGCTATAAGCACTAAGGTATTATTAACATTTTATAATTACCTTATTAATAATAAAGTCTTTATTAATTTAGTAAAAGAAAGGATTATACCTAAATTAGTAGACCTTCTTAATACTAATTTCTATATATAGACTAAAGAAGATATTACTTTTTATATGCTATAAATAGCCTATCTTTAACTTATAAAATAAAGAATCCTAAATTTATTAATAATATTACTAGTTAATATATCTTACCTAAGGAGAGATTAATAATTAATTAGGCCTTATCTACTACTTTTTTAATATTATTATAAATAATAGCTAATACTACTTTATAAAGGTAGCTAACCTTATTTACCTTAACTTATTTACTAACAGTAGATTATTACTAGCTAAAGTAGAAGTAAAAAATAGCCTAACCTTACTTTTATAATAAGATAAAATCTACTAAGCACTTACTAATCTAAACCTAGTACTTAGAGGTAATATAAGCACTTTATTTATTAATACCTTATTATATAACCTAAGAACCTCTTACCCTTATTACTATTATTATAACTAGTATAGTAAGTAATTAGGTAGTTAGCCTATTATAATAGATAAGGTAAATCCTTAGTAAGATATACTATTTAATTTATTAAATAACCCTAAGCCTACTACTAACCTCTTACTTTAGGGCACTATATAGAGATTTTAATTATAAAGCTATAATAAGTTATAACGTTAGCTACTATATAAATCTAAATTTATACTTATTTCTTTTTTCTAACTATACCCCTATTAACTAACTAATCTTATAAAGCTACTAATAGATAAAACTAAGTATAGTAGTAAGTTATATAACGTTCTTAATCTTAAGTTAAGTATCTTTTAAAATAACTATAGTAAGGTTAGGATTAAGTAATACTAACTTAGTCTTACTTTTTTTATTATATTAAAAAGTAAGGTATCCTAGTTCTATATTAATTATATTTATAGTAATAGTATTTATAATTTTAATAAGATAGTTAACTAAATTTATAACTACTTTAAGATATAGGAATAAATATAGACTTACCTATTTAAATAATAAGAAATAACACTTCCTTAAGTTATATATAATAATCCTATAATAACTAAGATCTAAGCCCTTAAGAAGCTTATCTTAAAGCTAGCCCTTATTTAATAGGCTCTCCCTTTATTATACTAAAATAATAAGGTGTTAAGAAGTTAGTTACTAAATGCCTACTCTAAGGTTCCTAAGTGTAACCTTTACTTATACGCTCTAGCTATAATATTAAAAGAAGTATATAGCTAATTATAGTTATCTATTAGTACTACTATAAGGCGCCCTTACTATAGCTAGTACCTTACTAAATCCTTACCCTTATTACCTAATAATTAATTTTAAGTAGACTATACTTACTAAGGCTAAAGCTATTATTAATAGTTTAGTAATAACTATAGTAGTAGTAATTTTTATAATAGTAATAATAATAATAGTAGCTATAATACTAAAAAAGTGTTATATTTACTATAAGCCTAGCTACTAGTTAATAAAGCATACTACTAATAAAAGACATAAAGCGTACTAGTAATTTAAAAGTAACTATTATATTAAAAATACCTTACTAACTATATATAACACCTTCCTTACTAGCTATAAAGGCACCTATTTATAAGAAGAAAAAAATAAAGATAGTAATAATAATAAGGATTTTTAGTAGTATCTCTAAGGGGCCTACTTTATTATTAGTAATAATAAAGAATAAGATAATAGTGTATTTTATACTTTAACTATATTCTTTAGTAACACTAAAGTAGATAGTAACGCGCTTACTACTAACCTTACTAACTAAGTTATTTATTACTAATTAATAAAAATTAACCTTAATAGTACTTTTACTAAGTTACCTAGTACCTTTATACTAAATTATTACTTATTAGCTACCTTTTAAGGTATTTTATTAAATATAAGCGTAGTAAGTTACTTAACTATAGGCTACTTATAAGTTATTATACTATAGTAAATTTAACTATTTATAACTATTAACACTATAGCTATAGGTAAAGTAAAGATTAGGTTTAGTAATAGTAATACTATTACTTTATAAGGCACTATTATAGTAAAGACTCCCCTTAGGTATATTACTTTTTATATAATACCTACTAATATACCTTTCTTACTTTACTTAGCTAATATAGATTAGCTATTAATTTAATTTAATAACCTTATAAATACTTTTTAATAAGGTAAACTTATAGTACTAGTTATATAAAAATAAGGCTACTTATAAATACTACTTAGCCTGCTTAAGTAAAGCCTTATAAGTTATTACCTAACTAACGTTAAGCTATACTACCTTTATTAATAGTTTAGCTATTTATTAATTTACTAGCTATATAAGATCCTTTATAAGGCTAGCTATAAGGTTAAAATAAAAGTAATTAAACACTTAATAAAGTACTATTATTATTACTAGATCTATAAAAAGGCTTCTTTTTAATTCTAATTTACCTTATATAATAACTATTTATTTAATTATAAAGTTATTATTAATATTATATACCTTAATAGTAACTTTATACTTTATATTATTAATACTACTACTACCTTTAATATAGCTTACTTTTTCTATAATATTTTAGTAAAAACTATATAGGAGGCACTATATTACTACTAGATTAACGTCTACTAAGGACCTCTAGATTAAATTATTACTAACATAAGGTAGAACTTTATCTTAACTAAATTTTTATATAAAGCCTATATAATAGGCGTTAAAGTTAAAATTATCCTTATTAAAGCGTATTATAACGTTAAGAAGGTTAAAAAATACTATACTATACTTTAATAGGTATATAAAATAATCTAAAAAGAATACCTATCTATTAACTATAAAGCAGTACTTTAAAGCGCTACTAAAGTAGTTAATAATACTACTAGCCTAAATAGCCTTATACCTACTTTATTAGTATTTAGTGCTTACCCCTATATAACTACTAACTTTACTCCTTTACTTAAGATAATTTAATATATAATAGCTATTTATAAGGTAACTAAAGATCTTTATAAATATAATATAATATAGTAAATTAATAAGGCTCTTACTACTTATAACAGCCTAAATACTTTTATAATAAAAAATCTACTTTTAGGTAGTAACGTCTATATCTAGTATAAAAAAAGAGGTTAGTCTAGCCTATATAAGTTACTTACTACTTAAGGTAAAGACTTTACTATTAATATTAATAGCCTTTATATTTTCTAATCTATATTAGTTAAGCTATACTATATAGTAGATAATAAAGAAGGAGGCTTAGCTAAGTAATGTCCCCTATCTATCTTAAATAATAATAGTAGTTATAGTAATAAGCCTACTAAAGATACTATTATTATTATAACTAGTTTAGGGCAGTAGCTATATACTAATAATCCTACTATTACGTAACCTTAATAAGCTAGGAAAATCCCTATAAGATACACTTTACTATAAGAGACTAATATACCTTATACTACCTTCCTCTTAGTAAAAAAAGAAGCCTATTAAACCCTTATAATCTAATTATATAAAAAAGGCGTTATTATAGCACCTAGCAAGCTATTTAAGTAATTAGTAGCTACTAAGATTAACAGCCTTATTATATAAAGCGTCTTTAAATTTACTATAATTAACTAACTTTAGCTATATAAGTAAATTTTTAAATTATAAATTATAAATAAGGTAAAAAGCACTAATAAGAAGCCTTATAAGAAATTATACCTTATTATTTAAGGCTATACTAATAATAATAAGGAGGCTATTCTTACTTAGTTACTTACTATCTAGTAAGCTAGCTAGTAGCTTATCCTTACACTAGCCTTTTCCTTTTTTATTAATAGTAAAGTTATATAGCTATATAATATTACGTAGACCTATATTTAATCTACTTCCTACCTTAACTATACTATTTACACTAAACTCCTAGCCTAAATCTATTATAAGTACCTTAATAATACTATTATAAAGGTTATTAAGCCTCTATATAAGATTACTAAAGTAGGTATATACTAGTAGGCTACTTATAACTATTACTATAAGGAGAATCTCTAGATAGTCTTTACTATATATAACCCTTACTTTCTCTTATTATCTAGTAAAAATTTATACTTTATACTTATTAGTATATAAATAGATAATACTATTAGCTTAATAAACCTTTTATTTTCTAACTAAGAGAATAAAGAACTAACTAAAGTAAAATTTACTATAAAGGATAAGTTATTTCTTACTATTAACTAACTGCTTACTTTTAATAGTAGGATTATTATAGTTATATTTACTATAGACACTTCTATTATACTTTCCTAGAAAAAGCAAGAAGTAAAACTATAATTAATTAATATAAAGTTACTTATAGCCTACTAAGATTTTATCTAGTAATAGGTATAAGGAGTATATATTACCTTTATTTACTAGCCTAAAGCGTATTATAATCTTTTTATTATAGCCTAATATAAGAAGCTAAATAATAAGGTAATTAAAGACCTTAACTATTAACTATAATAGTAAATAAGCTTACTTAGCTATAGTTTATAATTTATCTCCTTAGATCTTATATTAGCTAAGCTATTTATATTTATAAATAATTATTTACTAATAATTATAATATAACTTTATAGTTAGGATTTATTATCCTCCTTATAAATAAGGAAGTTAATAATAACTAAGCTAAATTTCTCCTTTATAGTAATATCTTTTATTTCTTATTTATAAAGTCTAAATAAGTTACCTAAAGCGTCTTTATATCTAAAGTGTATAAGATAGTTATAGGTATTAATATAGCTTACGCCCTCTTTATAACTATTATAATAATTATAAAGAAGCTTAATATTTTATTAATCCTAACTATTATATATATAGACTTATATTTACTTTATAAATACTTAGTTAAGCTAGGAACTATAAAGGAGAAGCGTCTTATAATTAATATTATATTACTAAGATAGTCTTATAAATAATATAAGCTTTATAAAGTCTAATAGATTACTAAATCTAATAATCTAGCTAATAGATTTATAAAGGTATCCTTAAATTACGCACTTAAGGGCCTAGTTATAAATAATAAAGCTAAGATATATATAAAAAGTTAAGTTATATAAGTATAATAAATTATAATAAGTATATAGTAAAAAATAAATTATAAGTTATATAACTAACTAAACTATAATAGTAGTAGTTAAATCTAACTAATATAAGAATATACCTCTAATAGCTATAGCTAAAAAGAAACGCCCCTAAATAAGTTAGTATAAGCCTATACTATTTATAAAAAAAAATAAAGGATATAAGAATATATAGCACGTAACTATAAGAAGTATAATACTTTTAAAGTTTTAATTTTTATTACGTTTTTAGGGCTTTTAAGGGTAATCTAGATAGCTAGGGCACTAGTAACTTTTACTATAAAAGAAAAGTTACTAGTGTTAGTATATAGTAAGTATACTTTAGGGGAGGTAGTTATATAATATTTATATAACATACTGCCTCCCTTAGCAGTATCTACCTTACTACTAGTATACTACCTAAAAGTCTAGATTTACTTTATAACTAATAAAAATACAATAAGTAATAACTACATTCTGTATTATAATTTATTACGTGATCTATAGGATATCCCTCTTATGTGATTTAACTAACAATTTGTTTTCTATGTGTCTTTTCCGGGTTGTTCCGACAGAGCTCTTACATAAGGTGGAAAGTATATGAAGTTATCGTGACATAATGCCCTTAAACAATATCTTGTCGTCTGATATTATAATGAGCAATCATGTCAAAGCGGCCTCTACGGGTCAAAACACTTGTGAGCAGGTCCACAGACACGCCCAGGTAATGACTTAACCTGTTGATGAGGCTTCCAAAGCGGAATGATACTCTCCTGCAGGCAGCAACATAACTGGGCAAGCCTGTCAGAAAGAAATACTCAGCAGCCCGGGCTCCTCGAAAGCTCGCATGTAGGCGGATGGCCTCGTGAACATTTGCGCAGTTACACGCTTACGCATGAAAAGCAGCGTCTGTGTAATGAACAATGGTCCATCTCAAGACTACCCTTTCAGCACTCATGTTGGAAGCAAATATGTCAGAGCTCTTTTCTCGCTGACTGATACGACGAAACACCAAATTCAGGTCAACTATTATTAGCAGAATGTGGGGGAACACTCTTTATAGGTTAACAAGTGGGGGCTTCGGTGCACCCTTCAAGCTAGTTGACTGCTGGATCTTTGTCCCGGCCTTTCCAGAACAATGCCTACCACAACATGAGTTGTAATACTTGGCAAACGGCCCAAGACTGCTTCATACCTATGTCATAAAATGCCAAGATTTGTTCTCCATGCCTGAAATACCATGGAACTGTCTTTTACCTCATGGATAAACCATGTATGGTTGTCTGTGTCAGAAACGGCTTGTTGTTGTTGTAGTAGTATTCAATGCCTGGTACGTTCCTGAAAATGACAAAGGGCGCCTAGGGCAGCTAGCTTTAGGAAAATACATGATGATGCTCTAGTTCCGACCGTCCAAAGTCTCACTGGCCTATCGTTTTATATCCGCCACCAATCTTGTCTAGGAATGTCAACTAGAGTATACATCCTTGCTGTTGAGTGCCTAAGGGCTCTTCAACTAAGGTTCCGCGCGGCTGCGTCCCTTTTGATCTTCGGTTCTACGACCTTGGGTAGGAGGGGGTTTCCGTGTGCTCGGCTGTACAGTGCTAATAGTATATCCATGTCTTATTGTGCTATATATCTACTGGCTTGCTGCCAGTTTATACATAGCATACAGTAAGAAGAGTGTCTGTAAGGGAGATCAGGAGGAGAAATAAGAGTGGGAGGGGGAAAAGTTTAAGTTTGCACCAGACACTGCCGTCCGTTCCTACAGACCGGGGTGTGCCTTCGAGGAGGGTTGCAAGAGTAAAGAGAGAAGCGTGTGAGAAACGGCGAGTCAATATCAGGATCGACGTGTAAGTACAACAGCCATTAGAATCTCGTTTGTCACTTGTCAATGGGCAAGAACGACCTCGTACTTTAAACAACCGCACCTCTTGACACTTGTTTCTGGAACCGAAAGAGTTGTGTTGTCTGAAGACAACGTCGAAAGCCCCCTTGAAACGTCATGACCACTGCAAATGTTTCTTCCGTGACCGCATGCCTGGTAGGAAGTTAATTTCTGATGTCAAAACTCCAATGTTACTAGCAGACAGCAACAGGCACTGCTGGGCTATACCTTCCATAATGAGACACAAATTTTGTAGGCTAGGACGGCAAGGTCAAGCATCAACGACTGATGACTCGCACGTCTAACGAACGCGCACACCGTCCCATCTTACCGGTATATTGAACGAGTCAGTCGTAGGACGCCGATTGGGTCTGCAGTTCTGCCGGTTTCACAGACAACAGCGATCGGTGATTCTGCAGTAAATTCAAGCTTTCTTCGAGAACGCTGAACGACTAATAAAGCTTAATGTGGGAAGATGACAACATGGTGAACAGGGACTGATGCACCGCTCGTCTTAAGTATGTAGTGAGCGATGGATCTCTCCGCCTATTCGGTAATCACAACTAAACCATCGAATCTTCCATCCCGTCTTGCGACAACCGCTCGCTTGCGTGTCTCTCACGATGCCTCGCAAAAGGATCGAACCACCGGCGCCGTCGAACCACCTAATATCGCTTCTCTATTCCTCTGCTGAGAAATGGCGGGTGAGACGGGATCCGTCTCGATCTCTCAAGCCCAAGCGATGGTGATGATCGCCTTTGCCGCGACTGCATATTATAATACCATTGAAACATTTTTCTCCATCTTCACCACGTTCAAACGTCGCCAAGGGAAATACTTTTGGAGCATGATCGTTGCTAATACGGGCATCAATATTAACGCCACCGCGTTCGTCCTTCGATACTTTGGCGGTCACCACGAAACCCTCAACGCTTCCAGTATCGTGATCCCCTTTGCCTGGTATGCCATGGTCACAGGCCAGGCTATTGTTCTGTGGTCAAGGCTTCATCTCGTTGTTCACAGCCAGCGGAAAATTCGTCTAATCCTATCAATGATCGTATTCAACGCAGCCACAATGCATATCCCAGAGACGGTGATATTCGTTCTCGCGAACATGAACCCGAAAGAATGGACGAGGCCGTTCAAAATATATGAGAAAGTGGAGCTGGTTGTCTTCACCATCCAAGAAACTATCATCGCCGCTATATTCCTTTACGAAGGATACAGAAGTCTTAAGCCTCTCAGCGCGATAAGACCGAAAGCGGTCACCAGCATGGTTCGTCAACTAGCAGCTCTTTTCGCTGCCGCTTTCATTCTCGATACAGGCCTCATAATCCTCGAATACAACGACAAATTCGAAGTGCAGACCATGTGCAAGCCGTTCGTTTACAGCGTCAAAATCAAAGTGGAGTTTGTGGTTCTGAACAAGCTGCTGGCCTTCACTCGGATGAGTACATGCAACTGCCGAGGTCCCGAGACAATACCTTCAAACACCTTGCCTGACAACAACACTCGTACGGCTACAGAAGGAAACTCGAACAACCGGGCGATACAGGCGCTTCCGCGTGTGGAGCAGACGGGCGGGTCACTATCGCCAATTTGGCAGACAATCAATGAAGATCACATATTCGACCGGGGGGGTTCACCGACAAGCCGTGAGGTAGACGTCGGTTACAAGACAACGGATCCGAGGCTATCACAGCGGAGGTAATTAACCTCGCCACTTTCGACACATGAAAAAACCTTTCAAAGCAATGGTTGAGTTACGAACGAAGCAATACGAACTTAGTTCATCACCGAATGCCTTCCTTGAAAGCATCATGTGCAAGTTCATCGTCGAGCTTCTGCGTTGGCATTATGGCTATTCGTATTTTTCGGTGGATATCCCCCATGCATCATATGGATCTCCAAGCCAGAGCCTGACTATGTGAGAGATACCATGGTCATCAGGGGCAGCGCTGGTAAAAAGCCCCCCGTGTGGCGTGGGAAAAGCTTATAACCCATCCAGACCTTGGCATATGAAAGCGGAAACAGGACTGCCTCGGGCTTATAGAGTTGCCAGAACGAGATCATGACACCAGTAAAATGGCACTAGTTTGATCTAGGACGACTCAGGCGTATATACAGCAAAGAATAGAGAACAAATCGTGTTCAAATAATGTCGGTAGAGATAGTTGCCGAAACCCAGAGATTAAATAACGTTGACCAAGAAAACAACACGCAAGTGAAAAGCAATACTTACCTGACTCAAATGTAAAGCTGTTGCATAAGTTTCATATCTGCATGTACAGTAAACTTGGGTTGGTCAAAGATATGGTATTTCGTGACTATATATTCTGACTGGATAGCGTTCTTCTGTACCCGCCTTTATACTCGTCACATACGGAATATGAATATCGGACCAAGCATATATTGATACACATTGGGGAATCAAGTCCGGACCGTTATCTGTGCACCTTGAGTTTCTGTTCCTTCAACTTGCCAGTGAATAAACCTAGTTGATGTGGCAGACCAACCCGATGGCCCATTTGGGATCTTCGTGCCATTTAACGAGTGTCCCGTTCGAGGCTTTCTAGCCGGTGGTGGGTGGGCGGCTCCATTCTTGTCCAACACGTCCTTTCCGCTTTCTCCCTTGGCTGCTTTTGGAAAGTTATCTCATCTTCATACATGGCAACAGTCCACGAACGCTTAAAACGTGCAGCACCGAGCCCTCCAAAAGAGACGAGTACCGAGAATTGAATGTTGTTTTCGTTAGAACAGCACCATCGTATGACTGTACGCCACACATGAACGAGACCTGGCAGAAATTTCTTTGGTTGTTTCCTTACTCGTGCTCCTGATGAACAGTACCTAGGTGACATAGCAACCACCATGAAGCTTGTGCTATGTCCTACTTTGATTGGTAACTTACGCAGAAAACCCAAAGATTGTGGTTGATTGTTTAGTTCTGATATGCGGTGCGGATAATCAGAAGTGAATGGAGACAGGATTTAGCTTTGAGCTACCTAGCTGCGCTCCAAGATGCAAGTTGGTAGAAGCGCAGCATTAGCAGAAGTTTATTTGCATCTCCCTCACGATTCGGAATAAGCTATATTGAGATTGATGGCTCGAGAGCTTAAACCTAATTTCCGGGGATCGTCTTCTTGGTACTTAGAAAATGACTGACAGGACATCAATGACCCGCAACTTGATGGAAAGACGGCTTGGAGTGCAACTTATAAGAGCAGTTGAAGCCAACCAAACTATCAGCGCACCAATGAAGTTGACTATATATCATATTGGCGTGCCTTCATTCCACCTCTGTTGGTGGTAGCATATGACGAGTTGTATTTTATACACACACTCCGCACTTCACTGAATAAAGACAGCAACAAAACGCAAAAAAGAAAAAAAGAAAAAAAAAAAACTATTGATAAGAGGAAAAGATAGGAATATCGAAACTGCCTTATTAGCACCCAGAGTTGAACAGCAGGCCTACCCACAATGACATAACTGCTGTATGTCTACACTCAGTGCCAAGAAAACATGCCATTACTTGTCACTGCTGATGGACTCACCACCGCTCTCGAGATAATTTCTCTCGTCTGGTGTAGAAGGCCGGCCCATGGCCAGATTTCTGTGCGGGTATCTTCCAAACTGTACGATGATGTCCCGGTGTTTTACCACGAAGTCGTAGTTCGTTTCCAGCAAGTCTTTAGCCGACTCCTTCTGCACCGCCAACACTCCCCAACACTTTCGCTGATCATCAGAGCCAGCGGTGCCGTCATCGGCCATGAGCTCCTCAAAGTCGTCCTTCATCCGCTGATACTGCTTGACAGCAAAGTCGTGTAGTGCCAAGTCCTCGGAGTGCATGAAAGGAAGGTAGAACCACATTCGATAGGCTACGCGGTACCGGACTCTGCTATGATTCGGGGCGCCGGCGTTTACAGCGTGCTGGGCGATCTCGCGGGCGATGGGGTCGAAAAGCTTGAAGACGATGGACGACTCAGAGCCCCGATAGATGTTTCGCGGTACCTGATCCAGGAGTAGGACCAGACTCAGCCATTGCAGAGGTGTGAAAGGCCTGATGATTGAGAGTATTTCTTTGCTCGATGCTCTCGACGACTTTACAGCCTCAAGAACAGGGCGGTATTTTTTTCTAGAAGGCACGTCAACACTGCCGCTTCTCACAAAGTGTTCTGCGACCAAATTGAACATACATGCAGACCTCGTCAAAGCTAACATCAGGGAAGAACCATCTACCCATTTGACATTTCTGAGGCAGGATGTAAGCTTCTTCCGTCTTGAGGTGTTTGAACCAGAACCGGCGGAGCTTCTCAAGTAAGTCGGGCGTGAGAATTTCCTGGAGGCGCGCCTTTGCGTGCGCCTTGCAGGAGTTTGACCGGGGCAGACCATTTGACAACGTCATCTCGGCAGCCGAGTCGCGATAGTAGCCAGAAGTATAAAACCCTCGTCTCACACGCAACAGCGGGCCTGTTGGTCGAAAGGATGCTGTGGCGGAGGTGAGCTATCAACCTCACCGCCTGCGCTGTTGAGATGGAACTTGGCTTCATCCGCACAGAACGGCCAACGTCCCCCGCACTTCGCAGGGTGCGGCCATGGTCTGATGAGTAGGCATGACAGTCATCCTACTTGCACCACAACTACAGGGACTAAGGGATAGTGGGTGGTGTGCACTGACGTCGTCGTCTCGCCTCCCTGTGGTCTTGTGCTTCGTCTGGGAGCACTTTGGGAAGAGTCTGGACGCGCCGAAATGCGGGGTTTGTGCAGGCAAGGCGCCCCAACGTACATGTCAGGGTCTCTCGCTTAAGGCTGCTAATAATGCAACACCCCGAATGTGCGCGGCCGTCCGCTCCTTTGCTTGGTTTAGAGATCCGACGGTGGTGCGCTTGTTCGGATCGGTTGGCAGTGTGGCTTGGGGCCATCGGTTGACCCGTTTTGGCGCTAGAGTTCGCCGCAGCCGACGATTGGAATGTGGCGTCTAAGATCATGAGGATAAGCGTCGCAGATCGAAGACCGACAGAGCCGGGGTCAAATTTGCCTGGTCTCATGCTGGCATCAATCCTATGCCTGATGAGGGTTTCTTGTGTTTTGGCGGTTCTGCATGGAGACTGTTTTACGCCAAGTTAACGTTGACACCCAGCATTATACCTACCCTCTCTCGCCACATGGACGAGCTTCAACAAAGTGTTGGCACATTCACTAAGGGCACGGAAAGGTCACAACGAAGGGGATGATTGCCATGCAATCAAGGAAGGTGTCGCAATGTCTGTGCTGGTAGACTAATCAAATGTCCCACAGTTTCAGGAAAATTACTCGGTAGACCAAGTGAGTCGGGCTGCTGCTCATTCTGCGTAATACTCAATATGATGATACAGAAGAAATCGTTTCACCAAGCCTCGGCGTTCATGCCCTTATGGTCAGTCTATTGGCAACATTGGCGGCTTGGTAAATTAAGCGGCAGAATACATAAACTGCATATGTCACCGGATAAATACCGTTGGATGACTTCAGCCGCCGATAAATGGGGCATCAAAACTAGGTGAGCAAGCATGCAAAATATCTATCCTAACCGTCACTGATACGGTTGCGGGCCGCCGCTGGTGCAAACACCCCGGACCGAAGAAGAGCGTGATCCCGGTCGATGTTTATGATTATCGACCGGGATGAAGATGGCTTTCACTGTCCCGGGGAAAGGCGATCGGCGCCCGGCATGTCTGGCTCATAAGAAGAATAAGTGAATGACAGAGAGCACCAAACTTGGAAGAGCTAACTTCTCAAGGCCTCATTCGGCCGCAACATGAGCGCGGGCGATTTCTTGCACATAATGCGGAGGTCCTTGCAAGGATTGTGCTACACCGATACCAGCTTGGCTCATTTACATCCAACATCATGGCATCCACTACTACGCCCCAAACATCGTGATTGGTTCATACTGGCAGTCACTTATCGAACAATATGAATGGAATCACAAATTCACTGCTAAAAGACATAGCTGTGTGAGACCTGTAAAGCCGATCTTTCTTGAAGGGGTAGTATTAGCGGCACTGGTCAATGGCTTGTTCAAGGCGTGGTGGTGTCGTCATGTAAACAACCCATTTTGCAGGTAAACTGCATACGATGACTGGCCATCATGCCATAATCAGAACTGACTGGACCAGAGAGAAGACCAAGTATGGTTAAAAAGGCCCAGTCGTCCTTTCATGTCCTCGCCGTGTTCATTCTCTGTCTTGCTGCTTCATCGGACTGTTTGTTTATAACCTGAATACTACGTACGATCTTTTCTGCATCTGTCTGTACATATATCCCACCACCCTTCCTTAACATGCGTTCCTTTGCTTCTTTCTTCACGACGGCACTGGTCGTCGCTGGAGCTCTCGCCGCTCCAGCAGCCAAGCCCATCACCACGATGGACCTGTTCAAGCGCCAGTCTACTCCCTCCTCCCAGGGAACCCACAATGGCTACTTCTACAGCTGGTGGACTGATGGAGCATCTCCCGTCACCTATACCAACGGTGCCGGCGGCTCCTACAGCGTCCAGTGGCAGTCTGGTGGAAATTTCGTCGGTGGAAAGGGTTGGCAGACAGGCGGACCCAAGACCATCCAGTACTCTGGCACCTTTTCTCCCGTCAACAACGGCAACAGCTACTTGACAGTTTATGGCTGGACTAGAAACCCGGTGGGTCAATTCTCTGTCAATATGAGAAACACCTTGAAAGAAGTAAGCTGACTCATTACTTACTATCAAGCTCATTGAGTACTACATCGTTGAGAACCATGGAGAGTATAACCCTGGCAGCTCGGCTACACCCAAGGGCCAGGTCACCAGCGACGGCTCTGTGTACCAGTTGTACGAGAGCACTCGTGTCAATGCACCATCCATCGACGGTGACCAGACCTTCAAGCAGTTCTGGGCCATCCGTGAGAACAAGCGCACCGGCGGTACTGTTACAACTCAGAACATCTTCGACGCCTGGAAGAACGCTGGAATGACCATCGGCACTTCGTTTGACTACATGGTTGTTGCAACGGAAGGTTACAAATCTGCCGGCTCGGCCAGTATCACCGTCGAGACTGCCGCTTAAGTAGCAAAGAGCGATATGGCAAATTGGGTAAATCCCTACAGCGAAACAAAACACTAAATTTGCGCATGAGGCAAACGTGAGAGAGATCTTCTAGGGTAACTCCAAGGAAAGTGGTATAAATGTAACGCGATGCCCAAGCTTGGAAGCTGTTAGGACTACTGTTAGAGTTCTTGATGATCCCTTTTAGATACAAGCCAAATTCCATTCTGCGGAATCTGTATTCAGAGCCTTTTCAGGTCCTCGCCCTCTAGGTAATAGAGAAAGATAGATGAGTCTCGCTGCTTTTACTCACCTGCCACGTTGCGACGAGCCATAATGGTTTGAATCATAGAAGCAGACGATCCGCACTTTTGGTGGGGGGAGTGTCTCTCGTGAAAATGCCATCACCAGCCTCCATTGTTTATTACCCCAACAGAAATGATGAGCGGCCAGCCCGGCTAGTATGATTCAGTCATGTCTAGATTAACACTACATAAGCAGCAAGAGATGCTGTCAAGCAGTGTGGCATAGTCACTTGAAAAGCCTTACACTTAAACTTTGAAATAACCTCTCCAAAGGTTTCTCAACAGTCCGTCAGGGTCGTAGGCTGCTGCGATATCCTTCAAACGTTCGTGGTTCTCCTGTCCATACCCAGCGTACACATCCTGATTCTTCTCGGCGTAGTTCATGTACGTGTAACCTGCAAACAAGCCTCTCTCCTCTGCAAGAACCTGTATCTGGGAAATGAGGTCTGCGGCACTCTGTTGCACAAGATGGTCAAGATGCGATGTTTCCCAGTGTGTGACTACCGAAATATGCACCAGTGGGCCCCTTTCTGGGGTGAGTCCCAAGGCGTTCCCGCCATTTTTTTGCATCGCGTCCAGAATGTTTGCAGTGATGGGCTGATAGGTAAAGAACGGTTCCACCGTCTCGTTTGTGGCTTTTGCCGCACACAGGAGACGATTGGCATGTTCTTGATAGAGCGGAATGATGTCTTGGAGAAGCTGTGCTGCCCCCTCTCCCAAGTAGACAGAGGTCCCGGCCCAAGCTTTGCGCCCTCCGTATGGTTCGGAGATTGCCTTGGAATGAGTCGTGATGTTTGCCACAGTGGTAGTATTGAGAAACGATCCAGCAACGGATGCACTCTTTGCAAAAACCTCGGGCGTCTCTCCCGCAGATGAAGGGGGCGTGGCATGGTAGAGGTAGTTTGCAATGATAAATCCACCGAGAGATGCCAAATTGGTCATGACGAAGAATGTATGCCCGTCAGGATCGGCTGGCAAGCCGTTGACAGACAGGTCCACAAAGGCAGGCACAAGCTCGGTGCTCGAAGAAAGGGGGTACAGCGCGTTGTGTAGCCATACATCGCCCTGTTCGAAAGCCACGAGATCGAATCGTGTAACTATTCCATAGTTGCTCCCACCTCCTCCTCTGAGAGCCCAGAAAAGATCTTTGTTGGATTCTGGAGAAGCATTGACAACTTCGCCGGAAGCCAAGACGACTTCAAAGTTGCGAACATTGTCGCAGGCCCATCCGTAGCGTCCCGAAAAATACGATATGCCACCACCGAGGATGAGCCCGCTGACGCCGACATCGCTGACTCGTCCGCCCACAACAGCAAGACTCAGCGGGTCAAGTATTTCCGAGATGTTGACCCATCGATTGCCAGGTCCGACCGAGACGGTTTGGCGATTGTCGGACAGGGTGATCTGGTTGAGACGTACTAAATCAATGGTCACCCCGTGCGCAATATTGGATCCTCCATCAAACGCCGTGTGGCCACCACTCTTGACCGTGAAGGGAACAGACGCTGAGGTCAAGATCTTGATCGTGGTTGCAACGTCCTCGGTATCTTCGGGCGTCACGAAACAGGCGGGGTGGATCTCAGCCTGGCGGCCAGAGTAGTAGATATTTGACAACGCGTATTGCGTCGAGTTTGGGAAAGAAACTCTGCCTGGAAGTTGAGAATCCAGGAAGATGCACTGCGCAGCTAGTCAGAAAGAACTGTGAGTTCCGCCTTTGCTTACCCCTTGATTAATCTCGGGTACCAACTCGGCGAAGGCTCTGATTTGCAGAATGGTCAAACCAGACCAGATGATCAGTGACGACCACATGCTAGCTCGATCCAACGGTGGCGGAACTTTTGACGATGAGCCTGAATATTTGCAGCAATCAAGATAGCCTGGGAGAGAAGTTGCGGAGTCACTGTCCAAGCAATTACTGCCCTTTTGTACCTTTGAGGCACACAAGCAACAGAGGCCACGGTATGAGGGGCGCCACGACCGCCAAGATGTATGAGGCTAGCCTTTGTTCTCACCTTTTGCTGGCCAACAAGTCTCATTCGTCAGCTTGGACAGTTTCCGGTATTTGATCAGCGGTTAGGGCTTACTTCGATGATGCTAGCGGTAGCATTCGCGTGGCACCCGCTAACCACTTCTGAAGACGTTGCAGGGATTAATAGCACGATGTCCCGAAGCCTCAGAGAAGACAAATACGTCACCGGAATGGCGGTATCTGTGCATATGGTATTCACGAGACAAAGCAACAAGCGACCTGATTGAGCTTCTAGATCTGATAACTAATGTGTGCATTGTACATTCCATTATCTTACTTGGTTGGCAATCGTTTTTGTGACAAGATCAGAGCTAGGGTGGTAGAGCCAGCAGCGACCTCCAACTAATAGCTAGGCTGAAGTATCATAGGAATCCAATCACTTGCGACTTGCAGTGGTCCTTACATCTCTGATAGCGCCACAACCACCAAGACTTCTAAGAATTTCATCTCTTTGATGCAGCCAGAAGCTCCTTTATGTTATTATCAATCTAGTTAATAGAATGATTGTGATGCATGTGCAGCTCCAATCGGATGGTATCCTTTCCTCGGTACTGCAGCTTACTATCAGCCAAGGACACGATTCTTTAGTCAAAAGGGCTGTTTGCTATTCTAGTAACCTTTCTTGTCTTGGGACGTTACCTTTTATTGCATTGGCGTTCGACAGATACGGTTCACAGTTGTCAGTCAGAGAGTTTGCTAAAGCATTGTTTGTCGACTAGTATTCATATATCTTATCTATACTGTATATACAGGCACCAACCAATGATGAATAATACCTGAAGTCGACCTGAGGTTTTGCACTCCCTGCGAACAGCCACGGTCATCATTGAGCATCCTTGCCTAAGCAAAAACATCCTGCTGGGGCAAGCGGTAGAACCAGACAGTCTGGACCAGGCCGCCGCCAAAGTCTGCCTTGAGAACGTGCTTGCTGCAGTCGTTTGTGAACTCAAACGTGTTGACAAGCTGGAGGCCAACGTAGCTAGGAAGAGTAGCTGAGGTCACATCAACCGTCAACACGCCCGAGGGGCCCTTCTTGCGATTCCCTCCCTTGCTCTTGTAGCCCTTGTCACCGTATTTGTCGTCCCCGCCGTCGCAGGTCACCTTGGAGAAGCGATAGTTGCCAAAGACGCCGAGGCTGTGCTGCGCAACGAGGGCCCAGTCATGGTCCGAGTCGGTGGGCTTGGCGGGGAGAGTAACAGTTTTGGGGCGCACGTCTGCCTGAGTCGTGTCGTTGGCGGTGATGACGAAAGAGATGTGGCCTGAGGGCGCGTAGACGGAACCGCCGGAAGGGTAGATGCTGTGCCATTCTGGGATGAGCTCGCCCGTGTTGGTGTTACTGGAAGCTGGTGAGTAACTTGCGTTGAGGGGGAAGACAGAATGCATCCGCGACGACAGCTTCGTCTTGGGGACAGACTTACGTCAATGTGGCGTTGAGGTAGCCCCAACCGCCGACGATACATTGCAAGGCTCTATCTCACTTCATCTTGACGTTATCGGCAGCACAGGGTCAGAGAGGTTCTCTAAGCTGAGCAATCTAGGGACGGATTGAAGGTCTCGGAATCCACCCAAATCTAGGACAGAATAGATGAGAACTTATACAAAATCATCTTCCTCCTTCTTCCCGAAGCCGTTGTCGTGTTTCTGCAGGGAGCGAAGGTTGCCGAAGCGAGTTGATCCTTTCGGCCACGACCATCAGCCCCTGGCGTAGCTCACAGTGGCGCTATGATGCGCATGGATTGGGCTGCATCCCACAACGAGATCGCCTTTGAAGACTTTTGCCATAGCCGAACGAAATGTGTGCTAAGAATGTCTGATTCCGCCCAAGCTTGGGTCTAGATAGTCTCGTGGGATGCTCTCAGATTTCCACCCTACTAAACGGCTGATATTAGGGCTGATGGCTCGTCTTCTGTTTCCCGTAGTCCCAATCAAGCGTTGATCTAGACCTAATACTGCACAAGCCACTTGTGTGATGTGTCCAGCCAACTAATTTTGCAATAGCGTCTGCGCAACAGGATGCGCGACTACTTCATGTACTCGCTTACCCCTCAAACCCGACGTGGCTCCCTCATAGACGCCTAAAACACCCCTTAATACAACGCCACCTTTTTCAGCTCACTTTGCCACCCAAATGAGTAGCACAAATACTTCACACCTCCACAGGGATTATGAACGTTAGCTTCTTACTTACTAACCAGATAGAGAGAGTGATCAGCAGGTAGATATACTTATCGATAGGTATAGACCAGACTAAAACTAAAGTGTAAGTACTACTTCTATGTTACTGATCTAGGCGTAGAGTATGTTTGTAGAGGTATGTCCTCCTACGCAGCCTACACATGCTGGTTTCTGGCTGCTCCCTTCTATCTAATGTGATAGTCTGGCTGGTGAGAAAGTGGATGTGGGCACTGGCGAAGTCATATCTACTATTAATATCCGCACTAATCCCCCCCACTACATAACCGTAAAACTAAGCATAGCCTCTAAGCTCTGGAAGTGGGTTGTTTCACTGCGCTAACGTTCATAATCCTTGAGTGTCACTTTCTACCCTAACCCACCCCCGCTCACCCAGTGCCTCACCCTTAAAACAGCGACACTGGGTGAGCCTTAACAGAGCTTTGAACATAGGGTCTGTGGAATATACTGCTATAATCCTGCTCAGTGACGTTTCTATTTCAAGAATCAATACCACAATACGTCCTCAATATAAATATCATTTTGTGAAGCCTTGGTTGTAACTACTATGGATGCTTTGTGTGCTAATACTACATCTTGAAATTTCTATTCCACTCTAATCCATATGTGTAAATTGTTGCGACAACTGAACTTCATTCGAAAAGGTCTTGATGTCAAGCCTGAGAAATGTTAACGAATCGAGACTAAAAAAGAACCAACCACTGCAAAAGACCTCCACCGAAAACCATCCCAAATCTATGAATTGGATTAAACAATTCGTCAAACTTCACACCATGACTAGGCGAAACTAACTTTTCTCTGTGCGTTGGGTGATTTCTTAGCCTTTCTTGCTAGTCATAAGTTCCTTCACGAGCTTTTTCATACCATCATCGTCCGTCATTGTTTTGATGCCCAAAATGGGGTTGTCAGCTAGCTTGGAATTCCCGAGGTCAACTATCTAGCTCTGGACTTTATCAACAGAATAAACGCAGACTAGTCTGTTTCCAGACTTCTAGTCACAGCGGGGTGCAGTAAAGGTTCTAGAAACGTCTTCACTGCTAACCTCTAGTATCATGTTTGACCTTGTTGTTGTAAATATCAATGTTTATGGGACTAGAGCACAGATTATAGTACATTAATGGTCCGTTATAAACAGTACTTCAGGTCTTGTCAGGTTTCTTACACTTTGGAGGAGGGTTTTGCCACTTAGGTCTTTCTTGACGAAGAAAGGCAGTCATAGTTGCTGGCGTCCAAACTGAAATCCGAGAGAATCTATCGATACACTCCTGAGGCGGCTGCGGCATCAATCAGCCGCTTTGGAGCCTCGTCGTGTGTCGGAGCGCCGTCAACGAAAGCATCCTGGCCTTTCATAGTCTCTTCAAGATCATCAGATGAACCAAAGCCAACCACCTTGGCAGTGACTTGACGAGGAAAATATCCCTCTGTTTGCGCTATAAGACGGTTATGCTGAATCCTTCTGCAAGCAAGGCTTTCAAAGTCCAGCTGTCAAGATTTCCAGTTGCCTAAAATGATCAATTTGTAATACGACATGTTTTGTGTTCTATAACGAGTTATAAGCCTAGACCGGCAAGTTTCCACTATTAGTATCATGCTCATATGGGAACCGCCCTCAAATTCGGGTCTGGATAGTAGGAGATAGGCTGATGGTTTTCGACTAAGCTGCATACGAGATAAAATGGTCAAGTATGCCACGATTGCGCCTTGCCATCTGGGTCTCCCAAGGTCTGCAGAAACTTTGAGTTTACACCATGTGTCTGCCACATGCAGGGTTGGGAACATGTGCGTTGCAGGTGCTATTGGTTCCTTTGAGAGGGAGGTTCCATGATCAGTTGAACTTTATAGTGGATGATGATACAGCGTTGATTCTGCCCTGGATCAACTCATCCCTGTAGGCACTGAAGCAGAGCCATGAACCCGGTAGACTCGCTACAAACTATAACTGGTAAAATTTCAATGTAAGTACGAACTCCAATTCCAGGCATTTTATCTCACCAAACAATAGAATCAATACTCTTGGCTCAAAATTTAGAGATCGTCCATCCATCCACGCACGTTAGTCTCTACCAAATGTGCATTTCTCCGACTAGTGACTGTTGATAGGAGAGAAATCCTTGATTGGAAAATGAAAATTGACATGATGGCACTCCACAGGTTTGCCAGTAATAGTGCAGTGTGGTATAGAGACCCTTCTCACTAATGGCGAAGTGGCGCGTACCAGCATGGGCACCATGCAGGGTCCTGAAGGTCGCATGCAAGTTTCCCAAGGCGTTCCTTTCGCTTTGAGTTAAGCAAATGAGCAGTGCGGTCCAGCCTCAAACAAGAATTGACACGAGACGTTAGGTCTACGTAGAAGCTTCTTACTGCCCCGAGCCTATTCGCTACGCACATCTTGAAATTATTAAGCGATATATGACCAAGGCTCCTGGCAGCAGATGGCTCTCACTCGAATATCTCAACCAGGAGTCTAGTAGCTTGTATAATTAGCCGTGCTGAGACCTTGAGGGGTCTGCCAAGCTGGGACGAACTGCGGTGGTTGAATCAGTAGGCATTCGTCTGACCCATTGCATTGCACACAACTGATGCTTTTCCTAGGTGGACCCCTAACTACACGTTCCTTTCCTTCTCCTAATCGCCAGATTGAATAAATAAAAACTCAGTAATGAAGTAGTATACTATGGCCAAGAAGCGCTTTGCTGAGGCCAAACTTAACTACTCTAAATAGGCAGTTTTTCTATCTACAGGACTGATTTCAAGTCCATCTAAGCCACGTTTATAACTTGCTATTAATTTATTACTTATAATTTAATAGGCAGTAGCTACTATATCTACACAGCAAGACAGGTACTTATAGAGTACAACTAGGTTTAATAGCTTTTTAATCTACTAAGATATTTACAGTACATGCCGGGAATACATTGCTAGCCATGTATGTAGCATTTTTGTGATTGAAATAACCAATACTGATGTCGTCAATCGTTCCAGGTAACAGCCCTGATGGTCTAGCGGTATGATTCTCCCTTAGGGTGGGAGAGGTCCCAGGTTCGATCCCTGGTTAGGGCCCAATCCTTTTGTAAATGTCAGTAGTTTTTAGCAGCACCTAGAACTTGTAGGCAAGGATTAGATATAAATATTAGTACCCTTACTGTTACAAGCCTTTTGTAGGGACACATGTATGTCTATATACTAGTTAAGTATGTTGTTAGCCTTAAGAACTTTATCTTTAAGAGGGCTAGCCTTTAAAAAAGACTATATATAATACCTATCCTTACTGGTTATTGGTTGTGCTAGTTGCTTGTTTCTTATTTTGTTAGACGCGCGTTGCTTGCTTCCTTCACTGCATCTCTGCACGTCGCTGCTGTGCTATTGTCTAGCAGGTCCTACAACGAATCTATCCTATCAGATCCGGGACGGCCAGAAGGAGGGCTGTGTCGCATACGTTACTAGTACAAGGAGTATTACAAACTTGTCAGTTAAAGGAAAGGTATGTCTGATGTTACCATCTCATATATTGGCCTTTGGGCACGTGGTGTTTGGTGTAGAATAAATGCTTTAGCTGAGCACTAGGACGTACGGATTGTCATCCCGCAGGTTTATATTGGATAATGTTGTGTTTCATTGGGAGAAGATTACAATAGACGTCTATCTTGAGCCTGATTCTCGCGCGCGTTCTGCGTACCTACTAAGGTAAAGGAGCGCGCTGTAATTAGTAGGCGATAAAGTAATGTGGCCATATTTCTCGTATTGAACAGAAGTTGAATCGTAGGGATTCTATCGCTAGGAGATATCCTGCCTTTCTATTATAAGAACCCCGCATGCTGAAACACTTTTAGAACCTTATGGATCGGAGCGTACTGTGACGCGGAGCGTGTCCAACGGTTTGTGACAGCTGGTTACTACTCGACAACTCTAACTGGGATTATTTCCTGCTACCTCTCGCGGCCAGAGCGGCCGAAGGGTCAGTGCCCCTTAATCAATTGCCAGCTAACTATACCGTGCAGAGGGTCGAGGATTCCCAACATGCATGAGTGAAGGTAGTCTTGACGTAATTGAGTGAAACCTGCTTTGAACCTGTGTTGCCTTATAAATGGAAGCTCTTCCTTCTCCCGTCTTTCTAAGTCATTTGATTTAAACTTTACTTATAAAGAACTGCTAGATTCATCCCTTACATCATTTCCAGACATCATTACGGAGTACTAGTCATAGATACTGCACCATTTGAAAGAACATCAACATGTCCAAAGAGTCAGCAGATCCAACAATTGCTCTTGTGACTGGGGCAAACCAAGGAATCGGCTATGAGGTTGCAAAACGGTTATCTTCTGAGTACCCAAACTTTCATGTATTTATGGCGGGAAGACGGCAGGATGCTGTTGAAAAGGCGGCCGCCGAGCTTCAGAGTGCAGGACTCAACGTCGAGCCTCTGGTAATGGATATTACGTCCGACGACAGCATAGCATCGGCCGTGGAAAAGGTCCAAGCTAAATTTGGACACCTCGACGTACTCATCAACAATGCTGGTATCTTGTCGGGCAAGCCAGAGGATTCAATTCGGCAAAGACTCACAACCGTTTACAACACCAATGTATTCGGTTCGATCGCCGCCACGGAGGCTTTCATGCCTCTTCTTCATAACTCCTCAAAGACGCGTCGTGTTGTATTCGTTAGCTCTCGTCTGGGGAGTCTTGCCGTTCGGACTGATTCAGAAATAGGGTATCCTCCTATTGAGTTACTGGAATATGGCTCAAGCAAAGCTGCGCTTAATCATGCAGCAATGACCTTTGCTGCACGATTCAGAAACGACAACTCATGGAAGGTCAACGTCTGTTGCCCTGGTCACTGTGCGACCAACATGAGCGGTTACACGGGCATTGACGAAGCATCAATTGGCTCTATCCAGGCAGTGAGATTGGCGACGCTGGATTCCAATGGAGTAACTGCATCCTTCTCGGACAGACATGGACCGGCACCATGGTAGCGGAAAGATGGTAGCGGGAGTAAAAGGCAGTCAGACAGCCAATACAATGTATGAAGTTCGATACTCGTTATAGACCATATGAGTGCCTCTTTTCCTCTTCTTCATTGCCGTACCTCGTTGCTAATAAATCACGAATAACATACCTTGCTTACGAGACCATTTACAGGCGGTTGGCAAAAGCCAGCCATTGGATGATGGGATATCTTGATGCCACACAGAATGCCCCTCTGCCGTTTCCCCGCTTCCCAGATGTTGCGGGGTTCTTGTAAGGCCGGCAAACAACCTCATGAGTATGTGTCTCCCAACAAACTTCAATTCTGGACCCGAACTTCTAACGAAACTTTCAGCATATTGAGTTGGAACATCCCGTGATAATGGAAGTTCCAGCGCGGCGGCCGTATAGAGGATCATGCCATTGTGGTGAAACGCAATACATCGTGTTCCTGACATTCCCGCATACTTTACCACCACCACGGCCACCGAAAGCGAATACACCTCGATCTTACCAAGACTTTTACAAATGCAACTGCACCACTTGCCAGAAGGCGGGGTTCTTCCACATGCGTCTTGCATCGTCTCCGGACGACTTCCTGCTGTTGAAGCCTCTCAATCCGTACGAGGACCTCGGCGACTACTCAGTTTACCAGAAAGACTTGCACTTTCTCTTTTGCAAGACTTGTGGGATGAGATGCATCATCTTGATGGGACAAGGAGAGGTAGCAGAAGTTGACTTGGAGGAAATGGGGGTCAAAAATGACAACGAGGGGTTAGGAAAAGACAGTGTTGGTGAAGGCAGTGCGCTGACCAAAGTCTGGAGACCCAAGAAAGACGGTTGGAAGGAAGACAAGAAGTGGGGAAGCTATCTGAGTGTTAACGGATACTCTGTCGACGCCGGCCAGGATGGGTTCGATCTACGCGAGATTACGGAGAACAAGTGGGTTGCGTATCTCGACTGGCTCGAGTTGCATTCAGAAGGGTCTCAAGGAACTCGATTTGATCGACCTTGGGAGGGCGGTGCTTATTGATCTGCGGGGCTATCATTCTGTCATTGTAACACGTGGAATCGTGTTGGGGGGGAGCGCTGCGGGATGATCACTCTGCTTTCTAGCGTCCACAAAACACTACGACAAGTCTTGTAAGGAAACTTGTCCTCTTCTTTTATCGTTCAATGGGCCGTGACATACAGCACATTGAGGGATTGTGAGAGGCGCAATTTGTACTGTTGATCCGATGCCTTGGTTACACCTCTCGGGAATATCGTTACGGAGGTCTGCGGTCAGCGCTGGATTGACTGCATTAGAGCCCATGAAAGCCGGGCAACAAGCCAGTAAACTTCGGCCACGATGATATTATGAACAGTCTCTTATTATCAGTGAAGCCGTGGAAATAGCAAGGCTCTAGTTCCTCGTTCCATTCGTCACTATCAAGTGAACAGTGCTTATGCCCAGAGAACGCCAAATGCGACGCATTCAACGGGCAGTCAAGGGTAGCCGGTTGGTCCAGTTATTTTATGAACCGAGACAAGCTGAGATACGTCAGGCGAGCCTAGGCTTGGCGTTCATCTGCACTCATATATATTACATACCTGTTTCAGTTTTCAACTATCAATCTTTGCTTTACATCGCGCCCTCTTTCGCTGCATCGGAATGTCGACCCGAAGTGTCAAAGTCGCAGTCACTCAGGCCGAGCCGGCATGGATTGACCTGCCAGCTGCTGTTGAGAAGACGTGTATGCTGATGAAGGAGGCCGCTTCGAACGGCGCCCAACTCATTGCATTCCCCGAGTGCTGGATCCCTGGTTATCCAGTATGGATCTGGAGCCGTCTTATCGACTTCGACCTCAACGTTCGTTACATCAAGAACTCTTTACAGCTGGACTCTCTCGAGATGGTCACCATCCAAACCTGCGCCAAAGACAACAATATTGCTGTTTCCTTCGGGTTCTCCGAAAACGACAACAACTCGCTCTTCATCGCACAAGCCCTGATCGGTCAAGATGGTGAGATTAAAGTGCACCGTCGGAAACTGAAGCCGACACATATGGAGCGAACCATCTTTGGCGATGCTTCTGGTCACTGCTTACGAAGCGTGGGTGACCTTTCCTTTGCCCGGGTTGGTTCTCTGGCGTGCTGGGAGCACATTCAACCTCTTCTGAAGTACAACACCATCGCCCAGCAAGAGGAAATTCACGTATCAGCGTGGCCAAGCGTTACATCACTGTTGGTTAATCACTAAGAGGGATATCCCGTAGATCACGTAACAAATCGTGATACAGAATGTGGTGGTTACTTATTGTATTAGTTACAAAGTGAATCCAGACTTTTAGGTGGTATACTAGTGGTAAGGTAGATACTGCTAAGGGAGGCAGTGTGTTACGTAAATATCACGTAACCACCTCCCCTAAAGCATACCTACCGTATACTAACACTAGTAACTTTTCTTTTTATAGTAAAAGTCACTAGTGCCCTAGCTATCTAGATTACCCTTAAAAGCCCTAAAAACGTAATAAAAATTAAAACTCTAAAAGTATTACACTTCTTATAGTTACGTGCTGTATATTCCTATATCCTTTATTTTTCCTTATAAATAACGTAGGCTTATACTAACTTATTTAGGGGCGTTTCTCCTTAGCTATAGCTATTAGAGGCGTATTCTTATATTAGTTAGATTTAACTACTGCTATTATAGTCTAGTTAGTTATATAACCTATAATTTATCCTTTACTATATACCTATTATAATCTATTACGCCTATATAACCTAACCCTCTATATATATCTTAGCTTTATTATTTATAACTAGGCTCTTAAGTGCTTAATTTAGGGATACCTTTATAAATCTATTAGCTAGATTATTAGATCTAGTAATTTATTAGACTTTATAAAGCTTATATTACTTATAAGACTATCTTAGTAACATAATATTAATTATAAGACGCTTCTCCCTTATAGTTCCTAGCTTAACTAGGCATTTATAAAGTAAATATAAGTCTGTACATATAATAGTTAGGATAGATAGGGGACGTTACTTAGCTAAGCCTTCTTCTCTATTATCTGCTATGTAGTATAGCTTAACTAATATAAATTAGAAAACGTAAGGGCTATTAATATTAATAGTAAAGTCTTTACCTTAAGTAGTAAGTAACTTATATAGGCTAGACTAACCTCCTTTTTTACACTAGATGTAGATATTACTACCTAAAGGTAGATCCTTTATTATAAAGGTATCTAGGCTGTTATAGGTAGTAAGAGCCTTATTAATTTATTACGTTACGTTATATTTATAAAGATCTTTAGTTACCTTATAAATAGCTATTATACGTTAGATTATCTTAAGTAAAAAAGTAAAGTTAGTAGTTATATAGAGGTAGGCGCTAAATACTAATAAAGTAGGTATAAGGCTATTTAAGCTAGTAGTATTATTAACTACTTTAGTAGCGCTTTAAAGTGCTGCTTTATAGTTAATAGATAGGTATTTCTTTTAGATTATCTTATACGCCTATTAGAGTATAGCGTAATATCTCTTAACCTTCTTAACGCTATAATATACTTTAATAGGGATAATCTTAACTTTAACGCCTATTACGTAGGCTTTATATAAAAATTTAGTTAAGATAAAATTCTACCTTACGTTAGTAATAATCTAATCTAGAGGTCCTTAGTAGACGTTAATCTAGTAGTAATATAGTGCCTCTTATATAGTTTTTACTAAAATATTATAAAGGAAGTAGGCTATATTAAAGGCAGTAGTAGTATTAATAACGTAAAGTATAAGGTTACTATTAAGGTATATAATATTAATAATAACTTTATAATTAAATAAATAGTTATTATATAAGGTAAATTAGAATTAAGAAGAAGCCTTCTTATAGATCTAGTAATAATAACAGTACTTTATTAAGTGTTTAATTACCTTTATTTTAACCTTATAGCTAGCCTTATAAAGGATCTTATACAGCTAGTAAATTAATAGATAGCTAAACTGTTAATAAAGGCAGTATAGCTTAACGTTAGTTAGGTAATAACTTATAAGGCTTTACTTAGGCAGGCTAAGTAGTATCTATAGGTAGCCTTATTTTTATATAACTAGCACTATAAGTTTACCTTATTAAAGAGTATTTATAAGGTTATTAAATTAAATTAATAGCTAATCTATATTAGCTAAGTAAAGTAAGAAAAGTGTATTAGTAGGTATTACGTAAAAGGTAATATACCTAAGGGGAGTCTTTACTATAATAGTACCTTATAAAGTAATAGTATTACTATTACTAAACCTAATCTTTACTTTACCTATAGCTATAGTATTAATAGTTATAAATAGTTAAATTTACTATAGTATAATAGCTTATAAGTAGCCTGTAGTTAAGTAACTTACTACGCCTATATCTAGTAAAATACCTTAAAAGGTAGCTAATAAGTAATAATTTAGTATAAAGGTACTAAGTGACTTAGTAAAGGTGCTATTAAGGTTAATTTTTATTAATTAGTAATAAATAGCTTAGTTAGTAAGGTTAGTAGTAAGCGCGTTACTATCTACTTTAGCGCTACTAAAGAACATAGTTAAGGTGTAAAATACACTATTATCTTATTCTTTATTATTACTAATAATAAAGTAGGCCTCTTAGAGATACTACTAAAGATCCTTATTATTATTACTATCTTTATTTTCTTTTTTCTATAGATAGGTGCCTTTATAGCTAGTAAGGAAGGTATTATATATAGTTAGTAAGGTATCTTTAATATAATAGTTACCTTTAAATTACTAGTACGCTTTATGTCTTTTATTAGTAGTATGCTTTATTAACTAGTAGCTAGGCTTATAGTAAATATAGCACTTTTTAGTATTATAGCTACTATTATTATTATTACTATTATAAAAATTACTACTACTATAGTTATTACTAAACTATTAATAACAGCCTTAGCCTTAGTAGGTATAGTCTACCTAATATTAATTATTAGGTAATAAGGGTAAGGATTTAGTAAGGTACTAGTTATAGTAAGGGTGCCTTATAGTAGTACTAATAGATAACTATAATTAGCTATATACTTTTTTTAATATTATAGCTAGAGCATATAGGTAAAGGTTACACTTAGGAACTCTAAAGTAAGTATTTAGTAGCTAACTTCTTAGCACTTTATTATTTTAGTATAATAAAGGGAGAGCCTATTAGATAAAGGTAAGCTTTATAATAAGCTCCTTAAGGGCTTAGATCTTAGTTATTATAGGATTATTACGTATAACTTAAGGAAGTGTTATTTCTTACTATTTAGATAAGTAAGTCTATATTTATTCCTATATCTTAAAGTAGTTATAAATATAGTTAACTATTTTATTAAAATCTTAGATACTATTACTATAGATATAGTTAATATAGAACTAAGATACCTTACCTTTTAATATAATAGAAAAAGTAGGACTAAGTTAGTATTACTTAATCTTAACTTTACTATAGTTATCTTAAAAGATACTTAACTTAAGATTAAGAACGTTATATAACTTACTGCTATACTTAGTTTTATCTATTAGTAGCTTTATAAGATTAGTTAGTTAATAGGGGTATAGTTAGGAGGAAGGGATAAGTATAAATTTAGATCTACGTAGTAGCTAACGTTATAACTTATTATAGCCTTATAATTAAAATCTCTACGTAGTGCCCTAAGGTAAAAGGTTAGTAGTAGGCTTATAGTTACTTAATAAGTTAAATAGTATATCCTACTAAGGATTTACTCTATTTACTATAATAGGCTAACTACTTAATTACTTACTATACTAGCTATAATAAAATTAATAAGGTTAAAAAGTAAAGTAATAAGTAGGGTAATAAGTAAGGTAAGAGGTTCTTAGATTACATAATAAGGTATTAATAAATAAAGTACCTATATTACCTCTAAGTACTAGGTTTAGATTAGTAAGTGCCTAGTAGATTTTATCTTATTATAAAAGTAAAGTTAGGCCTTTTTACTCCTACTTTAGCTAGTAATAATCTACTATTAATAGATAAGTTAGGGTAAATAAGGTTAGTTATCTCTATAAAGTAATATTAGCTACTATTTATAATAATATTAAAAAAGCAGTAAATAAAGCCTAATTAATTATTAATTTTTCCTTAAGTAAGATATATTAACTAGTAATATTATTAATAAATTTAGGATTCTTTATTTATAAGTTAAAGATAGGCTGTTTATAGCGTGTAAAAGTAATATCTTTTTTAGTCTATATATAGAAATTAGCGTTAAGAAGGTCTACTAATTTAGGTGTAATCCTTCCTTTTGCTAGATTAATAAAGACTCTATTGTTAATAAGGTAATTGTAAAGTGTTAATAATACCTTAGTGCTTATAGCGTTAAAAGTAGTAGTAGTCTAATCTATAAAATCTAACTAGAAGGTAGCAAGAAGGCAGTAGCTATAGAGGTTAGCGTCTAACTATATAGCAATTATATATATTATATATAATCTAACTTTTTAGGGGTCTAACTTATTAAGATTAAAGTTAACATAGTTACCTTATATTATTAGATTAATATAGCAGATAAAGGCAGGTAGAAGAGGGAGAGGTTACAAGAGGTAGGATAGTAATAGTAGAGGATATAAAGGGGAATAGGTATTTATTATTTATTAACTTAACGGCCTTACTGTTACTAGCAGTAGCTCTTTACCTTTTTTCTTTCTACTTATTATTAATATAGATTTAGTTAAGATAAAGTAAGGAAGTAAAGAAAGTTATAATAATAATAATAGTTAAATTTATAGAGGATTATTTACTAATAGGCTAGTTAATCCTCTCTACTCTACATAAAAAAACCTTACTAATCTATTATAGTAGTAATCTAGTAATTAATTACACACTAATTAGTATTAGTTAATTACTAAGAGGGATATCCTGTAGATTACATAACAAATCGTAATACAGAATATAGTAGTTACTTATTGTATTAGTTACAAAGTGAATCCAGACTTTTAGGTAGTATACTAGTGGTAAGGTAAATACTGCCAAGGAAGGCGGTGTATCACGTAAATATCACGTGACCACCTCCCCCAAAGCATACCTACCGTATACCAACAATCACATTCTGGTACTGGCCCAGACATGTGGTCGATGAGTGCGGAAGGTAAGTGATGAGATTCTGAAATGTCTGTCAATTCCGACATTCCGACGCTAACCGGACATAAAGGTTGCCAAACACTCTCTCGTACTTATGCTATTGAATCAAGCGCGTTTGTTCTTCACTGCACAGCTTTGATCACCAATAGAGGAATTGAGACACATGACAGCTCCCATGGCCTCATCATGTGCAGCCCCGGCGGAGGTACCTCTGCTATCTTTGGCCCAGACGGTCGCCGTCTGACGGAACCTGTGGATGAGACGACAGAAACCATCATGTACGCCGACCTGGATATGGATTCGATCAATCGAGCGAAGATGTTCGCAGACTGCACCGGCCACTACAGTAGACCCGGTCTTCTGAGACTCAACGTCGACACCGAAATTCATGCCGTGGTGAGATCGGATAGGAGCATTGAGAAGCAATCAAAGGAGGCAGTAATGCCTCCCCTCTGAGTGTGTGCGTTCGCGCTGTTGACGAGGTTGCCACATGGCGCAATTAACAACAAATTGCGAATGACTATTAAGATTGTTACGGTACTGGTTAAGGTTAGCCAACTGATGGATCAATGGATCACGATGTTTGTTTATGGCATCATACCTTGCATTTTGGTCTTGCTTTCTGCTCACAGAGCGTTGCTTGTCAGCCAATTGAAATCCTCACAATCTGTTAATCCATGGAATGCTTGCAGAAGGTCGACAGGGCAAGCACTGTTGGCGCATTCCCCGTCCAATACAGACATGTCAAGGCTTCCCGGTAACGCGAAGAATTTCATATCCAAAGTACTAAAATTCACCGGCGGTGCATCCCTTGTTGGGGCACCGTGTCCATCCCATTCGTATTCGAGTTGTACTTGGTTGTCAGTATCCAAGCCCGGATCGGGTTCTCCTGCTGTCTTACTCCCAGGCACACCAGCTTTGCGGAAGTCTCTCCCACTTCCCGGTGCCGCAGGGTCGACATGGTAACCGAGTTCCGTTGGCAAAGCTCTCATGACTCCCCAGCGCTGAGCTAAGATGCGAATGATCATCACGCTTTTGCTTGCACGCTCCGGCCATGATGTTTGGAGCTCCCGCAGAAGCTCGAGACATTGACGGAGCCAGTACGTGCTTTGGTGTCGAAGGGCTGGATTCTGGCTTGTTGCATTCATCAGATGGACGACGGATGCACTGAGGAGGTGATGAACAATCAGCGGATTTGGAGGCTCCTCAAAACCATGCCCGCGGCGGTAGGTGCGTACAAGACGGGCAACAGCCGTTGCGGCCGTTGTAAGAGAGCGAAGAACAAGAAGGATGAATTCTGAGTTCGGCCCAGCAACTTTCCCACTCTCAGAGGTCGATGAAGGCTGGGAGATGGCGGCAAACATGCGTAGGAATGGCGGCATGGTAATAAGGATCGTCATCTGGTATGCGAGATGAAATTGGAGAACGGGCTTGGGGGTCAAATCGCCTGATAGATGAAGCCGGTCATGGCGAGAGCGGAAGAATGTGTTTAGGTTTTCCTGGCTTGCGACGAGGATGCGCACTTGCTGTGATATCGGAAGAGACTCGAAGGACGTAGAAAAACTTGGAAACAGTCAGTTTGGGCGGGTTCTGTTCCTGGACGGCCGGAAACGGAGACTTACACCTGATCCATATATTGATCATGGAGATACCACAATCTGCACTGCCATGCAAAGGATAACTGATAGATATCTGCTGTTGAGCTCTCAAACGTCGTATCGAAGTTGGGAACATTGACCCTCCTCCACGGAAGCGCACAATTTCGGCCCAGGATAGTGATGGCAGTCCGATCACCGATGTAGAACATCCAAAATGTACGGATATCTTCCTCACTAGCGTCGAGCCGTCTCGCTTCACACTCTTCCAGGGCCAAGACGTGCAGCCGAAGATACACACACATTCCGGCGGCCATGGAGATATACATCCATGAGAAATGGTCTCGGCCCAAGGCCAGCGAGCGCCAGGACATCATCGTGAGACTTTGAATGACTTTGACTGTGGGGTTCTGTCGACAGCAAGAGAAGACGAGACTCTCTGCAAACTCCGCAAACGCGTCCCCAATGATCACGGCATCGGTTCTTCGCGAGAAGGTTGTTCCCGTGGCAATGATGGCACTGTGTAACAATGCCTCGTGGAGAGGTTCATAGGGGTAACTCTGAAGGAAGTCAAGCGTCGTGTAAGAGGTGAACTGATGTTCCCGATTGATGTTTTTCAGAAAAAGGCTCGCCATCTCATTCACGAGACCCTGTTGGCGGCAGTAGGCGAGAACATGTTCTGTGGGAGTAACGTGATAGGTCGGGGGCACTGTCTGTTGTACAGTCTCGACCGCGTAATGAGACCCAGTCTTTGGATCGTCGATGATGGTCACTCCATCGCCAACATTAGTCCTCCAAAGCATCACACACAGCTCTTCCATGGCCAGCTGAGATCTATCTTGTCCCGATGGGTCTTTTCCGGCACTGCTGCCGTTGCCTTCATGAGAGGAACCATCCCGCACATTAGGGTATATATCCTTAACGTTACTGTCTCCTGCACCACTGTTTCCTCCGTCGAGCTTCTCTTTCACGGCGGCATCAGGCTCCCCTGATTGTGATGCGCGGGAAGACAAAGTCAGTGCCGGTGACAGCTCACTCCCGGCACTTTGCTTTTCCAGAGCCAAGAGCAACGAGTGGACTTGTGCTTCAAGGGCTCTGACATAGTCTTCGTCCCAGTATTTGCGCCTACAACATAACGTTAGCCAAGTATCTGGTTATGTTTGGGGGTCCTTTTTCATTGGGAGATGGAATATCAATGACAACACACTTTCGAGGGCGCTGCTCGGTGTATACACATTCTCTATTCTGTCTGCTGCACAATGAGCATGCAGGGCGAGCTGCATCACACTGTCCATGAAAGGATCGGTTAGTGACAGTACTTTGCGAGAATAAAGACAAGCAGGGGGGCTATGGACCTGTCTCCGTGGGGCTTGGAATAAACGAGCTGTTTCAACGAATGCCATGAAACCTACTTTTCGCTTCCCTGCTCGACATCGTTCGCAAGCGAAGCTTGTCGTTTTCTGGGACATGGCCAGGCACAAACTGATGGGTGTCTTGGGTCTTTCGGTTGGATACACCGGTAAGCTTACAAGCTACGTCATGGAGACTGCGACGAAGGCAGCTTGCTCCATCCGGCGGCCACTGGTACCTTTCATCGGCCGATCCTGGTCTTTGCAGGCTATTTGCGTCAGGGTGGCGAGGCCTAGAACGCTTGAATCGTTGTGATGTCCCCGATGGAGCGTCCCCGATGGAGGTTCGGTGAATGGCCTAGTTCGCGTGTGTTTGTGGCGGCTGTGTTTGCGGAGTGGACACCTCCGCAAGATAAGGAACGATGCGGAGGTGGGTTGAGCGGCTGGGGCCAGACAACGATTATGCAGTCGACGCCATCATCAGAAACATATACTTTGGTCTTGAGTCATACGGACGGATCAAGGTACGACGGCATCGTGATCCCGGGCGCACTGCCACCATGCAGCCAGTGCGTCAAGATCGTATGCAAACATGATGTTTGGTTGCGAGCCAACCTTAACAGGCGTGATTTATCCTTTATCTCGCTTCCTATGCGCACGTATAGTGGCAACTACACGACCAATTTCCTGGAAGCCTCTAAAATGCGGTTTCGTTACGCACTTATCAGCCCATTAATGGGATTGATAGTTCCAATGACTGTAAAGCATACCTCTCTACGTGTCATTGCTTGTTTGTCTTTTTCTTCCCACAGATAGAATCGTCGATCGATCGACCAAATCTAAAAGAAATGAACCAGCAAGCCTGGTTATAGCAGCCTTCTATCGACTGATCTCATAAGCCCATTCAGAACACCATCTACTGCTCTACCAACCTGCAGCGAAGAAACGTTCTAGACGGCGGCTGATTTGAAGAAATGCGGATATACCATGCGCAGTTCCTGGAGATGGCGGATCTGAAACTGGGACGCTTTGGTTTCGGGCACAGGCAGCCCTGCTTCCACCAAGTGCGCTGCCGTCCAACCGAGCTCCGATGCACTCTTGCAGTTATCGTATGAATCGTCTAAACGTTGCAGGGGGGCTCACTGTCAGCAGCCTCCTACAGGCTACGCAAGGTGTTATTGCAGTTTAACGTACCAACGAAGAAGCAATCTTCAGCCCTTTCAACATCCGCTTCACTCATAGCCTTGCGGAACATTTCTTTTGCCGGTTTGCATAAAAATGGGAGCTGAGCGTAGTCACAGTATGTGAGGCCCTCAAAGAGATCGTCGATTCCCAGCAGTTTGACGACACGCTTTCCGTGGTTAATATAGGCGTTGGTGAACAGCCATACTTTGACCTGGCTTCTGTCAATGTCTTCCAGGAGCTGTCGGAGCTCAGGGTCGGGCTTCAGCATGTCTTCCAGAGGCAAAGCGTCGTCAACCTTAGTGTTGTAGTCCAGTGGGTCGATTTGGTGGTGGCGGACCAGTCCTTCAATGGCAAGGCCGTATGTTTTGTAGTATTCCTTGGTCAACCTCGAGGCTTCCTCTTCAGGCAATGCGAGGTGCGTCATGAAGTACTGGTCAATGAGTTTCGCCATCAAATCGTGGATCTTATGGCCTTGTGACAGTTAGGTTAACTTCTTGAGACCATCGCATCAGGGAGTGACTGCTGACTCACTTCTCGAGTACAAGCAGTTGTCGATGTCGCTGTGGCAAGTCAGTCATTTGTCGGGAATGCAAGACCCCTACAGAGCTCTCAGTTTACAAGAAGAGCACAGGCTTTCCAGCTGTGGCTCGCTGAGCCCGTCCGTTCTCCATGGCGGTACTTCGCGCGTTTTTTGGAAGTGATGTTTGTGAGAGCTGACCAGGTGGTTACTCAGTTTCGGAATACACCAGTAACAATGGCTGCAGTAAGGCCTTTCGCCGGTTGGGGTTTAGCGTTGCTAGGAAGTATCCTTGTGAGTCATTGAATTAAGCCTCAGGTGCATAGCCTATACTCTGCTTTGTAGTAATTTCACGCCAGAACGTCTGATATTGACCAAGTCTGGGTGTTTAAACATTGACAAATTTCTCATGAGACCGCTCCCGAGCCCCAGAATCTTCGATTTAGTTCATGGATGGCCGGCCATAGGATCGTTGCCTTTGCCTTGGTTCAGCTAGGTCAATGATAGTCTGACGCGTCGTTCCGCTGTCAGTGGGTCTGGGCATAGCCTATCAGACTTGGAATGCATCATGACGGTGCGCTTCACGTATGCGGCATAAACTAGCTGGAAGTTCGTCTACCTACTCTTCGGGCTCTCCGTTCCAAAATGAACAGGATTCGACGTCGAGGATTCGGGTGGTCGCGATACTGAAACTTTGTGGCCATTCGAAAAGATCAAAAACACAAATGACCGGATAGCCCTCCACCTCATCTTGCCGACTTGCAGTGCACAGGGCGTTCTAAGATAAAAGAAGACGCTTTCGAACCTACCGGGCAGCAATTAGCCGGTGCTAACAATTTCAAAGCCCGTCCTTTGGCTTTGGGTCGATTACGGCTTGTCAGCACAGGAAGGGGACATGGTAGGATAAAAATAACACAGCGCCATGCGTAAATCACAACCGCTGACACCAGAGTACGGAATGCTGGTTCGAGAAATACAGACGTTCTGAGCATCAGACCATGTATCCGTGCAGTCACTGTCTGGTCTCGTGACGGCACGTTCAAGGTACGGCCCGTCAGCTGATTACACTGTGCCACTGCAAAGTGCATGCAGCAACCCTGTCACACGATTACGGCCAGAGACGATATTTGATTACCTTACACGGTTCAAGAGTACATTCGTATGTCATACGTGAGACTCGTTTCTCACGCTGTGCCACACTTTACGAAGTATCTCTCCATTCTAGGCGACGTGACTCGTGCGCGTCAGCTGATGCGGCTTCGTCTCCTGTCATGTCTCGTAATCAACGCATCCATCACATTGCTGGTGGTAAGCGAATGCCGTGGCAACCAAATGATCATCTCAACGTCGAGTCATCATAAAATACAGACAGCTCATCTTCTAAGCAGGCTGAGAGTCTGCCTGAAAGAATTTCCTTCACTCTCCCCTGTTGAAACGCAACTTGAGCTTGATTATAAGAGCAGCTGTAAGACACCGGAAACGCAGCGATCCTATTTTACTGTAAAATCTCCCGAAGCTTTCAAACTTGCGTCAAAATAGCCATTCGGCGAATATTTCTAGTGAGTTATAGATCGTTCCTTAGGGGGGAAGACCCCAACGTGACCCTCATATCAGATCCATCGAAACTTTCGCTCATGGTCCCAAAAGTCTGACCGTATTGATAAGCAGAGTTTCTTTCATTCCCCTATCATTATCCACATCGCACGCAGTACTCCTAATGCCTGGAGCAGATTGGATAAGAAGTAAGACTGCCTTGACAAAGCCGGTTGGAATGATACAGTCACCTGGTGGACCAAGTCATCGAACTACATCCAAAAGAGATGCTCCAACATTGCAGATATTCACATTTTTGGAGATGATTAAAGTAATATTGTTCTTGTGTACAAATATGCTCCTCCTTCCTCTTTTCGGGTGGAATGTTGCGAGCATTACCGTATTCATCTTCTTGAGATGTTTGCCATTCGGTCGTCAAATCGAGGGGGCTTTGAGGTTATCATACAACATAGCAGTTATGGAGATGGGTGGTTCTAAGACATTGACGGGATTTGGCAAACCGAAAGAATAGCCGTTATAAGCCTCTCACTTATATGTACCGACTCTTCTAGTCGTATTTGGATCTCAATGGCAATGGCCAAGGTGAGCATACTTAATAATGGAGCACTATACGACTTCGATTGGTAATTCACGCCTAAAAGCGCGCATTCCAAGGGGCAATATGAAGTGCATTGACGTAGAAACGTGACGAGGATAATAGTGTGATATGAGAGTTAGTAAAGCAACATGTCACGATAGCACCATACAGCACCTGTGATACCAATAAGTAGGCTACTTCAGAGATACGCCCTAGTATTGGCAGTTTCTTGAGATGCCTGGCATCACAACAGGTGTATTTATGGCCTCTTTAGATCAAGATGCTGTCAAGCCAGAGCAGACCTTTTCATTTTGGGATTAAGACTTTGACCTTCCTCCGGTGCGCCTGTTATCCTTTGTCGGTAATGGGCTGGGTTGTAAGGCTGAGTAAATCAAGAGGTGTCATTGAGAAAGTGAATCCTGGGTCTTGAGGTAACTTGAGAGCTATTGTAAAACAAGTGCATTGCAATCATAACTGGAACATTCTCCGAGAAAGGATACGTCATGAGTGACATGGCCGTATCACGATCTCTGAGAAGGGGGTATAGCTTCCAAAATTGCTCGCACCAATCACCAGGTTCCACTCGATTCATTGCAGGCCATTTCGTTTCCCCTCTGTTCATCCACCCCTGCTCTAGTACGCGCTCCCATATCACTGAATCGTTGGTGCCATCGTGACGACGATCCAGTGAACTGCCGACTTCTCATCCTTCAGAGGTGTCCAGTGTGTCATAAATTTCTCGTCTCCTCGGAACTGAGCACTGCGTCGAGTCTGGAGACGCACCTCCAGACTTACTGGCGCCCCAGCACGCATGCCAGTCCGCACACGGGTCTTGTATTCGGACTGATGATTCACCATGTTTTGCTTGAGGAAACGGAAGATATCTTGGCCAGCCACCAAACCAACAGTGTTGTTAACGGGGTGTAGCATGTCTAACACTCCCTCAGAATAGAATCTGATGATGAAAGAGTCGTAGGCCACAACCAAGTACTGTCGTCATCAAGTCAGCCACAGGTATGTGTTGAGGATCCGTAGCATTTCATTATTTCGCTTACCTTGGAGTACGCAGTATAAAACTCCTTCATCTGATAGTTCAAATCTCTCCCCTCCAGTTTGTGGAGCAACTTACCCTCCATGCCCGGGTCGATGGCAGAATTGCTCGGTACGCTATCATCAACCTTTACTCCGAGAGCTTTCAGGAAGGCCCTGCGGGCTGACGGGGCCGACGTTGATCGATGCAATACTGGCGGTTTCTTGGCTGCCTCTTCGACATTGTCGTTGCTTGAAGACGACAAGACCTTCATGATATCTGCGTTGGTGTGAATGGTCGTAGAGCAGTTGATCTGGCCGCCGAGGAAGAAAGAAAGCATCCCTGATTCGTTGTATAGCGGCGCTGTTGAAGGATGTTGGGATTAGCCTTGAGGTTGCCTGAGGATAGTGAAAAGGGGATGGGATGCAGTGGTGTTGCTGGGAAACATACCAACGTAGAGCAAGTTCCAGAACGGATCACCGTTCTTCTTATAATTCAAAAGCAACTCTACTGATTCCTTCCGTGCTTCAATCGCAGCTTTCAGCCTCCGGACCGGTTCCCGATCGGTATGAACACCTTGAAGGAATCTGCAGTTCCGGGGAATGATCTCGGGTCGTGTGTAACCTGTGACTTTGATGAAACCATCGGAAGCAAACACAATCGGATTGTCTGCGAGACTGTTCATCCAATGGAGGTCAGCTCTGCGAAAAAAGTGGTTCAAAAAGACGAAAGGTCTTTACCCTGGATTTGTGAGGCAGAAGCAGTCGCCTAGACCTTGATAGGTGCGAGAGTTGGTCGCCAACGCTCTTGTGGCGCTCAATGCCATTTGGTACCGAACGAAACGAGGATAAATATCCATAAAGACATCGTGCTCAACACTTTCTTGCAGGTCCGAGAAAAGCGTCTCCATACGAGGAAGCGTCTTAGTGGCAAGAGATTTCATTTCCGAATGGACTGCGTTTCGCAGCTCCCCGTTGACGTTTATCTGCTTTGAGGAATCATCGGAAAGGAAACCCTTGCGTATCGTCGTCATGACGCCTGTGAGGTCATTCAGTACCTTCTGGTACTCTTCTAGCTGTGATGTTCCAACCTGGTGAGTTACCCGTTCCCTTGCGCGATCCCGGACCGATTTCTGCTCACCTTTTTGAGGAATTCAACACCTTCGCTGCAGAGGCGAGCTTCGGCGAACTTCAGCAACTGATGCACTGTAATCGGATTATGAAGGACGACCTGGAAGATGCCTTGCCCAAAAAAATCAATCCCTCGGGCAGATTCGCTGCTCATCATGCTATGTTTCGATGTCGATTGCTTCGAGATTGACATGGAATCATCGCTCCTTGGCCCCATTCCGGTCTTCGCAGGGCCGTAATCTAGTGTCGAGGTAGCATCCAGTCCACTCTTATCACTGTAGTCCCGAACCGTCTCCTCTTCCTCGTCTGAAATCTCCATGTATGTTGGTCTGAGAGGCTGTTGGTTGCGTGGATGTCGTTGGCCGATTGCCGGCGGCTCAGCGTCCAGGTACAAACGATTTTGATCCAGTACAGGCGTTCGAAGCTCTCGCTTGTGTGCGGTGAGATTTTCCGCCACACGCGATCGGGTTGGCGGCGGCAAGGACTGTCGCGACGACGTCCTTGAGGATGTGGGATGATCGAGGGTGTATCGATGATGCGCCCTCGAGGGCCGTCCGCTTTCGGTCGGCTGGTAGATGGAAGTGGCGGGCGTCGATGCTACGTCTTTATTCCTATCCCCATTGCGATACTCATTGTGGTACTCGTGATAGTCCTGGTCGTTCTCGTCACCATAGCTGTCAGCATTTTCCTCTTCTTCCTCCGAGTCGTCGTAAATGACTACGCGACGTTGACGACTTCGTATGGGCGGAGGAGTTGCTGAGTTAACACCTGCGCTAGTTTCTTTTCCTTCTTCTCGGATGGTGTATCCGTCTGCCTCAGGAGCCCGCGCCAAAAGCCGTCTAGCAGCTTCGATTTCGTCGGCGCGTGGGGGGTGGTTTGAGATGCCACGTTGTCTTGCCATCCGATCAGGGCTTTTGACAGCCTGATCCGGGCGAGAAGAGTGACGCTTGGGGACAGCAAAGCTCTCCCTTTCAGGCCTAGTCTGGGGACGAGAGTCGGGGCCTTGGGGAACCATGTCTACCCGAGACAAAGGAGAGAAAGGACGGCGAAGCTCTGGGGTCTCTCGTCCCGGACGAGTAGCTTTACGCGGCCCAGTCGAATTCATCCCATCTTTCTTCTCCAGTGCCGGGTCCTTGTAGTTCTCGGCTTCGTCTTCAAAAGCTCCAAGATCCATCAAATCCTTAGGCTTTGAAAGATATGACTGGGGTTGACGTCGAAGGTAATCTTCATAGTTTTGTTCGAAATCTTGGCCCGGGACGCTCCGCGGCTTGTCCGCACGGGGCAGAACTTTGGAAATCAGCCCATCGTCGATGGTTCCTGGGGGAAGGCCATTCAAAACGTGGACGTTTGCAGATTGAATGGAGGTCGCCGCGTCATCATCGGTGTCGTAGGCCGGTGTCATGGCTAAGTAGCACACCCACCCTCTGGGTGGATGAAGAAGCAAAAATACTATAGATCGGGCTTTTGCTTCCACCAGCGAAAACGAAACCTTTGCTAGGTGGGTCGACGCGAGGATGTCTCACCTTGCGATAAATAGGAGCACAAAGACAAGCAGAAAAAAGAAATCCTCTTGAGACAAGCCGGAAGAGGGCGTCTAGAGCATCTTTTGTATCTTATCGCGTGCCGGTGCAACCCTACGAGGGACCAGCTTATCTACATGTACAATCTTAATTCCTAGAGATTTTGGTATACCTAGCTAGCTGCTCACGCCGCCCTCAGCAGGCAATGAACACCGCCCACCAACGCGTGTTCTCGTCGTCAGATCCGGGCACTTGAGATGGAGCAGGGGCATGCTTGTCACAGAGAGAGGGTCCAAACCCACCAAAACCTGTTTTCATGCGTGCGATATGGAGGCACCTTTGATAGCATTCCTTCGCCAGTGGCTCAAGTGGCTGCAGATGGGATGACATCTTGATACCGGATACAAGGGTTTGAGCCGCTTGTCCAGAGAGTCGAGACTGCGAGACCCCTCGGCTAGCTTGCGCTCGGATATTGAGGTGACATTGGTCATCGGAACCTTGATCCGCGTCCGATTTTGCCAGATGTCCTCCCTGGTATGGAGAACGGGCGTAGAAGATCTTGGAGAAGGTGGGGGGCTAATGTACGTGCGGTACTGTCTTTGCGTAAATCGCTCGCGTGGTCTCCGACCCAAAGGCAGGTTTGGCTCGGAAGTTCGAGGTGGCGCTGTTGCTAAAGCTTCAACTTGGTTTATGACCCAAGAGAGACGGCATTGTAACTGTACCTTGGCTTCACCTTGGGTTGATCCAGGCTACTGGGTTCATCCTGACGGGATTCCAACCGTCTACGCCATGCCCATTTTTTCGTCAGCGGAGGTACAAGGCTCGTTGCGGGGTGGGTACTTGGACAGAAGAATTTATGTGCATCCCTGGCGAAATTCGCCAAATCGTGGTCTTGGTAGGTAAGTTGAATGTAGCATTGAAGGAACACGGTGCGGCATACATTTGTAATCCCCTGTTACATCTCTCATGCGTCCAAGGGCGTATTGCCATCGCACTTAGATCACCGATATCATGCGTTTTCAGGATCCAAAAGCTGATGAAACTGGAGCACCGGTGCGTGCTTGGCTATACCGCCAAATGGAATGTGTTGTTCTCAAGCAACTGTTCCTGTTGATTATGCTTAAGTCCCCCGTTCAGCCACGATACCGTTTCAAGTAACAATCTCGGCAATTGTACCAATGTTAGTGTGTGACGATTAATGTACCTGAATACTCCGTATATGTACCGGTATATAGTCAAGGCTCTCGTGGCGGCGGCCTGAGCGTCCCTGTCTCGATCAGTGGGAAATTAATGGTAAGATTGAATTACGCCGAGAATTCGTAAGCAATGCAACACTGTCAGTAATGCGCACATGGATAAACACCAGACCACTCGCTATGGCATGACACGCTAGTGTACTCGAGCGAGCGCTGGAGGTTGGCCAGTCTGTTGGCTTGCAATTCAAGTGAGGTAACAGTCATCCTACCAGCCCCGCTTGACTCCTTGAGTAGGTGAGAATTCTGGGGATGTTCTTCAATTGATTTCATTCAAATGACAGATCACGGTCTGGCCCAGCGTATCTAGACTGAAACGTGTGCCATTCCAACCCCCGAAGAACCTGGGGTCATATCTCGATCCCACTCGTAAGGATGAGTTCATCTCAACTCGGCCCTATTGAGCTGTATGAGGCACAGAAGATGGTAACTCGACCAATCGCATGTGTCCCAAGGATGGAGATACTCCATTTTTTTCTGCATCGGAGACATCCGCATGTATAACATGCACCACTCAACAACTGTAGCCCAAGATCTCGGTTCGTAGGCATTACTTTTCAAGGGGATTTTGATGACGGCCTGGCTCGAGCAATGGGGCACAAAGAAACCTCATATTAAGCAAGTAGGGAAACTCTGCCGAGCGGCAATTCGTCGGGGGAATTTGCTCCGACTCGCGACGAACTACGCTCAGTGTAAAAAGCATTAGGATAGAGGGAAGAGAAACCTTTTGCAACAAACAAATCGAACGCACCTCCTACTTCGCCGGTTTTTGTCAAGCCATGGCCGTTGAACGTACAGATAATCACATTCAAGGAATCCACCGTGGTAATTCAGGGTGATAGCGGGCATATCGAGATCCCAGTTCTGTGCTCCCCTTCTCAAGATTTGTCTTCAGGGACGGCACGGAGTTATTCCCCACAAGGGAGAACCTGTGCTTAGTTGCTCTTGCGATTGAGCGATATCGCCTTGCTCAAGACCTCCATCCACAGGGTAGAAATCCCGGACAGCCCAATGTACGACATTGATGGGATATAGACCGAGTACCGATGTCAATCCAAGCCTAGATACATAGATAACGGTCGTTTGGCGAATCAAATTTTCCTTACATACATGTATTGTCCTTAGGTATGTAAACCACAACGTGATTGTAGATACACGTTGGTTTCTCGCCATACATATTAATGTATTGAGAGATTTCGCTAGATATAACGAGTATAGCTGTAACTTGTGGAAGACCATGGCATCAGTCAGAACAACGACGACTGGCCATGTTGGGCAAATGAGACTCCTCAACACACTGCAGTGAGAGGTTGGAATCACATGATCGGATGGCACATTGTGGAATCTGTGACAAAAGGTCCGGCTGATTGACATTCTTCAAGCTGAGTCGTCATATCTTGTACTGTCACACACGTGAGGAACATCTCAGCTGTTCTGGCATTAAAAATTGCAATAGCTATTAATTTTTGCCTAGTAGAAAGAAACTCAAGCTACAAAACCCAAGCCATTATTCAAAGTCACAACATTGACAGTGACATGCCCTTTGTCGAAACGGCCCATTGGCCCATTATCATGCATCCGTACGACTCGCACCTTATCCATCCAGGCGACCAAATTCCAAGGCTATTTTCATGCTGCATGCACATGCTGCTCGAATACCACTCCCTGGGCTCTTTCTATTGCCGGCTGCTGACATAGGAATCGCTCGTCACGTTGCAAACGGTGATGGTAACATTGTAGTTGGACAAGGTCGTGGACGACGAGGCGCCATACAGGCTGTACAGGCCAGCGGCGAAAACATACTGGCCGTCAGCGAGATCAGAAGGGACGGTTACAGTCTGAGTGATGTTCTCGATAGTGTTGGACTTTTCTGTATGCGATTGTCAGCATTAGGCTCAGCAACTGTCAACGTCGACGGGGCATCCGCACCAGGTCCGAGGTAGAACGAGCCCAGCACATTCTGGCCGAGGGTGCCGGGATAGGCGGAGATTTTGGGAGCCATGCCGAAGGCGATGGCGACGTCCGTGACGGACTGGATGTAGCCCTCGGTCTCGATGATGGCATCGACACGGTCACCGGCCTTAACGGCCTCGGGGAAGGCGATTCCGATGATGCGGGCATTGGCCAGAGCAAACAGGCCGGCGGCGGCAACGAGGGATGCGCGGAACTGCATGTTGGCTGGTGTTTTGCAATCGACCGAGTGTAGAGTGTGGTATTATGGTGTAGTGGTTGAGGCGAGGTATGTGTCGAACAGGCTGTATTTGGATTTGATGTTGTGCAATACAAGAGGCCTCGATCGATGGTGGGAGTTTGTCTGATATTATATATTTCCATCAAAACACGGAATCAAGGCCACGAACAAGCTTTGATTACTTGTCGCTAGAATTTTACTAAAATTGCGTTCGTCCAATCCAACGACGTCAGGGCCCCCAGTGTTTCCGTCGCCACACATTATGGACCTGAGGATTACATCGTATAACGCCAGGCAGGCTCCGCCTAGCCGCCAACAGCGATCAGCGCAAGACCGGCTTCAGCGGGATGACGCAGTCCCAAGGTCCTCTGGAGAGCTCTCCGGAATGTAGATTCTTGAAAGTTTCCGTGGCTGTCTATTCTTAGCAGCAACTGACGATCTGCCGGGCTCTCCGGACCCAACCTCGTGTCCAGAGGAAGCGGGCTTTGAGCTCTCACTCACTCCGCACTCGTCGTATAAAAAAGGAACCAAGCCGGAAAAGCGTGCCGGGGGACATCTCGCGCGATTCCCTGTGCCACCGGGGTTATCACTACCACGCAAGCTAGCCGACCTTGCCAGCTCTTGTGCCGATCCTGACGATCTGCATCAATTGGAAGGGCACCGCACTGTGTAGTGTATGGTAAGTGCCGGTATTGCGGCCGAAAGGTTGCCTGCCCAACCCCCTATATAGCCCTTAGGCTGCGAGGTGACCCTATTTTTGCTAAGGGCGGGGTAGAGCCAATGCATTCAGAGCATTACGTAGTAAGTCCAACAAGCTAATAGTCTCAGGGTACTTCTATTTATGTGCTAATTTGCCTACATCAAAGGTACCAGGATTCTCTGCTTTTACAAAGAGGTACATTACAGTGTAAGTAGCCCTAGTAGGTCTTCTGTTACTATACCTACTATCTACGATAGTATCCGGCCAAAGTAAAAGCTTCCTGTCAGGTAACTAATACGCACCCCCCTACTACAAAACTTCTCTGTTAGTAAATATTCCCCTTTAATAATGATGTCAGCTATAGGGGGTAACATGGCTGGGAGCTTTTAGTTACCCCTACCACCCTGTACTACTGGATATCTTTAGCTAGACCTCTATATAAGTAGTAGTATAACCAGAGGTATTTAAATTAGAGAATACTATGGTTTTAATTTAATAATAATGTTAAACTTAGTGGTGTTACCTAATAAAATAGTATTATAGCATTATGTATTGTTATACTCTGTACGGAGTATACTACGGAATATTTGGTGTAAAAGTGGAGGGGGGTCTACCTTGGCAGAAATGGGGTCACCTCGCAGCCTAAGGGATAGAGAACGAGAAAGCTGTCGGCTTCTCCCCACATGGTCCAGCACTGCACTAGAATGCTCACAAGGTCATTACGTACGTCGTACTATGCCAAGTATAACGAACCCTAGGCAAGGCATGGCCGAGGTTGATGAGGCCGGTCGGACTGCGCCATCTTCGGGTCGGTCCCAGCTGACAACTAGTGCACTACGTGCCGTGTTTGTTTTCCTTCAAATAGGCAGCGTGTATCCGTACTACCTAGGTACCCGCTTGTTACCAGGTATAGTCTAGCTTAGATCAGCATTCAACAATGCATCAACCAGCCAGTCAATGTCCTGTACGTCAAGTATGCCCCGCCCCCTTTTCTGGTAGGTATTGTGTGGGTGGACCCTATCGTAAGCCAGGGGTCTTTGAAATAACGGTACATATACTAGCCTATCTATACGTCATATAACAATAGTCGCCTTGCCAGAGTGGTTAATGGGCTGGCCTGCTAGTTTGGGATTGCATCCTGGAGAGCCGATAGCCAGTGTCTTCGGACGCGCAGGTTCGAATCCTGTGGGCGACGCATATGTTTTTGAGATTTTCTTCCACGTCAAATTCTTTTCTTCTCTTCTCCACAAACGCTTTTTGGTTTCCTTCATCCACGACAACTGATTTTGCTTATTCTCTTTATCTTGTTGACCTGGCCTATGTACTTGCGACGCCTAAACCACTTTATAATGCAGATATATAGGCACATACACACACATGTGCGTTAGTAGAGAGATAAGTGCAGCTTGCGTTAAATGCTTGACGATCGTGGTTACTGTGCAGTTAGAGTGCATGTGACGTATTGGTATTGAGAATTGGACCGCAGAAGTTATTGCCGATGGTCGTCTCAAATTGGCATCAAGCCTCCAGCCACCCCAGACTCCTTGTAGTATGTATGTATGTACTTTGCGCGATGTGAAGAGATAGTTGGATATCCTGACGTACACCTGTGGTTCGTATCCTTACGACCGTCGGCCATGAGAAGGAAATAGTGTGTGGTGGCCCACTACTGGGTGGCTTCACGGTTGTAAGACCGATCAGGAACAACCAGTCTTAGATCCGATCGATTGACAGACACCTCCCCCGTGGGGAAGATATAAATAAACAGCTGGCCAAGTCGGTCAGATACGGCTAGCAACCACATGATACATGCACGTCTTGGTCGATGCCTTCGTCGATGAGAATGCCGTTCCGATCTTGCGGCATTTCGCTGTAGTCCTCGGGAATCTACACGTACGCGTCGCCAGTGCGAATTCCCGAACAAGTGGGTTGCTCTGGCTGATGTTGCCAAGCCCGCCGGCTAGCAACAAAGCTCGCTGATGAGGCCAACGGCGATCGTTCTGTCGCTCCGAGGTGGGGGGCTCGTATCCTATCGGCCCCGAAGGAAGCCAGCCCCCCTCGATACGAACGATCAGCAGCCGTTGCGTTAGCGTACTATGCCACTTCCGCATGCGACCTCTCATTGACGATCCGTCCACCCTTTCCACCGGCTGTTCCACTGTCGAGTGGCACGAAGCTGTGGCCCACGCTGTTGCGTTTGGTCCACGCAACGTTGGGCACCGAATCGGCTCTAGGTGGTCGCTGGAAGAATCGCAAGACGAGAACCGACCTTTGCCATTATACCGAGACGGGCACAACTGACACAGCTCAGGTTGGCTGTAGGCCTCGCGTAGATCGCTGACCAGATGGGTTTCGTGGACTCGTATTCCCTCACCCAGGGGTTTCCAGCTCTTCACTAAGACCCATCGTCATCAAATCACACAAAGACTCATATATTGCGGGGTAAAGCGGGTCCCTGAAGGCGATAGTGACGAGAGGAATGCCTCGTATCATGAGAGAAGTGTCGCCAATACACACTACCCCAGCTCATTGTTTGGCTGCATCGTCCCGTGACTTATATTTTTCGTGAGGTCTAGACTTGATTCTGGCATCATCTAGTGGTAAAGAGCTCTTTTGATAATCAGATCATCGCTGGTTTCCTTAAATGTGCTGCGCAATAGCGCGTTGTGTAGCGACTCCGAGCATCCAGATGGTGCATTTCCCCTAGAAACATCACCTTCACAATCGCTTGGAAGAGTGGTGCAAGAAAACCGTCAGGATAAGCTCCCAAATAGAGGTCGGACTGACCACAGTCGGATGAATTCGAGTGCATAATGTTGCCGAGAGGCTATCTTTCTGTAATCCGCCTTTTGCTGGCCAGAAAGTCAGCTCTGTACCTCATTATCAAGCGCAGACAATGGTCCTCAAGATGAAACCTCGATTCAGACTAGAAATAGATTTAGTCACGGGGGCACATGTGTTTTAAGAAGGGGCATCCAAGAACATGTAAGTTCATTGCGATGAGACCACCAAGCTAAACTGTTTTGCTCAAGGCTCAAGGTACCAACTGTTGCTTGCCAAGGACCACGAATGGCCAATACTTGAGCGACATTGTAGGTATTATACCCTCCAATCTTCAGCAATTGGTTGAGAAATGATTTCCAAGAACTGCCATAGACCCAGGAGATCTTGTGCGATCTGGCAAATGTCAATCATCTCATTGCAGACGGCCCATGCAGTCGATTCATCCCTAGTCTGACGTTTGATTTCGGTCCGCCAAGGAAAGTCTGATGCTTCCATCGCAGGCTCACAGAAAGCCCGCCGCAAGTATGAGTTTGCCGGAGTGACTAAGTTGTTAAGGTTTTCTGCGAGGCCTACAACAGCATCGTTTCACGATGACGATTGAGGCGTCTTGAAACCACTTTTAATCTTGTCAAAATTGTATCCGGAGGCGATAACAAGTCTACTAACTTTGCAAGCTGGGGCGGTGATAATGGGTCTGAGCTCGTAAGATCAATGCTCTAGTGTATTCATTAAAGTGCAAATGGGATTGTAATAATACCTAGGTAGAGTAACACGCACAACGGCACAGCCTGAGCTTAACAAACCTCAGCAATAGACTTCACGCCACATCGTGTCACATCAAACGAATTCAAGGCAATTTCGTTCCTATAGAAGATGTCGTAAGAAAGCGCGTGCTCCGTAAGATAAGTTCTCGCAACGAGGCTTTAGCGAGTGTTGTGCAGAGTGTCAAATACACTTTGTCGCACGTTTTTTTATATGGCCGTGGCCTTTGATAATGGCTGTCCACGGACGAGGCGCACGCACAGCCTTCTTCGCGAACCCCGTGGCGAGCAACACCCCGGTTTCAGTTGTCCCTTGCGTGGTATCCCGGAGCCCGGGCAAGGCTAAATGTTTCGTGCCGGTTTACCCGTGAACGGACCAAACAGGCTGTTCCCGTCTGCCCCCCCACCCCGGCTGTTCGATCGTCGGTAGCGGAGACTCCATTAAAGGTAGAATAGGAACACGGTACGTCGGTACCCAATCATCTCGTCTTGAAACTAAAAGGTTATTGACTATTGTATACCTAGAAGCTGCGTCCAAGAGTCAAGAGTCAAGACGGACACCTTGGACAACATCAAGGTTTTGCCGAGTCATGCCGAGTCGCAGGCCCGAGGTAACAACCATGGAGCCGAACCTAGACGAGTGTATCAACCGAATTGCATCGTTGCGGCCAGATAGCCCCTGTACATTCCCTGCACATCACTTCCAATCTATTCGTGGTGATGAGCTTATGATAACGGAGGACGTGGTTGTGAATAAAGACATGATGACATCCATTGGTCAAGCGGTAAAGAGGACAACGCTGGACCCCTTCACTCTGGCGAAGTAAAGACTGCAACATGTGATGATACTCCGTAGCTGGTCATGTGCAATCAAATCCTGCATCACGATACAATGCCAAAGCTACAACTGAAAAGAAGGAGAAAAAACCGTTTGCTTGTGTTGTTGTTATATGTAGTTTTGTGTGGCTATAATTCATTTCGCCAAAAACAATAAAAGGACTCGATCAAGCTTGGATGGCCTTGTTTCAAACGATCGGTGGAGATGATTTGCGTTGACGTGAATCAGAATGGTCGATCAAAAAGACGGATGGCACAGGCATATCCGCGCCATGCCGTGGCATGCTCGAGCCCTCTTCGGCGCCGGCCGATCTGGTCCCGGCACCACGGAGCAGGCGCACGACGAGATGGGAACAGCCGTACCAAACAGCGGGGGCCGGCCGAGTGATTCCGCCTCTTACACGAGGTTTTTCCGAGGCAAGTCGGAGTAAATGCTCTCCCCCTCAAATTAATGCAGCCCCTGCTTGCAAATGCTCCCTCGTCCCGTGCAGATGTCTACAGATAATGGTTGGGGGAGGGACTGTCACCAATCCAGTTTGCAGGTCTCCAAAGAGAGCGGAGAGGCAGCGATGCAGCAATGATGATGACATTTGACGGGGAGAATACGTGAACCCTCGCCCGTGGCATGACGTCAGAAAGACATATTCGTCCTCGCAAGAATGGCAGCCGAATAGATTTGGGTAAGGCCGTACGGACAATGCTGAAGACATACCTAGGCAAACATGACCAAAACCTCTGTCAAGGAATAGCAGTGGCCAACTCTCAACTTACTACGCCTCTTTTTTCTTATTCTATTCTTTCATAAACGCAACGTTGAGACCTAGTCAACGACACCAGACAATGGCAACGAAGCCGAACTCTAATGCCGGAGACCCGCTGAGCACCAAGAACCACGTGCTCCAGGCTGGTGCATCAGCGATTCAGGTACGGGTTATGCTTCCCCCCGCCCTTAATGTTAGATCGAGGTGGACGCTACGATGGCTGAATCTGTCATAGGACTTTGCGCCTCTCAAAAATGTCTGCGCTCACCTCAACGCTTTCCATGCGTACGCGTCGGACCCCTCCCGCGTTGTGGAAGCAAACCACTACTGTGGCCATCTGAATGAGGACGTGCGGCAGTGCATCCTCTACGACAGCCCCGAGCCCAACGCGCGCATCATCGGCATCGAGTACATGATCACGCCCAAGCTGTACGAGACTCTGGAGCCCGAGGAGCGCAAGCTCTGGCACAGCCATGTGTACGAGGTGAAGTCGGGCATGCTCATCATGCCGCAGGCCACGCTGCCAGACGTCGTCTGGGAGGCGGCAGAGAACAAGGAGATGGAGCAGGTGGTCCACCTCTATGGCAAGGTCTACCACCTCTGGCAGGTCGACAAGGGCCACCAGCTGCCCCTCGGCGAGCCGCAACTCATGACCAGCTTCACCAGGCCGGGCCAGTTGGACTTTGACAAGTACGTCGGCGAGAGGGACCGCAGGTTCAAGTCGGACTACAAGCGAAAGGAGGAGGCTCGCAAGCACATCGAGACACCCGCGGTTCATCCCGACGCCGACCAGGCCTGGAATAACCATAGCAATGAAGCATAAAGATAGACATTAGACTGTCAAACACTGATGAGATTGCCTGCAACGCCGACACTTTGTCTTTTTTTGATGGGGTCTGTCTCCTGCATCTAAGACCATTGCAGGCAAAGCTGCGGGTTTGACGCAACGTCACGAGGAAGGCATACCCGCCCCCCCCCGCCCCCCACCCTCGATTATTGGTTCCATTGAACGCATGAAGGAAGGCTGGGATGGAGGCGGGTCGAACAGGAGGCGACGCTGGTGGGCGGTTGGCAGCGTAAAAGGGGCCGCGTGGTTATGCCAAGGCAGTTACAGGCGAGGAGATTGCAGACTCGCCACTTCGGAGGGCAGCCCGAGACGAGAAAAATCCTTTTTGGGCTCATATTCCCTTCTATTCCCCCAATCCCACGCTTCCATTAAGGACGGGGGTCAGGTAGCGAAACCCATAGGTTATGTTACGTGTGGATATTCAAAAAGCCAACAGGCCCAGGGGGCGGGCGAGTATGTGACGATGCAGCGAAGCCAAAAGCAGGTGGAAAATAAGGCAAAACGCAAAACAGGCGGTAAAAAAGCAAAATGAAAAAGAAAAGAGTGTAAAGGACGCCGAACTATCCCCTTTTACACTCTATTGGCTCTATGTCGATGCTTCAGATTCGTCTCGAAAAGATATCTGCCTTCCCCCCTCCTCCTCCTCCTGCTTCTCTCTATTCGTAGTTCGATGCAGTCCACCCACTTGATGGTGCTGGTGATCGAATGACATTTGCCCGACCTGCTCTGACTGTGGACCAGGGTGAAACGTGCAGGGAGGGGATCCTGGTGCTCGAATGATCTTGGCGGCTTCAAGGGTGAGATGACCCCTTGCAGCAATCTTGTGGATCTCGCGCTTCTCCTTTCCGTTACGGAGAATTTCGAGGTGCAAAAAAGGACAGGCAATTTCGGTAGAAGCCTGAATTTCTTGAAGTGGTAAGAGAGACAGAACGAAGGGGGTAGAGGAGCGTTGCAGCGCATTCGGTGTGCGGCATCAATCCGAGGCAATGTCTCCCATGAATCCTAGTTTTACATGCAAGGTTAGCACTTAATGTTATCTGTAAGGTACCCGCGCGATCAGGTACTCTATGTCGATTAAACAAATTGCTGGTGGATGGAATGGACTGCACTCTCAGCGGTTACTTCCAGGAACAGAGTTCACTCGTGGGACGAAGGTATAGCGGCTTGTTTGGCCTGCCGGTTACAGACGATGTAGTTGTTCAACGCTCATGACTCTTGACTTGGATGACTGACTTAGTCCCCCCTTCCCAACATGTCTTGTGCTGACAGCCTTGGCCGCCATGGAGACCAAGATGATCTTCGAACTCACCCGTCGTTGTGTGTGGCTGCCGATCGCCCGTGAACCGTGAGGCTCGGCTCTCTCGCATCTTCTTGCCCTCGGGATTCGGCCAACGGTAACCTCCCCCCCCCCCATCCCGGGGCACGATCCAAACGCCATCGCCCCGGGGGGGTGGGTATGACCTGTCGGAGCTTGCCGCCCAGCGCGCGCGCTTCTCTGGCCATATTTCCTTTGCCTCCTCCTTTCTCTAGTCTTCCCGGGCTAGCACAGCATGAAGACTTCTCTCTCCCCTCGGCTGGTTTCCGAGCGGTAGGTCTCAGAAAAAAAGGAAGAAGAAAACAGTACCCACACCGGACGAGCCACGTTCGCTCTGCATCCTACCCGCGACGGGAGGGCCACCGGCGCCGAGGCTGTCACTGTCAACGGAGGAGCTAATAGGAATGGGACGAAAGGAGAAGCATGATGACGATGATGACAATGGATGAGGGTGAGAAGAGGAGTCCGAAGCCCCTAAACCCTCTCTCACTCTCTCACGTATTACCAACCCGTCCGCTTCACCACACTGTACACAGAGTGCAGCCGGTCCTTTTTTCTTCTTCTTTTGGGTTGTCGCAAGCGCTTTGTGCTTTAAGGCTTGGCGTCTGTATCACCCCTCGATCTGTGACCCCCTTTAGGCCGAGGATAGATGGGTCCGCCTTGGACAACGGACGACGGACATAGACGACGGCGGTGTCCCCAGAAGAGCCAGGGCCGTAGCGAGATAGTTTCTCAAAGCGTCCAAGGTTGTAACGATGCTTCATCCCCCCCCCCGACGCTCATCTCTCAGCACCTATCGCTAACATATCCTGGACGGTGGTCAGAGCCGCCTGCTTACACACTACCAGGGAACCTTCTATTGCCTCCCCATGAAACACGTCCTCCCCCCCCGGTCCATAGACAGTAAGTCCGCAGTCGTCCGACCTTTTTCATCCACTTCGGGCCAGCCCAACACGGCTAGACGCCGTTGAATGGGGACTAGGGTGTCATTCACTCGCAGTGACCGAGTACGCACAACGGTCGTCGTCCGACAAGGGCCCCGGGACCAAACTCCAGAACGCTCTCCGATCGCCTCATAACGGGTGGTTGACGGGGGGTTTCTGACCAACGCGAACTTCACTGCGGTGCCCGTCTTGGGCCTCCTTGTGCTCTAAATTAGACTCGTCCCTTTTGCTCTCCCCTGCCACACCCCCTGCCGCAATCCGTCTCCTAGACTTGCCAAGAAAAAGGTTGGGTTCAGGACTAGGTCGCGACCTCCACCCAGCACCACAGCCTTGCGACAGGAGGTGTTGCAGATGATCTGAGCAGATCAGCGTACATTGTTTGCTGATGGAGTGTTTGGCAGCGTTTACACCGTTTCGGTTGTCGACCGCGAGCGCATGTATAAGATGTCCTTCACGGCGTCGTCCAGAGTTAGAGTTCCCCCCCCCTCTGGCCACACACAAATATCAATTCTGCACATCCGCATCGTTCTTTCAGCGGGCTGTCCCAGTTTTTTTCCTTCTCTTCTCTTCACTTCACTTCCTTCCTTAATCGTGCTGGCACACCGACTTCTGTCTCTGCGAGACCATTTCAAAATGCTTTCTTTCAAGGACATCTTCATTGCTTCGGCCGTCGCGGCGGTTGCCCATGGTCACGGTGTTATCCTCAACGCCCAGGGAGATGCAGGCTCGCCGGCCAGCGTCGGCTTCAAGGGTAAGTCGTGCATGAGATTCGCTGAGAAGAGGGGAGAGGGTAAGAGAGAGAGAGAGAGAGAGAGAGAGAGAGAGAGAGAGTCTCCGCCGTGCCTCGCAACTTACACTGACGCCCAAAACCAGTCGACCCCAACATTGCTCGCAACTGCACAACCATCAACCCCTGCCAGCAAGACGCCACGCTGATCCGTGACGCCGAGATCAACGCCAACATTGTGAACGAGTGCGGACGTACCGAGATTTCCGGCAACATCGACATTGGCGAGAACACCGAGAACGCCCTGTCTGCCGGCCAGGTCACCAAGGTCAAGGCCGGCAGCGAGCTCACGGTTACCATCCACCAGGTCAACGCCGACGGTGCCGGTCCCTACGCTTGCGACCTTGACCCCACGAGCAACTCCCTCGGTGGCAGCGGCCAGATTCCCCTGCAGGTCACCAACAACGTCCCTGGCGTCAACGGCTTCTCCCAGGCCAAGGCCCAGCAATTCAACATCACCGTCAAGTTGCCCAATGACCTGAAGTGCACTGGAGGTGAGTCTTAATAAGGCCGGTCCCCCCTTAGCAAAGAGCACAGAACTAATCAAGCATCACAGCTTCCACCGGAGACATCTGCACCGTCCGCTGCCGCAACAACGCCGTCGCCGGTCCCTTTGGCGGCTGCTTCCCCATCCAGCAGACCGACGTCACCCCTACTGCCAACACTCCTCAGAACATCAAGACGCTTAAGGACCTGAACACCATCCTCAAGCAGCAGCAGGGCAACACCAAGGACCTCCCGGCCGCCATCAAGGCCAACCAGATTGACGGCACTGCCGAGCAGAAGGCTGCCGCTGATGCCGCCGTCAAGCTCCTTGGCACTCCTGACGTCGTCATCAAGGATTCTCCCGCCACCGACACCGGCCCTAGCACCGGCAGCGGCAACGGCAACGGCAATGGCAATGGCAACGGTAACGCCAACGGCAACGGCAACGCCAACGGCAACGGTAACGCCAACGGCAACGGTAACACCAACGGCAACGGTAACACCAGGGGCAACGGCAGCACTGGCAAGGGCGCCGGTAAGGGCGCCGGCAACGCTGCTCCTGCTCCTCCCCCCGCCCCTAACAACAACGGCGGCAACCGTGGTGGCAACCGCAGCAACGGCAACCAGAAGCGTGGTGAGGGCCTCCTGCGCTGGGCCAGACGCTATGTCGTCGTCAACGACGAGGCCGACGCGGTGGAAGTTTCCGCATGAAGGGATTCGTGGTCGACACCACCCTGACAGGTTTCAGCCCCCGGTGCTTGTCCAATCGCTTGCTTGCGGCCTCACTCTAATCCCGTCTCTTTGGGAGAGGAGGGGGCGGAAACATCAGCGTCAAAACGCGTTGTGCGCACAGGAACACTCAAATCCGCAAGGGGCGAAACCTTGGTTCCGCAGAGGGAAAGCTGAAGACGGCAAGCAGGGATGCGGAAGTGTATTTTTCTTTTTAAACCGACCAATACATCTTTTCTACTTTTTTTGTGTGTAAAATTATGAGCAAACTTTCAAACTTTCAAAACAATGGTTAATTGTCGAAACGAACCAGCGCGCGTCGTCTTCCCGACTTCTGGACTTACTCGCTTGCACGTCGTTCAGGAACCAAAGACAGTGAAGAGCCCATAGAGAAAGCCTCGTAATCATAAGCCTGACGTCTCTCAAAGGTTGACTGTCCCCTTTGAAGATGCAGTGAGTGACGACAGGTAAAACCGAGTGATATCTTTGGGGCACATGAGAAGCATCGTTCGAACCCCCGTGTCTTGGCTCTTACAATCTCTCGCCCCCCCATATCCCAATCCAGGGCAGTGCATCCCAAAAAAGACTTTCACGGTTCCTGAAACCCGGTGGTGGTGGAGAGTCGGCGATTATTCCCTCTTCTAAACGTCGTTATCCCCCCCCCGGCACCCTGTCCTCTTCGTCTGCATTCAGACGGTCAACCGTGCGTTTCAGCACGGGTGCTATGGACGGCAAAGGAAAGGGTACCGATGAGCGAGCGTATGGGACGGCACATGTCGTATGATGCCTTGAACTGCATTGAGGGACAGACAGGCCACTCTTCTCCTGGTTCTTACAGATGCACGTAAGGCCTGTCCAAGGAAGCGTCTCTTACGACTGGAGAGTCCCAGGCCGGGGGTGGCATGCCGCCGCTGCGTTTCGGCAGGAGAGTGTTGCGTAAAAAGGTTTGGAGCCGAACCAAATTACTTTCCAACTCCAGGTACCGCAGCAAACGATATTTTTCGTCCCTCTTTACATCAGATGCCGCCTTGATGACGTCCTTGGCGCCACGCCTCGCAGCTGGACGGCGCCCGGGCTGCTACATGCAGGGTGGCTGCATGTAGCAATGAACGTGTCGTATGTGAGTAAGCCTCCATCCGGCCGGGAATAATTACAAGACGCATACCGTACGAGGCTCAATGCGTTGGACAAATATTCTACCCCGTAAGTCTCAAAATCGTCAACTCGTACTCACCCACAGAGGAGGATGTTATCAACGTTCTTAGTCTGTATCCAAGACAGCACGAGAGGAAACATGGTTTGGTCAAGCTTGCATTTAGGCATGCGATGCTAGTTCGGGTGGTTTGAGGGCCGCCGTAGCCTACTGTGACGTCGCCCACATGCTTTACATGCAGAACCAATCCTAAACCCTATATGCGGATATCAAAAAGCTCTGCGTTAGCCAAGTGTGGACATCACCAACAACCCTCAATCGGCTTGTTGTGGCCTGTGGTCAATAAGAACCTCAGCGGCCCGGAGTTTGACCAAATCAAGGACAACAAGCTTATTGTTTCCGGTCTTTGAGCAGACTTCTTCGGAGCCGTGACGGAGGAGATGGGCCCTCCCCCCCCCCCGGCACGTGGGAACCGTGTGGTATTTAGTCGCAACTGCAACCGAGTGTCGAAAGTCAAAAAGCCCCTCCCTCCACAGCGTCGGACTACGCTCAATCATAATGTTTGGTTTACAAAACCCTCTGTTTTTTTGAGTCGGGTCAAGCTCAGCGTCCATTAGCCAAAGTCAACGTTTCATCCGTTTCGACGACAGGCTGGGGAGGCCTTGCCAGAGCTAATGGCTCCCACTCAATGTTGTGCAAACGATGGACAGCAGAGACACGAGATTTGCAGCAGATGCCAGCGAATCATTCCTGCTACCCGCACTCCCTCTCGTTTCTTGTTCCATCGTGCGAGGACCCAACTTTGGTTTCCATTCCGTTTCCGACCGGCCCTAACCGAGCGTCAATCATAACCGCTAGTCAGTTCGAAGATCACACCCTCGAAACAAACATTAAACGGCAGACTTTTTGTCTGCAGCCTGACAACAATCTGACAGAGCGCTGCGAGTGAGCCTAGTGTGTGTGTGTGTGGTCGTTAGGAAAAGCCTCGTCTCAGGGGGTGACTTTGTTTCGCGGGGTCCAAACTGTATCACCGCTCGTCCTCGTCCTAAGGCCGTACGAGATTGCCGCGCTGTGCCTGGTGGGATGAGAAAGCTTAGTCGAGTAAACATCACAAAGCAAAGCCAATATGGTCGAGCGGACGTCAATGACGGATCCCCACCTCCCTTCGGTCTGCAAATTCGACCATCGTTCATTCACGATCCACGCTCGATAACGATTACGAGTAGCGCATGCTCCGACCTCGGGCGTGGGTTTTGCAGGTTGGGAACATCGTCAGAATGCACACCGCCGGGTTATCGTCATGCACCACTCACTCGCTGGGCGCGGCAGGTTTGTGACCCGCGGACGTGTCCGTTTAACTTTCGATGGAAGCTCCCTCGTAGCAACGATTGCGCCCACCCCTGACCTAGTCGGAGGTCGAAAAGTACGAAGACTTCGCGTCACCATTGTGTTTCTTTGGGCCGATGTGTCTGGAACCGGGAAAGGCCAGCCGAGTCGCCTTACCCAGCAAGCGCCCGCCGCGCTTTCGAGGCAACCCAAACACTTCTTGATAGCTAGAACTGGCCACCTGGCCAGGCCGACAACTGGGAGTTGCAAAGCTTAACGCGCACACCATGTGAAGTAGGTAGACAGCCACTACAAAGACTGCGGCTCCCTACCTTTCCGTGGCGCTGACCATCCTCCAGCGCCGATCCCCCACGCCGATCCCCCGTTCCCCTGGGAACTCCTTTTTACTTGCGTTTGGTGGCCTGGGTGGTTCGAGTCAGAGCGCTGATTTTTGGAGCAGGATGCAACTCTGGATGTAAGTAAACCCGACTCCAAGCTTAGTATGCTACAGATGTAACTCTAGATATAAAAGTGCCACTACTGCTCCGTATAGTCGTTGTACTCAATAGGACGACCGGGATCGCGTCCTGCTGTTCCGTTCGAAGTGTCCGTGGGCCCCACGTCCCTCTGTAAGCCACTAGGAAGCCCATACACCACTGCGGACAAGTTCCGACTTGAGAAAGGGGCGGCAAAGTATGCAAGGCTAAGCAGCGACAGATAGATACACACAGCAGAAAAGCTTAGTCTCGGATTCTCCACGGCGAAATGGACGTCCGTTCAACATACATCGGGCTTTGATGAATAAAGACCTCTCACATTGGGCGGACCCTAAGTGTACCATGGCGGACCCAAGCCCGGAATGGGATTTCACCCGCGGTATTATGAACCGTCGTAATCGTCATTGCGAGCGAGAGAAGCTTTTGGCCTTGTCGATATGACCAACTCAGGAAGCCTTCAATGCTTAACTGCTCATTTGAGACCAACTTTGCGAGTGCCGCAAGTAGGTTGGCTGATAGCGCCGACGCCTTTACACCCGCGTCTGCAACTGTCGGTACTCCCTCTCGGGCGCCGGACCTCCGAGCTTTGTGAGAAGTACTGTATATTGCTCGACCAATGGCAGGCAGACCGAGGCTCAAGTGGAGGTCGGTGGGATATATTCCGTCCGGAAGCCCCTCGCAGTGACCTTGACGTCGTTTTCCCCACGCTTTGCTAAGACGGATGATGCCGCGACACTACAAGTTGCAGCACAGTGAGCTCACCCCGATCTCGGACATGGCACCTGGGAACCTCTGCATTCGCTTTATTTGTTACCGCAGTTTTGGCCAGCTTTCCGGAGGAAAATAAACCGAGAAGTCTGTGGCGAACGGACTGCCACAGGGAAGCGAATATGCGCCTCTTTAACCAAGCTTTGCCTAGAGGCTTAGTCTTCGATATGTTCGGAGGGAATATATCTATAACGCGTTCGTCTAATACCCGCTTAGAGGGTCAGTTTAGGCACGTCGGGAAGACATCCGAACTTGACTTTGCTGTCGCGCTAGACTGACCAGTGACGAGTCTCTCGCCGGCTGTTATATACTGGGCCAATGTTCCCGGTTGATAACATCTTGATTCGCCATAGAACACAGTCAGCGCCTTGCGGGAAATTGAGGGATTTGGTGTGAAGAGGTAGGAAGTGAGGGGCGCTAACGTGGCCACCTTGGGATAGTTCAACGTTGATGACAATTCCGAAACAGTTCCCGAGAGTCTATGTAATGCTGTTTAGGTCAGCTCCTCACTTGCAGCCTGCTTTCCATCCCAAATCGTTCTTATTTCCCTTTTCCCAGCGCTCGATTTATTTCGTTCATGCATCTGAACAATGTCTCACATTCTTTGCTCATCCTCTTATCCATTCTCTACCCGAGTACAATCCGAGGCGAAGAAGAAACGAAAAGGCATTACTATGTTGAACAGGGTTTCCGTCCTCACGGCCCTCGCGGCCTCTGTCAGTGCGCAGCAGGCTTGTAAACTCACCGCTGAGACCAAGCCCGCCCTCTCCTGGTCCAACTGCGCAGCGGGTGGCACTTGCACCAAGGTCAACGCCGCCGTCACCGTTGACTCCAACTGGCGTTGGACTCACAAGACGACTGACAGCACCAACTGCTACACTGGCAACAAATGGGACACATCCATTTGCAGCAGCACAGGTGAGGACTGTGCAGCCAAGTGCTGTGTTGACGGTGCCGAATACGCGAGTACCTATGGCGCCTCGACCAGCGGCGACGCCCTCACCCTTAAGTTTGTCCAGCAAGGCCCCTCTAGCAAGAACATCGGCTCCCGCATGTTCCTCATGAACGGCACCGACAGTTATCAGATGTTCAAGCTTCTGGGCCAGGAATTCACTTTTGACGTGGACGTCTCCAACCTGGGTGTAAGCCAGTCAGACCATCTTCAGTCTCACATGGAGCCGGGTCACTAACTCACTGAACATAGTGTGGCCTGAACGGTGCCTTGTACTTTGTCTCCATGGATGCGGATGGAGGCCTCTCCAAGTACCCAGGTAACAAAGCCGGTGCCTCCTACGGCACTGGCTACTGCGACGGCCAGTGCCCCCGCGACCTCAAGTTCATCAACGGCACGGCCAACGTGGAGGGTTGGAAGCCCTCCGCCACCGACGTCAATGCCGGCGTGGGCAACCTCGGCTCCTGCTGCTCCGAGATGGACGTCTGGGAGGCCAACTCTGTCGCCGCTGCCTACACCCCGCACCCCTGCGAGACCGTCGGCCAGAAGAGCTGCTCGGGAGACACCTGCGGCGGCACGTACAGCGCCAACCGCTACGCCGGCCAGTGCGACCCGGACGGCTGCGATTTCAACAGCTACCGCATGGGTAACACTTCCTTCTACGGCAAGGGCTCCCAGTTCACCATCGACACCTCCAAGAAGATGACGGTCGTCACGCAGTTCATCGAGAACGGCGGAACGCTCTCCGACATCAAGCGCTTCTATGTCCAGGACGGCAAGATCATTGCCAACTCCAATTCTTCAGTGTCCGGCGTCGAGGGTAACTCCGTCACCAAGGACTTCTGCGCCGCCCAGAAGAAGGCCTTCGGCGACCAGGATGTCTTCGCTCAGAAGGGCGGCCTCGAACAGATGGGCAAGGCCCTTGCCGAGGGCATGGTTCTCGTCTTGTCCGTCTGGGACGACGTACGTTATCCCCCCTATTGGATAGACGTACTCCTTTGATGGGAGACTTTCTAACTCTTTTCTCTTGTTGAATAGCACCACTCCAACATGCTCTGGCTCGACTCTACTTACCCCACCAACTCCAGTGGCCCCGGCGCCGTCCGCGGCACTTGCGGTATCGACTCCGGCGTGCCCGCCGACATCGAGAAACAGGCCCCCGGCTCCAGCGTCACCTTTTCTAACATCAAGCTCGGGCCCATCGGCTCGACCTTGAATAGCAAAGGATCTACTGATGTGAGTACCTCTGTCCTTTCTATGAGAAGACTGCCATGTTCCTACACCCTCTGCCGTTTTCTTTGTGTTGGAGCATCCACCTAGCGCCGCCGCCTCCTCTAGGGAAGAGCAGTTAGCTTTCATATCTTCTGCACCCGTCCTTTGCATTGCCAGTGCGTCTGGAGTTGGCTCGACGATGATTTCTAACAATTGTCTACAGCAGCAGTAAAAGTCCGGATGTGGGAACCCGTCGTCAACGCGGCCTCAGTCGTGTTCTTAGTCCTAACCTTTTTTGTGAGGAGGCAAATGAGTACGGTCGTCAGGCAGGGGCCTTCTTCTAGAGCTGGTATCTGGGAACGCCCAAAATGGCACGGCCATGGAAATTGTTATTGTATCGAGGTGGCAATTCGTGATCGATGAGTTATACTTTCTGCTGTACACCTTTTCTAGTCCTTCCTTTGTATATATTATACAATGCAAAAAGCCTTGGCGGGCTTCGCTATCTGATGTAAGAATCGTAGATGAAGCCACGTATTCTGCCAATGGATACGAGGCTAGCATCTTTACGTTACTCCGGTGCCGCTCGATCAGTGCTGGCAATCCTCCACTTGGGCCGAGCCTGTCTCAAGGTTGAACCGACTAGGAACTGTGATGTTAGCACCGGAGGATGACCCGTACCAAGGACGAGGCGACGCACCACATGGGGCATGTGAAGGTATGATTGGAGACCCAGTGCTCGATACACGCAGAGCAGAAGACGTGGTCGCAAGGCAATCGTGCGGCCACGGTCCCGGTTGCGAAGTCATCCAGGCAAACAGGGCAAGTTGCGGCATCTGCGCCATCGGCCGTAAAGCCAAGCTTGCGGCCGGTCAGCATCGTCGGTCTTGGTATTTCGGGGCCCTCGTTCACGTTACGATTGTGCTGATGCTGGCTATGATCTGGCGGTGGCACAGGTGGTGAGGCTGGGTGTCGTGTTTTCCTGATCTGCTTCCACCCAAGCATGTACAATAGGAGGCAGACTAGGAAGGCAAAAGCGACACATATTGCCGCTGTTACGGCACCAGGCTGCTTTTCATAATCAGTATGGGAGGTCTGGCCGCCGAGAGCAGCATCAGGTATGCTTGCTGAGCTCATGTGAGGGAGGGCTTCTAAGTGAATGCCGGAAAATGTTGAAATAATGTTATGGCTGGATCAATATGAATTCAATTATTTTTCTCGGCTACTGACAAGGTTCTTAATCACTCTCCCTCGCTTAACATGGTCTGTTAATATATATAAAGGTGAACGCATGTTACCCTCACCGACTTATATCGTTTTCATGTGATGTCTCGGATGAGGGATTAAGGAGCGCGATGCTCGGCTTGCCAGATCAGACGTTGTCCAAGGGCATCACCAAAAGCCTCGCAGCCGATTGGCATGTATGTGAATTAACGCGGGCAAGCTGCGTCGGCTTCCCACGGGGAAGCGGTGATCCGTAGGTAAGTTTAACGTAATAGCTGTCTATCATGCCCGAATCTGACCATGCACGGGTTTTGCCTTTTGTATGAGCGATTTTCTCTTGGCGCTCCCGGTGCCTCTTTCAACCTATGGCCACGGCTTCATGTAAGCGATAGGTGAGAGGTAGCTAAAACTATAATGGAAGTGAGTAATAGTTGGAAGAATTCAGGTGATTCCTGATATTTTAAAGAGTTCCCTGTGCAAAGGTGCAATAAATAATTACATCATCATGTGTATTTATTAACTTAACAGAGAAAAATGAGTGAGCCTGGCAGAAAGTTGGACAACCCATTTGACGCTGGGGCAACCACATATTCTCGTGTGATAAACCGTAGCGTGTAATGATTTGAGAATAAAAGAGTTGTCCTATTAAGAATCCATGTATGAACCGGAGAATTGGTAGAAATACCTATTCCAAGCGATCCGTGCGGGTGGTATGCCACATCTGTTGCGGCCGCCACTGGTACTAGCCGCACGAAGCCATTCCAGCTTCACGACATCTCGTAACAACGTATATTCGCTAATGAAACTCTTGGAACGCAGTGCTGGGCTTCTTGTTGCTTCGAGCAGCACATATACTAGACTTTTCGGGCTTCCGGTGTGATTTTACGACTCGCCGATGTCTACCAAACCGCTCACTATAAAAAGTAGTGTGGGGTAAAGGGGGAATTTTAGGAGCGCAGTGCGTAGCGTACTACTAACTACCCTACTAAAGCAATACAAGATGCTTTGTCTCAAGCTTAATACATGTCACTAATCAGAGATTCTCATTCCGATCGGTACATCCTTCAGGGGGGAGATAAGATACAGTTCCTAGGGTTCTTATACTATCTCTTGTAACTTACAAATTCCTAGAAGAAGGGCTCTATTATTCAAAGGAAGCCTAAGATAGTGGCTATGACTTGAATGCAGTTGTAGCATTAGGCAATCCTGGGACCACTTATGTCATCACAGATTGAGTAAAGCATAAAATGATACTATATATGAGTGACTACACTTATGTGTCCTCTGATATTTGACTTGCTGCTTCTAATCGTGAGCAAAAGAAATCCTGCTTCCCAGTCCACCTCTGATCTAGGCACTCTGTCCCACTCCACTTTCGGTCGCTTACAAGATTCCGTGCCCGTTAGGAGAAGGCCAGTCTTCTCTCGGACACTTAGAAGATTCCGTGCTCGCTATTGATAGAGGTGGGGCTATTCCGAGTTAGGCGACACGGAGCATCGCATGATGAGCCATCGTCGCTCATAGGCACTCACCAAGCCACCCGGCATGTATGCTGCATTTTCGGATGTTCGGACGTGGGGTGAGTTGGTTAACACATAATACTAAGTCCCGGCGAACCAATCAGACACGCCAGGTATATGCTGCGGCCCGCAAACAGTATAACCCACTAGTGCTTTTACAGCTACAATACATATCAGATGTGGATCAGTTTGGTACCTTCCACTCAACCTTACTTGCGTTGGAAAATGACAAGGTCGTGGAGCGTGATATAAAGTCTAGATGTTCCATCAACGACGTCAGGACCAACTTCTGAGAGCGCGACACAGATGAACCCTTTGATGAAGCAACGTACACAATGTTAGTGTGCAAAGGAAATCCTTTCCTGGATAGTTTGGGGCTTCTAGCCCTTGTCACGTTTGCATCGCGAGTCACGGCCACCGGCACCAGTCAACTTCCTACGGTTGACCTCGGATATGCCATTCATCAGGCCACTTACAATGTAAGACTTTATCCCGACAGTATTGACGGCTTGAACAGTCGTCTGGTGACCCATGAACTAATCCCAACTTATATAGGACTTGAGGAATTGGTTCAATTTTTCCAATATCCACTACGCTAGCGCGCCCCGGTTCGGAGCACCCGCTCCGGTGACCATCGTGGATCGCCAAATCAACGACGGACAGACCCCGGGTATCTGCCCTTTGAAGCTTCCAACATGGTTCGGATTAGAAACTTTATATCTGAGTGGGCAGATGTCTTTGGAAGAAGTCAACTCAACTTACATCAACCTTCAAAATTTGAGCCCATCCTCGGACGCGTCATTGATAAACCAGTACCTGGTCGAGCCAGATCCACGTGTCACAGAAGATTGCTTGACATTAGATGTCGTGGTACCAGAGAAAGCATGGAAAAGAGCTCGTGATGCCTCAGGAGCCGGTGGTAAGCCTTTGCTTCCCCGTGGCACATGTACACTGTTCTGACGAGTTATGACTCAGCTCCTGTTCTTGTATGGCTCTATGGAGGCGGGTATACCGTTGGCGACAAGAACTACGCTGGAAACCCCGCAGGCCTCATTGAGAAAGCTCAAATGGACGGGTCTGATGGTGTCGTCTACGTTGCTATCAACTATCGACTCGGTCTCTTCGGTTTCGCCTCTGGTCCAGACTATGAGGAACATGGCGGTGTGTCGAACCTGGGCCTCCGCGATCAAAGATTTGCCCTTGAATGGATACAAAAGAACATTCATCTCTTCGGAGGGGACCCTGAAAATGTCACTGTACTGGGAGAATCTGCGGGCGGCGGCTCAATTCTTCATCAGATCACGGCGTATGGCTCTACTAGCCGCGCTCCATTCAAGCGTGCCATCCTTCAGTCTCCTGGTCTTGAGCCCAATGTCGGGACCACTAAGCAATCTCTGAGGTACAACAAGGCGCTCAATTGGGCATCCTACTTCAGTAACTCTAGCGTAAAGACCCTCAAAGACCTTGAACAGCTTCCTTTCGATGTGGTTGAGAAGGTCAATCAGATGACAGTGGCGACCACGAACTGGGGCTCCTTCGGATGGGGCCCTGAGACAGATGGAGATTTTGTGCCGGAGCCGCCAGGCGTCCTTCTGTCGAAAGGGAGATTCGACTCGTTCGTCGAGGTTTTGACCGCACACAACAGTGACGAGGGCTCCATCTTCGCCTCACCCCTCATCGAGTCCAACGAGCAGTTCATTTCCTCTCTTCTAAAGCCTCTCCTCCCCGATGCTCCAGACAAAGTCATCGAGTACATCGCCACCGAGCTTTACCCACCAATGTACGATGGAACTTACCTCTGGACAACGCCACTTGAGCGAACATCTACAGTCGTTGCCGAGTCCTGGTTCATTTGCAACAACTATATGCTTAACAAAGCGCTGGCTGGCAACGCTTTCAATTACCTTTTCGACGTTGCTCCCGGCTACCACGGTAACGACATTCCCTACACGTTCTTCAACAACGAGACCAGCTCAGCCGGGGGCCCGTTGAATGCTTCCATCGCGTATACTCTGCAGGCTTACCTTACCAACTTCGCTTTGACAGGAAGCCCGAACGGAGCCGGTCTGCCTGATATAGCCCGATATGGCGCTGAAAAGACCGTCTTGTCTCTCTACAACAGGACGCAAGTCGTAGATATGACTGCTAGTGAACGATGCGATTGGTGGCAGATGACGTTGCACAGATATGTTGATGGCTATTCGGCAATCACCTATGATGAAGGTGAAGAACGACTTTTAGCAATAGTAGATGCTGTACGATGAGGTGTTTATAGTAGCCTTGTGTCTTTTCAAATGATGATAGACAAAACAAACTCCATGGTGTCGACAAAGATGAGGGATGTTTGTAGTAGATAAGACCAAGTTAATATTAATAGTTGCATGGCAACAAGTGAATAAGAATGTCCCAAACCATGCCCTGTACGCAGATGCCCGCCAAGCGGATCACGAAGAGAACCAAAAGTAGTATCAAGAGTAAATAAGAGTCTTCCGCATCCAATCTCTGAAACCCACTAACAGGCAGAAATGGTCTCAACCCCCCGGAACACCAGACCGAATGTTGTCGTACTGACTATTGGGATAGTTCAGCTGGTTCAAGCTCTTGTCCTGGGTGCCCGAGCCGCCGAGAGCATCAAAGCTGGTTGCCAAAAGACTGCCGCCATCACTCCTGTCCCCGCTGGCTTCCCAGAACATGGAGCCACCAAGTCCCTTGCTCCGCAAATACGAGACCTTGGTCCTGACAACGTCAGGAGTATCGTAAGAGATGAGCTCCTTGCTGACTGGGTCATAGCTATAAGACGCCACTGCTGTGGAGTCGTAAAGTTCGGTCGCGCCCGCGCGCGGCAAGGCCTTGTAATCCCACACCCCGTTCTCCCAAGAGCCGCTGCCAATACCGGAGAAGGGCTGGCCGATGCCGTTGGTCTGCTCGAACGAGCGTCCGTAGATCGGCATTCCGAGGACGATCTTGGATGCCGGCACTCCAGCGAGGAGGTAGTCATTGACAGCAGCATCGGTCGAGAACGGGGTGGATGCCGGGTTGCCGGGGTTCGGGTACAGGTTGCCTTGGTGACCACTGTTGACGTCCCACGAGCCGGCATAGTCGTACGCCATCAGGTTGAAGGCGTCAATGATATCCGAGACAGCCTTGAGGTTCATAACGCTGTAGTGGCTCGGACCGGCGGGAGACGCAATGGTGAGGAGGTAGTGGTAGCCAGGGGTGTACTGCGCAGCGTAGGTGTCCAGCTCGCTCCGAACCGCTTGAAGCAGAAGGACCATGTTGGCAGCTTCGTCAGCGTTGGTAGGGTACTCCCAATCGACATCAACGCCATCGAACCCCCAATCCTTCATGAACTTGACGGATGAGGAGGCGAACAGGGCTCTCCCCTCGGGAGTGCTAGCTGCAGCGGGGAAGTTTGTGGACCAGGTCCAACCTCCAATGCTCAGCATCACTTTCATCTGACGGTTGGACTTCTTGAGAAGATAGAGCTGCTTGACGCAGCCATAGGCATTGTTGCCGACGTCATTCCATGCTGTGGTACGTTTACTGTCAGCGGAATAGAGCATCAACGATTCGGATTGGCTGTCTCACAATCTGTTGGGTAGTGCTTCTCCAAGTCGGCGTAGGTATCGCCGGAGTAGCTAATAGTTGATTTACGGGTTAGCCTCTGTATTCCTACATCGACAGAGTCGGAGTGTGAACAGACTTACACTTCTCCGGATGGACGAAGGTTCATGAATGCATAGATGACGTTCGTGATTTGAGACGCAGGAAGGTTTTGCGGTTGATAGTTGCGACCATATATCGCCCTTTTCTCGTTTCAGTCATTCATAGCACATTCTTGTCCGGTTAGATGGTGCCCGATTTACCAGTTAGTGAAATAGACGGCATTCGTATAACCATCCAGACCGCGTTCGGTCAAATTTGCTGGTGAAGCCGCAGAGGGGCGGATAGCTGTTGACAACAAGCCAGCCATTGTGAGTAATGAACGTAACAGCTTCATTTTGTCCAGAAAATGATCTGCCGATGCCTTAAGTAGGTTCCTAGTAGAGAGAAGAGATGGTGTTGGGATTTGTTTCAACATCACTAGGCATGAGGCGGTCAACTGACTATCATATACTAGTCGACTCCGGTGCGTTTGGGTTGGCGACCATCTTGAGTAGCTGGACGCCAAGGAACAATGCTATTGTCCTTGTTCACACGTACTCTGGAAGTCGCTCGCTGTTGTAGCTCATGTCCACTTCAACCGAAACGTTACTCCATTTTTCTACACGCTTCATCTGAATGTTGAACTCGGTACCAAAGACCTCGACGCCCTGAAAGGCCTATCCAAGGTTGACGAGCGCATGTGAAGAGGTCCAGCGCGTCGTCGGCGCGTCACGTTCAAGTGGTAGCAGTGAAATTGGCCATGACCTGGGAAGATGGCGGTCCAATGCACCGTTGGCACACCCCCAACAGGGGACCTACCGACAAGACCTTCGGTTACAATAAAATATTTGGAGATTCGACACCAAATTGTGTGTGTGTGTGTGTGTATGTGTGTGTGTATGTGTGTGTATGTGTGTGTACAACTGCCAACACCAAAGATGAAGGCTTCGTGATGGTGGCCGGTGAGTGGCTGAAGCGAAGAGCTAATGCAGGTGTAGCCAAATTGTCGTTTCTAGCAAGAGTGAACTAGACTTCGAAATTGGCCAGACCCGAAATTCTTTAGTAGATACCCTTGATGGCCATGTGCACCACAAGTTGGTGATTTTGCAGCGAATGACCGAGTCGGAGCCGAATGTCACCCTCCACTACGAGATCTTATCGCCCGTTCGGGACAGGACAAAGGTGAGCACATGGTTCCCTGCCGACGTATCGTTTGTAACCTGTCGCTTTTCTTCTCTTTGCTTTGGAGGTTGCAAGACGACTTGTGACGTGGTGGGGAGGTCCAGATACTCTTCGATGTGGTGGCGGCTTTCGGATTCCCATGTTTAAACCCGAAGACCAGGGCACCAACTTCGGGACACACAATCAAGAATACAAGATAAGAAAAGAAGCCCGGGAATGAAGCTCCGGGGGCGTCGCACTGCTTGCGATAAAGATGGGCGGATTTCTAGTATCCTTCTGGAAGGAGGAGATGCGATAGAGCGGCGACGGCACATCATCCGTTGCTCCCATGCCGGCTGCGGGAGGGGCCACCCGACGGGATCTTGCGCCGCCTGCGTACCGGCCATCTGATCTCTTGCATATTACAGGGTAGCATCAGGGGTCGATATCAGGAAATCAGAGCCACTTAGATCGTCCATGAGGCTCTCATGCACCCGCGCAGCGCTTCATGATGTGCAACGTTGCAAAAGTGGGAGAAATTACGCGTAGAGGTGCCAACAAATGGAGATTTATCAGTGGCAACCTACCAAAGCATTACTACTCTTGCAGCGATAGATCTGGCCAGCCCTTGAATGCGACGCTATTGCAACCTCCCCCTTTGAATAATCGTAGCTTTGTCTCGTTACTGGCTGCGGAAAACGTCTAGGACCGTTCCGTACGTTACATGCAGAGCAACTGACATTGGGTCGTTTGCCCCGATAGTCTGATACCAGCAGCAGTTGAGGCACGGGGATTGGACAGTGTCAAATTTGCTCGACTGGTTGGTACATCTTATGCTTGAGCACACGGGGGAAGTGATTGTCAGAGTCATCTGTCGGAACCAATGTTGGTCTACTATGGTCTCGTGGATACCGCATCCTCGAGATTGTCCCGTCCCTCGGCCGCATCGGTCGTGGGGGGCTCTCGTGTCACGGCAGATGGCGGCTTTTGTGGCAGAGAAACATCTTGGGCCACGTTGTCTCCGCCCCCAGCGCCAATCCGGGCATCGGCCGCACCTTGCTCCATGTCTGCTTGTTTCTCAGACAAATGCTCCTCCGCCTTTCTAATCCGACGGCATCTCCTGATGGCCCAGATGGACAAGCATATCACGACAAGACAAAGCAGCCCAACGCCCAGACCGACACCGAGCTTGATTGATCGTGAGATGGACGAGGGTAAGCAGATGTCACCATAACCGCCGTAGCCACCGTCGCCATTACCGTCCTTGCCACTATTCCCAGCTCCAGAACCATCACCAGTGCACTCCGGCGAGTACTTTGCGTTGATCGAGAAGAAGCAATAGCTGGGCACGTGCTTAGCGAGTGTCGATTCCGGAATGCTGGCTCCGTAGGTGGCCCGTAGGTGGCAAACGGGACTATGTCCTCGGTCGCGGTGATGCCATGGCCTCTAGCAGCACGATAACGCGCCACCGATATCTTTAAGCCCAATGTCGTGCCGATCAACTCTACGTGCCTGGTGAGCCTGAGGTCAGTGGAACGATATTCCCGGGGCAAACGGCGCGGACGGGTCGTCGGAGGGGGGTTCCCGCGGACGGCCACCATGTACCTTGTCTGCGTCTTCTCGTGCTTCGACTTGGTCTGCGCGATGGCCATCTCCGCGTTGGCGAGGTTAAAGACTATGTATGCCTGCTTGGACACGGCGCCGCCGAGTACGTAATCTTCGATGCTGTAGCCCGTCAAGGAGTTATGAGTCTGGATTCCGACCAAGCAATATTCTGTGGACGGCTCGTCGTCCCGGGTCATTTTGAAGGAGACCACGTGCTTCTGGGCACCCCCAGATCTGCGATGGAAACGTTCAATACCGGTCCGTCGGTTCCATCGAGTTGCATGACGATGTGTCCGGTGGATTTCTCGGCCACGGTGCATGGTATAACAGTACGGAGAAGGTCGGCATTCCAGAAGGCACCGGCAAGAAACCAAGAGTCTTGGGCAAGAGCAGGAGGTAAGACGGATAAAGTGCTCTCGGGTGCAAGCTTGACAGGGAGGAATCGATTTTCGTAAAGGTAGTATCTCTCGGATGAAGACAGAGAACCATTCCCTAAAGGTTTGAGATCATCGGTCGCTGACTCGGTGCCATTCACGGAATGAATGACAGTATCAAACGTTTTGGTTCTCCCTGACGCTGAGGACGCCGAGAAGCTGTTGGTTCGAATGCGGATAAGGGGCCCCTCGAATTTGGACCTGTCGATGGCGCCCAGGAGAAGTTTGCCTGACTTGGCCGACTTATCATCTAGCCAGAGACTGTATGCGGGAGAAGTGATGAGGCCGTCTTTAACCAAGCGCTCGGGTACAGTGAGAGTCGTAGTCGAGTCACTCTGTTCGACGTCCGAGTGATAATAGCTCTCGTTGTAGCCGAGGCCAAGCACGCCAACCATCGTGTCGGCCATTTGAATTTCAACGCCCCCCATGACGAACTTGGGTATTCGGGTGCCGGCTAAGTCAAGGACATCGCTGATCCAATCGCCAACGACGTATTCACCCCCAATGAGTTTGTTGATCTTTTCGCTACCAGGGCCGATGGAACTCGACGACTGGCTGGCATCGACGCGCCGTACGTACACCTGATGTACTCTTCGTAATAAGAGCTCGCATTGATATAGCGACGGGAGGAGCTATCGCAGGACTCGACGTTAGGGACCCAAGATGCGCTAGCTTGCACGTTCAGTCTCATTGACATTTGCTGCGGAGGGGTGCCTACGGAGACGTTGACAAGGTAATTCCAGCCATCGGTCAAGATGTCCAACGTAGGCATGGATCGGCGATCATCCGGGGTCCGGGACTTGACACCGCTGTCGGCGGCAGCGGCGGCGATCAATGGAGATTGGAGAGCGTACGGCAGATGGACTTCAGCCTCAGCCACGGCAGCGCAGGCAGCGGCCACAAGAAGAAAAGACGCCTTCATGATGAAGAGGACGGCGAACGAGTGACTGACGATCAACAGCTCATGACGAAGATGAGAAAAGAGGAACGAGGAGAAAAAGAAAAAAAAAAAAAGCACACACTAGCGCGGCAAAAATACTTCTAGGGCGATGCCCACGAAAAGCGGCACATCAACTCTCCATAGGCAGTGGAGTATCAGAACCAATAACTCCGAGGGTCACGATGCTGCTTGCTGCAAGGGGTTATTAAGCGACATTACGAGGTAGAGTTCCATGATGAAATGAGTTGGGTGACTAGCAAGGTCCCAGAACAGTTCTGGGTTATATCTACTAAGCATACTCGACCAACGGTCATTCTATGTAAAACCACTATCCAATAGTTGTTCATCATATGGTGTGATCTACCACCCGAACTTGCTTCACTGTTCAACCTCGACAGCAGGCGGCGCGTTAAGAAGCTCCTTCAACTCCCCGAACGCCTTCAAAACCGTCCCCGCCTCCGCCTCCCACTTCTTCCGAGACTCTTCGCCGATTTCCCCGTGACCCGCGGCAGCCATCAAGTCCGGCCCAGCACCACCGGCGAACGCGAGGGCAGGCCGGGTGGGTGCGACGCGCAGCTTCATGCCCTCGAGCGTCTTCTCGGCCTGCTCCGACGCCGAGTTGCCGCCAAAGATGCCGTAGCTGACGACAGCAATCGGTTTGCCGGCCCACTCGTTGTACAGGTAGTCGATAGCGTTCTTGGTGCTTCCGGCGAGCCCTCGGTTGTATTCGGGGACCACGATGATGTAGGCATCGTGCTTGCTGATCTCGCTGCTCCAGGCTTTGCTGTGTTCGTGGGCAAAATTCCCCAGAGCAGGGACCTGCGCAGGAAGTATCGCCTCGTCAAAGATTGGCAGCTTGAAGGTGGCTACTTCGACGAGGGACAAGTCGATGTTGTTGTCGGCGGCATCTTTGGCGATGATGTCTTTGACCAGGTCGGCAACCTTGGTTCCGATGCGCGGGATCCGGGTGCTTGTCGCAATGACAGCAACTTTCTTGGCTGCGTTCATCTCGGTGACTGTATTTTCTTTGGCTTAAAAAGGAGAAGATTGATGGCGCAGGATGTTGAATTCTGTTTTCATAGATATTCCTGTGGCCCTGAGGAGCCTATCTTATATACTCGACGTCCGCACGCGTGGCACCTTAGTAGACCGCCGACACCGATGCCAAATTGCCGCGCGCATTATTTAGTCAGTCGTTCCGTCATATTCTTAAGCCGGCAGATAAATCTACCATTTTCAATCAGTACGTGATTCTTCCTGTGCTTCATTAGGCCCAGACATCAATCACTAGCACGCCACACCCGCGCGCGTCGTCTAGGTGTTAGTCATCCAGCGGCTGCGCTACTTGCTATTCCATGTAAAACATAAGCCGCCCCGTGGCTCTTCATGTTAATGGTCTATGACTGAAGTGAACTAGCACAACTGCTTGCTTATGGCTGGCATCCAGCGTGGCAGCGGCAGTCTTCACAGGAAAGGAAGGGCGAAACGAGCTGAACGCGGAACGGAAAGGCGAACCGAACCGCGCGGACGTTAGTCAGCCATAACGCCTCTCACCAGCCGAACGAATCACACAAATGACCCCTGAGATGACCATTCCGTGCATCGTAAGAAAGTACAACAAGCCAGTGTCATTGAGTGTCTTGCCATAAGTCCGCCATCAACAGCGGGACACTAACCGTGATCTGGTTACGAGTGTCTTGGTGGGTCAGTGATAAAAGCACCTCACTCACAATGAGCAGACCGGGCGGTCGATCCGCTCTCGAGGCAACTACGGCTTTTCTTCCTGATTACATAGGTAGCGATGTGCGTGCATGTCTGCCGCCTTTTTACATCGTTTTTTATTTTCATAATCAAAATCATCTACGAAACAGCTTGAAGAGATTCTTGACTCTCGAAAGTGATCAACGAGGCAATGAGACGGCTGGATAAAGCTCCTCAGACGTGTGCTAACCATAACATTGCACTGAAGCTTTCTAATAAGGGTTTCATTAGAAGGAATCAGGTTTTTTATTGGTTCTGCCTGTCTCAATAAAGCGCAGTAGCCTATCGTCGCTTTAACAGCTAGAGCCCCTACAGATAGATAGGTTAAGATTTCAACACGTCAGATTCAGGGTAGCATCAAGGTAAAGAAATCAACAATGGAACCACTTAGCTAGTATGTAGGGATATTGTTCATAACAATGATCAATGCTAGATTATTCTCCATCGTAGATCCAGGGGCTTTATGCCTTATCTGTATGACTGATTGGAATCTGACCGGGGATCCGTCGGTGAGAACCTGATGGTAATAAGTCCGGGATGACGAAGGTTAACTTCGTCGAGTGGATTTAGCAGATTAATGGCAGATTAATGGACCTACGTCACGTGCGAGACGACGACAGAACGTCCATAACGAGATACAGGATAACGCCAAGAGGCTTTCCACCCGTTTAGATTCAACGACACCCAGGTTGAGAGCAACATCATAAAGGAGGCAACCCATGCACCGTGGCTGTGCGTCTTTACACTATGTTTTTATCAGATGGCTTGGCATCATTTCACTGGCTGAGATGACCAAAGGATCTAAGGAGGCCATGTGAAGGGAGCGGCAATATAGGTATGCCTCTTTTCCCCTTAATAATCATCTCAAGTATCGCACATGGCAACAGGCAAGACACCGATGCGCAGCATTCTCAAGCTTTTAGCATTATACTAAGATGACGAGAAGGAGCGACAGCCAATGTGTAGACTAAGTTCATGGCCTCTGTAATATAAACTTTAGAGTAAAGGGATTCTTTGCAATCAAACCGTAGAACACAAATGGTTTCCGGGGCAATTGCTCCTGGAGGCCGAGCGTCAAGTGTTGCATGTATTGGCCAAGATCAGCGCAGTCAGCCACCGACTACAATGTTCAGACTGTCGACCAAGACGTAGCAGAAGACGGTCCAGAGGCGACTTTAATTCCTTCTTGGAAAAGTACTTTCACCTTAGCGGAGAACTCAGTGGTCATTTTGATACCCAAGCGAAGCGGCCAAGATCCCGCAGCGTTCGCCCTCTGTACTCTGTATTATGGCGAGTGCAGTCGGCATGTCACCTGAGGATCAAGATATGCATTTCTTTCCAATTGAAGTTCATGAGAGAAGTGTTGTTCAGTAAAGGTAATCAAATAGGTGAACCGACAGATAATAGCCAGGGAATAAGATGATATGATCTAATCCGTCCCCCGATGTGGACTAGATGGAGACATGCTGACAGGTGACGTCTCAGAGCACAGTCCAACCGCTGGTCCCGAATCAGCTCAATGAATGAAGATGGTAACGCGACCAGGAGTTCTTGCTTGGCACTTTTCATGGCATGGGCGTGGCTACCGCTTGCCCGGGGCTTCCGGCCTTTTGCCACAGTGTGCTTTTATGACATAACAGTGCTCCTTGGCATGAGTACACTGAGGTCTAGATGCCGGCCCTTGGACTGGACGCTTGCAAGTTGGAAGTTCGAATTTTAAATCTAGTTCTTCAATGCAACCCAGACCTGCCATGGGTGGAGTGATGATATTACAGATCGGAGGTAAATATTACCATCTGTACATAGGGAAACAAAGCTTGTAAGCTTTTCGAATCGCAAACGAGAAAGAGTTGCGACGGTTTAGGTACAAACAAGGTTGCTTCAAGGCTGAAATAGGAAGTTCTTTCGCTCGTCTGGTGGGGAAACATGAGCTGATACAGCATATTTTGCCTTCTCTGACGTGAAAACGTCCCCCTCCTCTTCATGTCTTGGCAGCGGTCACGGCTGACCTGTGTTTTAATAGCCTACATACTAGCCTAGAACTACCTGTTACCAGGCAGTATGAGAACAAATCCAGCGTATGAAAAGCGGGAAACAAAATAAAGACATGTCAGCAAGTCTACCGTAAATCTGACCATTTATTGTGCGATCAATCCAGGAAAAGCTTGTTGGATGGTCATGCATTATGACAACATCTGTGCGCCAAACCGTCTGGACTCTTAGCCTTTCGAAACAGAGAGTCTCACCGGATTTCTTCTTTGGGAGAAAAAAATCAGAAAAACTTCTGGCTCGCATGATAACCCGCGCATGTCCCCGGCCTACTCAACGTCGTGCCCTGGCCTCACATCATGAAGCGTTGGCCTGGCAGACGGGCCATTGGGAAGACAGCGATCGGCACTTGACGTGGAATGGCGTCGCTCTCTCAACCAAAGTCAAGATTAATTTCGACTCTGCTTCATTATGCCGGCTGTTCCTGAGTTCGGGTGTTATTGAGCCCTGCAAGTCATACATCCTCGGCTCATCGTGATGGACCTGGACCCGGCATCACCGTGGCCCGCTCATTGTATTATTTATATGGACGTCGTGTTCGGGATTCGTCCACTCTTTGGATATTCCCTGTTTTGTTTCATCACAGAATCCATTGTCTAATACTTGACCCTTTACCTCGGGCAGTCTGAAGTTCCACCTACGCTCTCTTCTCCCGACCACACTCTCTTTTAATTTCAAGAAACACTTCAACTCGTGCCGCCCAAGCAATCTCTGGCAGACGAGAAATATGCAGCTGCATTATTTACTGTCTCTTTTCCTTGTCGCGGTCACGGTTTCCGCAGCTCCTCTCTCTATTGAACCATACAAGTACAAACGTGATCTGGCTACTATCCAAGCCGCTCTGAACAACATCAACTCGGCTCTTCAAAGCCTCGACAACTCCGTCAAAAGCACAAAGTCCGTCACTCTAAGTGCTGGGATCCAGGTTCTCGGCGCCCTTACCGGCGTCAAGTCTTCAATCGAAGATGCAACCACGCAGGTTCAGGCCTCCCAGGTCCTCAACGCGAAAGATTCGAGGAATCTAAAGGCCGCGACTGATGCTCTCACGAATAACGTAAAAGTTACCATCAACGATGTGGTAGCAAAGAAGTCCTTGGTTGACTCCATCGGCGCGACGCCACTGGTAGCCGTTGCTCTCCAGGATCAGAAGACCGCCAGTACCACCCTTGCTCAGACGTTGGTCAGCAAAGTGCCCCCCGACATGACCTCGGATGCCCAGTTGAGCGCAAATGCTCTCAGTAACGTCCTGAACGAAGGAATTGCAATCTTCAGCGGACTCAGCGTCCAGGCTGATGACGCTGCTGATGACGATGATGCTGCCGCTCCTGCGGGTGGCAAGGCAGGAGGAGGAGGTGTTTTCAGCCGACTGATCCAAGTGCTTAAGGGAATGTTCGATTGAACACTAGAGTCATAACAAATCCTGTGGACTATGTTCTCGGCGTTTAGGTGCAGGCGTGGCGGTATGACTATCAGGTACGGCAGGGTCCGTCCCGAATGCGCTGGGCTTATCTGTCTCTCAAACCCAACCTGTCGTTTGAGGTTATGGTTTTATCTCTCACGTGGATATAATCACGAATACCACTTTTTCTTTGTGAGCCTGTTGGTTGCGCCTGATACGTCGCTGCTTCGGAAGGTCACAACCGTCATTGATATGTGAATTATCTCTGAGAATACGAAAGGTGTCAGTGACACCGACTGGTCTCCTTGTCATGTGGACAGGAATGAATTGAGAAACACGTCAGTATATCAGGCAAACAAACTGTTCGTGTTCAACGTCGTGACAGTGTGATTAATTATTTACCATACAATCCCGCAATAAACTTATCTACTGAAGGACCAAACCTATGTGGGTAATCTCATATCGCATTACGATCCTCCCCAGCCTCAACTTCATGCACTGCGTGAGTTATGCTCACCAAAGTGCTCTATTTCAAAGGCCCACCTTCGCGTTCAAGAACCGTAAACTTTTGTACCGACGGACGCCGTCCCAAAGATGGCCGTCCCTCGTATGGCTGCCCAAGGCCTTCCCTATCCAAGCTCAACGGGATCTCGCCAGATGTTGCTTGACTATCAGGCCGCAACTGTGTCGTTTCATCTTCCGGGTCCGTATACTTACTGAACCTTGACTGGATGAACAAAGGCTGCGGGACACCGTATTGACTTACAGGGTGCATCCCAAATGGACTTTGCCTGATCTCGGGCCGGCCGACCGGAACTTCACTGATGTGAGGAGCTGATGGCGAGTGTGCCGCACGAGAGGACATCATTCGTGACAAGCCACCGCGGGCAGACCTCAAAGAGCCGCGCATGGATCTTACCGATCCCCGGATGGACATGGTCCGGCTATATGGCGCTGGCCGCGGAGGAAGTATAACAGGCTGTCCGCCGTTCATGCGCCTCGTGCTGAATGCGACAATGGTGCGCCCAGAGCCGTCTCTTCCGAGACCAGACGAGTCGACAATTTCGTAAGGGTGGCCGAGCCCAGCAAGCTCATCCTCAATCTCTTCCTTGGTAAGGAGCGCCGCCTCATATTCTTCTTCGCCCGGCTTCGGCTTCCTCGAGTAATCGCCCGGTTGACTGGACCCATTGGGAACGTGGAACAGCAAGTCGATGCGTACGACAGCGTAAAAGACCACAACGAATATTTCCAACATGAAACCAGAGGTATAAAACAGCTCTTTGCTGTAGATCGCGTTCGTCGAGCCTGGCGGATCGCCTATGACTGTTCCCGCTAGGCGCACGGCTTGTCCAGCGATCAAAAAAGAGGCGCCGATCAGTAGCACGGCAATCTTTTGATGGGTGTCGCCTTGGCCGAACCTCTCGGGCCTAGGACCAGGGATGCTGGATGCTAATAGAACCACGACGATGGGTAAGATGGCGAGGAGCATGATCCAGGATATGCCGGCCTTGAGAAGGTTGAGAGCCGTATCGACGCGTTCCTGGTCCTCAATCTTGTAGAACGAGACACCGATTGAGGTACTGTTCAGGAGCACGACGGCCGGGATTGAGAATAGGAAAAAAAGGAAGAAGACCCTGACTGCCGGGTGCCAACCGAAATTGGGATGGATTGACCGCAGAATTCTCTGCGAAAAGAATATGTTGACCGCCATGAGAACCACGGCTCTGTAGTACTGTCAGTCGTGACCGTCTTTCATCGAACGAGACTCGGAGACTTACCCTCCAAACTGAACAATGAGTGCGATTAGGATGACGACTCGGTCCTTCTCGAATGCCCAGATAATCCTCATGATACATGTGACGGTCCTTACCATGCAGAAGTCAAACAAGAGATCGGAGAGCAGGAATTTGTGCCCGCGCTTGGCGTTGGCCCGGTAGATCCTGATGTGCGTGTAGGCACCAGCCGCAAATAGCAGCAGGAAAAGGAACGTAACAGGCACATCGACATTTGTTGACGGATCACCGCCCAGGAAGGACCCTTTGGCTGGATCAACGAGCGCTCGAACTGGCGGTCCTGCTCCTGGAGTAGGCCGTAGTAGTCCGCCAGTGGTGGTGGCTGGTAAAGCGATGGGCACTGTGGTCGAGGTCATTGTCGACGAGGCTATGGTCGACAAGGCTATGGTCGACGAGGCTATGGTCGACGAGGCTATTGTGGATAAGGTTGAAGAAGCCAACGAAGTCAAAGAAGCCAACGAAGTTGACGAAGTCGACAAAGTCGGAGAAGCCGACAACAGCGACGAGGTGGAGGACATCGTCGGTGAAGCTGTTGTGGTCCCAGCCTGCTGCGTTGTCGAAGGTGACGGGGATGGGACCGGTAATAGAGTCGTACGGGGCAGGGCCGGAGATGAACTTGGAGTTACTAACGCTGTCGTTGTCGGCAGAGGAGAAGGCGGCGGCGGCGGCGGCGGCGGCGGCGGAGTCGATGTCGACGTTGGTGCTGGAGAGGTAGAGGGAGGCGGTGCCGGTGTCGACACTGGCGGCGGAGGAGGAGGAGGAGGTGGTGTTGATGTGGATGTTGGTTGAGGAGGAGGAGGAGGAGGAGGAGGAGGAGGCGGTGTTGAAGTTGTCTTTGGCGGCGGAGGAGGAGGCGGTGGCAATAATGTCGTTGTCACAACCAGCACCGTCGAGCTCGTCTCTTCTTGAGCCGTGGGGAGTACGGCTATGAAGGACGTGGCGCCTTGAAATTGTCTTCCCTTGAGCTGTCTCTCTTCCAGCTGCGGCTGTTTCTGAACAGGACCTATGCGAAGTCCTGATGCCACTGCTGCTGCTATCGTAGCGATTTCGACCAGCCGCATAGTAGTTTATGAGATTGATAAGGGCGTTGCCTGCCTCGCGCTCTCTCTCCCTTTCTCTGAAGGTTCTCTCAGATGCGATGAGAATAGTTTTCAAGCCATTCCAGCATGTGGTGTTGTGGTCGAGCAAATAAGGTCAGGTCAGAACACCACGGGCGTCTATTAACAGAAAATAAAATAAAAATAAAACAATAAAGGGGGCACCGGCACAAAATGAACGATGTGCAAAGATATGTGATTGATGGAAATGGCTGAGAGGGAGGGGCGGAGCGTGGGTTGGTGAAGGTTAATCAAGGTCATTGCTCTCGAGTACACTTGGAAGCCCGGACCCGGTCGGCAGCGTCGGCCAGGAACACCAACAACCCGTTTATTCCTTCAGAGAGGTGAGCGCAGTCGGTCCAAGGAGATGGAAGATGCGACATGCTGGGAAGTGGACGTAGCCGTGTCAAGTCCCTCGTGGCATGCGTCACTCGGATCTGTGTGTAGGTTGACAGAGTTAGAGAAAAGGTTTCAGCAACACGGCCTGTTCACCAAGCTGCGCACGCACATGCATCACTTAGTGCACCCTTAACCGCATCAGCTACCGGTAAGAATCCGTAGTCCGATCTTTTACTTCTCAAAGTTGGTCGAGTGCGAGGGTAGCACCCTCCGCCGATTGAGCCACTTCCTTCGGGACGCAGCCTATCACGTCTCATGCAGTCAGAGGGGTTTGACATTCCGAGGCAATTGCGTGAGAGCGCGCAGGACATGAGATGATCGTCCGACATGGCTGAGTCTGTATCCTATCCTCCTCCTAACCAAACATATGCGGGAGGGCATCTATCTAGTGAGATTCCCACTGCGCAGGACGTTGGAAGGAACCAGGTATGAAAGCTCGGCAGGACGGGTCTGATGACCACCGATTCAGCATCACCAACACTGCTGAGGAACACCCGCTGGATCATGATTCTCTGCTCGAAGAGGGCAAACAGTTGCAGTGCAAGCCAGGCTTGGGTCAGTCAGGTCGTATTCGGCAGGATTGCCTGCTATTAGTCATTAGTCATTAGTCACCTGGGATACGGATACGGGTTCGTCCCTTGCGCGACGGGACCCGATAGGAAAGTTAATCACCAACCACTTCAACGCCGATCGTGCCATACCATGTAAGGCTCAATACTTTTTGGGGACGTTCGAAGTACTATGTACTTGTATATAGGTATCTGGAAACGATAACCGGACGGCCTTCGAAATGTCCGTCGCCTCTCAATCACACTTCGGAGTATTGTTGCTTCCCACCAAGCTGCTTCGCATACACCTAGTCAATGCGCTGGTTCGGTCTATGGTTGATAAGTGAGTTAAATCATCTCCGACAACGGTACTCTGAATAACGAAGTTCCATCAATGAATCGGCATTGCTCTCTGCGGTGTGTAGTCGGGCTCAAGAAGGAGGCTGAAGGAGTGAGTCCCACATCCAAGGGCCTGCCACAGGGGTCATCCATGGCTCTTCTACTACGACCATTCAGTTTGAGATTCATGAGCCTGTCCTCGATCTATGTCTATATGAAGATCTCCGAATGGGAAATCAACTGTAGCTAAACGAAATCAGGCGTAGCGTGATGATAAGATGGTGTGCTTCGTGGCCGGCTATGTCACATAACCTAAATATATGCCGGGCTGAATAGATTCCTACTCAGGAAGGATGAATGACACGTGCATGCGTTTCTGTTGATGAGTCCTACTTCTATCGATCTTACCTGAGATTTTAGTACCGAAGAGTTCAGCCCAAGCCTTGAAGTTTTCACAAACCCACTCTGCGGCTATCATCACTGGGTGCTTGCGGAGTCCATCTCATCCAGCCACGATCCTGCGGGATCGATGGCACCCTTGGCGTCGCCGAGATGCTGGAGATTTGTGAATAGTTTGCAAGCGTGGAGCTCATCTTTGGATTTCTCGAGGTTAGGGCATCAGAATACACTTCTTGTAGCTCAGGCTTAGATCATGGCTTCTACCTTGCATTCTCGCTGCAGGTCCCAACTTTGTTTCTGTTTCTGTTTCTGTTTCGACAAGCTTACGCCCAACGCTCGGGTAATCATACTCTAAGCCCAGGGCGCCACCCGCCGATATATTTCAGCGCCCGGCACGGACTTATGCAGTCTTGCCCATACAATTGTATCGATGCCGGTACATGGATATGCCTATGGATGGCACTATAAGAAACTTGGTTAAAGATTCTAATTGCCTGCTTGGCGATTCGGGTTCAATTCATTCTGCCATGACTTAACCTGCAAGCCATGATTATAGCGGCTCTAACCCCCCGTAACTCAGTGACGAACTATGAATCACGGGATCCTTAGGACACGAACCAACTCCGGGGAATCATCACCTTCTACTTGTACACATCCAACAGCTTCCGAGGCAATCCGTAATCTAATGACAAACATCACCAGCTTTTTAGGCTTTCATCGAGGCCGATCTCCCGCTGGCCTCTCACTATGACACACGCCCCAAAACCTGTCCATGGACATTCATGCATTCGGGCCACGAGTGCAGGGCCACACCGCATTTCGGGAGACGTGCTTTTAGTCGCCCCTGATCCGGACTTATTAGAAGCCACGAGGTCCAGATTCGCCATTGGGGAAGGGGGCTGGGCAGCCGGTCGAGGCTTAATATATCCCATCTGGTGTCCAAACACTTGCCATAGCCTCAGAAAGGTCGAAACCTCCTTGCATAAAGGGAAGACGCTTGTCCTGACAAAAGGTGAGTCTATTAGGGTGCTTTGTAGGGCACACTGGAAGCAATGTCCCAGCGGTGGCGTGATAACACCGTCACCTGACAATAAGGGCTCGCGGCTTCACCATGATATAGCATAATAACAAAGCTGAAATATATTTTGTCCTTTTGCTTCTCCATGGTGAATTGCGCTTCAATGTATCCCCCGACCGGTGAACAGTACACGTGCCGTTCAGAAATCTGCAAGTTCAGCAGGGGGCTATGTGACCGGCCTCCGAGAGTACAAACTATCCGCTGCCTAGACTCCTGCAACGGCCCGCTCCTTGACATGGATTCTAGTCGCATCTGCAGCAAGTCGTTTAGGAAAGCGACCATCCACACCGAGGAATTATCGTTCCCGTATACCGCCAACCTGTCTGACGGAGTGGCGGGGCTTGCGACGGGTCCGTGTTCAGGAACGCGCTCGCTGACCGCGTGCACAAAACGACGAGCGAACGCGCGGGTGCGTATTTCCGAAGCTTGCTGATGTAACTTGTGAAACCGTCGTCTCAATTCCGGGTTCCTCGCAAGCGCCGCAGACGCTACCTGCGTTGTGGGCTCGAGCATCGTCCTGAACTATCTCAATCTCAAGAATGGGGGCCATCCTCTGCTCGGCACTTCTGGTCGACCTGGGCATCTTGGTGATGTGGACATATCAAGGGTTCCGGGGTCCGGAGACAACATATATAGAGGAAGCAATGACCCATGAACCGCACGTGAGAGAAGTATGGGATATTCGACAGTTTAGGCTTGGAATAGTTACGACTCGCCATAGAGCAGTGTCATGCTGCTTTACATTATTGCCCAAGAAGAGCGGTGTGCTTTCCAATATGGAAGTTGTAGGCGAATATCCAGTATTTGAGCCACTGAGATGTGCGCCACGGCTGCTATCATCGACGTAGCTCTAGCAGCTAGATCCTTAGTTTTTTTTGACTCGCTCTGTTGGCTCGTGGTGGTCAACTAGCAGCATGGCGATGTCCCTTGCGTCGGTGGCTCAAATCAGTCCTTTCGGACTTGGCGTCCTCCTCACGAGCCCGACGGTTTGTTACACAGGATAAAAAGTAAAAGGGGAGACAACGCGGGGCTGCGGGGTCGTGAGTCTTTAACAGGTCATCTCTGTTCTTCGACTGCAGACTTCGAATCCTTCTCACCTACCAATTGGCGTCTCACGTTGCTTGCAAGAGTCGACGGACGAGGGTATTCGGCGTCAACTACAAGAGAACTTGATGCAAGGAGCAGCAGAGCGTCTCGAAGTAGGTTACATCACTACACCGCATTTGCAACAGGTCGAAGTAGCCGGTCATCAAGCATCAGTCGCCATGTCGTCCGAGAACTTGCTCCCCAGACCGCCGTACGACCCTCAGCTGGTCCCGGCTCTGGAACGAATAAATCCATACCCTCGATCTGTAGACGAGATCGTTGGAGGACGACAGCTGCGTGCCGCGTTGATGGCGCCCGTGCAAGCAGCCATACGTAACGACGAGGGCCTGCTGGTGGAGGATCGCACGATCCCGGGACCAGGCGGCGAGCTTCCCCTCGTCATTGTCCAGTCTCGGAGCCCGAAGACGGCCAGCGGCGAGCGGCCGGGGATCGTCTACTTCCACCCCGGCGGGATGGTCATTGGAGACGCCTTTCTCGCGATCGAACCGTTCGTCAGGATCGCCAGGGAGCTCGACGCCATCGTCGTCAGCGTCGAGTACCGGCTCGCTCCCGAGCACCCAGCGCCCGCGCCCCAGGACGACTGCTACGCGGGGCTGGTCTGGACGAGCGAGCACGCGGCGGCGCTCGGCATCGACCCCGCCCGTCTCATGGTGGCGGGGGTGTCCGGAGGCGGCGGGCTCGCGGCGGGCGCTGCGCTGAGGGCGCGCGATGACGCCGCGGGTCCGAAGCTCTGCGCCCAGCTGCTGGTGTACCCGATGCTCGACGACCGCGACACGGGCGTGTCCAAGAGGCAGTTCAGGAACGACACAGCCTACGACGCCACGGACAACCAGGGGGCCTGGACGTGCGTGCTGGGCGACAAGGCGGGCGTGGAGGGCGCAGACGTCAGCCCCTACGTCGCGCCGGGCAGGGCGACGGACCTGTCCGGCCTGCCGCCGGCGTACATCGACGTCGGGACGGCGGAGCCGTTCAGGGACGAAAACGTGGCGTATGCGACCAAGCTGTGGGACAGCGGCGTGCAGGCGGACCTGCACGTCTGGAGCGGCGGCTTCCACGGCTTCGACCTGATGGGGCTGGCTGTCGGAAGCGAGGTGGCCAAGGTCGCGCTCGAGACGAGAATGGGATGGGTCAGGCGAATCTTGGGAAAACGCTAGACGCTCTCTCGCGACGTTTGTCTTTCAGATTATCTAGAGGCAAGGAGGGTGCGTATGAAGACACGATATTGGGGGGGGGCTTTGACGATTGCTTGCCAAGCTGGCTGGCGTTCGTCGTCCCAAACATGAGCCATCTCCTTATTCCGTCCGGACCAGCGGTTTAGTTACAGGAGGCAGCATCGACGATAAGAACGCGAAGGGCTTGGAAGGGCAGTGAAACACGAAAGACTGGGTTGGTTTAGCATACAGAAAAAGCCCGACGAAAAGCTCGCACATACACATATGTAGCCAAGATTCCCAACTCAGCCACCTATCTGATGGCCAAATGAAACGGCCCAACCCGAGCCTGATGTCATGGAACGAAGATTGCACAAGTGCGTACGCTGCAAGCAGGTCAAACACTACAAGCGCGCTTCTCAACGTGTGTTCTGCTTGCCAAGGCCTGCACGCCAGTCCGTCCTCCTTGGATGATGGAAACGCACAATGGCGTCTTGCTCGGGAGGAAACAGACGGCTCCCTGCCCGGGCTGGCTGCGGCTTTACGTCAACCTCGCCTTAGTTATCGACGGCGCGCCCGGCTGTGTGTTGCACAGAGGATTATAAGAGGCCCGCCTCTTTCTCTGCCTCTCTCTGTCTCTGTCACCCTCCCTCTCTCTCTCTCGGCCACGTCTGTGCAGACGCCATGATACCGGTCGTTGGAGCGCCAAAACACAGCCCAGTCAGTGATGTCGACAGGTGTCTCCAGTGACCTTGGATGAAAGGAACAACCGGCAAGGAACAGGACACAGATGTGCCGAGGAGATACGTCTCCACAGGAAAGATGGAAGAGGCGACGACATAAGCTTCCGGTTCCTGCGTGTGGATGGAGGCGATCCCGGGTAGGCCGTAGAGGGGTAGTGCATGCGCACATGTTCCGTTTCAGGGCGTCGGACGGAGTACGACCAATGCTCCGCATGTCCCGTCAATGCAGGCCATCAAGAGATGGCGGCGGGCTGAGGAGTACGAGACGCCAGTCCAGCGCCTCACAGGAAGAGAGAGGGGGACGGAGAGGCTGGTCAGCCGAGTACCGATGGAGGGAGCGCAATTCGAGACGTTTTCTGCGCCTTGACCAGCCGGGTCAACAGCCTCCCGTTGCTGGGTCTGCTTCGGCGCGACCCGCCGAGTCATCTACGTCGTCTATCGTGGCGACTCGTCGTCGGTGCCCTGTCTAGCGGAGTGGTCTTTGGCTCCTGAGGGATTGCCACGAACGAACGTGGCCAAGATGCCGCTATTTACTCGACCAGAGGGGGGGGCGCGTGGTGGACGTGATTGAAACGGCCGACATCAGAATCTTCGTGTAAAAGAGGTTTCCTTGCGTACACGATAAGTATGCCCATTCCAGCATGTCTATTCGAGCGCGCCCATTCGGACTAGACCCCCGCCAGGTATGGACCGTGTCTTACCCATAACCAGGGCCGAGTTTCTTCTGCGAGTCTAGGCCAAGCGGGGTTTCTGTTTCTTCCTCGAAGCTTTTCTCATTATCCCTCGCCGTGTCCAGGGGATAATACGATTCGTCCAAACACAACTCAAGAGGCCGTTACTCGTCAAGAGCGTCCGAATTCCGCTTCTACTCGGATAGGAGCCACGGGCCGAGGTCGCTGGCTCGCGCTGGAAATCCGAGCCCAAGAGACACAAGGTTTTCCCCCTTTCAGCGGCCAGAGAAACGTCCAAACCATGGCCACCGTTACTTCGTGAAAATGGGGGAGGGGGGGGGCTTTGAAGCTACATCCGACCGCCCTGGGCAGAGCACGGGACGTGGGGGATCGAATACTGCTGCTGGCAAGTAACGGCGGATGCGAAAGCGGGAATGAAAATAGGCAAGTTTCGTGTAGGAAACGAGGACCGCCTATGGCCCCTGGAACCCGGCGCCCATCTGTGTTTCTGGTATATTCTTCACACTTCCGAGAGATGTGAGGGCACAGCTGTAAATGTCTTGGTGAATATGCTTTTTCTTTTCCTCAACCTTCTCCCGCGGTACCACACGTTTCCGGCATCCTGGTAAGAACCCCCGGAAGCGTGCGAGCCCTTTAAGCGTATCCTCGTCGTGCGGCCGACGAGCCTGACATGGCTGTTCCTCGCATCATGCGAGATACCACTGACTTGGTATGGTGGTTCTGCGGCCTCGGTGTCGGGATTTTGACAAATAGGGTATCATTGGCATACACTTCCACGCATCCCGCATCGCTGGAACCGTATGGGCAGCCCCATCGAAACTTGGCTAACCCCCTGCGGAAAATAGTACTTGTGCGGTAGTGCGGCTATGGATTTTCGGGCCTTGAACGAGGCGGGCAGAAGCAAGCAAGCAAAGGTGCCTGTAGGGGAACTAGACCTACAAGCAGACGACAGCAGCACCATGACAAAAGGCCCTCAGCATTGGCGAGCTTTGTACCGGTGGGACGGTTCCAGCCTGATGGGACTGGAAAGCCCTTGCTTTCGACTGATCTCGGAGCCAGCTAGAAGATGCTTTTGCTCTAGGTCTACGGCGCATCGCAGCTACTCGGGGTATTACGCCTTGCCTACACAAGCCGAGTAGTGTTCATCTCCACGTCACCTGGTCTGCATAGAGGACATGCATAGGTCGGATATAAGATTGACAGGTCTTCGGGAGCGATGTTCTGTCGCTCGTGGAGGCCCCGGTGCGGTCAAGCCGGAGCTTCGCTTCCTCCCCGCGAAATGCTTCGTGGCATTCCACCTCGTCTTCCGCCGCCAAACGGCGACCGAGACCAGCCCAAGACCTGAAACACTCGCATGCGGAAATACAACTCTGTATTGAAATTCATGTGCCGGAGACAAAAAAAATTAAATAAAAAAAAAACCCCCATGACTTTGGGCCTTAGTGGCGGGTAACGTCTAGATGGACAGAGTCCGAGCATGGCGTGGGGTCACGATAGCTCCCTTGGCTTTTGCCTCCTCTGACAAAGGCAGCGTGCGGTCTCCCCTTCGCCGCCCTTCGCTCACGAGATGTTGCTCGCAACGGGCGGCAGGGCTACGTTGAAAACATATGCCGAAGGCGCCTCCAAAGCGCCCTGTCAAGGGGCATGGATTGTCCATCTGCGTGGTAGCCTCACCGATGTGTACCTCTCTGACGTGGGGAACCACCGCATCCGGCTCGGGGGGGGGATGGTCATAGAAAAGCCCTTCGCGGGGGAGGAGGGAGGGCTTCGACCGAACGCGGCCACACAATGGGAACCGCGTGCAGATCCGTAGATCCCGTGGGTGTCTTGCTTTCAAATCTTGAGCCCCGACGGAGTCCTCTTCCGCGGCGCCCCATTGGCAAGACGGGACGAGACTAGCCCTCTACCACAAGCATCATGTCCTCCTCCCATCTCAATGTCACCTTACAGTCCGTCGCAGTCGCTCTTTTGTGCCTCCAGCTTGACGTGTTGCCGGGGCTTTGTCGCAGCTGACAAATGTTGGCCAGCTAGCAGGTCTAGGTTTTGCTGTTCTTACACTAGAAGGGAGGGGGGCAATGGATATTTGTCTTGTCAATGTGCGGACGCCCATCGCTGGGTGCTCGCGGAGATATGCCGTCATGACCGGCGCTAGACTCCGGCTCGCATTCCCGCCGGTTCCCCCTGTGGCACCGAACGTTCTTCTTTCATCTCGTGTGGAATCAGTTACCCTGTGACGCTTTGCCAGCGCCTATGATATCCCATGCCACCCTCCTTTTCCTGCAACCATGTCACCATGAGTGACTGACGTTGGAAAAAACGGGGAGGAAACCTGATCGATATGGCAGTGTCTTCCAAAAGGGCACTCTCTCTCTCCAACGTGGACAACAAAGCAACCCCCCCTCCTCTGCTCGACTTTATCCCAGAGCCTCCTACCTTCGCATCGGGTCCATTAGGACACAACCGGGTCTCGTCAGGGGGCAACTCGGGCTTTCCAGCATGGTCGACGTGGACGTGGCGTTCGCCGACAGGCTCGCGCGGGAGGGATGGGGTCTTTACGCCTTGGGCATGACTTTTCTCCTGCTCAGAATGTACGTCCAGCTTCGGATCTTTCCCCCGGCATCACGAGAAGGAAAAGGCTCGAAACATGCATGCTGACCCGCTGGGGAAACCAGGTACGGGAGAGCGAGAAGGCTGGGGGGCGTGTTCTACTACCAGGTCGACGACTATCTCGAGATCCTCGCCGCTGTACGTCTCCCTCATTGCCCGCTCACCCTCGTCCTCGCAAAAAAAACCCAATAAAGGGGAAAGAAAAATGAATTCAAAAGAAGAAATCAAGAGAGAAAAAGAAACTGCCCGCTAATGCCTCGTCCCCCTCCCTTTCCAGTTCTTCTTCACCGTCCTCCTCGTAACCCTCAACATGGTCGTCGACAAGGGCGGCTCGAACCTCTTTACGCCCGAGCAGTTCTCCACCTTCACCCCGAAGGACATCAAGGCGCGCGTCGCCGGGTCCAAGATCGTCCTCGTGTCGGAGCAGGCGATGCTGAACGTCATCTATGTCCTCAAGGCGTGCGTGCTGATCCTCTACACGCGGCTCACCCTCGACCTCGCGGCGCAGCGCTTCGTCCGCTACCTCGCCGTCTACGTCGCCGTCGGTTGGGCGGCGACCCAGATCACAATGTTCGCGGCCTGCCGGCCCTTCTCCGGGTACTGGGCCGTGCCGCCGCCGGACCCGCAGTGCGCCACGCTCGAGCGGTACGCCATCCTGCAGGGCTTCTTCAACATCACGTCCGACGTGCTCATGCTGCTCGTGCCGCTGCCGCTCGTGTCCCGCATGCGCATCTCCTGGCGGCAGAAGGCGGTGCTCGTCTTCATATTCAGCCTGGGCCTCTGCGTCGTCGTCGCGGCGCTGCTCACCAAGATCTTCAACCTGCGGGACCCGTACAGCCCCGAGTACATGCTGTGGTACGTCCGCGAGGCATCCGTCGCCATGTGCGTGTCGAACCTGCCGCTCGTGTGGCCGCTGCTGCGCGAGTGGTTCCCGTGGCTGCGCAGCATGAGCGCCCCGGGCTTGCTGCCGACGCCGCAGTCGGCCAGGCGGACCAAGGCGGTCAGCGGGTCCACGTTGGACGCGGCGACGCAGCTGGGCGGCGGCGGCGGCGGCGGCGGCGGCGGCGGCAGCCAGCTTCCGAGGCCGGCGATGACGACAGGGAGAAGGAACACGCTTGACGGGTTCCGTCACTGGCTGAACGCGGCGGACCTCGAGCTCCAGCGGCCGTCGAGCTGCGAGCCGTCGCCCTCGAGCAAGCAGTTCATCCTGAGCGGGCAGGTGGACGGGCTCGAGAGCTCGTCGGGGGAGAGGAGCCGGAAGCAGCAGCGCTCGTCCCTTCCAGACACCTTCTTCCAGAGCTGGAACGGCGCCGGGCCGAACCCGCGAAGGCAGACGATGGAGCTGGACCTCGAACAGGGGGGGCTGTATAGTTGCTTCGGCCCGGGGCAGGGTTTGTACCCGGAGCCGAAGATGCCGGATGCGAGTGCGACTAAGTGATCGTCGCCAGCCGTTGGGGTAGTTGAGCATTGTTGGCGTAACTGGAAAACATTCATGGATACCCCACCTGGACCTGGTTTGTGGGCGACCGAGTAATGTAATGAAACGGTAATCGAAACACTCTTGTTGGAGAACCGAGCGAGGGGCCCATCTTGGCCGCGTGCGGCTGAGAGGATCCGCAACGTTTGATGATGAGAGAAAGGTCGCATTCGCATGCCTTGTCGGCAATGGTATCTATAACGGGCGGAAAGCATAAGGGCTAACATGGGGGGGGGTATCGAAACAATTCCAAACACACGCAACATCATTCCCTCTTCGGCTCTTAGTCGCACTCCTCGTGAAGCATTTCTCTGTCGCAGCCCCAACACGACAATTCGGATACAGCCCTGCAGAGTATTCCCGTCCATGGGTCCGTCCATGGTGGCACTCTCTCTGCCTCATTAATCCAGCCAGCTCCAGGTGCCCTTCACCCTTCCTTCGTCCTTGTTCGCCAACCGCTCAAAGCCGGCCGGGCTCAGGTCCAGGTCGGTTGGCGCGCAGCCGGTGCAGCGGTCGACGACGGTCACGTCGACAGAGCCCTCGGCGTCGCGGCGGACGCGGATCTTCTTGCCGCATAGCGGGTTGTTGTTTGGGTTGCCGCCGGTCTGGACCGCGTCCCAGAGGTAGTGCGAGACGGAGACGATCATGTCGCTGTCGCTGCTCGTGTGCCCACAGGCGCCGAGCCCGACGTCGTAGTACGTCAGGTCGCCGGTGTGGACCTCCCCGTTCGTGGGCAGGGGCAGGTCCTGCTTGCCGCCGCCGCCGCCGCCACGCTTCGAGAGGCCGAGGCCCAGGGCGAGGGGCAGGACGAACAAGAGGAGGACGGCGAGAGGGAGGGCGACGAAGAGTAGAAACCTCTTGCGGGAGAGGCCGGCGTAGGTCTTGTTAGGGGGCAGCAGAGCGTCGAAGCGGGCGTGGAGAGAAGGATGCGTCTTTGGAGACGCCGTCGCAGCGGCTGCTGCTGCTGCTGGGACAGCCGGGTAGGCATGATGGGAATCGGTAGAGGTGCTGTTCTCCTTGGCATAACCCTCGCCAGGAGTGGCGCGGCGGTTAGGTGTCACCGATGCTGGAACGAATCGATCCAAGAGGGAGCGGCGCTTGTTGGCGGTCGGCGTCTCCCAGTCTGGCGTCTGGTAGATTTGCGCCGGGCGCTGGACTGCTTGTTCCTCGTCGGCCATTGTGCTGTCGCGAGAGGAGCCAGTTCTGCAGGGCGTCGCAGTGCAGTTCTTTGAACTGCTGTCAAAGCAATTCTGGAGGCCTTATTATGGGGTAAAAGAGCGCAACGGCCGTGTCTTTGGATCTCGTGGATGAATGTGTTGATGCTGAGTCGCGGGTGGCAGTAGATAGGAAGGAAGATGGGATACAACCAAGAAAGAGTGAATGACGACGACGGCGGCGGCGGCGGCAGTGATCCGCGGACTACCCCCCTCGAGGCATTCGGGTCCAAGGGGGATACGGATGACGAGGTGGAGGGAGCAAACGAGGGACTTGTTGACGAGATGGCTGGTTGGCCATCATCTCCGTCCAGGATGTTGTGGGAAACTTGATTTCGGCGATTGGGCGTGTGGCTGGTGTGATTGGTGGGGGAGGGGCGAAGCGGGGCACGTGATTGCGCACAAGCCATGACGGTTAGGGTGGCTGGTGACGCTTAGCCTCTTCTGGCTAGTTCTGTTCTAGGTGAGGTACGTATTCTTTCTGACCCGCAGGAACGTGAGCGGTACGTATCTATGTACTGTCTGCTGTAATACCTTCAATATTCCAATATCTAATATGCTTATATTCAGTATCTCAATATCCCATACCTCTAACTAATACAGTACCATTCCATCCTCCTATTAGAAACTAGGAACAAGACAAAGACTCTGAATATATTCTTACTACTTATTTATGGCAGAAGTTACGTACTGGATCCAAGTGGTATTCCAGCACATTCTCTGTTTAATAAGTGTCTCTGTTGGGCTCATTGGCCCCTTATTCCGTCTGTCTCTACTCGGATGCCCGCATAGTGCTCATTCATTGCGTCGGCCATTGTCTAGCAACAATTGTCTTATACTAGATCATCAAAGCAGCGGCAGCAGAGTTTCACTGATTCCTGGAGGTCGCAGTCCTTTGTATTTCATCTCGCGCTGTCAGTCTTGGTCCTGAAACATCTCTAGCAAAATCATCAATGAGGCCTCCCCACGTCAAACGAGCTCGACGCTGACGCCAGAGAACATCTGCCTCGCGACCTGTCTAATCTCATGTCAACAGATGAACATTCGTGCGTCTTCTCAAAGACCGTTTCCTAGAGAAACACCACGGCCGTCAGCATCTTCGTTGCCCTCCACATGTGAAATCCTGTCATACGAGCCCGACCGGAGATCTCTCATGAGTCCCCCGGTCTAAGGATCAACCACGAGAACCCTTACTGGAACACCTTCAACAGGAGCTTAGTCCCAGTAGACTACGACTTTGGACTTCCTTGTCCATGTATCCGGGATACGCCGGCTACTCCGATGATACGTCCCATGCATCCATGTCTCCGTTGCCCTGACCTTTGTCATGACTCCGTATATCATTGGGACTCTGATGCCACGAAAGCTTCCGCATCCGCGGCAAATATTGCAAACTCCTTGACAAACCACCCGTGCCTTCAACTCCGCTCAACCAGTCAGTTCGATCCCTTCAAGTTCGAACCGTCATTCCAACCTCCAAACAACGCGAACCGCCATGTTCTTCAGCTGCCGCCCCCGCCAGCCTCCCCGGCTGCCCCGGCCGCAGTGCATGTACGCCGGCTGTTCCCACCGCGCCTTGCGGTGCGACTCAAAGACCGAGGGCAAAGCCATTCTCTCGCTCTATTGCAAAGATCGTCAGCAAACCCCCTCCTCCCCCAAGGAGAGCTCTCTCTCTCTCTCTCTCTCCCACGCGAGATCCCGTGCTGACCCTGGCCCCCAGACGCCTGTCGGCAACGGCTGGGCGAGCTAATGTGCCCCAACTACAAGGTGTCTGGCCTGTCCAAGTACTGCGAAGACCGTACGCGCTTCTTCGTCTCCTCCCTCTTGTCCGGTGACACCTCGCTGATGATGGGCCTCAACCGCGAAAGACCGCCGCTGCGAGAACCACGGCTGCCCGCACCAACGCATCTGCGGCGACACCAGCCAGGACTGGCCCTACTGTCAGAAACGTGAGCTCCCCCACCCTTTTGTTTTCCCTCAACATGGAATAATTCCCCCAACGCTGACCGTCAGTCTTCCCCCGCCTCTCAGATACCTGCCTCACCCAGGGATGCCGCCAGAAGCGCGCCGCCGGCTCCCAGATGTGCACCCACCACACCCCCTTGTGTCTCATCCCCGGCTGCGGCCATCCCCGCACCGACGACGGCCTTTACTGCGCCGGCCACAGCTGCGCCGACCGCCACTGCGGCGGCGTTATAAACGGCGGGCACTGGTGTAAGGACCACCGGCTCTGTCGGACGGAAGGCTGCGGCCAGCCCAGGGCCGTCACGGCGGGCGGAGGGTTCGAGAATGTCTGCTGGCAGCGTGAGCTCTCTCTCTCTCTCTCTCTCTCTCTCTCTCTCTCTCTCTCTCTCTCTCTCTCTCTCTCTCTCTCTCTCTATTCCTGGGATGCCACGTCGGTGTCGAGATACTAACGCCAGTTTCTTCCTTCCAGATCTCCCGGCCGCCTGTCTCGCCCCGGGCTGCCCCGGCATCGTCAAAGGTGGCGTGCGGTTCTGCCCCCAGCACGAGTGCATCTACCCCCCGTGCCGCGAGCAGAAAGACAACGACGCGGACCCATCGCGACTCTACTGCATGAGCCGTAAGTTTGCTCCCCCGACATCCATGATCAATGACAAGCCACGAACCCCCTGACTCACTCAACCCGATTCCCCATCAGACACCTGCAGCAGCCAGGCCTGCCCGCAGCCCGCAGCCGACCTCGCCGGCCCGTCCGCCGCGCGCTACTGCGTCACCCACAAGTGCGCCGGCGCCGGCTGCGGCCACCCCGCCAAGCCCTCCGGCCACCACTGCGCCCTGCACGCCTGCCTGCGCGAGTCGTGCACCTCGCCGCGCGCAGCCGACCCCCTCGCCGTCCCCGGCAGCCAGTTCTGCGCCTCCCACGAGTGCCGCGCCGTCGGGTGCCGGTCCGCTGCGCGCCGGGACGGGATCTACTGCGAGGGCGCTCACGCCTGCGCCGTCCCGGGGTGTCCCGCCCCGCGCGGCGGCAGCAGCAGCAGCAGCAGCGGCAGCGACGTCGACAAGACCGCCACCGCCGCGGCGTGGACGGCATCGGTGTGCTGCGCCTCTCACACGGCCATGATTGCGCGAGACAGCGCTGCAGCGTGGGGGTTCCGCGCCGGGCCGGGCGAAGGACGAGGCGCGGCGGCCCCGCAACCGCCGCCGTCGCCGGCCACGCAGAGGTTCCCCTATCACAGCCAGACAGAGGAGGCGCTGGGCCACCGGCTGAAGGAGGAAAGGGACAGGCTGGAGCGGGAGGCGCGGTTGGAATCCGAGACGAGGGCGTGGCACGCTGCCGAGGGGAGAGAAGGCGGCGTCCGCGGGGTGGAAGCCGCTGCCGTCGTCGGGCTCGGGACGAGAGGGAGAGGGTTCCGGAGAGGGCGGTCGGGGAGCGGTGACAGCGGCTTCGGCGGCAGCCCGGACGTGTCGGACTCGAGCAGCTCGAATACGTTTGTGAGTTGAGCACCGGGCTGGGTTGTGGAAGAGCGAGGGAGGGGCATCTGTGGAGCGACGCGCCGGACCGGAGTCCGGAATAGACGTGATAGACGGTGCTGGAGGGCCATCTGCTTCATCGTTTGCCAGGGACAAAGAAACCTTTTATTGTTTATCTAATGCATTCCCCCGGACCTCGTTATGTGCCATGTCTACTCGTGGCCTTCTAAACTTCATACGAGCAGGAGCCCTTGAGATCAAGGACGGAAGTTAAAAAAAAACATGCCAATTGCTTAAGCTATCCTATTTTTCGAGACGTGGCTCAAATGAACAAAACTCATCCACCAGATAACCGCCAACACTTCCAGCTTCGAGCGGCACACGGAGGCTGGCCAACTGGCTGCAAACCTCCGTCGACAAACGGCAATGTAGACCGGACGTTCAAAGGACAGCTCACACCGTCTCCTTTTCCATGGACTCGTCAGGGTTCCCGGAGCGGCGCTTCACCGCGCCATCTCAGATGCGGCGGAACCGCAAGCCAGTCCCATCCGACACGGACTGAGAAAGGACCCCCCCAAAACCGACGGAATTTTCACCAACAACCCTCGCCGCAGGATGGGCCGTTTGTGCGAACCTGTGCCCGACTACGCCCACGCGCCGACGAGACTCATGCCAAAGGCGCCAAAGAAGACGAGCAGGCAGGCCCAGACGCGCTTGCGGCCGCGGAGGACGCGCCAGCTCTCGTCGGACAAGAAGTCCTCGGCCAGCAGCTCGACGAGGGCGGCGAAGACGAGCAGGCCGGAGGAGAGGGCGTTCATGGTGCCGACGAGGACGAGGCCGAACTCGGAGTCCGGGCTGTAGAGGCGGTGGGTGGCGAGGCCGATGGCCTGGCCGACGGGGGTGGTGCAGCCGTAGGCGAGGGCCATGGCCCACGGCTGGAGCCGGCTGCCCTTGGGCCAGTCGATGGCGGCGATGCGGGATCCGAGGGCGAGGCCCTCGAAGGTCTGGTGGAAGGCGATGGCGATGAGCAGGACGACGAACTCGCTGCCGACGGAGACGCTGAGCGTCATGCCGATGAAGACGGAGTGGAAGAGGATGCCGACCTCGAGCATCATGCACTGCAGGATGTCCTTCTGGTGCTGCTGGGCGGGGGAGAGGACGACGGGGCCGGCGGCCTCGAGACGCGCGGCGCGGTCCGCCTCGTCGACACGCTTGGGGAGCCTGCTGCCGGTCTGCGACCGGGTCTGGGCCTGCTGGTCGTCGCCGCGCCCGATGCGGGCGTGTGTGCGGCCCAAGCTGCCGACGGCGCCGCCGCCGCGACTCTGGGTCATCTCGAGCGGGCTGTTGTCGTTGTTGAGGGAGACGGCGCTCTGCGGCGAGAAGACGGCGTCGTCGTCGTCGTCGTCGGTGGTGCGGTTGCCGCCAGGGACGCAGGTCATGTGGCGGCCTGGGTGGAAGACCATCTCGATGATGGTGACGAGGAAGATGCCCGCGAGGGCGATGGCGCCGGGCATGGCCGGGTAGTCCTCGACCCAGAAGGAGCTCAGGCACTGGTTGCCGAGGAGGGTGAAGGCGGTCGGGAGGAGGTGGACGAAGGCGGTGGCGAGGAGGACGCCGGTGCCGAAGTGGCGGACGGCGAAGAAGAATGCGCGCGGGACGCGGACGCCCGGGGTGGCGGCGGCGGCGAGGGGAAAGGCGCAGGCGAGGAATGAGACGGCGAGGATGATGAAGAGGGCGCCGACGTGGAGGGGCGTGTTGTAGGTGTCCTCGTCGCCGAGACCGCCGGTCGGGCAGGTCGAGCGGCGGACGGAGCGGGCGGAGCGTTTGACGACGGCTGGAAGGTCAGCTCATGCAGTCAAAGGTGAGACGGGTGAGATATCATGATGAGTGGGGACGGGGGAGGGTGAGATGGATGAGCCATGGGCCGTGGCGAGAGGGCACCAGACAGACGGCGAGGGATGGTGACTCACAGCGAGCGGTCTGATGGGACGCGACGAGGAACGAGACAACGGCCTCGGGGCTCCTGAGAGCAGAGATGATGGCCGAGCAGCCAAGGACGGACATGGCCCAGCTCACCCAGCCCCAGAGGGCGGAGTGTTCGGGAGCAGAGGCCCGGAGGAGAGGTGTATGGCCGTCACCGCCATGCACCTTTCTGTTTCGGGGGCGGAAACCTGGGACGACGGGTCAGCGTTCTGTGTGCATCATATGCCATGTTGTGGTTGTGGCGGTGGCGATGGCTGTCTGCGCGTGCACACACGCACACCGAGAGCGGTGAGACGGGCTCGCCAACACCAGGCCACTCTGTCCTGAGACATTGAAGGGCGGTCAATCGATGGGCGCGTGTCGTGACATTGCTCGTCTACCACATCAAAAAGGGCGAGAAACGGAGAGGAGGGGGAAGAAGAAGAAGAAGAAGAAGAAGAAGAAGAAGAAGAAGAAGAAGCTCACCATAGTTCCGCCCTCCCGAAACGGGGGACCTCCGATCGGGCCGTAGATGCGGCAGGGTCTGGTAATTCATGTCGTCGCCCCGGCCGTCGGACCCGTCGCCGGCGCCGCCCCGGGCGTGTCGCTGCTCACGGGCATTGGCGATGCCGTTCAGGTCCTCGCAAGTAGTCAGGTCGGCGGCGAGGAAGGGCGGGTTCTGGTTCCAGTCGGGATGCTCCAGTGTGATGTCGTCGTTGCGCGAGGGACAGTTCATCTTGCCGGCTGGTCTGGCTGGTCTGGCTGTGTGTCTCTGTCTGGCTGTACCGTATGTGTGTATGTGTGTGTGCCTGGCCGTCTAGTGTATCTGATTCTCCCCGTTCAGGATCGACTCAATCTCAGGTCTGCGAGTAATATGTGCTGTCTTTTGGGCCCGAATGCTGCAGACTTGGTGTGAATGTGTACGTGTGTGCGCAGTCACCGAGATGTTGTTTGATTGGTATCGTAAGAGGATCGTATGAGAACGGACACGAATCACACACGTCGATATATCCAGACTTTTCGAACAGTACCCGTGGAGAAGAGAGGAAAAAACAGAAAAGGCGATGATAATAGTGGTGATGTCAAGGTACTCTAATACCTAAATACACGCTGGTAGTGACAATGCAGAGATACACAGTCACACCACACTCACATACACACCATACCCACCACTGACTACCTACCTAGGTATTACCATTGCTTTGCTTTCACTGTTCCAGCTCGGCATATAGAATTTTTAGCGGTGGGGGGGGCGCGCGAACGATGCATCGGCCAAATGCGGAACAGGTATTCCCAGGGGCGTCAAGGGGGTTGGCTGATGCAGCCAGTCTGTCTGTCTGAAGCAACCGTCAGACGGTCTTGGTCGCTGGTTTCTGACCAGTTATCTTGGTTCTCCAGCGTGCCAAGCGATGAAAAGCCCCTCCTTAGTAGCTCCTTTGAGCCTTGGAACTTTCTTCTGACGGGGCCACGGGGGAGACTTGGCCTGTACTTGGCGCGCCTAGGGAGGTCAGGAATTTATGCATTGTATACCTAGTGCTGTGCTGTACATGGCATTTTGTGTCTGCCGCGGTCGATACGGGGATTCCCGGTGGTCGATGATTGGGCATGTTACCCGTGACGAGATGATGCTGGTGCTGGTCTTGATGTTGATGTTCCAAATCCATGGTATCAAATAGTGATACTCCTTCGCAACCCAACATACTTGACCAAACCTACTGTGCACAGAGCCCGTCTTGGACACCGGTGCCCCCTCTCAACCTCCTCACAAGCTCTTAGTCGTCGGCTCATCAACAATTAGTCGCTGCTTGACTTGGCCGACGCCTAGTGTACTACCACCATCAGCAGCAAAATCATCACTGGCAACCACTAACACTACAGGACCGTGGATGAGCAAGCACCCGAGGATAGAGATAGGGTGGCGAGACTGGTCGACTGCATCGCCGGTAAAGTATGTACACTACCTATTCCCTTCCCTTCCCCACGCGAACCCACGTGTAAAACGTCACTACTTCTTCCGGTGCCCGGTTCCTCCCATGGCCGCATCGCGCACCCGTCCTTGGATCTCAAGAGGGGCGGCCTCCAGTGATAGGCCTCTCACTTACCCCATGGGGCTCGGCCCTTCCGCTCTATTCCGAAGGGGGAGGGAAAGATGTGCGCGCGCACCGCGATAACCGACGAGCCTAATGCCGATAAGCCAGTTTTGACTGCCCGCCTGCCCTCTCCCTTCCGTCACGGGCACCCGGTGAATCGGGGTCGTGATCTGCGGCCCGCGGCTTTGTGCGTATGTACAAACATATGTTTACCCTATGCATCTCGGCCGCGACAGGGCAGGGCCATGCTCCCCGGTCGACGCCCAGGCCCAGGCTGGTCATGCAAGCTGTTAGTGACGCGCGCGCCAGTGGGAGAAGTGGCCTATGCTTGGGTAGGTAGTCTTTCGGCCTGCCCGCGATGCTATCTGAAGGGGCCTGGGCTGGGTTGCCTGGGTTGGGTTTCTATCGATGCCGAGAGAAGCCGCCAACCTGTTTGTCCTGTAACCAAGCCATTGGCACCCGGGGAACGGCAGACACAAGAGGTCCGCGCGTCGCAATACACCTCCAGCACCCGGGGTACCGTCTCGTCCTGGGGAGGGAGGGGGCTCATCGGTGCCGGGGACCGAGTGCGCTTCCTTCGGAGCACATTGCCGGCGCCATGGTGTGGCATGGGATTCCCTCCCTTTCCCGAGGCAGATCTCTGCCGCCGCGTTAACCTTGAACCCGGCTTCGCCAATCCACCAAACCGGGACGGATCTGGAGAACGCCAGACGGTGCTCTGCGAAAGCAGATCTGCCCCCCCGCTGGCGCAGATCTCAAAGACCAAGATGCGCTGGCTCCGAATAGGGTTAGGGTTAGTGAGCAACGAGAGCGGTGTTTACGTAAGGGTTCCCGAAACCACCCGGACTAGGCGTATAATGGCCCTGTGGTTGGCCGTTTACCCCGAAGCAATCCGGCATGGTGTAGCGGTTAGCATACTCCGCTTTCATTGAAAGTCCCGGAGAGATCCGAGTTCGATTCTCGGTGTCGGAAATTCATGTTTATTTTTTGTCCTCCTAGTGCACGCAACACTCTCCCCCATTCTCCCTCACTATTACTATCCTCCTCCCTACGTAGTAATCACCCAGTACATGCAACTTCAAGTATATCCCTAGGAGGGAAACACTCATTTGTATACTTACGATAATAGTTTTGCACTGCTGTACAGGGACGTTGTTTCGCCCAAGTGCTCTTTTGTAAAGGAGACCTAGGCTAGTAATAGTAGATAGACTAGCAGGCGCCTTGTGCCACACAGCTGGACCTGGCGGGAGTTAAATATCATCACCATCATCATCATTATCATCATTGTTTGTCCTGAAGCTATTCATGAAGTACTGCCATGTCAGAATTAGAGAGCGGGACAGTAGTCGGATTAGCCAGCTATGTATGTAATAACATTAACACCGCACAATTTTAAAGCAATCACTGTACACCAGTTGTAACAGGATACCTGTAACTCGTCAACCCAAGATTCTATAAGAAAACAAGTAACCTACATACAGCCTGAGTACTAAGTCTGCATTAATTGCAACAAAATCAGCAATTAGAACAAACTCGGCTTGATTAGTCTTTCTTAAATGTCTTACTCCGAGTGCCGATTTTATTTTATTTTCCAATGCTTCTCCTTAACGAGAGGGATGGTGCAAGACATAGGGCCAGTGTCGATAACTACGGTATATCAAACAATCATACAGAGTCAGCATCCAGGCCATGCCGCCACGGAAGACCAAGGCTTAATCCAGATTCGCTTCTGCATCACTAAGTGACGCAACCGACTCGGCTATTTGGTCCATATCAAGCAGTAATCCCACGGAGCTGCGGGTTGCTAAAGATGCTGCTTCTTTCATCAGTAAATACTCTGCGGCACCGAGTACAGCAGACGCAGCGACAAGGGCTTACTACGTTGTGGCCTTGCGCCATTGACTGAAGAACGCCTCTTCAAGAGCCCCTGTATCGATATTCAGCCTCCGACACACGTTCGCTGGACATCTTCTGGCTCATACCCTCCGTTGTTTCCTGGGATGCCCCGGGCCAGGGTCTTGCTGCGAGTTGGCATCGGATGAAAATGGACCGCGCTGGTCGGACGCGTCGAAGATGGTGACCCTCCATGTGACTGGGCATTCCCTCTCTTAATACCTCTTTCACCCCCAAACGACGTGGTTGTGTGTTGTCCGGAAAAGTTGAATTCGAAAGGCGGTACACATATTAGTGGAATGAAAGTGAGGCCTGCCTCGAGGGATTGAACGACAGAAACCCGCTTGGTCAGGTTTGGGGATATAGCGTTGGCCCCCAAGAAATAGGGACATGACCAACGTTTTCCCAGATTTTCAACCTCCCATGGCACCTTTTTTGGAGCGGTCTAAGAATTATCTTATCATTACCGTCTTCATTGCCTATGACACATCTTCGGAAAGCTCATCTGAAGGAAGGAGACGGCCACCCCGATTGGATGGCCAAGGAATGTGCTGTTTCATAAATACATGACAGTATATTCGGCACGGGGTCTCTAGGTGAGGATGATGGACATTGCGTGGGCGAAAAGTTATTGGGCTGGTTCGTATACTTAAGATCCGAAGTAATCGAACCACTTATAGCTAAACAATACGCGTGGGAGCAACTGCCGGCATTAACGTAGAACGGTTGTTGATACAATATGCTCACAAGCAGCTAACAAAGCCAGCAGGGGGGAAATCGCTGCCTTATTTAGCTATAGTACTACACAACCGACAAGTGGCGCAGATTCAGTCTTTTCGCATTCTCCAATAAGCCAGAAGCTTCTGCTAAGCAAAGGCTGGCGATAACTTACTACCGATTACGCTTCCGCCACGAGGAGAATGTAAGTGCCCGTATTAGGCGGGCCGGTCGTAGATATATAGCAACGTGCGCTGTTGAGCCTTCGACTTGGACCCGTGACGGAGACTTTGGGACCTCTCTGTATTGAGTTCACCCTCTTAATGTTTATAGAAGCGCATAGGTCGCTGCTGATGACCGATGATGCGGTGACGTAGGCCGCCACCTGCTCCTCCCTTGACCGGGATGTTCAGCCCTGCCAGCCCAGCTGCTGATGACTTCATTTCTTCTTTATTCGGCTACGTAAGTATCGAATATTTCTCCATGTCTTGCAAAGGGTTTTCCAATACTTTGCTCAAAATGCAGGTATAAGGTACTCCTGTATAGAAACTGAGATGTGTCTTGGGCATTAGCTGAGCTTGGCCTACCCATCACGCTCTTCTGCTACTGACTTGGCGCTTCTTTGATCCGACTCTTGGCGGCCGCGTGTTTACTTTGTGACTCGAACCTGAATTAGCTCCAATGCCTCGTTATCTCTTTCTTAGAGGCTCCAGCGAACGATCACTCTGTTAAGCGGGCAAGTAACGGCCGTACCATTACACATGGTATACCATAGGGCCAGTTACATATGTATATCTGTAATGCCTAATGCCTAAGACATTAATGATAATAGATACCTCTTAAGCCCTTAGAGCTAAACAACATAGCCCTTACTCCTAACCTTAACCTTGACCTTTAATCTCTAACTGTGCGGTTAATACGCCATACTTGTAGTAGTATTAACTAGTACAAGCCACATAACCGACACAGCTTTTCTAGCTAGCTTTACAATATATCTTTTCTAACCTAGTGTGCAGGTGATACGCCACATTCTATGTGAGAAGGGTAGAATGGTGCTGTACGGGTATACGCCACATGTGTAGCAGTATTAACTAGTACAAGCCACATAACCGACACAGCTTTTCTAGCTAGCTTTACAATATATCTTTTCTAACCTAGCTTACCAAGTTACATAGGCAGTATCCCTGGTAGGATAAGTATACTCACAGTATTAATGAAATATGCTAGATAAAATAAACCCGAAAAGGGGCTAAAAGCAAAAATCATAAGTATCCGTCTGTCTGCTCCCCCATCAGCTCATCATGCCTCAGTCCTTTCTCTTTAACATCCACTTCCATATGATCTCTTATTACAAATAAATGATGGCTCAATCTTGTCTTGTTCTGGTGGAGTCATCCGGAAGAGAGGGCCCTGCAGCATTTATTGTTTCTACTTCTGAGGACGGCAGCGCCCAAACTTTGGTGAAGCCCTTAAGAGACACTCTGTTGGAGAGTACCAGCAGCTCAGCGCGCTTCTTCAAGAGATACGTTCTTTTTCAGAGACCGACAGTCTCAGTAGCAACTCTACGCCCAGTGAGTTACTTTCATCATACCATTCGGTGATGGCATATCAACGGCTTTCTTATTTTCTTGTATTTTTTTTATTTTCTGGTTTTGATCTTCGCCGATACTAACATGGCATACCATAGATCATTGTCAGCAGCCTTGTGGCTTTACCCACCAGCAGGGCACTTGTTCAGCACGCTTCCTACGATCAGGCCCTCACCCAGGCCATAGCCGATCCTGACTCGATGGACTGGGCTTTCTACACTCATATGTTCGCCCTCTACGAAGACGTTTTCGTGCACGTCGACCAGCAGGGCGGCCAGATAGTCCTGCCCAGACAGGCCTTGCTCGTTCGCGATGACATGTCACCGATAGCGAAGGACATCTTTGGAGTCATTGCGTCAGTCGTTGGCGGCTTGATCGTACTAGCACTCAAGCTCGCGGAGAGCTGATATAGAGCATTTTATCGGACAGTGCTGACTAACTCTGCTTGTACACGGAGTTTTGCGAGGCTTCCTCTTTCGATTCCATACACGAACATAGAGGACACACGAGGCACGTTAAGAATCCAGGCGCCTGACCGCTCCGGGGGTGGCGCTACGCGTGTTGGAGTTTGGGTTTTCCTTTTACAATATATAGACGCAGTTCCTTTTTCTTTACTAAAATCCTTTATTAGAGTGCACGAATCCGGCATGCTGTTGTTGTGAAGAAGACTATCGGTACTTATACTTCAACTACCCAACCAGTACAAATCATGATTGCAGTCCACCTTGATCCAGACCACCCGCACCATCAACCTTACCTGGGCTCGGGATGGCGACGAGTTGACCATGAAGCGTTCCCTCCGCAAGGTTGACTATGGCGCACTCAACCTGTACTTCCTGCGCGATGTTGGCGACGCCTTCGGCTACTGCTACTTCCCCACCACCGCCTCCCCCGGTTCCACCAATTATTACATTCTGGACGGTTGCACCATCCTCTTCTCCACTGTCCCCGGTGGCAGCTCGACCAACTACAACCTCGTCCGCACTGTCATCCACGAGGTCGGCCACTGGTTCGGTCTCTCCCACACCTTCCAGGGCGGTTGCACCGGCAGCGGCGACACCCCCGCCCAGGCCAGCGCCAGCTCCGGGTGCCCTGTCGGCCGTGACTCTTGCCCCAACCAGGCCGGCGGGGGCGAGTCTCTCCCGACCAAAAGGCCCAAGTCGATCCGGCGTCGGTTGTCTGGCAGGTTCTGGCTTTGGCGGCGGAGGTGCATCGTTCATGACTACGTCCTCGGGTTCCTTCGCAGGTGGCTCTGTAGCGCCGGCGCCTTCGATGATGCTCGCCGCCTGCACGGTATTAACCGAGCCCAAATCCAACAATCATGCAGGACGATAACATCAGCCCTCCGGGAGCTAGACATATTTAGGACAGTAAACGGACATGCCGGGTGATCCATCGTCCACGTCAGTTCTCATGTCAATATCGCGGGGCTCCCTGCCCCGGCCCACGATGGCAAGTTCAAGGGAATCCTTGAACCGCTCATCTGTGAAGTCGATCTTCGCCTTGCCCCATGATTTCGACGTCATCTTATCGCGAACGGCAGTCGAAGGGAAGCCGTTCCACCCGATAAGATCTCCATACTAGATGAAGGTCAGTGATTTGTTCTCCGCAACCGCCGAGGACGCGCATGGTGGCAAGACTCGACTAGAGGGGGCCAGGGGCCGACTTACAAACCAACTTTCATGGTGGTTCTCCTGCCTCATATCGTCCGCCGCCTTGGCGAACCGAAAAGCGTGGGTGCCCGGCCCGTCCTTGTGGTAGACGATCTTAGCATGGGTGCCGTCCGCGAAGAGGTCCCGCCACGCCCTTCTCTCGTACCGCCCGTGTGCCGACGCGGAAACGTACTCGGGCACGCCGTCGCGGACGAAGACGACGACGTGTTCCCAGTCGTTGATGTGCCCGAGGCAGGGGGAAATCTGGTCCTTCTCGAAGTAGTACCCGTACATGTACGCGCACCAGCCGTTGTTGCAGCGCGCGCGGGAGTACACGTTGCTGTTCTCCAGGTCCGACCGGTCGCGGCAGCGCCCTGCGGTCGACCAGGTCTCGCAGACCCCCATCCCGGCGTTGAGGGTTCCGTCGCGGTCGACGGCGGGCGTGTTGTAACAGCTATCCGTGTCGAAGTCTAAGGCTATTGGAAGAGCGTCGTCAGCCAAATAGTGCCAGGAAAGGAGGACATGCGCCGTGTTGAGGGGGGGGGGGCCTACCAGGCTGCCATTTTTTGTCTGCTTCGGGCGCGCATTCATTGATCTTGAGAGGAAATGCATGCTTCATGGCGGTCTTTGAGATACCATGACCAATAGGAGACGCGGCAGTCGCAGTCCATAGCAAACCCCAGGCCACCAAAAGGGTGCCTGTGAACATGACGAAAGGGGCGTTGCCGGGTATTTGTGACTAGATGTACAAGTTTATGATTGTAGAGCGGAAAACATGATCAAGTTTTAGCCGTGTTTTATTTTTATTTATACGTGAATGAGGAAGACCAGACACGCGCCTGTGCCAATTGCTATAATAATGATTTGGCCTTACATCCGGAAACCTGGAGCGTTCAAGAGGTCCATGGCTCGCCAGCGTTTGGAAATCGGGGACATGGTATCAAACCTTTACAAAATTCATCTACAATGGTGCTTTGCATGTTAACATGACACAGAGTTCAAACTTTTCATCTCGTCAGCGTGACCTATATCGAGTCACAGGTTGATGGTGTCTTCTGACCAACCTCTGAGTAAACGTAAGCGAAGAGCATGTTGAGAGCATAGTACAGCATGCAACAGATGTACATGGTTAACATGTCTGCGGGGATGTATGATATGGTGGCACGCTCGATAAGGCGTTTGTAATGCGAATTAATATGGCTCGTTCCGCCTAATCGAAGCCTATGCGCTCTATCGAGCTCTTGGTAATTATCTTGATGAGCAGGCCCCTTTGTTTATTCTTACGCCTCCAAAGCCAGAGAACCCCAACTCTTTCTTCGCTGTATCTTATGAATTCGACCATCCGCGAAAATAAGGTCTGACTGAGATTTGGGTAGCACTAACCCATTGAAGCCCTGCAGAAGTAGCGTCTACTAAAAATGAATATTGGTGGGAGAGAAGAGTGACTCTCAAAAGTGGTGCTTCATTGACATTATTAATTAACCAGGTTCTAAGAGTCCTATCACATCTTTGGGAGCGCCTGTAACACTCTATCTGAGTCGAGCATCCTGCATTCTCTTTTTCTTCTTTTGTTCTATTTTAATCACAACAGGCTTAATAGATCGAAATTGACATGGAATTTGTTCAGGTATTCCACGGCTTCTAACCGGCAGCTGACAACCTCTTAGGTTTCGTTATCAACAGCTTCTGCTATCAGCAACTGCCCGCAATGCTTGGCATTCTCGGATCATCAAATTGCAGCTCTCATCAGCGGTTTGTAGCCGCTGCTTCGGGGCCGTCGGTCCAATCATGCCGGCGCGCTCTTCATGCAGGCTGATTGCACAAGGCTGGCAGACGAACGGTAACGGGCGCAGGATAGTAGCTCTGTATCATGACCGCACGCGGTGTCAGCACTTCGATGCGAACAATGACAGGTAATTGGATCGTTCTGCAGAGCATGTCAGCAGTGTCCGATAATAGGCCGCCGTTTTGTGTCGCGCGGCAAAAAAACAGTTGACTCTTGCGTCGACACCTGCGACGGTCGCGGCGGGAAAGTCACCAGGACGGGACTTGCAATCTTGACAATGACCATCTGCATATGCACCCGGGATACAGAAGGCGACCTGTACCATGGAACCGGCATCATCGCGGGGGATTCCAAGGGTGTTGGACGCGGCATCGACACGCTCCCCGCCTGACCTGATAAGGTAGTGCAACCCGCCAAGATTCGGAAGTGCATTACCAGACCAAAACAACGGCTCTCGCCAAGTGTTTGTTTGCAGAGCCTCACGAACGACTCCCCGATGTTCTCAGCATCAGAAAAGACACGGCGGTGATTAGCTGCAAAGTTGACAAGACGAAGCAAGCAAACGAACGTCTACGAGTCGTGTGTTGTTGCCACCGTTGTCCCCAGAGCCGTCAGAGTTGTATTTGCCAAGCCGGAATCAAATGAGAGCTCAATGCTTATCAGCTCCATCCTTTCCCACGTTGCAATATAGAGTGGGAAGTCAACACATTTACAAAAACAAGACTTCCATTGACTCCGCCCCGTCGGCGACCCTGGCGACAAGCGAGAAATCACGACATGGAGCCGCCTGGCGTCTTGACATTTTCCAACAAGACTGGGCGCCTAGGCCTGTCAACCCTGGCTCGATGCCAGGGGGGAATAATTGATCTCCTTCCTATTCTACTCTGGCTCGGGAACGCCAAACCTGTCCAAGATTCCCAGGGGCAACTCGACTCTCGAGGCACGCACATCACACGCATGCGAGATACACCGCACAGCTTGCAGCTCACGCCGGTCCTTCATCGGTATTGCTAAAACCCGCTGTCTGACTTGGCCTGTCTTATTCGACTGCCGCCGCAGACGCCGCCTCCCGCGGCCCGTGCGACGGGAATGCCAACTCTGAATTCCCCCACCAACAGGCCATGACGGCTGAACACGAACGATAAGTCCATGTCGTTGATGCTGGGGGGGTATGAGGGACTTTGACATCGAGAATCAGCAGACGAGAACTCCCATGCTCGCCAAGACCAATGATTCCAACCATTTTCAATGGACGCGAGTCACGCGATCGGTGGTCTCCGGGATGCCCTCCGGCCTTCTCCCTGTACTCCCCCCCCGCTGCGCCTCTGCCATATCGACTTGGACAAAGGCCGACTGACGGACTTTCTAAACCCCCGAACCCCTGCCCGCTCGCCGTCTGCCTTGGCTACTCTCTTCGGACCTTGACCATAGCCCTTAGATCGTAACGCCAACGGCAGTTAGGCCCCTCTCCCTCTTCCCGCTATCCCCAGTTAAACAAGGATGCAGGCCAAAGGCCCCCTTGTTGCGGCTCTTGGCATTGGCACGAACCCACACCCACGGCGCATCGACTATCGGTGCCGGGGAGCTGGCAGCTGTCGTCCACAGTGCTGCTGGGCAAAGGCAATCAATGGCATCGTTCAAGGTAGGAATCGATGACTGACGACACGACCGAACTGGTCCATACTCAGGGGGGAGGGAGGGGGCGTAGCAACGCAGCACTCAGGCCGACCAGCTTGAATGGGAATGAGAAAGCCTTTTGTTTGCTTTATCCCCACAGTGGTATGCACGGGGGGGTAAAACGTCCGCCGCTGACATGCTGGCGAGATGTGGAATCACGACAGCGCCCTTGGTCGTCGAGGCTCGCAACCGATGGCCATTGACGATTCGGGAAGCTCGTTATTCCAACCAAGTGATGAGAAGCGGAGGCGTCATTCCGTGGTGTTTTGCATCCCGACAGAGAAGGAGGCGAGGTGTTTTGATGCCGCCGCATCCCTCGATGCACACAAGCTCGGCCGCACACAAAGCCACGCTTAGATCATCCAGTTGGCTGTGCTGTATCTGTGCTCGATCAAGCCAAGCTCATTGCCGAGAGCCACGCACATCAAGACATGGTCTCCAGTGCGTGATAGACCATGCGAAGAGTCACTCTAGGCCGGCATTTGCCATTTGGGGCCCGGATGGGGGGAGGGGGGTTCTTCCCGCCTCCACATCGAGCCCATCTGGCAACTGGGCATCTCGTGAACCCCGCCGCCCCCCTGCGTCCCTCGGTCCTCGGAAATCATCTACGGAAACGGCAGGCCGGAAAGATGTGAGGGCGGTGTGGATTCATGTCGTATCTAATAAAGTCCTGAGTTCCCCTCTACATCGGGGCTTGAGCCAATGCGCGTTACGCGACCTTCCGAATTAAGCATAACTTGGGCTTAAATGGCCCCTCTGTTGACGCAACGTCCGGCGGCTATAGCCTACCGGTATGGCCAGCGCAATCGACAAGGTAATGGCATACTATGCGTGCCATTACTCTAACGGCGAGTTGAAGACGGTGCAGGAGAAGTCCATTGGATGCCAAGCTCGCTTTCAGCTGGTTCAAGGGTCTCCGCCAACCATTGACGCGACACTGCCCATACAGACCTCGTAGCTAATTGCCTCCCCACCAGGGGAAAGATAATCACAAATGATGCTGATCGATCGGTCAGGGAGGAGACAACTCCCGGGACCCCTTCTCGCCTTTTGGCTTGGCTCCTGAGCCCTGTATCCGCCTCGCAGCCCAAGCAACATCAGTTCTCCCCCCCCCCCCCAAGCAGGGATAAGCAATGAGAGTAGGGGCAACCTGTAAGTCAGCCTCGGTCTTCTCTCGCGAGGTAACAAATGTTCTGCAATACGACCGTCGCGATCCTCTCGCCCGCTTTCCCCATCCAGTCCACTCTACTAGTATATCGTCTTCCTTGCTCGGGAAGCCTGGCAGCTCTGGCTCTAAGTCCGTTTTAGGCAGCTTGAAGCCTCCGAGCTTGACAGCCTCGGGCTTGGCAGAGCATCACGCAAGATACCACCATGATAGGCGCAATGAGAGAGCGGGTGTAAGGAGAGGGAGATGCATGGAGAACATGCCAACATCCTCTTCCATCGTCGCCACGGCTGCCGCCCCCCCGTAAACATGTTCGTGAGATGCGGGTATAAAGAAGGGCTTCGTGCTCGCCCTTCCAGCCGTTCTATCCTCTTCATCCCCATCCGCTCTCTCTCTGCCGCCTACGAACAGCCCCTTAAGGTTTCCTTCGTCCACAATGGCCAACCTCCGCCGTCTCGCCCTCGCCATCGCAGCTCTGCTCCCGGCCGTCCTTGCCGCTCCCGCCGCCCTCAACAGGCGCGACGAGCCCGCGGCCGCCCCCGGCAAGTACATCATCACCCTTAAGGAGGATGCCGCCGTCAATGTCGACTCCCACCTGAACTGGGTCGCCGACGTCCACAGGCGATCCCTGGGCAAGCGTAACACGGCCGGTGTTGAGAACAAGTTCAACATCAGCACCTGGAACGCCTACTCTGGCGAGTTCGACGAGGCCACCATTGAGGCAATCAAGGCCAGCCCCGAGGTATGTCTTTGACCGGTGCGAATCTTCGCACGCCGCAGGGTGATGGGCCATTTCTGACAAAATCAAAAAAGGTCGCCGTGGTCGAGCCCGACTACTACATGTACCTCTCTGACTTCGAGGTCGACGAGCGTGCGCTCACCACCCAGACCGGCGCCCCCTGGGGTCTGGGATCCATCTCCCACAAGACCAAGGGCTCGACCCAGTACGTCTACGACACTTCGGCCGGTGCCAACACCTACGCCTACGTCGTCGACTCTGGTGTCATCTCCACCCACACCCAGTTCGGCGGCCGTGTCACCCTCGGCTTCAACGCCTACTCCGGCGTCCACACCGACACCCTCGGCCACGGCACCCACGTCGCCGGAACCATTGGCGGCTCTACCTACGGTGTTGCCAAGCAGGTTAGTCTTCTCCCTCTATATCTCTCTCTCTCTCTCTCTCTCTCTCTCTCTCTCTCTCTTTCCCGTCCCCATCGGTTCGCCGGGCACGCCCCGTCTCTCGTCACACTTGGACAATGCATGGCTAACTTGGTTCCCCCTAGACCAACATCATCTCCGTCAAGGTCTTCCAGGGCGCTAGCGGCACCACCTCGTCCATCCTCTCTGGCTTCAACTGGGCCGTCAACGACATCACCTCCAAGGGCCGTGCCGCCCGCTCCGTCATCAACATGTCCCTCGGCGGCCCTTCGTCCACCACCTGGAACACCGCCATCAACGCCGCCTACTCCCAGGGCGTCCTCTCCGTCGTGGCCGCCGGTAACGGTGACAGCCTTGGCAACCCCCTGCCCGTCTCCTCGCAGTCACCCGCCAACGTCCCCAACGCCCTGACCGTTGCCGCCATCGACTCGAACTGGGCCCCTGCCTACTTCACTAACTACGGCCCCGGCGTCGACATCTTCGCCCCCGGTGTCTCCATTCTCTCCGCCTGGATCGGCGGCAACTCGGCCACCAACACCATCAGCGGCACCTCCATGGCCACCCCCCACGTCACCGGCCTCGCTCTCTATCTTCAGGCCCTCGAGAACATCGCCACCCCGGCCGCCCTCACTGCCCGTATCAAGGCCCTCGGCACCTCCGGCCGCATCACCGGCACCCTGAGCGGCAGCCCCAACCTGGTCGCCTATAATGGCAACGGCGCGTAAGCGTCCAGGACGAAGCGGATCGAAGAGGAAGAATACGAATAATGAGGGGCTTTTTATTTTTACTTTTACGACGTGAGACATTCACAGAATCTTTTATTTTATTAATAGCAGGCCACCGTCAAGGTAGTCATCGGGCTCTAAATGGGAGCACTCGAGTAGTTGAATATAACCTCTGCGGAGGACGTTTGGACTCATCCTTAGTATCGATTGTCTTGCGTGACCATGTTTGATGTCCTACAACCCTGTCTTTCTAGCTTGGGACTCCATATATTCCTTATGGCTATCCTGCAATGTCATGATGTCCGCCCTCAATTCCGCCGCCTTTTCCTTGCCTTCTTCCAAGGCTGTCTGGATGCCCTCGTCACACTCATCACCACACATTGACCTCACTCTTGCCCTGTCGAGCCGGGTTCTCAGATCTGCCAGGCTCCCTCTGTATCCCTCGACAGCCGCCTTGGGCGAGGCAATATGAACATGCGCGTCAAAGAGAGACTTGATCAGCGAGCCGAGGACCATCGAGTCGCATTTCCAGCCTTTTTCGGGGTACGTTGAGTGGGATTCGCATCTGGCCATTATGCAAAGGTTCCATAAGTCAACATAGGGTTGGAGCTCGGCGTTGACAATTTTTTGTCGGTTGCTCGAAATGATTTCTGGATACGCGTCAGAACTCTCGGGGTTTCACGACATGGAGAAAAGCCGAGGCAAAGGATGCATCTTACCTTCAATGTCCGGGGGCATGAGATGATCCAGCGAGTTGAGAACCAACTCCGGTGAGCGCACACGGTAGTAAGAGTTGCCATTGTGGGACTTCTGGATTCTCTTCCGCCGGCCGTAAACGACGTTGCCGTCGTTGTCGATGAGGCATTCGTTGGTGATTTTGTGCAGCATCTGCTTGAAGAGAGCAGAGTCACCTAGTTCCCACGCCACACATAGAAGTTCGGGTTCCTCCGTCTGACTCACGACCTCCTGATTATGGAGCCAGAGTTTTGCCCAGGGCCGCAAGAGGCGAGTCGCATCATACTTTTCTGTGTGAACCAGTAGATCGTATAGGCTCCACAGCGAGAGTTCTGTCGGGACCCTTTCAAAGGCTCCGTGGATTATGCCGAACAGGATCTCCATCGAATCCCGACCGTCGTCTGGCAAATCGACAACCCAGTCGCTGCCGTCTGTGGGGCGCGATTCCGCGAACCCTCCAAAGAGCATCCTCCTGAACACGAGCGACGAGCGCGACACCGTCTTGGAGTCGACTCGGAAGGGACTCAAGCTGGGGCCGACGCGGATCGTCAAGTCGCCATCCTCGTCATAGACCAGCAGCTCGTTCGAGACGGCGGACATGGAGTCGTCGTCGGCATCATTGGACTGCTGATCGGAGGTTATCATTCTTTGAAGCGCCTCTTCTAACTCTGATAGCTTGTACGAGAGGCGCTGCGATGTTTCCATGCTGTAATTTGAATGGCGTGACATGGAGGGCGAGGAAGGTTGGCGAGGCAAACCAGACACGAGACTAGTGAGTCTCACCTGGGACTAAATAAGAAAAACAGCCGGGTGATCGGACATGCACGTCCTAAAGTCACCAGATTATGCAGACAACGGGGCCATCAAAGAGTCCAAAGAGCATTGACGAAGCTAGATGGACTAGCAAAACCGCTAAGCAATTTAAGCGTGGCTTTTTCTCTGTCTTTCATGTAAAAGCCATGTGGTGAATGTGATGATGTAATACGTAAAAAACGACCTGAGCTCCGAGTGTTAGTTTCCAGAAGCATGAGATCATCTTGTTGTGAGGTAACCTGTCACGATAGCTTCATACAGCACCTGTCAAGTGGATCATCATGTGCTATATCACGTTGCGTTTCACTCATCGCTCGCAAAACTTGCCTTTATAGAACCTCTCCTCACATCCCTACTTTCATAGCAATGAGCCTATCATATCCATAATCGCATAGGCCCTGCTGTGTGCTCTTACTCGTGACATAACATAAGGGCACTGGTGATGAAATGCCGTCGTCGGGCAAGCATCTGTTGGATCTCCCTTGTCAAGCCAGTCACGGAGCAAGTGGAAGAGCACTCCCGAGCGCGTGGAAAGGAACATGAATGATGGACAACCTGACAAGCGCTCCGATCCTCGGACTTCGGGTCTCATGGTTCATTCTCAAAGCGAGGGCTCATGTCTTGAACTGTGAGCACAAACCGATTGCGATCGAGTAGCACTGTTATTGAATCATGAATCAGCTGACGCTAATAAACTTTCAAACGCAGAAACCAATTTGGGCTGTACGATAGGGCTGGGTTGCGCGTTGCGCGACGATAATGGCTTCCAGTTCTGCACCATGGTCATGAGATAATAATACTGAGAGAGAGGGCGGGGCTATTAGAAAGCCAACCCAGGTGAACTAGAGAGCGGCCATGGTATAAACCTTGTCTCTTTTCTTCCTGCAGTGCAATCAGGGTTGCGGGGGAGAAGGCCCTTTTGGACGGAGAACGTTGGCAACGCCGGCGTCGGCCGCCTCATCGGCGAACGTCGGTTCTTGGCAATAGAGAGCCATGTCGAGTTGTCGGCCTGTTTTCTTTTCTCTTTACTGTGGCTCCCTCACAGCCATGCAGTTGATCAACAAATCAACAGGTTGAGAAATGAAGTGTGTAACGAACCACGTCTAACGCAGGACTTCGTGTTCAACTCTAGACTTGCTTTTTCCCAGGGGAACCTTCAATATGGTCATTAAACACCCTGTAGGTTGATTCATGTTGCTAAAGTTAAGTGTGCGATATGATATGCGGTGTGCCAGGGCAGAGACCGGTCATCCGCAGACAACGACCCCCGGCACAAGCGGCAGCGGCGGCGGCGGCGCGTCTTGCGGGAGACGCTCACGCGCCATGCCACTTCAAATACAAGTCAGAAATTGAAACACGTTGTTACAACCGGTTCAAGTCAACCTCACAGTGCTTGACTTCCACCATCTAATAAGTAGATAACAAAGCCGGAGCGCATACATCAATTTTCTCTACTTTGTCACAAAGCATCAAGATAACTTCCGGGTGGCATTCGCGCATAAACAAGCATGCAATATGTCTCGCCTGCCCATGCTCCGCGATTCCTGAAGCATCAACATCACCTCTTCATCATGTTATGAGGCAGTGTGATAACTTCCTAGACAAGGGAAGGCACCATGTGAGCTCACAATGATACAATGATGCGATTTCATTACGATCTCTTCAAGTGCTGCATAACTGACTGAATCCCCTCTTTATGTTTTACTAACGCCGCAATCAGTTCAGAGGTCCCTTTGACGAGCGTCTTGTTCCAACAAACACCGTCCAACTTCGACTTATGTAACTCCAAGTTAGAGATGAGCATGTCAATCTTGTTCGTCATCTCCTCTAATGTCTCACTTATAACACGGCGCTTCCATCTCCCATATGGCTCAAAAATCTCCCCAAACAAACGGATCAAGACTGGCTCTCTGTCTGGCCTGTGCACCAGATGGCCTGGATGAAATCCTTTTACCACCCATGCTGTGTGGCCTCGGATATCGATTGGTTCAGCTCGCTCCATCTTGGTGTCGTCGATGCTCGAACAAAGCCGCCGCGCCAGTGGATCTGCTGCCGGCCTCCGCACCTCTCGTCCATGTTCCCAATATCCTTTGGTCGTGCATTGACAACACAAGATTACCTCAGGCTTCAAAATTGCCAAAATGTCTAGCGCCAAGCCATAAGAAGCGTTGACGGCCTCATATCTCTCCTTGCTACCCATTTCCTCCAAGTCATCATCGCTGAAGAAGCTGCAGATGTCAAGAATGGGGACTTCATCGATAGATAAACCACAGGTTTTAAGCTGTTCAGATATCCAATCAAGGGTAGGGCCTTTAATCATTTCCTCAAAAACCATGTCATGTGTATTCGACGGGTTCTGCAGTAGGATGAATGGTAACTCACGCCGGCCTCGGAGGAGGCGGCTGAAGTTGTTCCACTTCCCAGGACCGATCTTCCATTGATCTCGAAACTCCCGAGCTGGCGTAAAACAAGGGTGATCTTCCGTTATAAGTTCGAACTCGGTAATACTCTCCAAACCTGGTTCTATAATGTGGTTGATGACACGCCGACGTTCACTAGCGGTGTTTAGTGACAGCCCGCCAAATAATTGAGTAATACCAAGGGTCAGAGCTAAGTAGGGCAATCTGTGTTAGTCTACGTTTGCAAAGTTGGCCTGGCTGATGTGGCAAGGAGGTACTAGACAGAGCTGGCCCGTATAACTATACGCATGTTAGGCATGTACTTACCCTCAATTTCCGAGTTCTCGGGTGCTACTGAGTGAGGAAGCGTCGCTGTACGCATTTTGGTTTCTTTCCTTTTGCGGTTTAGGTGGTGCTTTGGGTGTGTTCTTGATACCGAGATTACAAGTTTTTGTGTTCGTCCGGTAGATGAAGGCTTCAGTCACTGCTGAACATATTGGTGCTTTTATATTTGCCGACGACAAGAATGATTATATGCCTTTCGGCGTGGCAAGGCTCCTCCGTTATGTCATTGCAGCATACCACATGATAAACATCCCGAAATCGCACCAGGGATTGGTTTATCATAGCTAGAATTCTCCAATGAGATGAATTCAATTTAATTTGGGTTTCCTATTTCGAAATATACTTGAGAATCTAACTTTGTGGGACCTTTCCATCGACTAGGTTTAGACACAAACCTATGGTTAAGGGTAGGCCTATTTACCTAAAGCTTTTACTAAGTTCCATAACGAGATTTCACTACAGCCGAGCAGGCTGAAGCGACTAGTTACCTATATTAGACTTCAATGACGTATGGTTAAATACCTAATACACTAATTACTTCTGAATATAAGACACTGGACTTAACTCTTTTATTGGCGATATGCTCCGTGTATACAACTAACCTAATCGAGTGGTGATTGCGTTATTTCCTATCGAGCATTAGTTAGACATACAGGGGTCATTGTGTGTATATTGATGAGTATGATGAGCCAATGACTATGGGAAGAAGCCCCATATCTATGTAATGAGTGTACGGTCCCCTTATATAAGGATAATTCTGCTGGCCTTATTCATACCTCTGCTTAGACACAAGTCATGTTGCTCGAGTCGAGTCATTGGGAAATGGTTTGTAGTGATAATGGATCCTTACCACCATGAAGGCAGATTCGGAGGAGTAAGCAGGAAATGCATACAGCACTTACGGGCTTTGAGGAGGCCAGGTAATAAAACCAGCACTGTACATGTAGCCAGCACTAGTTGCCCTTTCGGCTCTGCCTCCAGGCGTAGTAAATTGGGTGTGAGTGTATGTGTGTGTGTGTGTGTGTGTGTGTGTGTGCACCTTTGTATCTGTGGAATGAGAAATTGACCACAACGCTGCGAGTCTCATCAGCTCTATTGTAAATCTAAGGCTTTGTTTCGGGGCTCATGCGTCCTTGTTGGGATAACTGGCATTGACTGCTAGAATACCATCATTCAAGGTCGTTGCACCAGTCCACGTGAAACCAATTCTTACTATCTGGTAACGTCGCGACTTCTTGTGACACCCTAATATTTGACACGCAGGGCCTATTATTTGTCAAAGAAAACCCCAGCTACAGCTTACAAGCGGAATCAACGCTGAGAGGCGTTGCTAACTGGTTGAGTCTGACTTGTGTGACATATGTTTGTTGCCTGTTAGCATAACGAAGCAAAAGACCACTAATAATCTCTATTCCTTGGTGCTGGCATCGACATGGGATAATCTCTACAACATTGTTGAGCTCTGCTTTGCTCTAAGCAAAGTTTTCATAAGGGCGGCACCTCGGGTATGACGAGGTTGGCCACTCAACCTCAGGCGTTCGGTTCTGGCGATCAGGAGGGGGTGATTTGAAGCCCAACTGTTGCACACTATACGTTGTTATCATCATATATATACGACTGGTAGTCCTGCTAGGCAGATCAAGAAGAGCCCATTTAGAACGGCTCTAACCTCGCTGGGGCTGCACTCCTAGAAAGCTTGAGCGCCCCTAACTTGTGACTAACGTCGTAATGTTAGTCAGTTCTTGTTTTGCTATGCCATCATGACTAGACAGGACGTACTAATAGGGCAATTACACTACCTAGAGGACTATTACATTTCTAGATCTCTGTTAACACTTTACCTGTATGTAGTGGCATAAAGATCTATAGAGCAGATCTATTTATGGTTCTTAGGGTTTGATAAAACTTAAGATCTTTACCTGTAGTGTATGTGTGTATTAATTAAATACTTTAATTCTAATAAAGTGAGTAAGCTGTAGTCTAAGAATTGTTGTATGGCAGTACTGACATACAAAAGCTTGGTTTAGCGTTGCAAATGGTCTTAACTTGAATAGGCTTGGATGAAGGTTGTGGAAGCCCCCAAGTGACCTTTAGTAATCCTACGTTTTGGCCTGTAAGTTTACGCAATTTTAAACCCTAGCCTGGCATGTAAGCAACTATAGAGAATAACTGCATCTTAAGTGTGTACCTACATCACTTTGGACTTGGATTAAACCACCAAGGATGTTCAATGGCAATGTTTTCTACCATACATCTACTTCTTGTTTGATTGCGTAATTGCGTGAAGAATTGGAAAATAACAATTGCCAAATGCCAAGATGATTACTGGCAACGTAGAGCCTGTTGGCTGGCGTTCACGACATTGGATCAAACACCAAATTGTCCCTGCTGTCGGCGGCTCAGGTGCAGTCGCTTTATGGACCTTTCTGAACGTTTTGGGAGATATGATGTTGATGTAATCAAGATGGCAGCCAGCCCTTGCTTTATCATAGTGACACCCCCTACGGCACTGAACATACTTGATGCCGAGAGAGCTGTCAGTGAAGCTTTTGACGCTGTAGTGGTAAGGTTGAGATCGCTTGGTACCGTCTCTCCGTACTAACTGTGTTAGAAAAAGAGTGTAGAATGTTGAATATAACTTACTAGCGACGATATAATCTCTAATACTGAGTTCGTACCGGCAAAGGCCATAATGTTGTGGTACATAGAAGTACTTTATTGTGGTATTGAGATGTGTGTTATATCTCTAGTTTGGTTGCATAAGGCAAGAAATCTGCTGTCCTTTGTCCTAGCGAATTTCAACAACTTATCACCGTGATGAATGTCTCGGGTTTTCTTCCGGCCCGATCAGATATAAGATGGAGGCCTCTTTCCGATCTTGGCGAACAAATCAGTGAGTAATACAGTGCTGACCTTGACGCACATTTTGAAACAGGAATTCATTGCACCGATAGGTATTAACCAGCCAGTTTCGGCTTGTATATATATGTAAGTGCTCCAAAGTAGCGACTTTCTATACCTGACAATCGCCTGATCGATTTGCAGTACGTGTCCTGCTGACCCCAGAAAACCCCACGCATGTGACCATCTCTCCGTCATTTCCGAGGCTGCATCCTTCAATACCTACCATGTACGCCGAAGATGTCGAATGAAGCGCCGGAACCAGTGTCAGCGGCAAGCCAGAGGGAAATAGGGAATCGGAAATTGGAAACAGGAAGTAAAGAAAAGCCAGAAGTTATGTATAAATCAACCAGCAACAATCACCAGGTCGTAATCATCAAGTTATTTATCTACATTCATCCTCACTTTCTGGCAAATCATACTCTAAAATGAGGACCGCTCCAGTAGACTACGTAACGATGTGGGGGAAGCAGGTCTACCTTGAGGTCTATAGGCTTTTCCAGTCAACCAGGAACAAGACCCAGATGATGGTAATTTGCAGTTCGACAGGGTCGTTTCGGTAATGTCATCTCAGGCTGAGGTAAGAAAAGTGATGACAGGAGAAGACAAGAGGCTTAGAATTTCACGTTGAGACGCTAGGAAAGCAGGGTACGGCGTTGAGGCAAAGTAATTGCTAGCTACGGATCAGGATGGCTCAAACACAGTGTACTGTCAGACCACTAGAGCAACGATGTTCCAGACTTGGATTATCCGGAGGACCACTTTCCGGCACTGACACACGGGCGGATCTGACCGAATATATCGACTTCCGTGCTTCATCTGGACCGTACCAATGGTTTCGGCTCGGAAGTCTTGTGAAGAACTTGCCAGAAATTGGACTCGAGAATTTGAGATTCCTGGATCGCTTAACGGCGGGAATATTGCGGGACTAAAGGCACCTTGACATGCAGAAGTGGCGGGAAGAGAAGCAAGCCGACGGAATAGCCGCCAGGTCGCTCATGGAACAAGGGCAATACAATGCTGCATTTGCGCCGCAAGTGCCGACAGCCCCAACTCCAAGATTTGTAATGGAGATCGACAACAATAACGAGGAGGATCCTGTCAACATAGAGCTCGAAACGCAACCTTTTGAGAAAGAATCTGATGACTTTGACCCCGGGTCGGGGGTAAAATATACCAAACATTGACAAGTGTTTGGCGAGCAGCACACGATGAGCATGGGGAGCTGTGTTACCAATGGCAAAGCAACACCTACGACATGGACTTGAGAACCTGTCATGGGCCGGCATGGTCGTTCGCGAATGTGCTTTCAACAGCACAAGAGTAAATGTGTATAGAGCCAACGTTTGATTTTTTAAACCATACCTTCGGAGCCCTTCAACCTAGCGCTCGTGAGATATTTTCCTAGCAGATGAGGGGCTAGAAGCTGTAGATCACACGGAAGGGTACTGATCGTGCGTAGCCACAAAGAGGCTCGCTTGAGGGAATCCAGGAATGGGCCGGGCTACAACGGCCCGGGCCGCTTTCGGACCGCAATGAGTTGAGACAATCGTTTACATGGGGTTTTTGCACGATCGCCGAAAAGACCGACGACGAGTCTGTGGGGGTGTCGAGGTTGAAAGCAAGGGCAAGCAAGTATCGTCGGATTCGACAATTTGGGTGCGTTTCATCAAGAATGATGGGCTGCTATGGGTCGCCACGACAACTAGAGGTTTCACGTGCACTTTTAGAACAGTCAGCAGCTAGGAGGACAGTTCTGGACGGCAGATTACTGATATACAGACTTGGTTACCTTAGGGTGCTATATTGCGCGCGGGTTGATCAGTTCGAGGACTACTCCCATGCCATCTTTGATCCACAGCAAAGTCGTCAAAGCGGGAGCGGACCTTGATCGGTTTACGGTGCAGGTAGCCTATCCGAGACGACAAGGCGTGCTGATGGACGTGTCGAAATGTAGCAAGATGCAGCAAGCCGTGCGTCCATGGATGTCAGAAACCGCAGTCCAATAGATACCTGTGTAATTGAGTACGGAGTACTCCGTACTGGTTTCGCCCCCTATTTGTACCATGGCGGCCCGACCCCGAAGAACTACTCGGCTGACCGGCCCCGTTCGCTGGGCTTGGGCACGCAAACTATGCCGTGTACGAATACCTCGGTACGAATAACTTTTATGAAACCCTGCAGGACCCCAAACATTGTGACCTTGTTTATTGACTGAACAAACAGGACTGGGGACCCAAAGCCCCCCTCCTCCCCTGACCCATCCCGGACCCTCAGAGGGGCATACGATAACTCCCCCCCCTGCCTGGGCGTAGCCGAAAGTGAGAGTCATGAAAATATCCCGTCCATGTCCGTGACGGGCCACCTGAGGCGCTTTGCCTCATTGGGTTGCAATCTCGGTGGAGACAAGCCCCAAAGAGAAAAGCCAGCTCGAGCTCAGTATGGTAAGGTGTACTTTGGTTTGACAAGGACACACCCCCTTGCCGAAGTTTTTTTGTCAGTGTCTCCGTTCTCCTTTTCTTTGGCTCAGCAACGGGCTCGAGAGGAACCACTTGGGAAAGCCTTTCAATTGTGAACACGAAGACGAGGAGGGGGGGCAAGTTGACTAGTTCATGGATGGAGGAACACATGAGCGAATCGGCACAAAAGCCATTGAGACGGTGTGGTAGTTTCGACAAGCTGCAGCAGCCGGGGTTGTAGCTGCTTGCCGGCAGGACAAGGGGAGGGGGGGAGATGGACTGGACGGTACCAGGCCATTGGAACGAATCGTTCGTTGGTCCCGGGGAAGAGAGTTTGCTTGCTTTTGCGTGGCCTGAACGATCTTCAGCGTAGCCCAAGGTCCGACCTCACGTCAAATGGCAGATGAGCAAGCACAACTGACGGTTTTATCCACGCCCCAAGACGAACCCCCCGGGCATTCGTATCGAAACATGCGAATCATGGGACGTTCATCTCAGCATATTCGTATGGAGTCATTTCAATATCGCTAAGCCCAACCAGAAAAGATCCACACATACCCTGGGAGGGAACTGGGGTCCTCGACACTATGGAGACGGAGAGAGAGAGGTAGAGAGAGGATCGTGGACCTTTCTCTCATAGCTCCCCCAGGCAATTCCGATCAAGCCGGCGAAGGTTTCTTCCCTCGCATCCCCCATTCACCTAGCACTGCCTCTTCGCTCCCTTCAATGTCCACCTTTATCCCTACATCATCTAACCTACACGTGCCTCTATCCTGATATCCCCACCGGGACCAGATCTTCGAACCACCAAAGGTGAGACAAAAAAATCCCAGCTTCTCTTGCGTACCATCCCATTTGGGGGGAAGTGGCGTAGCTTGAAATGCCTTCATTTGCGGGAGAGGTGGAAAAGGGTCACCTGGGCTGACATGGGGTTTGAAAGCTGCCTTGCCGTCCGCCGCCCGCACCAAAGGGGGTGAGAGGGCAAGCCGAGGCTTTGTTTGGCCCGCGATGGACCCCCGATGTGTGCCGGAACTGCGGCCACAGCGGCAAGCACATTGACTTCCGGGACTTCCGATGCGCCATCACGGAGCGCGATGACGCCGAGCGCGACAAGATCCAGGCCGACGCGGCCCTCGAGCGGGCGCGCCAGCTGTGCGAGTCGTCGCTGTCGCTCATGAAGCGGCAAATGCAGGAGCTCGAGGATGCCAACGCCGCCATCGAGGCTCTATCGCGCGCGCTGTCCGCCGCCGAGGACCGGCGGGAGCGCATACGCCGCGACCTCGGCACCCACGGCGACGTCTGCCTCACGGCGCGGTCGAACCTGGAGGCGGCCGAGGAGATGGCCATCTCAGCGGCGGGGCGTTACTTTGAGGCCGGCCGGGCCGTGACTGCGCTCGAGGACAGGGAGCAGCAGCGTTCGCCGGGCGGGCCAGTCGAAGAGGCGCTTGCCCCGGCGGACGAGGAGATGGGCGACGGGGGAGAGGACGACGAGGCGCGGGAGCGCGACAACCGCAAGTGGCAGCGGTCCAACGAGCGGTTCTGCAAGTGGCTCCGACGGTCGGAGGCGCAGCGGCAGATCATGAAGTCGTCGTGGACGAAGGTGCGGGTCGCCGAGAGGCTGGCGAGCGAGGGCGTCGACGATGAGGAGCTCGCGAGGCGCAACAGGGTCCAGGAATGGGCGGCGGCGCGGCGGCTCACCGAGCAGCTCCCGCCCGAGGACGAACCCACGATGGAGACGGAGTTTCTCGAGTCTGAGCCGGAGCCGGAGCCTACCGAGACTACAGAGCCGACGGAGGAATCTGCGAGCTTCCCCGAGCCTTCGGCGCCACCTCTGGCACCGAAACCCGCTCCGGCCCCGACCCAGCTTCCCTCCCCGACAAAGCCGGCCACCACACGCCGTGCCGCGGCTTTAAGAACGAGAGCTAAGACGGGCAGGGAAGGTGCGGCGACGGCGGCACAGACGATGCCGCCCACCCCGGCGAGAGGGCGGGCGCTACGGACCGCGCGCAGGGTGGAGAGCCAGACTCGGTCGGAGCCGACGAGACCGACGGCGGCGGCGACGACGACGACGACGACGACAACTACGACTATGAGGGTGAAGAAGAATCCCAAGACGACACGGGCGGCAGCGCCCGCGGCCCCGCCGGCAAAGGTGGGAGCTACGGCCAGCTCGGATGGCGCCGGGCGCCCAGCGGCGAGGACGCGAGCGAGAACCGGGAAGACCCCGGCACCGGAAGCGTCGCTGACTGCGGCGGCAGGCCGGCCGCAGAGGGTTACGAGGAGGCGGTCGGCGAGGTCGCAGCCGTACCCCGAGCCGAGCGCTCAGCCCAGATGGAAGTGAGGCAGCTCGTGCTTTGATGCGAGATGTAAACGTGCGAACGCGGCCACGACGGCCGTACGGAGGAGGCGGCAGTCCCCTTCGAACATACCCAGATTGAATAGTCTCACTACACATACATATCATATTACAGCGTTTCCTTTGTCAATGACTGGACCGGGTGGATGACGGAAATATCATGGATTGTAAGAGTACATAGATTCCAGCCAATGAGTAACGTCCGATAGGCTGGCCTGGCCATTTTGTCCTGGTTTCTTGTTTTAAGGAAGAACAAAATAAAAACAAAGTTAAAATATGCAGCTTGTTGGGGCCGAAACGCTGATGAGGGGTTGGAAATGGCGTCAGCTAAGCCGTCTATCACGACATATGTCCGACCAGTGTCAACTCTAAAAGAACCTCCACACCGAATCTGCACTCCTCGTCTTCTTGAACGCACTGTACCGCCTGCACAACGGATACATGACGGCCATGAGCACCGCCCAGTTCGCCCAGTAGACCAGGACGCTGTCGACGCCCCTGGTCGACCCGCCCTCCATCGGCGCGGGCCGCCGGGTGTCGTGCCCAAAGAGCGGGACCGTCACGAGCCTGGCAAGGGCGAAGACGACGACGAGGTGCGCGACGTAGAAGAAGAGCGCGGACGTGCCGAACGCCAGCAGGACGCCGAGCCGACGCGTCGCGAAGCGCGGCGGGACGGCACCGAGGACGGCGAGCAGGAAGAAGGTCGCCGCCAGGGTGTAGGCGAAGAAGGCGACGTCGGGCGGGTACTTTACGACGTAGAAGAAGGAGGCGGCGGAGGCGAGGTACGGGTTGCCGCCGGGGGAGACGGCGGCCTGGTCGGGGGTCCGCAAGCAGCCCTCGGAGAGGTTGCCGACGCGCAGGACGCGGGTGAGCACGAAGAGACCGGCGAAGACGATACCGGCAGCGAGGTTGCCGGCGGCGAGGACCGCGGGCCGCAGGGGGCGGGCGAGCACGACGCGGCCGTAGAGGAGGCCGAGGCTCGTCATTACGGATGTGAAAACCTGCATCGGTAGACTCCCAGTAAGTCTGGATTGGTGCGCTGGGGTGAGCACCAGGAGGGGCAAAAAACTGCAGTCCAAATTGGTTACTACGCTTTTCCTGTCGCGAAAACCTGCCTTTCGCGCACGTGCGTGGCACTTTCGTCGCCGACGCCAGATAAGGTCCACAGGATTTCTAATTTACGACCTACAAATTACTTGGCGAGATACTGATTA